>NC_065445.1:246133001-246757808 GCF_917563875.1 Diabrotica virgifera virgifera | reverse complement strand
ATTACTTCAGAATAATGTTTACTTACTACTTACGTTTCATTATAAAGAAGTTGATTTAATATATCATCGAGTTTCAGTTCTGTGATTTCATTAGAAATTCATATTTTATCAATAGAACGTCAAAATGATTAGCAAAATCTTAAAAAAATCGATTACAATTTAATTACTTTTTTGCTTTGTAAATATTAAGCGATAACAATTAAATAATAAATTTAAAAATTACCGGTGAAAGTTGAATTAGTAGTCCGCTAGGAGCGACACCAGCGAAGCTCAGAGCGTATAGCCCTATATAAAACGAATTACCTACATAAATAAGTAATTTTGAAGATAAGGATGTACTTTGATAGTAGTAGGTAGTACTTTGAAGGTAGTAGGTAGTTCTTGGAAATTTCCTAAAAATTTTCCACGATTTCCAGATTTCATAATAGGCCTGGATCCCTCGTACCAAAAAAAAGTTGATTAATAGCAAGCTGAAAATTTGTTAATAGTCTCGTCGGACAAACTTTGATGTATGGGAATACTGGAACAGGGGAAGTTTTAATTGTGGAACAGGTTAAAAATTTGGAACGTCAGACTACGAAAACATCCCATGTATTTTGTCGGACAGAACTTCCAATTGATTTATTACCCATTCATTAAACTCTCATGCAAAAATCAGACTGGTATTTATCACCAACTGGGCATTTTAATGTCCGACACGTAGAACATGTCAAATGACACGAATTATGACAGGTGATAAAAAATAGCAGTCTGATTTTTGCATGAAAGTTTAATGAAAGGATAACAAATCAATTGGACGTTCTGTCCGACAAAATACATGGGACGTTTTCGTAGTCTGACGTTCCAAATTTTTAACCTGTTCCACAATTAAAACTTCCCCTGTTCCAGTGTTCCCGTACATCAAAGTTTGTCCGACCAGACATCGTTAAGCTATTAACAAATTTTCAGCTTGCTAATAATCAATTTTTTTTTGGAACGCGGGATCCAGGCCTACAACATCACTTTTCAGACGGGACTCTAAATATTTGCTCATTCTTTCGATTCGTCAGGTAACATTTGGCATTTGACATTTGTCAGGTTTGATCGGACATAACCTCTTTGATAGCAGATTTAATTTATGGTCTATCATTATATAATACATTGGTCACTTCAATAAATGTTTTTTTCACTCATATCTTCTTGTGTTTGAGCAAGTGTGAGAAAAATTTTAAAAGAGGCTATTGTTTCAACTGCTAATTTTTTGGCTGCTGACGGAAAATCCTTTTCGGCCAAATAGTTATAATTTGATATCCTGCTAATATAAACTGATTACATCTTTTATTTTAGGTACACAACAAATGTTCAGAAGAGATCTAGACTAATGAGAGATCGTCCTGTCAAACCGATGGACCTGGCTGTGTATTGGGTAGAATACGTCATTAGACACAAAGATCTATCCCATATGCGAGTAGCTGGTCTTGAACTGACGTGGTACCAGTATCTCCTGTTAGATGTTATTTTAGTTTGGAATATGGCAGCTATATCTGGAACTCTTATTATTTTTTTTACTTTGAAAATTATTTTAAAATTTATATTATGTAAGCGATCGAAAAAAATAAAAACAAATTAAATAAGAACACAGTATTTTGGTTTCTGATCTGTTATTGTCCTTCCGCTATAACTTTTCTCATGCGCCACAATTCATTTTCAAACAAATTAAATCAAAACATAAAGTGAAACGTACGCCGATGTGTGTAGTATATAGTATACAGTATCAAAAATGTATATACACAACGACGTTCGTTTCACTTTATGTTGTGGCTTAATTTGTTTGAAAATTAATTGTGACTCATGGGAAAAGTTAAGAAAATTCTGATTTTGATCTTCGATTAGAATGCTTTTTATCAAAGATTGTGTTAAATTATAAAAATAATCCAGTTATTTTATAATATCCAGCTATAATTCAATTAGTTTTTCAAATAATGATCATAAATAATAATTTTCCTCCTGCTATTTAAGATCTACTGATCTATTAATACTATACCGATTCATTGTTGTAATATGTCTTGGGAAACGGACTGCCAATTATACAGCTGAGTTCTGTGCTTTCTAACTGGGTTCCCTCCTATCGCAGTGTTGGAATCTCTCTTCTTTCTTCTTTTATTCTTCGCTGTCTCCATTTTTAGGAGCATTTTTTTACGTTGGGGCTTATCGTTGTGTCATCCGCGTATCTAATGTTGTTAGGTTCTCTCCAATTCTTCCATTGATCTTCCTTTATGTTTTCTAGGTAAAATTAACAAAGGTGGTTGATAAGTTGAGTCATATATTTAGCACAATGTACAATTTATTAAGCCTAGAAAAAATATTAAAATTATATAATTCTTTGGTAAATGCCTATTTAAAAACTATTTCACTTTTGACCTAACAATTAGTTTAAAAATATAATACGTTTTGGCTTTCTCCAGAGTGTGCGAAATTTTTATGAGGTTGACTGTGGTGATGGCAGATGGTCCCGTTTTGTTTAGCTAACTCAATTACAAATTTTGTTCGTTCGGTTCCTTTAGAATGAGCAGAATTTAACAGTTTGATTGAGGTCATTTTCATAACCAGGTTGTGGTTAACGTTACATCTTCATTTGGAGATGGACTCCTAGGGGTACTGGTTCCACCAGAACAGGATAGATACTGTACGGTGAGGTGAAACGCATGGATCGGTTACTCACGAGCAGTAGTCGAGTTGGAGTTACTCACGAACTGGAAGGCATCCTTTACAATTTGGGTAACTAGGTTTCCCAAGTAGCACAATAAAAACATTTTAGGTTTATTTAAGGTTTATAAAGGTTTTATTGTGGTAGATAAGAAGATAATGGTTTTAAAGTTACCTTGTAGATATACTGCCAGAACTTTAAAACTGTTATGCATTTATCACTAGTTTTAAAGTATCTAATAAGAGTATCAAATAAGACTATTAATCTTAATAGATAATTTGTCTTATTTTAGTTTTAAAATGGTTTATTCTCAGTTCACTTTAAAACTGATCAGTTTTATGAAGAACTTCCGGACTGTTTGGTTTTATTAGATTCTTGTTTGTTACCTTTTAGTTTTATTGCAGTTTTAAAGTATCTCCTAATATGACTAATAAAACCTATTATTAAAACTACTTGATCTCAAGACTATTATGTCAGTTGCTTTAAAGTTGCTTTCTTAAAAGCAATTAGTAGGCTATATTAAAACCAAACGCTCTTAACTGAATCAATTTGGTTATCGTAAAGACTAAACTATGCTTCTTGTTAGAAACAATAAAACTAAGCTCATCCCCTCTTCTTTTCTTCATTTGTTTTAGAGCGAAACAGTGGTGTAGTGTGTTGTAAAAAGTGGAAGTATAGTTAGTATGGAAGACATAAGTCGCAAGTCCTTAAAATATAAAAAACTGGTCATTTTAAAAGAAAAATACAACACACACAGCACTACGACGACTCGATTTTAGGTTAGATTCACATTAAAACCGAGTGGCATTATTGACAGCAGCATTAAAACTAAACGGTTTTAATTTCAAGGCCACCTTGCTTTTATGTAGGATATATACTCTTGGAAAGGAATAAAATAAAACCATTTGATCTTAACAATTTTCTGTCGATAGACCAAATAGTCTTATTTGTATTTCGGCCATATTGCTTTCTAGAGATGCTGATAGCCATGATAGATTACAATATAAGGCTTACATAAAAATTATAAATAAGCGACTTAAAGACATAAACTCGATTTATTTTAACATTAAAACATTAAAATTGCAGATAAAATTATTTTTCTTTCAAATTAATGTTTTTCGGATTTAAATTTTATTATTATTTTTATTTTTTAATCGCCAAAAGTCAGAAATTTTAGGGCAGGTGAGTTATTTAGACCTATTTTTATTAACATTATCAATAAAGTTGGGTGCGCAAGTATTTTTTTTTTATCTTGAACAGTCCCAAATAACCAAGTACTTTTTATTATTTTATGGTTAAAAATACGTATCTACCTATCATAGCACATGTAAAAATGTGTTGGCCTCTATGGAGTATATGGGTTTAAAGAATAATTTAATATGGTAAATTTTGTCTTTAAAAGTCTCCATTTAAGAAACCTTTTTAAGTTTGCTATAAAACCGTCTGCACTTAAAGTGTCTTTTAACATGGTTTTAAAAGCACCTTCACAGCAGCTTTAAGACCATTTGCTTAAGAAAACAAAAAGTTTTAAGAAGGTTTTTATTTTTGGTTTTATTGACCTCTTTCAGAGTGGGTCCTTTTACGCTGAAAGCGGTTTTATTGCAATCTTAAGGTTTACTTAAAAACCAAATGGTTTTAATTTTAGTTTTATTCTACAGTTTTAAAGCATCCTTAAAAGACTTAATAAACCCGTTAGGTGCTCCTTGAGTTGTGTCGGAACAATGTAAGGAAAAGTTCGTGTTGTGAAACGAAACGTTGATTTCACGAGCAGGAACGACATTACGGTGCGTTCCAATCCAATTCGGCCACTGCTGATGAGTCAAAGACTGTGACGGTACTCTTAAGCCAAGAATATGGAGTGATATTTCGTTGCGTTAGGCCATTGTCTCATGGTTTCAATAAGGATTGCCTTTTAGATACCCAGAGAGCATTCATGTGCCATGTGCTTCATTTCCAACGTCAACTTACCTCCTGTCTGATTCGATTTGAGGACACTGATAGGAGGACATTTAGACTAGAGGGGTAGAGTTAAACAGCAAAAGGTTGATTCTAGGTCTGGAAAAGGACTTTGAAAACATGTATAGATTCTTTAGGCTTGAAGCTTGGATTTTTTAGCAATAATTATCAGAAGACCAGAGTAATAATTGGCTTGCATTCATATCGACATCGCTTTTTGATCCTTCGATATTCGTTCTATTTTTCCAAGCAAAATTCACGTTGGTTTTTTATCCTTACACAGGGAATGTGAGTTGTCTTTAAACTCAGTTGAGACAGGTTAGTTTTACCATACTGATTACTCGTCGCTGCGACAGTAATCATATTCAGTAGATGAAACGTAGTTAACGCAAAGGGTAATCTCTGTGTTATTGTAACTCAATGCCTTTACGGCCTTATCCTAACCAAAGGTAGCATTATATCTCTTGGAGTTCCGAAAGTTGAAATGCTAAAACATGTGAACATGTGACTACTAGACAACCGCATGCTTGGATCCTTGGCAGTAGACCATATCTTTAAATGGAAGAACATGAGCTTTAAATTTTTTTAGCTGTTGCTGATAGAGCAGATTCCACCCTGCAATCTATTGAGACTTAGCCTTTAGCTTAGAAAATTCTCGTGTAAGGCAATCCTCCTTTAACTTGGGAATTCCACTATGGTATATAAAAATTAGGCCATTTTCAGACATAGGAATGTATGGTGAAATTTTTCAATAACTAGTACTGTGTACTAGGCACTACATTATTAAACGGTCTCTTTATTTTATACTTTGATAATGTAAATACTTTTTGCAGTTGGGATATGATATGAGACAGGGTTAACTCTAATGTGAAACCAACAAAAAACAAAAAGCGTGTTTACAATATATTAAATTTTAGAGATATACTAGTTTACTGGGACCAATTGGTGTATATTAAAAGTAATCAAAATCAGATTATCATCGACAGTCAAACCCATAATATTTCCGAATATACATTGAAAATAAAACTTAAAAATATACTAACATATAAATACAAACAATCTAAATTGTGCAGACATCGGCATCGTTTATCAAGATTTGACCAAACTAAAAAAATTTATATAAACAAAAATTGTATGATTATTTATCAAGTGTACCCAGATGCAAAAAGTCAATTATTTTGGTTTCTTTGGTACTTGAATCCAATGATGTACTCATAATAAAGCAGCAAAAATTAGTCGAAGGAAACTCTATATTTGTCATAAGATCGTAGTTAAGGGCGTGGGCGCAAAATTTCGGCTTCAATTCTTTTTAAATTAATAAATATTTTTGAAAAATGTAAACGCCGAATGAAAGATTACATTATTACCGATGGCCGAAAGTCCCTTAAAATAAACAAAAAGCTTCTTTTGAATGAGATAATTAAAATTAAAAATCACACTAAATTTTCTCTTTTTTTTTTTTGACCCCTGTAACTTATTAAAATAAACATTATAGAAGTGTTCAGGAACTTTCGGTTCTCGGTAATAACGGAATCATTCATTCAGCGCATACATTTTTCAAAAATACTTATTAGTTTCTCAGGATTCGAAAAAAATGAAGGCATTTTTAACACATTGGCGCGAAATTTTGCGCCTACGCCCTTAATAATAATTTACTATTTTAGTTACTATTAATAGAAACCTATTTTCTGTCCAAATGAAATAGACTATGAAATTGTAAGAACATCAAATAAAGCTTGAGTAATGTAGTAGGTCCTAGCCAGACGGAGCTACCCCCAATTAATTATGATGCGACAGTTTGTGACTATTGAAATGAATTATTTCCAGATCAAAGGATTGGAAGAAGAGGTTTCACATAATGGCCAGCTAGGTCGCCAGACCTTATAAACTATATAAACTCTGACCGCGCTTTTACTGTATATTATGAGTACACCAACGTATTCTAAACATCTTTACGGAAATTTACCTATATTACAAAGATATATTTTTTAAACCTACAATATACAAATTTACAGTTTGTTAAAGATAATAAAACTAAAACTTTAATAAAATCACATATTCAAATGACTAGTATAAAAATTCTAGCAAAGGGAACTAATTTTTCGCAATAAAATATTGCTGCAAAGAAAAATTATTGAAAATAATAAATATGTATAATATGTACATACATACTAAAAATATTGATCTTAAAAAATATTTAAAGTTGATTTTGGAATATAATATTTAGTCCTGTCGCCAGGGGTGACAGACTTACCTAAGTTTTTTTTATGTATTTTGACTCGTAGAACACGAATTTTTTGGTTAACAGTTGATCCGGATGTCGATAAGATTGTTATAAACAAAGAATTTGAGAAATTACATAACAGCGATTTATCGCAAAACAAAACATTTTTTTCTTGGGGCATTCTAAGCAAAAAATGTTCTGACAAGTTTTTTCGTAGGATGCATAGTTTTCGAGATAAACGCGACTGAACTTTAAAAAAATCGAAAAATTGCAATTTTTGAACCCGAATAACTTTTGATTAAAAAATAAAATAGCAATTCTGCTTACTGCATTTGAAAGTTCATGTCAAATTAAATCGGTTTTAATTATTTGCATTGGTAAAAATTTATTTTTTATTGTTAAACGAAGCTATAAACACATAGTGTTTGAGTAATGTTTTCAATGATCTACCATTTAAAATCTAACGAGTAGGTAGAATAGGTACAAGTGCAAGCGAGGCAATTTCTACGTAGTATGCCTTAAGCCGCATGTATTGTCCACGGGAAACACTATGTGTTTATAGCTTTGTTTAACAATAAAAAAATAAATATTTGGCAATGCAAATAATCAAAACCGATATAATTTGACTTGAATTTTCAAATACGGTAACCAGAATTGCTATTTTTTTTCAGTTAAAAGTTGTTCGGGTTCAAAAATTGCAATTTTTCGATTTTTTTAAAGTTTAAATGTGTTTATCTCGAAAACTATGCATCCTACGAAAAAACTTGTCACAACATTTTTTGCTTAGAATGACCCCAAAAAATAAAACAAAAATGTTTTGTAATTTCTCGAGTTCTTTGTTTATAACAATCTTATCGATATCCGGATCAACTGTTACCCAAAAAAATTTGCGTTCTACAAGTCAAAATACATAAAAAAAACTTGGGTAAGTCCGTCTGAATAAAGGAGGCCGTTGTACCCCTAGCGACAGGACTAATAATTGTGAATTACACAAAAATATGCATATTCTCTAAATAAGTATTTTCGATTTATTTAAAATTTTGATACACATTTTTTTTTTCATTCTTTCTCTGCCTCTATTCGTATGCTTTGACTGATTTTCCCATAAATTTGGGACACACAACTATTAGACATAGCCATCTTTAGAGCTATGGTCAAAATTTAAAAAATATACCACTACTAAAGAGAGATCCCATTAGCGAAAAAAGTACTAAACAATTTACAAATTCTTCCTCAGAAATAAAAAACTAGGATAATTGTTGAAAAAACATCTAACAAACAGCACACTAATGACTTCACAAAAAACGAAGTAAAATTTTTGATCATGGTACAGGAGCAAGCACCCAACCATCTGAACGGAATTGAGGCGGCAGACAGAATTCCTGTCCACTCTATTCTTCTTCTTAAGGTTCCAATCATGAACCAATGGTGAACAGCCGTAGAGCAGCGGCATGACAACTGGTCTCCTAAGCCAGAGCGCTCGGGTTCGAGCCCCGGCACAGACAATCCATTTTCATTTCTAAAAATGATACGAGCTGTTCAGCGTGTCTCGGAGAGTACGTTAAGCCGTCGGTTCCCCTGGGCTAGTGTGTACATCGACACTAGTTACTTGAAACAGGGTTAAAGATGTAGATGGCGCTGGAACCTGTCCGAAAGGATCTCCCCGGCAAAAATGCCATACGATAATATTATTATTATTATTATAAGGTTCCAATCTTCTATGGAAGGTTGGATATCAACATAGCAATTCTTATTTTAAGTACTTACAGCAGCTCTAAATAGTTGGTTAGAGATCAGACTAAACCATTCCCTTAGATTTCGTACACAAGAGGTTCGTGCTCTTCCTTGTCTTTTACCTTTTATTTTCTCCTCCATAATGAAGCGGACTATAACGAGGACCTCTTTCTATATTCATGCTTACGCTTCTTAATTGTCTGTATAATTCCTTCCCTCTCATTAACCATATCATATTAAGGACTTCAATATTGCTAATCTTGTCTACCAATGATATTCGTAGCATTCTTCGATGACACCAACGGTCAAAAGCTTCCAATTTGTTAAACTCTAATTGCTTCAATGTCCAGGCCTCAGATTCGTAGAGGAAAGTTGTAAAAACGTAGCAGCGTAACAACCTTATCCTTAAGATCCATTATTAGGTCTCTACTACATAATAGATGTTCATTTTCACAAATTTTGCCCTCGCTATTTCTATGCGGCTTTTAATCTCTTGTGTTTGTTCTGCGTTTTAACTAACTAATGTTCCTAGCTATTTGTATTTGTCTACACTTTCTACCTAGATATTAGAGTGAGTCGATATCTTTTGGGCGTTTTTGTAATGACCATGCATTTTGTTTTCTTTAAGTTAATGTTAATGTTAATACCATAAATGGTACACTTTTCGTTCAGCTGTTTCAGTATGTTTGTCAGACTTTGTAGAGTTGAAGTAAATATGACAGTGTCATCGGCATATCTTATATTATTAAGGATTTCACTATTTATGATGATCCCATCCTTAGACTTTCCTAAAGCTTCTTGAAAATGAATAAATTCGTTATTTCGTAAATCGGTGACTTTAACGAAAAATCCCCGAAACAGGTCGATTTTTATTTTTAAATTTGATATTTTGGTATATATGTCATACTAGTGACCTCATCCATTTGGGCGTGATGACGTAATCGATGATTTTTTAAAATGAGAATAGGGGTCGTGTGATGGCCCATTTGAAGCGTTGTTTAATAGGGAACTTGCAAAAATTTTTAAATATTAAAATGATATTAAAAATCATAAGGTAACATGATCTTAAAACGCTTGCATGCGAAAAAAACAAAGATTTTTAACCCGTACGCTAATTACGACGTTTTGAAAATGCTATAAAATTGAAATATCTTAGGAGGCTCTTGAACGTCCTTCTATTGGTTCGACGTCACCGGCCACGGTGAACCGGCGGAAACAACGCGATTAAGGTAGGTATCACGGGTATATTACATTTTAATCGTTTTTAATGAAAAATTCCTAGGTATTATTTATGTTCATCTTATATATTGTAATAAGTAGTTCCCCAATCAGCTTAGTTTTAAACTGAAATTGATAAAGTTGAGTGCTACCTTGTAAAGAGTTTAAAACGCATAATATGACGGACGAGGGTTTTTCAAAAGGTCAATCTGACTAACTTACCTACCGTTGATGTCTTCATCGTGGCAACTTTTATAAAAAGTAGTAAAAGCTATTCTATTGGAGAAATGCGAGGTGTCAAGGCAAATAAGTAAGAGTTATTAATAAGCATGTTTAAACCGTTTATAACAATAGTTTGGTACCATTATATTATAGTACTTATACGGTTTACCCCGTGGGTTTGATCCACCTACCTCTAATCGAAGGATTTCGTATATCCTGGAAAAGATTACGGTGTAATTTGCATTATAATAAAGATTATATTTTATTGTAATGTTTATTAGTACCTACTGGAGCCTTTCATTATTGTGTTCAAAGCCTTCTGAGAAAAGATTATGGTGATTAGCAGCAACAAAATCCTTCTTTACAAAGTTAATAATGCGCATAAATAAGAAGAATCATTATTGTAATTTTACAAGTTAATATCTTTATCATCTCAGCTTATACTTACACCGCATCCCTCGGTAGACCGCAAGCTATAGTAGAAACCCGACTGTAGACCGCATACTAAAGTAGCACCAATACTTTTTAGTTACTCTTACTTTTATTACTAAAAGTTTTGTTTATTTTTAAGTTACTTGTTTCTTCTTTGTTCTTCAACACAAGAAACGAACAAAGTAATTTCATAAAAAAGAACTTTTTGATACATGTCAACAGAGATAAAATGTTAATATTTTGCCTGTCACAGAAAAAAATCATTTTTGTCACAGAGTAAAACAAAATATTTCAACTGTACTATTTATCTATGGGCAAACTGCATTAAATGCAATGGCCCACCCCGAACGGACAAACGATACGAGTGACCTATGACGTCAGACCACAGGTCTCGCTTTTGAAGTTGTTTAAAACGGAAATTTTAGGCGCGGAACTTTGATTAGATGTTGTACGTACACTATTCATTGTTAAGACGTAATATTTTGAATATAACATTTTAAAACATAAATTAACAATTTTATGCAAAAAAATTTTTAGTGCAAGTTCCCTATTCTCTATTCAGTAGTATAAACGTTTACATAATTATTTATATAGGGTGTCCAAAAAATGTTTTTAAATTAAATTATTTGTTAAAAAAAAGAAAGTATGTAATTTATTTAATTCAGCATATATTTTAATGCTGTCAGAAATCAGAAAAAATATTTAATTCACAAATAAACATTGCTTTTTGCTTAAATTAAATGTTCAAACTTCCAACAGGTAGGTAGCTAGCGGGAGCTGACTTGAACATTGAATTTAATCGAAAAGCTATGTTTATTTGTGAAATAAACATTTTTTTCTGTTTTCGAACAACAATAAAATGTATTTTGAATTTAATAAATTACATACATTCTTCTTTTTTTGGTCAAATAATTTAATGAAAATTTTTTGGACACCCTGTACAAATAATTATGTAAATGTTTATATTACTGAAAAGAGAATTGAATAACCTTTTAAATGAGCTAGCACACGGTCCCTATTCTCATTTAAAAAAAATCATCGATTACGTCATCACGCCTAGACGTTACTAGTATAAAATAAAAATCGGCCTGTTTCGGGATTTTTCCTTAAAGTCGCCGGTTTACGAAATAACGAATTTATTCCTTTCATTTGCACCTTACTGTGTATTAAACATAAGTGGTGACAAATATTCCATTCTGTTATCATTATTCATTTATTTTTAAGAGGACAAACAATCTAAATATCGAATGTTATAAATGGACTAAAAATTGTATTCTAAAAGATTTTGGAAGTATGTAGATGCATATCTTTACGTAAACCATTAATAGTCCAGGGCGGATCTGTTTTGAGATGGACGTTGAGAGGTGACTCAAATTTTTTTGCAGAAACTGCTTGAAAATAAATCAAATAATAATATTTAAGTTATCCTCCCTCTCAAAAAGGTCCGGAACATTGTTTAAATAATCAAAATGTCAAAAATTGAAGGAAAAATTCGATTTTCTTCTTGGTTTTTTGATTATAACTTTAAAAGTATTCATTTCCGAGAAAAGTTGTACTGACATAAAAGTTGCGTATTTAAATTTTCTACAGTATAAAATTAGTTAAAAATTTAAAAAATAGTCACCCTAGTTGCAAAATAGCAATAATTGCGAAAAAAACCATACAAAAACAAGTATTTGCATTTTACGTTTTTTAACCATTCATGCTACACTTAGGACCTTCATGTTTCATCCAGAAAAACTTTATGATACAGTAAAACAATACTGTAAATTTATTTAAGATCGGTTTAATAGATTTTGAAAAATAAATTTTGCAATCCAGCTTTCGCAAAAAAAATTCATTTTTTCAAAATGTTACAGGACTGAAAATAAAGCAGATAGCAAGTTAAAAATTTTTTTGCTTATAGAAGTGAACTGTACCTTTCATTTGCAATTTTCAAAATTAAAATCGATTAATTACCACGGCGTCAGAAAATTTTTTAAATAAACAATAATTTTTGGTGCTACGCGCAGGACAGCGGTGTTCGATTCACACAAGTTGATTTCCAGCAAAATTTCTTCCAATCTTTATCTAATATATTATTTTCTTACTCTATATTTTGTTGTATTTTAATATTTTAATTCCACAAAAATCAAACTAATTTTATTATTGTTTGCGAAATATTGTTTAAACAATTGCATATGTTTAAAAATAATAAACTTTTATTATTTAAGTTAAAATATATGAACAAAGAAAGTTTTTGCTAATAAAAGTGTTATTTCAAAGGATAGAGTATGTGTTTTTATTTTGCAATAAACAAATTTATTTATTTATATCGAAATGTAATAAAAATTAAAATGTATCAATCATTATCAAAGGTCATTGGAATGCCCAATCGGAGCAAACTATCCGCTTTCCTGCGCGTAGTACCAATAATTAATGTTTATTTAAAAAAAAATCCTGACGCCGTGGTGTTAATCGATTTTAATTTTGCAAAATTGCGTATGAAAGGTACAGTACACTTCTATATGCAAAAACATTTTCAACTTGCTATCTGCTTTATTTTCAGTCCTGTAACATTTTGAAAAAATGAATATTTTTTACGAAAGCTGGATTGCAAAATTTATTTTGCAAAATCTATTGAACCGATCTTAATGAAATTTACAGTATTGTTTTACCGTATCATAAATTTTTTCGGGGTGAAATATGAAGGTCCTAAGTGTAGCAGAAATGGTTTAAAAACGTAAAATACGAATACTTGTTTTTGTATGTTTTTTTTCACGATTATTGCTATTTTGCAACAAGCGTGACCATTTTTTAAATTTGTAGCTAATTCTATGTTGTAGGAAATTTAATTACGCAACTTTTATGTTAGTACAACATTTCTCGGAAATGAATACTTTTAAAGTTATAATCAAAGAACCAAGAAAAAAATCGAATTTTTCCTTAATTTTTTGACATTTTGATTATTTAAACAATGTTCCGGACCTTTTTGAGAGGGAGGATAACTCAAATATTATTATTTGAATTATTTTCAAGCAATTTCTGCAAAAAAATTTGAGTCACCTCTCAACGTCCAAATGTACTAATATTTTTACAAATGCGCCCTGGTCTATAAATATTTTCTTGAAAATCAGTAAACACATAACAAACGGCAACTAAAGATATAACAACACTGATACCTCAACATTAAACCCTTTTGTAAGGATAGTTCATTTGTTTGGCGTCTCCAACTATATCAATGTCACTATCGCAATCACTAACGTCGGAATTGGTTACTGACATACCGGAGCTGCCAGCTGTCATATTTTTGTCTTGAGACATCGATGCTAAATTTGGACTAGTTCCTAGAATTAAATAAATTATTTAAATTAGAAATTAGAATTATGTATAAATTAAAGATATTGTCTTAATTATCACATATTATACTTAAGGGCAGTATTTTCCAAACTTTCTTAGTTCTGGGACCAATTTTGAGAAAAAAATTAGTTGTCGATAGGCTTGTCTTATCTTACCCAGTAGATCAGGACGGATCTGTTTTGAGGTGGATGTGAGAGGTGGCATTCGGATTTTTGCAGATAAAGTTAGGTGACAACTTCAATAATTATAATTGACTTATGCTCCTTCTCAAATATGCCCGGAACATTAATAAAAAAATTTAAATATTTAAAAATTTCGAAAAATATCGATTTTTTCTACTTTCATTGCATACCTATAACTTTAAAACAATTCATTTTGGAACAAAGTCGTAGAAAAAGAAAATAAAGATAATTGAATTTTGTATAATATACGACTAGTTTAAAATGTCTTAAGTTATTACCTTTTTTGCAAAATAGCAATATATAGAAAATAAGGGGGCAAAAAGACTGTTTTTATTCAATGTTTTTCAACCACTTTGGTTGCACTTAGAACCTTCATAATTGTCTTAGGAAATTCTTACAGCATACTTAAACCGTCCACCAAATTTCATTAAAATCGACCTAATAGATTTTGCATAATAATGTTGATATCGAAATTTTTTTAAAAAAGTTCAAATTTTTTAAAAACTTTCTGAACAAAAAGTAGTCCATTTAGAAGTTTCCTATTTTTTTTACATATAAAGAGGTTCTCTACCTATCTAATGCCTACACTTTATACAATTAAAATCGAATTATTTAAGCGGCCTCAGCACTGTTTTAAAGTTATAAACAATATTTTGGCTTATAAACAAATACAGTGAGGACGTTTGAGTTGGAATAAATTCATTTTCTTGAGAATGGGAGACTCTGGAGATAAATCCCGAAACAGATCGATTTTTATTTTTAAATTATATTTTTTTGGCAAAAATATTATATTAGTGACGTCATCCATCTCGGTGTGATGACGTAATCTAAATATTGGAACTAATTTAATTCAAAAATTTTTGTTTAAGTCAAACCCTATATAAATAGTTATGTTAATGTTTATATTAGTGAATACAAAATTGAATAGCCTTTCGATTGAGCTATCACACGGCACCTATTCTCATTTAAAAAAATCATCGATTACGTCATCACACCCAGATGGATGACGTCACTAGTATGATATGTATACCAAAAAATTAGAATTTAAAAATAAAAATCGACCTGTTTCGGGATTTATCTCCAGAGACGCCTTTTCTCGAGAAAATGAATTTATGCCAACTCAAACGCTCTCACTGTATTTGTTTATAAGCCAAAATATTGTTTATAATTTTAACACGGTGCTGAGGCCACTTAAATAATCCGATTTTATTTCTGTAAAGTGTATTAGATAGGTAGAGAACTTCTTTATATATAAAAAAATTAGCAAACTTCTAAATGGTCTACTTTTTGTACAGAAAGTTTTTAAAACATTTGAACTTTAAAAAAAAAATTAGATTGCAAAATTATTATGCAAAATCTATCAGGTCGATTTTAATGAAATTTGGTGAACGATTTAAGTATGTTGTAAGAATTTTCTAAGCGAATTACGAAAGTTTTAAGTGCAACCAAAGTGGTTGAAGAACATTGAATAAAAACAGGCTTAGTTTGCCCCCTTATTTTGGATTTATTGCTATTTTGCAGAAAGGGTAATAATTTAAGACGTTTTTAACCAGTCGTTTATCATACAAAATTCAATTATCTTTATTTTATTTCCATACCACTTTGTTCCAAAATGAATCGTTTTAAAGTTACAAGCAAAGAAAGTAGAAAAAAATCGATGTTTTTCGAAATTTTTAAATACTTTAATTTTTTATTAATGTTCCGGGCATATTTGAGAAGGAGCATAAGTCAATTATTATTGTTGAAGTTGTTACCTAACTTTATCTGCAAAAATCCGAATGCCACCTCGCACATAAAAAAATAGATCTTTTTTCACAGATCCGCCCTGGTCATTCACATTTAATAACATTGACAAATCAAGGGAAAAATCTAATACACTGTCTAAAATTTGGTACAGTTGTTTAAAAGAGAAACATGTTTTTACTTCAATATGTTTATGTTTTCTTTCCGTATTTTACCAAGAGAAGGCGCAATGTTAGTGTCTAGATTGTTCTGGAATTGTAAATTCGACTTTATATAAGCGAGAAAACGTTCTTAAACAACAAAAGTGGAGTTGTCCTGCTGTAGTAAAAAGCTATAAAAGTTATTTTTGTTACGTTCATTTTCTCATTTTCACTATTTTATTAGACATAGATGAATTTCTAAAAAGATTGTTAGAACCGTCTGTCTAAACTTTTTGTAGAACAGGGCCATATTCCTTATAACGACTGTAACTTGAAATATATTGGCCAAACAAAAAGAACCTTCAAAGGGCGTACGGCTACTCATCGACGTGATTTTAGATGTATTGCGCCTTCAGTACTCTGAATCATTAAATTGATTTTGGTAACATCAAATCCTTAGTCACTAAAATAATTACTGTAAGAGATCTTTCCTGGAAATGTGCCACATCACAAGAGAACAAAATTACGTGATTAAACGTACATTATTTACAATTTTAATATCATATTATTATATCAGTCCTTACTTTTAAATAATGCTTAATTTCAACTTATTTAGTTTCACGAAATGAATCCGTTCAGGGCATGGTCAAAATTTACTTTTTGCCCCGTTCTCCAAAAAAGTAACCACCATCTTTCACATGCTCAGGTTAAGAGTTTAAAGTGTTTTAAGTTTACAAGCTCAGGCTCATTTCGTTAATTTTCCCATATTTCATTTCAACGGTATCTTCTATCCCACTATACCCTGACTGATACCATGGTGTTTTCGCTAAATATTTGGCAAGTAAAATTTTGGTTTTTTGATAATAGTACATAACTAATCCATACATATTTCTAGGATCTTGAATTTTAACCATACTCAAACGTTTAATTGTTTTTTGCTTTGTTAAAAAAATTCTTGAATATATTATGAACCAGGGTTCATTATTTAGCTTTTTATTATAACTATTTTTTGTTGGTGCCTTTTTATGATAATTGGTACATTTCTTTAAATATTCACATGTTGTCTCCTTGGAAATATAATTGATGTACATAACCATATCATAGTAGTATCTAGAATATTTTTGTCATATTTCTTTTTGTCATAGTTTTTGTCAAGATTTCTTTTTTTTTAACTTAATCATTAATGACTATCAATTTTTCTCCTAGCTTTATTTTTATTTGTTATTTCCTAATTATTATTTTTATATAAATTTAATCTTAAAACATCATACCACTTAAGATTTTTGTGACATTTGTTGTATTTTAGAGCTAACATTTTTTAATCTATTAATTTTGTATTGATATTAGAATTAATTATTGTAGAATGGAGGTTACTGGAAAAATGAGACAATCCTCTTAGAGTGGAGCGTGTGGTTGTCGCTAACAAACGATTGGTAACAGCATAATGCGGAAGGTTTCTGGTTTCTTTCCAACCCTTAGGGACATCATTAAAATTGTATTATCGTATTTGTGTCTACTTGTAAATTTAGATATGTATTTCCTTCTTAAGATTAATCTGTGATTGACATAAAATTTAAATAACCAAGAGATGACATTAAAAAATAATGTTTATTAGTAGATCATTTAATCAAGATATTAAGAACTGTTTCAGAATTTTTGACATGTACAACGACGCCATGACATTATACCAAATAAAATACTGTTTAATTATCAAATTTCATTTTCGTATATAAGTACCTAATCTTTTAGCAAGACTCATAACTGTGTAGTTGTTCTGTATTTCTGATTGTTTGTTTTGCTGATGTTTTTGCCAAATTCTAGTATTTCGAAAAACATTTATTCTAGAGGGAATCCTAATATTAGACATGGATCCGGCGTACAAAAAAAAAAGTTGATTAATAGCAAGCTGAAAATTTGTTAATAACTTAACGGTGTCTAGTCGGACAAACTTTGATGTGCGGGAACACTGGAACAGGGGAAGTTTTAATTGTGGAACAGTTTAAAAATTTGGAAAGTCAGATTACAAAAACGTCCCATGTATTTTGTCGAACAGAGTCGACAGAGCATCCAATTGATTTGTTACCCTTTCATTAAACTGTCATGAAAACATCAGACTGCTATTACTAACCAACATGATTCCTGTCATTTGATATGTTCTTCGCGTTCCACTCATTAAAATGCCTAGTTGGTGATGAACACCAGTCTGATTTTTGCATGCAACTTTTTTTTTGTACGCGGGATCCAGGTCTATATATTTATACTATCTCTAGACGAATACATACGATGCGAACAGTGGACTAATCTATTAGAAATTTAGATGGAAAATAGAAGAATCACTGACATGAACGGCCAGAATAATAAAATAAGATAAGATATAACATAAAACTATTTAGTCTATCCTTAGAAACCTGGCCAAAACCTACCCATAACAGGCCTGGATCCCACAAACAAAAAAATTTGTAGACTTTGTATACACTTGTACGATTGTATAAGGTCCTTGCTCTTAGGTGTTTTGAGATTGAGCAATTTAAAATAAATATATAAATTAAGATAGCACAACACAAGATACAAAACACATATGATTTATCACAACTACACACACGAGACAACAAATGAACAAATGGTTCAAAATTGGTAAGGAGTAGCACTACATTTGTTAAATTCATTGAAATAATTGATTTTTTAAGATATCAAACTTATTTTAAATTGCTCAATCTCAAAATACCTAAGAGCAAGGACCTTTACAATCGTACAAGTGCATACACAGAGTCATTAACACTTTAGCTGCATTTACGAACAGTGCCATCTAAACGTTTTCTTTCTCATAACTAATACATCTATCTTTGTTTCACATCACACATCTGCCATATGCCTTCAGGATCCATTCCGATACACTGTGTTTTGATCTACGAAGCATGTCCGCCTACCCAGTCCTTCATTTAGTATCCTACTAGCATAATCTGGACGTGTAAACATGTTACTGATGAACTTACAAATCATCCCTTGTAACGGCATCATTTAATCACTTGTAACGCCGACCTGAAGATGATCTGTATATTGTAGAGGTCGAAACCGGTCGTCGAAGTAAATTAAATGATTGTGAGTACATCTGTGTTTCTTTACTTCACTTCAATTAATTTATAATGTTTCGAAATGTCTTAAAAATAGCTTTCTAGAACAAGTGGTTTCCATTCTTTTTTATCGGCATCTACGCAACTTTCGCATAAATTACATCATTATCAACGTTCGAATCCTCAGAAAATGGAAACGAAATTGAATGGAAACTCTGTAAAGGCGAATGGCTTCGGCCAACTTTGATAATTTTGTTTCTAAGTGGAGAAGATCTTGGATCTTACCCGCCATCTTATGTCATAATTTAGTTCATTAACTTATGAACTTCCCTTAATTGATGTTTAAGATTGGGTGCGCTCTTTCAAGGGCCCAAGATTCGATTTTCAGGTTATGGTCTATTGAATTAGGAGGAAGGAAGTTTAAGGCCTTTAATATTTTCTTGGGAGTTTTCGCAAGACGTAAGCGTCTCCTGGAATACATTAAAATGGTAATTTGATAAAGTTTTAATGATTGTTAAAGAAGGTTAATAATTAGGGAATGTCCGTGTTTTTAAATCTATTTTTATATTTCAATATTCTTCATCGAATTTATTATTACAAAATAATAAAGTAGAATTGAACAAGTATATAGATAGTAAAAAGACAACTTTTCCTAAGAATAATTCTCAGTAGTAATTGCACGAGAGCTCTAAAAAAATTATCGATTTGTTTCCCGAATGACACTTTCTTCGTCTTCTTTTCTTTTTATGTAGACATGACTCTGTCTGTTTTTCAATGTGCCTCCAGTAAGTTGTCATTCCATCTTTTTCGTGGTCTTCCCACTGATCGTCTTTCTATTGGGGAACCGTCTCTCGCCGTCCTTACTACTCTATTTATTTGTTATCATTCGGCTTATGTGGTCGTTCCATTCTACTCTTCTGTTTTTCACCCAGTTATTAATGTTGTCCACCTTGCATCTCCGTCGTATATCTGCACTTATAGCTCTATCTCACAGTGTCTTACCATCGATTTTTTGTCTTACCATCGATTTTTCGCAGTGTTTTCATCTCTGCTGTTTCTAGCACTCTTTTTGTCCTTTCTGTATCAGGTCGTATTTCTGCCGAGTATGTCATTATTGGTCTGATGACTGTTTTGTAAATTCTGCCTTTCACTTCTTGTCCGATGTTTTTATTTCTCCATATTGTTTAATTCAGGCAACCTGCGGCTCTGTTTGCTTTATTTACCTGATCTTCCACTTCTGTTTCGAGCTTTCCGTAGCTAGATAGTGTGATCCTAGATATTTAAACTCCATCACTTGTTCTATTATTTGACCCTCCAGCTCTAATTTACACCTTATTAGATCTGCTGTTATAACCATGCATTTAGTCTTTTTTGGGGAAATTAACATGTTAAATTTTCTAGCGGTTATATTAAATTCGTGCAGCATACGTTGTATCATCTTCACTTTGAAAGATTAGTATTGTGTCGTCTGCATAGCAGATTATTTTAAGTTGTTTTTCTCCCATTTGGTATCCTTTTTTTGTTCTTACTTTTTTTATTATTTCTTTTATTATTATATTATTATATATATTATTATATTATTATTTATATATTAGATATTTAAACTCCATCACTTGTTCTATTATTTGACCCTCCAGCTCTAATTTACACCTTTTTAGATCTGCTGTTATAACCATGCATTTAGTCTTTTTTGGGGAAATTAACATGTTAAATTTTCTAGCGGTTATTAAATTCGTGCAGCATAGGTTGTATCATCTTCACCTTGAAAGATTAGTATTGTGTCGTCTGCATAGCAGATTATTTTAAGTTGTTTTTCTCCCATTTGTTATCCTTTTTTTGTTCTTACTTTTTTTATTATTTCGTCCATGATCAGGTTGACCAATAGAGGACTCAGGGAATCTCCCTGTCTTATCCCATTGCCAGCTTCAATTGGGTCAGTTAGTTCTTAATCTACTTTTACTTTTATTGTGTTGTTCTGGTAGATATTTTTGATCGTTTTAATTATTCTTATTGTCACGAATTATGTCAAAGTGTCACGAGGGCAACAAGTCTATAATATTTTTTTTCTCTGATTCTGGCTTTGGTTTAGAACTAGAACATTTAGCCACGTAATTGTATAACTTATCACTAAGTCAGGGAAGTAATGTGTAGTGTGTGTGTTGAGTAAGTGTCTTGTTACTTTGCAAAGTCGACGTCATTGTCTTTGCAAAGAGACGCTAATTGTTTCCGAACGTCTGCGGTCCTATAATAATTTTATATTTAATTTACATTTATTTTAATATTTTTTTCTAAGCCTGTTTCTTGGTGTTCTCTGTGACAAGTTGTAAAAAATTAATTGTCATTAATGTCACTGAATGTTCATTTTTGCGTAGTAACACAGGGAATCTGACGTAATGCTTGATGATGGGATATTATCAAAAATTATCGGGTATACGCTGTGAGCTCGTACGTAGAGGGGATATTTAAAAGTTCGTGAGCGCCAGTAATGACAAGTCAGGGACCTTTCCTGGAAATTTGACATAAATGTCAAAGTGATTAATTTAAAATTTAAATTAAAAACATTAATTAAAAAAAATATTAGTTGGTCAAAGCTGTGGTATATATTTTTACCTTAAATATACTTACGTTTTAAATACTGAATTTAAGTTTTTTTAATATTCCGTAATATGTAATTATAAATTAATATATTAATCTATTAATCTAAGCGTCATCTACACGATAATTGTGAAAGTATCCGAAGTAAGAAATGAATATTTCATCAATAGAACGTCAAAATGATTACCAAAATCTTAAAAAAATCGATTACATTTTAATTACTTTTTTGCGTTGTTGATATTACGCAATAAAAAAATAATAAATTAAAAAATTTCCGGCGAAAGTTTCATTATTAGTCCACTAGTTAGCGACACCAGCGAAGCTCAGAACGTATAATATCACAAGAGGGTGAGAATAAATTGAAAATAATGCGACAGTTTTTCGAAAATTTGTTCAGGGCTCGAGTGGCTATTGCCCAATGACCACAAATTTGAGTAAAAATGAAGCATTATTTTCTTATTTATTCTTACTGTCGTGTGATATTCGTAAGATTATTTTTGGAACTGTTGTCAAAACTAGGAACTGGTTGCCATTAAACAGAAACAATCTACTTAAAAAAATTCTATCGGTAATTTTCTACAGTAGATAATTATCAGTATAATTTTAATCTGATTGGACAGAATTAAACACGTGATCAAATATCTTACTATACGATTGGAAGTTAAAATCATTAAAAAATAATCGGTTATTATATCACAAGAGAGTGAGAATAAATTGACAATAATGCGACAGTTTTTCGAAAATTTGTTGTCTGGCAGTAGACACGAGAGCCCGCAGGGCTCGTGTGGCTATTGCCCAATGTCAACAAATTTGAGAAAAAACCAAGCATTATTTTCTTATTTATTCTTACTGTGGTGTGATATTCGTAAGATTATTTTTTAATACTTATATATAAAATTCAAGTCTTTATATAAAAACAGTCAGTGACATTGATCCCAATTAATGTGATACACATTTTTCAACTTGTCAAAGTGAAAAGCACAGTTTAACAAATATTTAGATAAAGATGTTAATAAAATATTAGTTAATTTATTTATAAATACAGTTTTATTCATGAAATAATCATACCGAAGTAAATCGAGCGCTTAAATTTGCCTATTTGTGTTCTCCTCGTGACACTTTGACATTAGATGCAAAACCTGAAAGTATATTATGGATATTTTCTTAAATATGACAGTTGTCAAAACTAGGAAACTGGTTGCAATTAAACAGAAATAATCTACTTAAAAAAATTCTCACTGTAATTTTCTACAGTAGAAAATTACCAATATAACAATAACCTGATTGGACAGAATTAAACACGTGATCAAAAATCTTACTATACGATTGGAAGTTAAAATCATTAAAAAATAATACTTTAATTTTTATTTCTATAGCTTTTCATTGGTCAGAATCTCATATGAATGAAATAATCAACAGAATTAGATGCAAATGCGACGAAGATATCGAAAATACCCAATTTGGTTTCAAAAATACTATGTGAACTAGTGAGGCATTTTTGCACTAAATATCTTATTATAAAAATGCCGGGATCAAAGAACAGATGTATTTAAATGCTTCGTGGACTTCTAAAAGGCATTCGATAAAGTACAGCATGTAAATTTAATGCAGATAATAAAAATATAGGAATAGATGGCAAATATATTCGTGTGATTAATTTGTACTGGAATCAAACTGCTATTATAAACATTGGAGATAAATACACCGACGAAATCTCCATACAACGAGGAAACAGAGAGGATTGCATTTTGTTCCCAACACTGTTCAATGTTTAGTCGGACCAGATATTTAAAAAGGCACTTAAAAAGGAACTTTTAAAAAGGAACTACTTAATATACTTAGAGACGCGGACTCCAAAGGTCTCCAAATTATGCTAGATCTTATTCATGAAGTAGGAGAGGGAATGGGTAGTAAAACAAGCTGGAACAAAATCAAATTTTTTGTCTTTGGCCATAACCCACATCCAGATGCTGAGCTTCAATTACATAGAGTCCAAGTTGAATAAATTCACAAAACTACATATTTAGAAACGGACCAACTAGATCCAGACATAAAAATAAAATCGCAGAATAGCAATAAGTAATTACTAAAACTACTTTTATGAAAATGAAGACATTTCTTTGAAACAATCATCTAAGTGTAGAACTAAGACAACGAATGGTGTACTTTAGTATGTGGTGCAGAAGTGTGAACACTAAAAGTATCAAGCATGAACAGAATTGAAGCATTGTTGGTGATAAATAGCAGTCTGATTTTTGCATGAGAGTTTAACGAAACGGCAACAAATCAATTGGAAGTTCTGTCCGACAAAATACATGGGACGTTTTTATAGTCTGACGTTCCAAATTTTTAACCTGTTCCACAATTAAAACTTCCCCTGTTCCAGTGTTCCCGTACATCAAAGTTTGTCCGACTAGACACCGTTAAGCTATCAACAAATTTTCAGCTTGCTATTAATCAACAATTTTGTATGCATCAAAATTGTACAAAAATGAATTCTCTTCATTTTTGTATAGGTATATATTTGTTGTAAAACTAATAATAAACGAGATAATTCAATAATTCAATAATTATGCTACAACTGTCACTATTTTTCCCTCATAACTCGGAAAATATCGACCGCACGAAAAAAATTATAATAAATTTCAGTTTCTACACTTTTTGTCAAAAAATTGAAAATGGCGGAGATATTGAGCAAAAACGGTTCTCGTTTAAAATCAAGATGGCGGCTAACGCAATGGCGGAATTCAGTCGAGATTTTAAATTTATACTAATATTGACCCTCCCTAAAGATTAGAAAAATAAAATTTGGGGCAGCTCCTAATGCAAGGTCAAATGCTATCCCGACTGGGCTAATATGGTATGAGCACATAAGGCCCATGGAAGAGCATATATTGGCAAAAAAGAATATAGGGGGAACGAGGAATTCCACCAACTATATGGATTAATGAAGTTGTTGTTCACGATAACTTTTTAACCAGATGTATTTATACGTTTATGTGTTCGTTATTCCTCCGTTCGAAAACGTTTTCTATTTGGCAAAAAAGTGGCATTTCGATGAAATCATATTCGTCGTTTTTGAACGTTGTGTTTAATTATTGCATTAAGTTTGTGTAAATGGGTGATTCCATTTCAAATTACTTCATGTTGGATCAAAAAAATTTTTGGATCTCCGATTTGTTTGAAAATTGGTATATAGCATATGCGGAATGTAGAAATAAAACATTTAAGGTCGAATAATTGTCTTCCTCTTCTTCTTCTTCTTCTTCTTCTTCTTCTTCTTCTTCTTCTTCTTCTTCTTCTTCTTCTTTTCTCAAAATGTTATTTTATGCGATTTTACAGTGATTTGGTATTTATTTAAACAAATTTGCATTTTCTATCGTAAAGTATCAATGGAAAACATATCTAATATTATAATAGAATGGACTCAAAAATGTGATTATATGGCATTATAACAAGTCATTTTGATTCAAAACAAGTTTTTGATCAAAATTTTATAGTGTAGAAAACGTTAAAATACCGTTTTTTTATATTTTCCTCCATTCCCAAAATACATCATAATCGATTTGGCTCAAAATTTGCCCGCAGATAGCCAAAACGTAGGACTTTAAGTGATTAGAAGGATTTGAATTATATTGCAATACTAAAAAAGTTACATGCAATATCATAGTCAAACATATTTATAGGCGTCTATTTTAAGTACAATTAACTCGGAAAATATCGAGCTCACGACAAAAATTGTTAAAAAGAAATTATAATAATTGTAAATACGATTTATTTGGAACAATTTTACTTCCTACCATTTTTGTCGAAAAGTTAAAAATGGCGGAGATATTGAGCAAAAACGGTTCTCCTTGAAGATCAAGATGGCGGCTAACGTAACGGAGGAATACATTGGCGATTTTAAATTTAGACTACTATTGACCCCCCTAGAGATTAGAAAAATAAAATTTTGAACAGCTCGGCATGCAAGGTCAAATGCTATGCCGACTGGACTAATATACTTTTGAGTCTGATATTATTGCATGTAACTTTTTTGGTATTGTAATATAATTCAAATCCTTCTAACTACTTAAAGTCCTATGTTTTGGCTATCTGTGGGCAAATTTTCAGCCAAATCAAAAATAATGTATTTTGGGAATGGAGGAAAATTCAAAAAACGGTATTTTAACGTTTTATACACTATAAAATTTGATCAAAAACTTGTTTTGAATCAAAATAACTTGTTATATATAATGACATTTTTGAGTCCCTTCTATTAAAATATTATTTTTTCCATTGATATGAGTACTTTACGATAGAAAATGCAAATTTGTTTAAATAAACACCAAATCACTGTACAATCGCATAAAATAATACTTTGAGAAAAAAAAAAGAAGAAGACTTTTTGACCTTGTCAAAAGTTTTGACCACCAAGTTGCAGAAATATCGGAGATCCAAAAGTTTTTGCCTGAGTGATTTGACATGGAATGTACCAAATACATTTGCGGTTTGTTAATATGAAGTCATAAATAAAGTGTTGTTACCAATCGCTTATGAAGAGAAGAGCAAATATGAAATTTGGAAAAGAAGAAATATAACGAACGCATTAATTAAAATAAAAAAAATATCTGAAATTATATAAAGAATGTCTAGTAGATGTCAGAATAAAAAATACAGTGCGTCCATAAAGTAACGCATAAATTCATTACTTCGTAAACCGGCGACTTTAAGGAAAAATTCCGAAATAGGTCGATTTTAATTTTTAAATTACAATTTTTTGGCATATATATCATACTAGTGACGTCATCCACCTGGGCTTGATAACGTAATCGATGATTTTTTTAAATGAGAATAGGGGTCATGCGATAGCTCATTTGAAAGGGTATTTAATTCTCTATTTACTAATACAAACAATAACATAATTATTTATACAGGGTGTCCAAAAAGATTTTTTTAATTAAATTAATCGAGATAAAAAGAAGAATGTATATAACTAAATTAATTCAAAATTCATTTTATTTTTGTCAAAAAACAAGAATACATGTTTATTTGACAAATAATAAATATTGCTTTTCGCTTAAATTCAATGTTAGAGCTGCCACCCACCTGTCTCTTGGAAGTTTAACATTACGCTTAAGCGAAAATCAATGTTTATTTTTTAAATAAAATATTTTTATGTTTTCTGGCACCAATAAAATATATTTAGAATTAAACAAATTACATACATTCATCTTTTTGTACCAATTAATTTAATTAAAAGAAACATTTTTTGGACACCCTGTATAAATAATTATATTAACGTTTATATTATTGAATAGAGAATTACATACCCTTTCAAATGAGCTATTAGATGACCCCTATTCTTATTTAAAAAAATCATCGATTACGTCATCACGCCCAGATGGAAGACGTCACTAGTATGATATGTATGCCAAAAAATCGTAATTTAAAAATAAAAATCGACCTATTTCGGGATTTTTCCTTAAAGTCTCCGGTTTACGAAATAATGAATTTAGGCGTTACTTTATGGACGCACTGTATAAAACCACATTGAAATTAAAGACTCACCTAATTTGTCTGATGATCCTAACGGAACCTTTACAGAACTACCATTCACTTTGTCTTCCTGGACTTTCCGCAACTGCTTCTTGTGTTTCATTCGTCTGTTTTGAAACCATGTCTTAACTTGTGTTTCACTAAGACTCAGTGCACTGGCTAGCTCTACTCGTTCAGGCGTTGACAAGTACCTCTGGGCGGAAAACCTCTTTTCTAGACCTGAAAACATTAAATTTTTTTGAATGTAAACCGAAATTAGATATGTTTAGGTATTTTCACTTTTTCTATCGTTTATTATGTAAAAATAGCAATTCTTTATATAGAACTATCAATAACCATCATTGGTATCATTGGCAAATTTTCCAATTTAACTATATTCTCAGTGTATGTACCAACCGAAGACGCATCAGAGGACGATAAAAATGAATTCTACGACTCTTTAAATCAACTATACACAGAAGCTCCTAACCACGATATTAAAATAATACTAGGTGATCTAAACGCAAAGGTAGGCACAGAAGATTACGTAATACCGGTGACAGGAAGATATAGTTTACATGAAGTTACAAACGATAATGGATCACGTTTGGTCGATTTTGCGACAGGCTACAACTTAGCCATCAAAAGCACCCAGTTCGCTAGGAAAAAGATCCACAAGGCAACATGGAGATCAAACGATGGAAGAACAAATAATCAAATAGATCACGTATTGATTGATGGAAGACATTCTAGCAGCATAATAAGCGTAAGAACTATGAGAGACATTTTCTCGTAAAGGCCAAGCTCAGAACAAGAATTTCAACACAAACAATAGATAAACACACAAAGATCGAAAGATGGAATGTGGTGAAGTTGAAAGAAGAAAATAACCAAAGACAGTACCAAGAAATAGGTTTCAGGTTTTGGAAATAAGTGAAAATGAAACTGAAGATGTAGATCAGCGATGGAACTCCATAAAAACAACTATTACAGAAGCAGCAGAGAAATCTATCGGAAGAACGAAAAAAACAAAAAAGAAAAAATGGTTCGACGAGGAATGTGAAAGAACACTAAAAGAAACAAACAAAAGAAGAATTGATTATCTGTCGAACCCATCAGAAGAAAAACGCACACGATTCCAGAGAGAGAGAGAGAGAGAGAGAGAGAGCCGCAGCTAGAAGAACAAGACAAAAAAAGAGACAATATCTACAACAACAAATTGAAAAAGTAGAAGGAGAACACAGACGCAATCAAAAAAAATTTCTACAGAGAGGTGCCAACTTGGTAAGAGATAAAAATGGAGAAATGCTGGCTACCGAAAACAAAATAATAGAAAGATGGGCTGAATATTTTGAAGAGCTCCTGAATATCCAAAATTTCACTGATTTTTCATCAGTGGAAATATCACTCATTTTTCATCAGTTCAATGAAAATGCTGGAAACAACGAAGAACATGAGTATCAAACGGCCGAATTAGAAATGCCCCCACCAAGCATGGAAGAAATTACGCATGCCATAAAAACGCTTAAAAACGATAAATCCCCTGGTCTGGACAATATTGATGCCGAGCTAATTAAAACATGCGGTCATGAACTCATAAGAAGAATCCATCAATTAATAGAAAAGGCCTGGCAACAAGAAATAATGCCGAAAGAATGGTGTGGTAGTATTAATGTACCATTACACAAGAAAGGAAAAAAGGAATCATGATGAATTACAGAGGAATCTCACTAATCAACATTACGTATAAAATATTGGCTTCGATATTATTAAAAAGATTAGAACCATACGCCGAAGAAATAGTTGGTGACTACCAGTGTGGTTTCAGGCCTGGCAGATCGACTATTGATCAAATATTTACAATAAGACAAATGCTTGAAAAGCATTGGGAATAAAATCAGTACGTGCATCAGATCGTTATAGACTTCAAACAGGCTTATGCTTCAATTAATCGTGCAACATTATGCAAGGCAATGATCGAGCTCGGCGTACCCAAGAAACGAGCTGTGGTAACACAAATGTGTGTAAGTAACTCCTTTGCACAAGTTAGAATAGGGGGGAAAATATCAAATGCTTTCTGCGTAAATTCTGGACTGAGACAGGGAGATCCGTTGTCCCCATTGTTGTTTAACCTGGCCTTAGAATATGTCATGCGAAAAATTTATCCAAAAATCCAACCAGACATAACTGCTCGGGGAGCAAAAATCATACTCGCCTTTGTCGATGACGTAGCACAATCAACATTAGAAAGTAAGGATATTGAAGACAAAACAAAATACATGGTCGTCTCAAAACAAGAACGACGGCGAATAAGGCAAAATATTACTCTACACGATCATAACTTCGAAGTGCTTAAAGTATTTAAATATCTAGAAGCAACAATCACAAATGACAACAAATTAGAGCGAGAAGTTGAAACGCGAATAATGGCAGGAAACAGATCTTTTTTTGCAATGAAACATCTAATAAAGTCAAAACTTATTTCACGAGATGCAAAAATCCAGATATATAAGACTATACTACGACCAGCAGTCGCGTATGGAAGCGAAGCATGGACGCTAACAAAAGAGAAGTAAATAAATTGCTGGTGTGGGAACGTAAAATCCTTCGAATGATATATGGCCCTTGCAGAGACAGTGTGACAAACGAATGGAGGCGCAGATACAATAACGAGCTAGAGTCTCTATTCGGAAAATAAAATCTAGTCAGATATATAAAGGCTAATAGACTCAGATGGGCAGGGCATGTGATACGCAGTAACGACAATTGCCTTTTAAACAATGTGTTCTGGGAAAGGCCAGATGAAAGAAGGTCGGTAGGGCGGCCTAGAAAAAGATGGATAGATGCAGTCAAAGAAGATCTAGAGAAAATGGGAGTGCGACAATGGGAATTAGTGGCACAGGACCGACAAACATGGAAGGCAATAGTAAACGCGGCAAAGACTCACGAAGAGTTGTAGCGCCATTGATGATGATGATGATCATTGGTATGCAAGGTCCTTTTTTATTACTTTTTCTAAATCACATAGGGTCTTCCACTAGGAACTTCCAAACTTTGACAGCTGATATCGGCCACAATGTTCAAAAGCTATATCTACCAATTGGCTGTAATTTATTCAATCTGCTTTGCCAAATTACCATGGAGGTCATGCTTAACCTTATTTATACAGGGTGTCCAAAAAAAGTTTTTAATTAAATTATTTGAAAAAAAAGAGGAATGTATGTAATTTATTTAATTCAAAATACATTTTACTGTTACCCGAAAACTAAAAAATGTTTATTTCACAAATAAACATTGCCTTTCGATTAAATTCAATGTTCAAGCCAGCTCCCGCCAGCCACCTGCCTCTTGGAAGTTTGAACATTTAATTTAAGCGAAAAGCAATGTTTATTTGTGAAATAAACTTTGTCTTCTGATTTGTGAAAGCAGTAAAATGTATTTTGAATTAAATAAATTACATACATTCTTCTTTTTGTGTCAAATAATTCTATTCCTATTCTCATTTAAAAAAAATCATCGATTACGTCATCACGCCCAGATGGATGACGTCACTAGTATACCATATATGCGACAATATCATAACTTAAAAATAAAAATCGACATGTTTCGGGATTTCCGTCGCCGGTTTATGAAATAACGAATTTATTCCTTTTATTTGCACCATACTGTATACACATGCAACGGTGGAAAATAGTGTCGCGCACGCTTGATTAGCAATGAAAAAACAAAGGAGTTTTGAATATTGTATGGCAAAAAACTGTTCGGGATTTCATCAATCGATGTTTAAAGAATATCTTCCTACCTTGACAACATTCAAATTTTCAGTTTTTCACATAGTTTTTGAGGGTTAAAAATGGCCGATTTCGCAATTTTTCAATTTTTAATCGCTTATAGGTGAAAAACTATAAACTTTAGAGAAAAGTCACTAAAGACCTCTCCTGTTTGGAATAATCCAAAAAACCTAAAAAAACTTTGTCCTATGCAAAAAAATAACTTTAGAAAAAAAAAACAAAAGAAAAAAAGTTTAAAAAATTTTTGACCCACTTTTGGTCCTGGCAACATGTTAAAAGGAGTCCTTTTTGAGTAAGATTGTGCAAAAAATCCGAATCTGAATATTTTTCCTAGCAGATGCGCAGTGGCTTTCTGGACTAGTTACTCTTTTATAATTGTTAAATTTCAGTATATAGTAAACGATAAAAATATTCAATGTGATACTTACCAGTTAACTGCGGATCACTAAAGACTGTTCTGGCTTTCCTCCTTCGACAGTGCTTCAGAGCATTTAAAGAAATTTCACTAGCGGAACTACCAAAGAGGGCGTGATGAAAAGGAATACCTGAAACAAATGAAATATTCTCAGTGACTTTAACCAGCTTGTTAGGACTATTTTAATTCATTTTGTTTATTCTCAAAGAACTTTAGAAGACATTGCGCGGCGAAGATAAAACTTATGATTAAATCAATAGTTATTCTTTCATTTTTATCATTTTTGTTTTTACACCAATTTTCTATTATTATTAATAATATATAATTCTCATTTAAGACTCAAATAAAATGAGTAAGTACCTATCAACCTTAAACAAGTATATGTAAAGATGAAAGTGGGCAAATAATCAGTGACCAACAGAAAGTCACAGAAACCTGGAAGCATTATTTTCAGACCCTACTTGCAACACAAGTAGACATGGAAGATGAAATGGGTATGAACTACGTAGAAGAGAATGAAGTAGATAATGGAGTAGAAGCTCCAACTATAGAGGAAGTTCTCGAAGCTATTAAGGCCCAGAAAAACAATAAAGCTCCGGGAGTTGACGAAATACCAGTAGAACTGCATAAGGTAGGTGGCGACCACCTAGCAAGTCACATCCACGCGCTCATCAAAGACATATGGCAAGAAGAGAAAATACCCGACGACTGGAAGAAAAGTATAGTATGCCCGATCTATAAAAAAGGAGACAAACTCCAGTGCAAAAACTACCGTGGAGTCTCTCTACTATGTACAGCATACAGCATATAAAGTCCTCACGTATATTATAAACCAGCGGCTCCAACCACTAACAGAAAATATTATTGGAGAGTATCAGACGGGCTTTCGACGGGGAAGATCGACACTGGATCAAATATTTACAGTCAAGCAGATCTTGAGCAAATCATGGGAACACGATATTGATGTTCACAACGTGTTTGTAGACTTCAAACAGGCATACGACTCAGTCAAAAGGAACAAACTATACTATATTATATTGGCTGACTTGGCAATACCACACAAGCTAATAAGACTCATTAATGCCACAATGGATGAAAATCAGGCATGTGTACGAATACACAACCACCGGACAGACTTTTTCAAAATCTCGCAGGGACTAAAGCAGGGAGATGGGCTGGCCCCAACATTGTTTAACCTGGCACTGGAGTGTGCGGTTAGGCAAATGCAAACTGGACGAGGAAACCTACTGACCAACCCAACGGTTCAACTGGCCGCTTATGCCGATGATATTAATATTTTGAGTAGAACATCAACATGAGCACAGGAAACATACGCAGAGTTAAAAACACAAACAAAAATGCTAGGTCTGAAAATTGACACAAAAAAAACAAAAATCATAACTCAGACGAGAAGAAATATAGTCCCACAAAATATTATATAATATGAAGATGACATTGAAACGGTTGGAAAGTTTACATACCCGGGAGTAGAAATATATGCCGACGGATCAGAAGATGGAGAAATATGGAAGAGAATAACGCAGGCAAACAGAGCTTCTTTTGCCCTCTCCCATATATTTCGGTCTAAAAGTGTCCACCGAAATACAAAGATGAGAATCTATAAAACTTTAATTCGACCAATAACATGCTATGGCAGTGAAGCCTGGGTCCTGAAAGAAACATCCAAACACAAACTAGACACATTCGAAAGGAAAGTACTGAGGAGAATACTAACCTGTGCGGGAAAACGGAATCTTCAGAAGTCGATACAACAACAAACTTTATTAACTTTATAAAGAAGCACTCCTGTCAGACTTCATTAGAATACAAAGATTGCAATGGGCCGGACATGTGATAAGAATGGGAGAGGAGAGGCTACCAAAAAGAGCACTGCATGCTAGAATGCAGGGAAAGAGACCGGTTGGAAAGACAAGAAAGCGCTGGGAAGACACAGTAAACAGCGACGCACAAGCCCTTTTAGTAGTCCCTGTATGGAGAAGAACAGCCACAGACAAGCAAGGGTGGAGGCAAAAAATAAAGGAGGCCAAGGCTCAATTTGGTCTGTAGTGCCGTAGAAGAAAAAGAAGAAGGTACCTATAGCAGTATGAGTATAATCTGCTATTACTTGTACCTAGTGCTGAGTGCTGACCCTCAACTCTTTAACAGTGGATTATTACATTGGGTTTTATTAAAGGTATAGTTAATTATTCTACAAACCTAAGGCCTAACCTAACATATTGCCTTTTGTTATTGGTTATTATAACTCTAAAAAGTCATTTAATTCTGGGTGTTTCTTTTTAAGGCCCGTTTTCACGCTACGTCTTATTGTACGTTTTGTTGGATAGGACAAATCCTATACAATAAAATATGGCGTATAAACAGCAAACGGTACGTCTTGTCAAATCGAAATGAAATCCAAGGTCAGATCGAAGATATGTGTAAACACTGGATAAAACGTACGTTTTGTCTAACGTTTTGTATGACCTACAAAACGTACAAGAAAACGTAGCGTGAAAACACCCCTTTAGACACAGGGCTCGGGCCCCGCGGGGGCCTGCTTAAACACACTTTTTGTTTTTTTTTTCTAATTTGATGGGGACATTTTGAACTACACAAGTAAAAACTAGGAAATATAACTGCTTAATAAATTTTTATTTTTTTGTAGTTACTTATAAATAGAGCCTGGATTATATGCAAAATGCATGTATAACATCCAGCCTATTTGTGGGTTTCTTTATAAATTCATATTATGCTATTCATATTTACTTGATTAAGGGCATATTGCGGCATGCTTTAATGTATCAGAAAATATTGCATAAATAAAATAGTTATATTTAGATAATACTTTCTTGAAATTATTCATAGCAGAAATATTCTTGGGGTATCTACTAAATAACTTTATTACTTCATTCCAAGTATGTATTATATCTACTAAATGGCTTTATTACAAGTTTTATTGTTTGGGAAAACCCATCTGGAACTGTTTATCAGTAAAGTAGGGCCAACAGATAGCTTGGTATAGTAAATTCGTTTTTAAATCCTCTTTACTGAAAAATGTCCTTTAAATGTAAACAAATTTTTAGTGAGAATTCTGTTCAGAATGAACTGTGAACTGTCCTATATAAAATCGAATTTTGACCTAATTGTAAATTATATTACAAAACTAGAGAGTCAAAGATACCAAGATAGAAGGAGAACCTCAGAGACAGCATTTGCAAATAATAATATTAAAGATATCAAAAAAAGAATAATAAATTTTGCAGGGACAATTGGAAAAAAAAATTAAAGATAAATTTAGTGACGTTTTAAACAGAAATGAAGCTGTCATAATATGTTATAGCTTTATTCTTTAACAATATCCCTGTAATAATATTGTTGCTTATTATAGACAGGTAAGTTGTCATTGTATACCGGGTGTACCAATCATACTGTGTTTTTTTCTAAAAGTTCGGAATACCCTGCGGAATATTCTTCTTCTTCTTGCAGTACTGTCTCCTATCGGAGGTTGGCTACCATCACAGCAATCTTAACTTTGTTGGCTGCAGCTCTGAACAATTGTATTGAACTGCACCCGTACCACTCCCTTAAATTTCGCCACCAGGAAATCCTCCTAGATCTCACATTTCTCTTTCCCGAGAGTTTTCCTTGGATTATGTGTCTTAGCAGGGAGTACTTTTCTCCTCTCATTATACGGCCTAGATATTCCAGTTTTCTCGTATTTGTTATTTTTGTTTTTTGATTAATTCGCTTATGTTCTATAATAAAAGAGATATCTCCTTGTATATTACAAATGAGGTTTGCTAGTTGGTCTTTAAAAACAATATCATTCCAAATATCGAGAGCTACTGTTTCTACCTCTTGTTAGGTTCTAGGAGGTGGCAAACGCTGTCGTAGTCTTCTGCCAATTATGTCCCACAAATGTTCGATTGGGTTAAGATCTGAACTATGCGGTGGCCAATTCAAAATCCGAAGATTTACCTGTTGTAAATTTTCGGTTACAGTTCGTGCAAAGTCAGGTCTTGCAGTATCGTGCATTAGCAAAAAATTGTTACCAATATAAGGAGGCGATAGCATGGCAGCTAAGTTCTTCGCTATGTAAGGTGACTGCTTGAACGCAGTCATTGCGGGTCAAATTCCTTGTAGCTCGTTCCATTTCCACCAAACAACAAAAAAAATTACGGACATAAATAATAAATCTACTATTTTTTACAACAAACCAGACACTATTTGACAGTTAAAAATTTGACCTTTATCAAATTTATCATAGGCTTGAATATTGCAACTCTGTAGTAAGTAGCTTATATGGGCTAGTTAATGGGTGTTAAAGCATTTAGAACGTGAAGTCTCAGAAGGTTGCTTACAATTCCATCGGTTGACCATATTACAAATGAAGAGGTCGTAAGAAGAGATAATACCCAAAGAGAGATTCTAAACATCATTACAGCAAATAAGAGGTGGTAAATCATCATCATCAGCCTCTCTTAATCCACTGCTGGACATTGGCCTCCCCTGTTTGCCTCCAAAGTGTTCTATCTTGTGCTTTCTTTGTGGTAAATATAATCTTTTTAAAACCATTTTAATGTACCGAATTAAAGGTCGGAGAGGATCAGGTCGCAAACAACATTCATGGTTCAGAGACAGAAGACAGTGGCGTACTAAGCATGGTTCAGCATATATAAGGTTCTATCAATTATCTTAATAAAGAGGATAATTCCATATTCTTAAGATATTCTAGGCCTAATACCAATGAGGCTTTCGTACTGGAAGGTCGACAATAAATATATCAAATATTTATGATTCGACAAATATTAGAAAAAATCTGGGAATTCAACCTAGATGTACACCAAATTTTCTGTAAAATGATTCTGTAAAAAGAAACAGACTATGGCTAGCAAAGCTAGAAATGGAAATACCAAGAAAATAAGTGGACCAAATGTGCGTAACAGACGCATATGCACAGGTAAAGATAAGAAACAAAATATCGATGTCATTTAGTATAACATTAGGACTTAGACAAGGAGACCCCTTATTACCATTGCTTTTCAATTTTAATTTAGAATATTAGCAAAATTTTATCTGAGTTGACAGGGGGATTTGCGAATCGAGGAAACAAAACTATTGTTGGCCTTTGCTGATAATCTCAATGCAGTCGCTCATTCTACAAGAGACGTGAGAGAGGTGTTTTCACAACATAAGAAGGAAACGGGTAGTCTGGGTCTTCGAATAAACGAAGAAAAGACGAAATACACGCTAGTAAACAAAAATTCAAGACCAAGAGTTAGGTAAAACACATTAATGACCCCAACTGAATTGATAAAAGAGTTTAAATATCTGTTATCGGTAATCCCAGATGACAACCAGATAGAAAAAGAGATCTCAGCAAGGATAGCTGTGGAGAATAGAGCATTATGCTCCCTATCATTATTATTATCTAAGCTGCTAAAAAGACAATCTAAATTAAGACTGCGCACGTCAATTATTCGCCCAGTTGTTAAATATGGAAGTAGATATTAGCAGGAAATAAATCAGCTTCTGGTATTTAAAAGGAAGGCTTTCAGAATGGGCGACTACGAACTCCCCCACGCTAGCTAGATTTTAATGAATTGAGTTTAATGCAGTAAAACTTGTGTTAACGGCCACCTGCCAACATCGACCACCTGTCCTAACGGCCAGTTTAAAAATTTCCCAAACCAATTATATGTAGACTACAAAAACTGGCAATAGCGGCCACCTTTCTATATCGGCCAATAGTTCTTTTATTTTTAGTGGCCGTTACTGACAGGTTTTACTGTAGTAGGATTAAAAGTGACTACGAACGGCCCCACGCTACCTAGGTACTTAGATAATATTTTTGTGAACATATATAGTTTTTATTTTACTTATTATTATATTCAAAAAGGAACCCAATTCCCAAAGCATGAGTGAACATTTTAAATGATTCAATAATGAAACTATAACAATATAATCGAATAAAGTTTATTTATAAATCTACATTAACTTATATACAATAACAAAAACTACAGTTAAACAATAACAATGCTTAATTCTAATGTCTGATTAGTGATTAAAATAAGTAAGAATGAACACTATATTTTAGATTTTAAAAGTTAGCTGCATAATAATTGCAAACTGACTTAATGAAGTCTAATTTAGTAATGTTTTGATTAACGTAATAATGGTAATATTCATTTAGAATATTTTCAATAAAATCAACTTTTCTTTTTGCCGTTTTATCAAGTTTTTTTCGAATCTATGTGCAGTTATAATTTTCACATATACTTCTGCTTGAAAATTTAACAAAATGTCTGTAAATTTAAATATGTCAGGATGTGATTTATAAAAACATTCAGTTATTTTAAATGGGAAATAAGCCACAATTTTACCAAAAAAATGATTTTATTAACGTTTCGACGCCCAAGTCGGGTGTCGTTGTCAAAATACAAAATAATATTAAATTAAACAAAAATGTTGTTGCTTAGTAAAAAATTTTGAATGGCCGATATAAATGAGTCAGATTAAATAAATTATTAGAAGAATTTTTTACTAAGCAACAACATTTTTGTTTAATTTAATATTATTTTGTATTTTGACAACGACACGCGACTTGGGCGTCGAAACGTTATTAAAATCATTTTTTGGTAAAATTGTGGCTTATTTCCCATTGAAAATGGTTGATTATAAAAATGCCACAAGGAAATAGCTTTAGAACATTAAAAACATTCGTTAAATTTCGAGTGAAATGATTCACATGCGTTTGTAGTAAATATTAGAGATGATGAGTTTGAAGCCCACATGTAAGGTGGAAATGTTAAACCTTCCGTTAAATAATTATCAACTAGGTAATCACAAAATTGCAAAACTCTGTAATCTTCTGGCATAATATTAAAAAGTTCATCAGAAAAAGTCACCAACATCATTTGGATCTAAATAAGGAATGCAGAAAAACAATTTTAAATATTTTCCAGTAACAGTTTGATTTTTATTTTCTGAGAACAAACCTAAATTTTGAATTTTTCGGTACCAATTTTGTGTTAAATAAAATTTTCAACAAAAAATAATAATGTCGGGCCACACTAACTTGGCTGCATTTTGAATTGCTATTTTACAATCAGAAAGTATTCGCTTCGGTTTGAAATTTAAATTCAAATCTGTACATATTGTTATTAATGTATCAAAAGTACTTTTGTACGATTGCTGTGATTTATTTGATAACAAACAAAATAGGTACTAGAGGAACATAAAAACCATTTTTGTAGCCATGTAAACATCTGACAAAAATATTTAGAACAGTATTGAAACGTTCCATCTACATACAAAGAATCTACATTACACAAAAAGTAAAGATTTGTGAAACAACTAAAAATTGCGGAATTATTTTTCGTAGATAATTAAAATTTTCACCTGTATTTGTTTTTAAATTTAAGTTCACTAACACTTGTAGAACTTCTTCCTGTGACTTGGGTAATTATGGTGTGGATTTTCGTCTTGCAGCATAGATATTTTTTCGAACGCAAGAAATGTCTTACGTCGTCAGCGGTAAAGTGCTGAACTTTTCCTTCCTCAATTCCTTGTGGACAATCTTTAAAGGTCTTTCACATATATCTTCTACAGCTTTCCTCTTTGTAGAATTACTAAAAATTTGCCGGTCAACGTGGATATCTGGAGCATGATTATGCTCCACCGATGCTTTTTCAAGAATAACGTAATTTTCATCACCTTCCTTTGTGTACACTTTTTGTTGACACCCTTTTTTGATGCATCGCCATCTAACTTTTCCATCTTTGGAGACATGGGCCTTTGAATATATTTATATTCATTAATTATTAATAAAAGTTCTCCCCTTTGACTAAACATAGTCGTTGGATTCGCCATTTAAAAGTTAAACACTAACGGACAAAACCGGACACTATACCATAATACTTGCAACTGAAGTGAATAACTGAAAATATTTATATTCTTACTTTAAACTATAATCAAATTTGGAATTTCCGGTCATTAAGACTTAATTCCCAACTTTCTCGGCGATGGGGCAGCAGGTACTTGGAATTAATGGGCCCAGGTAGTTCGTGGGGCAGTTAGATAATGCCGTTCAGAATGATATGTGACCCTCTAAGAGATGAATTGACAGTAGAGTGGAGATGGCGCCGTTATTCTGAATTGGTGACTCTGTATGGTACTGATACATGGTCAGAAATATCTAACCGGATAAGAGGGGCAGGTCAGGTGGTAAGATCAGAGGAAGACAGAGGGTTAAAGACAGTGTTTTTTGAGAGACCAGACGGTAACTCCGTAGGCAGTCCCAGAAAAAGATGGAAGGATGATGTTGAAACCGATTTATCTAGGATTGGGGTAAAACAATAGGAAATTGAAGCTTAAGATCGTAGAAGATGGAAGGCTATATAGTGATCAGGGCCGTAACTACTATTGGGGTAACCGGGGCGCATATATGTAAACTGCAGACGCACAAGACATAGCCAAATATTTCGTAGAAGTTCGGCAAGGATCGGCGTAGTTGCTCTCCACCCGCGCGTAAACTGGAGACGTGAATGCGTCTTCTACGTATGCAATTAACAGTATATAGCTACAAGTTGTTTTGGTATTAAGTGGTGTGACATTTTTATAAGAGTGATAAGTATAAACAATGGAAAGTATTCCAGAAGGTTATGAATATAGCATTATAAACCAAAGTAGTTTTAGAATAAAACTACATTCCAAAGAAGAAGTAGAGGTTAGTATAATTTTGCGGCAATTGTAGTGATAATGGAACGCAAATTTTATATCCGGCGGTTAAAGAGAAGTCTTGAATCTTATGCCGGCGTTTTTACCAGTAATAGTCAATAGTTATTATAGGCGTACAAAAATATACATACATATAAGTTTGGTTTCAAATACTGCTTAAATCTTGACTGTGATACGAAAAAGAGTTTATAATATGTTTATTGTTGTTTTTACTATTGTCATATTTACTGTTCTAAAATAGGCAAAACTTTCTGCTAACTTTATCTGCTAATTTCACATCGGTCATTTTATATAGTATATTTACATGATTCTAAGGGTTTAAACAGTTTAAAAATGACCGAAATTGTCAACGCAACAACGTATTATGTATATTTCAGTCACTGGAACTGTTAAAGATAATAACATTAAAAACACCATCATGTAGCACGAAAAAAGTGACAATACGAAAAAAGTTATTTTAAAATCAAAAAAGTAATAAGTAATGACTTTCCTGAAATTATTATTGATTTTTTCTTTACAGAAATGGGTACATGATTTAGAACAAAAAACCAAGGTTACCTATAGAATAACCAAAACGTTCTCAGTAGGTTCTGTAAGACCGGTTAATATTTTTAAAAGAATACAGTCGAACCCGCTTATTAGAGTACCTCTTAAAGGAATATCCCGCTTTAAGGAATAGAAATTTGCGGTCCAGGAACGTTTCTACTAGCCTCCAATGATCGGTTATTAGAATATCCCTGTTATAAGAATACTTTTGCTTGGCACGAAGGCTATTCCAATAAGCGGGTTCGACTGTATATCACTGCCATTTCAATACAAGGAAGGAAGACACGCAGTCATCCCGAAGCAGAAATACTAACTGTGCTCATCAAATGTTTATAAAAATTGAACGGAAACTAGCTAAGCCGAAGATGCCAGGCCATAGTAGTCTTATTGCTAACTGGCCATGTGTGATAGAATTCAAAAATGACCATAATCATACTATCCTGTCAGCTGCTCCACTTCGCTATAGACCAATAGGAGACGCAGCCAAAAATCGTTTTCTTGAATTATTCGAGCATGGTCACAATGCCTCTAGTGCCTATCATACATACTGTGTCGAAATGATGGTACATTATGGTGATGCGTATGACAATTACGTTTCAGACAGATGTTTTTTTCCCACCAAAAATGACGTTCGAAATCTATGGAAGGCCAACTTTAAAAAATCATACGGAGAGAGATCAGGAAAAAATAAGTTAATTTATTTGGAAAAATATTTAGAAGAACAAGAAAAGAATCATGGGATATTATATAAAGTTTCTTGCGTTCAGGATAATTATTCAGTTGCAATATGTACACCTGTCATGCAACGCGTAGCGCGACTATTACCCCAAGCAAATGAAATACTCTTTGTGGATTCTTCAGGTAACTGCGACGTGGAAAATCATAAAGTATACTTTTTCGTGACACAATCTCCTGCTGGTGGGCTGCCTATTGGGTGCATTTTGACAAATAGTCAAAAATTAGAAGTGTTTTTGGACGCTGTTAAATCATTGTATGAGATTCATCCCGTAAAGATTACGCCTTCAGTAATTTTAACTGATGATGATCTTGGTGAAAGAAAAGCCCTTCAGACGGTTTGGCCTAATGCAAAAATGTTATTGTGTACCTTTCATGTATTAAAATAATGTTGGAAATGGATTGCCATGGCCAAAAATGGAATTTTAAAAGAACATGCTCAACTCCATTACAAGTTATTTAAAGATATTTTAATGTCAAAAAATATGGAAAATGCTGAAATATCTATTATCACATTTTACGAAAAATGCTTGTATCAGAATTTTGCTGATTATGTAGAGCGTATGCTTGATCAAATTGAGATGTGGTGTCTACTGTATAGGAATGATCTTATGGTTCGAGGATCTGATACAAACAATTATACTGAAGTAATGTTTCGTCTCTTAAAAGATATTCCACTGGAAAGAACCAAGGCATTTAACTTAACGCAATTAACAGATTTTATAATTACTAGTTTTGAATATTACTTTACCCAGCGAATTATGGATCTTATCTTTAATAGAGTTTCTAAAGCTGTTGCAAAAAAGTATTTTCCAGGCGAAAGGGACAATGAAGATAATAACATTATCAGTCTTGGAAACATGGATTTTAAAGTTAGCAGTTCAAAAGATCAAAAAATTTGGTACGTTGTAGATATGTCTGTTTTCAAATGTTCATGTCCGATTGGTTATAATGGACACTATTGCAAACACCAAGGGGCCATTGCGAAAAAACATAATAAATTTACGGCAACTAATACCTTATCGCTTTTTTCCAAGCATATTCTTTATGAAATAGCGTTGGGAAAAATTGCAGATTCATCTACTTTTGATACACTGCAAATCAAGGAAAATACAGCAAAAAATTTAAACCAGGACAATTTTCCTTGTAATTCTTCTGTCCAAAATCAACAGGATCAAAAGATGATTATTTGTGATGATGCAAATATTAATGCCATGGAATTTAATGATAAGGGTAATATTGATATAGAAGAGATTAAAAATAAATGGGCAGAACATTCGAATTTAATTATGTCAAAACTTGAAAGTGAACCTGAATCCTTTGGGCCCGCTATTATGAAATATTTAGAGAACTGTAGTAAATATGCCAAATCAAATCAGTCTTTAATATCAGGCATGCATTGTGCTTTTAAGTACACAGGAGTTTCATCTAAAAATAAGAAGCAGGCGGTGATGAAAAGGGAAAAAAATATCCGTACAACCAACATCTGTATCGAGACGTAAAGTTACCATGACAGGTAGAAGAGCATCGATGGCTGGACGAAAACCTAGAACTATCAAAAAACAACAAAAAAGAGCACCACACAAATTACAACTATGTGTAGAAAGTAACATTGGTTTAGGTGATAATAAATTTAGAAAATAAGTACTTAGTGGTTTTTCGCGAATTCGTAAAATTCGATATTTGTACATAAAGATAATTAAAAACGTTGATAATACGAATATATACTGTGTTTTATTTACATTTTTTAAACATGCTTAAATAATCGTAGACGTATATTGGCATCACGATCAATCTAGTAAACAGCAGACGTATAAAGGCTAAATACGTCTGAAATACGTCTGCACTCTACTACCCGCTAATCGGAAAAAGCCGAATCGTTCGCCCATGCCTTGTGCGTCTGCAGTTTACGTATATGCAACCGGGGCAGTGCCTCGGGACCTACAGGGGCACCCTAGACCTCAACATAAAGTTTTGATTTTTCACTGGGGAAATTAGTCTTTTCGACTAAAATGAAATTGGAACAGACAGGGGCTTATGAGGCTTGAGCTAAGGGCTTGTTTATATGCAGGCGGTTTGCCAACTTTTTGATCTCACCCTAATGCCGCCTTTGAAGTTTCAGCCTAGTACCAAGGAAATAGGGGGAAAACGGGTTAATTGCGACGTTTACGTTGGCAAACCGCCCTATATGAACAAGGCCTAAGCTGGGTCCCCGAGACCTTAACATAAAAAAATTTAATTATTACTTAGGAAATTAGTAATTTCGGCGTAATAAAACCTAAAATGCCATTGGAAGAGGCGGCCGGGCTAAGCTGGGGACCCCGAGACCATTCGTAAAGATATAAAGATGTCCAGGATACAACAAGTCCAGGAAGGAATGCCTCAGGGGAGCATTTAATCGCCCATTCCATATAACATTTTTGTTTCAGATTTGCCAACACGTGTAAGAACATTTTCTAACAAATTTGTAACATCAGTTTCAGGTTCTATGGGTATCTCTTTAGAAACTTCAGTCATGGAATGCATTAAAATGCATTTTCAAGGGGTTAAATATCAAACATTTTTCCCGACCCCCTTTGCCTGGGGGTAAACCCCCGGTAGGGGGCCCGTCGATCACGTTTGCCCCGGAGCCCCCAGCATCGTACTTACGGCCCTGATAGTGATTACGGCGAAGAGTCATCCCGAGTTCTAAAGCCAATTAAGAAGAAGAAAAAGAATTTTGTCGTAGTTATAGACAATGCCAGTTACTAATCACGACTAAAGCAACAATTGCCAAACAAAAAATAGTAACTGGAAAAATGAAGAGTATTTGCTTAGTTAGTAAATAAATGTAGATAGAAGAATAAATTCTCAAAAACGATTTTTTTTAAAGCCTATAGTTGAAAAAATGGATATATTTTTATCCAAATACCCTAACACTATACTAGTCTTATTGGGTCATATAATAATTACATATCCTGGAGATAATGGAGATAATGGAGAGCATTAGGAGAGACAGGAATAAGTTGGCTAGCAGGTCTATTTAATAGAATTATGGAAGTTGGACAAATGCCAGACGAATGGAGAAGCAATATATTAGTACCTATCTACAAAAACAAGGGAGACATACAACAATGTACAAACTACAGCGCTTCAAAACTACTTAGCCACACCATGAAAATATGGGAGAGAGTAATTGATAGACGGATACGTGAAGAGACGGAAATATCCGAGAATCAATTTGGCTTTATGCAGGGCAGATCAACAACAGATGCAATTTTCATTGTAAGGCAACTGATGGAAAAATACACGAATAAAGCGACCAATGCTCATATGGTATTCATTGATCTTGAGAAAGCGTATGATAGAGGTCCTCGAGAGATTCTGTGGTGGGCACTCAATAAGAAAGGAATCCCTGGAGAATATGTAAAGAGTGTGAGAGATACCTATGTATGAGGGAGTAATGACTAGTGTTAGGACAAGTGTGGGAGAGACTGATGAATTTCAGGTGAAAGTAGGACTGCACCAAGGCTCGGTGCTTAGTCCTTATTTATTCTCATTAGTTTTGGACCAGATAACAGCGAAACTACAGGGTAGCATTCCATGGTGCCTAATGCATACTGATGATGTAGTGTTAATAGGAAATAGTGAAAGAGATTTAGAACAAAAACTGGAAGAGTGGAGACAAGCTCTGGAGGAAAAAGGTTTAAAACTTAATAGGGCAAAAACAGAGTATTTGGAATGTTCATTTAAATATGGAGTTACTACAAATAAAATGGTATCTTTGGATGATGAAATGATTGTGAAAAGCAATAGTTTTAAGTACCTAGGATCGGTATTACAGAGTAATGGAGAAATAGATGGAGATGCATGCAGTAGAATTAGGGCTGGATGGATGAAGTGGAAAGAAGCGAGTGGTGTGTTGTGTGACATAAAAATTCCAATGAAGCTGAAGGGAAAATTCTATAAAACAGCCAAAAGACCGGCTATAATGTACGGAACTGAATGTTGAAACGGGCAGTGAAATAGAAAGGGGAACAACGAATGCATGTGGCGGAAATGAGAATGCTTAGATAGATGAGTGGGGTGGCAAAGAAGGATACAATTAGAAATGAGTATATTAGGGGAAGTCTAGGTGTGGCACCAATTTATGCCAAAATGAGAGAGCATAATTGAGATGGTTTGGTCATGTTCAACTTCGAGACGTTAATCACCCAATACGAAGAATAGCTGAAGTGCAGATTCCTGGAAGGAGTAGGAGAGGAAGACCAAAGAAGACCTGGGGGAGACGATAAGCAGGACATGTTGGTAAAGGGGATTAACATTGATATGACCCAAAATAGAATTGTGTGGAGAAATGCAATTAGGGAAGCCGGCCCCGCATAGGGAAAAGGCAAAGAGAATGTTGATGACAATAAGTACATATCCTGTATGTTTAAAACCTTTTTTAATAAGAAGATATTATAAAATAATACTTAAGAAGACAAATGGCTTAAAGAAATACAACTTAAAAACTACAGTCAAAAAATTAACCTGAAATATGTAGGTAACAGTATAATAGTCATATACACACTATAACTTAATGACACTCGATAAAAAATTTAAAATAGATAGTTAAAAACGCACTTTAAAAGAAAACTGACCTTGTGTTAGGAAATACGGATCCGTCATATTCTTATAAGGTGGTCCTAGATAAGCACCAAGAGCTCCCATCACCTGGATATACCCATTCTCAGGCTGCGGAAAACTTTGAACCATTCCTCCCGGCACAACATTCGACTGAAAATAACTATAACCGTTCTTCTCCGGTGACACTCTCTTGTCTATAACTTTCGGATACTGAAACACTTTTTCCCGATTAATAACATCGACAGCAACACTTTGCTCCTGTTCAGACTTTTGTCTGTAGAGAATATCCTCGATAAGAAACGAAGTCCGATTTTGCGACAAATTCGTATCGTTTAAATGCAAATCGGCCATTTTCCAGTCCAATCGAAGTCGATCTAGTGGCTTGAGGATTAAACTTGTTCAATTGTTAGCAAACAATCGCGATCTGACGTTTAAAACCCGCCAACGCTTGCTCGATTTACCCGAGTTCCGCCTACTATGTCATTTCAACCCTTAAACGGGGGAAGAAAGTTTTGATGAAGTCGGCGAAGTGGCGAGGTCGGTTAACAAGGGTTGATTTGGCATCAGCAGAGATTGATTAGGGGATAATTGTGTTTCTCGTAAGTTAATTTCGTTCGGGATCGTCTATTGTCAACGACGACTACGACTTTACAAGGAGATTCGAACATACGCGGCTTGTATCATGTTAATAATACTGATTTTCTTTAGAAAAGCATAAATAGAGATAGACATGAAAAAATTCATATTAACAAAAAAAATTATTTAAAAATCATGCAATTTTAAATATTCATAGAATGTTACATATGGAATTTACGTTAAAAATGCAATTACATAATAACTTTTGGATGTCGATTTCCGCCAAAACTAAATACACTGGAACTAGAGATGCATCAAGTCAAACTAGTTTGATTTTATTCAAAAAACTTGACTTGAGTTGAAAACCAAACTTTTTCTGTAAACATGTTTGACTTGACTTGATTTCGATATCTTTAGGTTTGACTTGAAATCAAACTTCTTCGAACAGTTTGAAGTTTGAATATCATATTGCGCAACGTGTTTATTTCCAATTCTAATTGAGAGCGTACCGACTTTTGTTTTGACTTATTTGGATAGGTCTGAATCTGTACTCTTCTACTCCGCAAATTAATTTGTTGTTCATATTAAGAAGTATGTGCTTGGCTTGTTTATTACGTTCGTTTTGAAGTGTGTGCTTTGTAAAATAATATCTGAACCTGAATATTTTTCGGCTCAGAACAAGTACCAGATCAAATTGTGTCTCATTTTGAAGGTATCTCTTCTCTTCCACTAGAAAAATTAAGAGAAAAAATCTGTAGTTGAAGTAGAATTAATTAAGAAAAATAAATATACTGATTTATTTAATATTGCGACAGGTGATTTCAAAACAATGAAAATTGAAATGTGCATAGGTACTTGTATTATCTAAAAATAAAGAACAGTGACAATTAGTGAACTAATTCTTAAATACGACATTGCAAAGTCGCAAAAAATTCATTAAACCTACTCTCTCAAAAATATAATATTTTGTTGTACTTACATAAATTTTTGTAAATCAAGTATCGTAACACAATTTTACAACCTCTTTATCCCATCTGTACCTTTTCATCTTTTGTTGTGAAGAAAGGTCCAGCTATTTATTGCAAACATATGTTACTGTGCTTGATCTGATTAATACAGATTTTAAGATTTTTTTCACTTGAATACTATTGTCCTATTGTAAGATGAGCGGAGCGTGAGGGGGCAATATAATACAATCCTGGGGTTCTATGTAAAATATAAACGAAAGTTGAAAAGTTGGGAGATTGTGATTCCGTAGTTAAAAAAAAAACAATGAAAAGTTAAAAAACAATGTTATGTAACGTGCTATTCGAACCCCCCTCGCCCCCGTATAACGTGCCGTAACGTTTTACATGACCGTCTCCCCCAACTTCATCATCATCAGTAGCTCGACAACCCTTTTTGGGTCCTGGCTTGTTCTAGGATTTTCCACCATGCCGTGGATCTTCCCTTTGACCTTCTCCCTACTGGTGTTTGCCTAATTATATGTTTTGGTGTTTCGGTCTCCAACATCCGTTTAACATGGCCCATCCAGCGCAGACGTCCGATCTTTATGGATGTTATGACGTCGGGTTCGTTGTATGCTGCGTATAGTTCTTTCACCCCCTTATATATGTGTCTGAGGATTTTTCGTTCAAACGTACCTAATAAGTTCTCATCGCTTTCCGACAGTGTCCATGCCTCTGATCTATAGGGTTTTGTAAATTTTGCATTTGTGTTTTTTTCGTGATGTTGTTAGATCTTAGATGTTTAATTAGTCCATTTACTAAGTTGCGTTACCCTCCCCCAACTTGCGTTACGTAATACTTTAAAGCTTCCAAAGTAGATTAAATTACACTTGGTATGATAAAAAACTATCCAATGAATTCTTTGTTTTAATCTAGTGACACTCAAATAAAAAAAGTTATATCGATAAAACGAAACTTACCAGCAAGCAATTCTAAGCATACAGGAATTATTTTCAAAAAATTTACCATATTTTGATTATAATCGCTTCCTGTATCAAGATACTTTTATGTGGCATTCATTGTATTATTAATTTTCTTATCTTAATTGGCAACTAACACGTCAATCTCGACAAAAAAGTATATCTACTAAATAAATTATTTTTTAAACTCTTTCAAACTAGTTTGACAAACAGTTTGAATTTTCAAACCTGTACGATTGACCAGTTTGACTTGACTTGAATTATTTGTCAGAAGGATTGACTTGAGTTTGACTTGAAATTAAGTCAAACTCAAGTCAAGTTCAAACATTCAAGTCAAACTTGTGCAACTCTAAGTGGAACCTCGATAAGTCGGATTAATCGGAACCGAGGCCGATCCGGGTTATCGAAAATCCGTGTTAGCCGGAGAATATGGTAAAAATGAATAAAATACGGTATACTTACATATGCACAGTACATCTAAATTACCGGTGCCGCCCAACATCCCGAATGCCAAAATCCCGACAGCCAAAATCCCGACAGCCAAAATTACGACGGCCAAAACACCGACACGCCAGAATCCCGACACGCCAGAATCCCGAGAGGCCAAAATCCCGACATGCAACAAACTTCGCATAAGTAAAAATTCCGACTTTTGTTTAATACTTTTAATACAAAATACTTTTGTTTAGTCACAAAAAATAAAAAACAGATGGCCATAAACAAAAAATAACAAATAAATGTAATTATATGTTCAAAGAAACTGATCAAACCTGTCGGGATTCTGGCCTGTCGGGATTGTGGCTGTCGGGATTTTGGCTGTCGGGATTTTGGGGTAGACCCCTAAATTACATACAGTTGTATACAGCACTGTTCATTTCTTGGTGCAAAACTCAGTCAAACTAAAAAAATGTTTGTTTTGTCTGATGAAAATCGGTTAGTCGGATTTCCGGGTTATCGGAGGCCGACTTATCGGGGTTCCACTGTACTTGATTTCTTAAATTTTTATGCATTTGATTTATTGTGAAATTATTTTTGTTTTGTTGTTATAGTAATGTATAATGAGAAGTTGTCCTTTACCGATGCTTTACTTGGCTCGACAGTGCAGCTTCACAAACTCGCAGACATCTCCCAATACGTCGGCCTAAAAATGAACATTCTTCTTCTTCTTCCTTCTTGCATGTAGGTTTTAAAGCCTGTTTCTTCTTCAATATTAGCCTCCTAAATTGTTTAAGTTATCGCACCATCTTTATCTTGGTCTGCCAATACTTCTTCGTCCATTTGGTGACTTATTTCGTGCTATTCGTACTATCCTATCCTCTGCCATTCTACTAATGTGTTCGTTCCACTCCTATTTCCGTTTTGTCACACATCCATTTATGTCTTCTACAACTACATTGCATGATCTTCTTATGTTTTCGCTTCTCTTCCTATCCAACAGACTTTTCCCTTATATTCGTCGGAGTATTTTCATCTCTGTTATTTCTAGTAGTCGTCTCGTTTTAAATGTGTCAGGTCTTGTCTCCGCCGTGTATGTTAATATGGGTCTAATTGCTCCTTTATAGATTCTTGCTTTTGTGTCTTGTCTTAGGTGTTTGTTCTTCCAGATTGTGTCATTACGAGATCCCGCCGCTTTATTTGCTTTTAAGCTTGTTGTTATACTTCCTCTTCAACATCTCCGTAACTGGTTATATCTATTCCCAGATATCTAAACCTTGCTTCCTGCTTTATTATTTTTCCATCAATTTCGATTTTACATCGTAGTGGGTATTTAGATGTTGTCATACATTTGGTTTTTTCTGCTGATATGCATAACATATTATTTGGATTTCTTTGTTCCCCATTCTGTAACCATGACCTTTACGTACTGCTTCTTTTATTTCGTCCATTACTATATGAAAGAGCAGTGGGCTTAATGAGTCACCTTGTCTGATTCAGCTTTGTACTGGTATAAACTGCGTTAGTTTTCCATTTATCTTTGCGTGTATTCGATTATAAAAGTAGATGTTTTCGATGGTTTGTATAATAATAATTGGTATGTTTCTTCTACGCAGTAAATGTAAGATATCTTCGACTTAATGCGATCGAAATCGAAAGCCCTTGTCAGGTCTATAAAACATAGATATGCTAATGTATTGTACTCAATGGCCTTTTCTGTGATTTGTCTCAGTACAAATACGGCGTCTACGCAGGATCTTCCGGATCTGAATCCTTGCTGTTCATCTGATAAAGTTGTTAGTTTATTGATTTTGTGGGTTAGGACTTTTGTGGTTAGCTTAAGTGCAGTAGATTTATACTTCTATTATTGTTGGGGTCTTCTTTGTCTCCTTTTTTGAAAACTGGTATCATTATGCTGTTTATCCATGCGTCTGGTATCTTGCAGTGCAATATTAGTTTTTGGATAAGTTTTGTCATCTCTAGACTTTCTATTTTTGAGTGAATTTATGGCTATCTCTACTTCCTGAAAACTTATTTCTATTTCGTGTTTTAATTCAGGTAGGTTATTGTTTTGATTATTATTTTCCTTTTCTTTAAACAGTTCCGTCAAGTATCTTTCCCATTCGTATGCTGGTACTATGTTATTGTATTCCTTCAATTCTGCTGAAAATGAACATGATAAAAACAAAAACAATGAAACAAATTAAAAAAAAATATAACTAACAGCACTGCAGAGCTCAGGGGGCCATGTCTTGAAATTTTTCAACTGTCTTTCTCCACTTTACTCTGCCCAGGGCAGATGTCTTCAAATTTACAACGCCTCTTTAACTGCTTGCAGCCACTTTTTCCGCGGTCGACCTTCCCTCACTTCTTAACAATATAGGTATTCTTCGCCCATCGGTCCCCTGACATCCTTTCCACATGTCCCAGCCAGCGAAGTCTTCTAGTTTTAACCATATGGCTGATTACTGGCTTCCCAAACAGTTCTTAAACTTCCGAATTCGTCCGTATTCTTCATTCGTTCTCTCCCACTTTCAGACCACCAAAAATGTTTCTCAGAACGCTCCGTTCTCATCTTTCCAAAGCATTTTCTTCTCTCTTATTATTCAGAACCCAGCACTTACTACTACACAGTACTATAGGTTGTATCACTGTACTATATAAGCGCAATTTTGCTGCTCTTGAGATAAGTCTACTTCTTAAAAGTTTGCCCAGTGCTCTAACCGCTCGCCTTCTCTTCGCAATCCTTTCTTCAATGTCTGGAACTTCATCTTTCTCCATTACAGTCACCCTTAGATATTCAAATTCGTTCACTTTCTCGAAACAATATTCTATTCCATCGTTATCTATTCTAATTTTCAAATTCTCTTCGTTTAGTGTATCTCCCATTTCCATAGATTTTGTTTTGTGTTCGTTAATAGTCAGACCGTACTGCTCAGCTTTTCTTTCAAAACGGTTAAATAATCTTTAATTTTAGCAGTTCTCTTTTTGTTCTTGTTGTCAATACCTTGTCGTCTGCATATACAAGTAAGTACCTGAATTCTTCTATCATGGGTCGTATCTTGCGTTCTGATCCCGCTTTCCCTTAATATTGCTTCTAATACACAATTGAAAAGGACAGTTGACAGAGGGGATTGCTGCTCCAAATCCCTTCGTACTTTAAATTTTTCCGAGAAGCTACCCTTCTGTGCTATTCGATTTTCTGTTCTCTCCAGTGTCATTTTCACTAGTTTGACCAACTTCTCCGGTATCCCAATTAACCAAAGTGCATGATAAAGACGTTTCCTTACGACTGTATCATATACCTGCTTGAAGTCTGTGAACAGGAGCTTAAAGTTTAGCTGTTGTCCGTAGGTACCGCTGTGTAACATCTTTAGTACGAAAATCTGGTGGATGGTAGATCTTCCTTTCTTAAAACCACCTTGATATTCCTCTACCTGCACACTAACTAATATCTGTCTAATTTTTTTCTTATAACCTTGGCAAGGACCTTATAAATTACATTAAGCAAAGCGATACCTGTTTAACTTTCACACAGAGATTTATCTCCCTTTTTAAATATCGGACACATTATAGCCTGAATCCATTGTTTCGGCATTTCTTCCTGATCCCATATCATCTTTAGTACCTATGCTACATATTCTCTTTTTTAATATTTTACCCCCACCCATGTTTAGTGATATCTCCAGGGATGTCGTTGATACCCGCTCGCACTCTTGTTATTATTTATGCTTCTTAAAACTTACATTATTTCCTCGTCTACCAGAGGCTACACTACATCCTCTTGGTTGTAGTTTGCCTGTATCACTTCCATCTGAACCTTATCATTACCTTCCTGCCTCTCATTTAGCACTTCCTCAAAATGTTCCATCCATCTGTCCAGTTTTCCTTCCTTGTCGCCTATTAGGTGCCCCTCTTTGGTCCCGTAAAATTTTTGACCCCTTGAATACTGTTCTTTCCTTCTTTTCGCTTTTTAGCAGAAATTTCTAATGTTCATGTTGATATAGTGTTGTTCAATATCTTCGAGCTTTTTTGTTCCCACTGTGTTCCCACTTTTTATATCTACACATTCCTTTTGTTTTTCATTTTTCTTCTTCATACTTTTCACTTGGCTCATCTATCATTTTTTGCAGTGCCTGATTCCTTTTCTCTAAAATTATTCTAGTCATCATCGAACCATTATTTTTCCTATTTTCTTCTTACTTGTTCCCTTGTAAATTAAAAAATAACGTTTTTAAAACATTTTGGTTTATTATTGAGCACATTTTTTTTAATCCAGGGTCGACAGTTCCACCAATAATTTCTAATATTATTTTTGTAAGATTACTCAAAGATTGTACGGAAACATTCTTGGCATTATTCCAAATGCATTCGAGCATTCGCATCCATTTCCGAAGCCAAACTTCGAAAACTTCCTGCTACTAGCGCAATCTCGAACACTAAACATGAACCCCCAAATACACACCCTTAATCATATTAGGAGATTCCACTTTATCAAAGCAACTAAACCTCCCACTTTTTTCTGCCTGCTCTATTATTATCTTTATTGCATTTCGTACAGAGTAATTCCTTATTCAGCCCTCGTCAAAGTCAATTAACTCTTGTTATAGGCTTTTAAATCCGGACTGGAACACACCCGCGATCATTAATAAATTCTCCTCGTTTTAATTAAACTTATAAGATATTCAGTTAAGGTTACTTCACAAAAAAGCTAAAATTATAGACGAACAGATTGATACATTGCCCATTATTTATTGTTTCCTTCAAAAAGTAGGTTTAATGGTATGGGAGCCCAAGCGGGGATTTTTGCAGTTACTTGAGCGCGTCAGATTATCTTAGGGGGAGAAACCTTGTACCCTGTAAAAATGTACCTCTACCATATATTGGCTCGTAATACAGGGGAGTTCGTTAAGGGGGGTCCGAAAAAAAATATACTCTTTGAAAAACTCGAAATCGTCAGATTAAGATAAGGTAAGTTAAATACATACATACATGCAAAACAGTGTACCTATATTTAAAAAATCTGACGATTTAAGCAGGGCGTAAGGAATTGGGTGAGTCACAAAGTTTCACAAAACAAAAAGCGAATATTTTGCGAAATGAACGGTCGAAAAGCTAAAAATACGTGTTCAATATTTTTCAAAAATCTATCGAATGATACCAAACAAGACCCCCACTGAGAGGAGTGGGGGTAAATAAAAATAAGCAACTTTTATTCGAGACATTTTTTCGAATTATGGATAGATGGCGCTATAATCGGAAAAAACAATTGTTGGATGTGGAAAATTAAATTAAAAAATGGAAAGTCCCCCACTTTATGGAAAACTTAATTTTTTTGGTTTTAGAAGCTACTCTTCACAACCCAATAGGTCGCCATAACGCTCGAGTAACTGTAAATTTAGCATACTTTCCTCCCCTACTATAATATTATATTATAGTATGTAAGTAGGTACATGAAAAATATATAATAGAGTATGGTGCAAAAATGAAAGGAATACATTTGTTATTTCGTAAGCCGGTGACTTTAACGAAAATTTCTGAAACTGGTCGATTTGTATTTTTAAATTATAATTTTTTTGCCTATATATCGTACTAGTGACGTCATCCATTCGGGCGTGATGGATGACGTCATGATTTTTTAAATGAGAATAGGGGTCGTGTGCTAGCTCATTTGAAATGTAATTCGATTCTCTATTCAGTAATATAAACATTAACATAATTATTTATACCGGGTGTCCAAAAAATTTTTTTAAATAAATTAATTGAAACAAAAAGAAGAATGTATGTAATTTATTAATTTAAAATACATCTTACTGCTCTCAGGAAACAGAAAAATATTTATTTAAAAAATAAACATTGCTTTTCGCTTAAATCCAATGTTCAAGCTATCACCCCACCCTCTCTTGGCACTTTGAACATTTAAGTTAAGCTAAAAGTAATGTGAATTTATGAAATAAACATTTTTTCTGTTTTCCGACAGCAGTAAATGTTTTTTGAATTAAATAAATTACATACATTCTTCTTTTTGTGTCAATTAATTTATTTTAAAAAAATTACTGATAAAACATTTTATATCAGTATCAGTGCTGGATTAACCATTAGGCAAAGTAGGCAGTTGCCTAGGGACCTCCGCCGCAAAGGGGGCCTCGCAGGGCCCAAAATGAAAAAATAATAATTAGATTTAAATAAAAATTATAAATCATATTATGTTGAAAAATTCAAATATCGCGTAATACAATAAAAGTGATGATGGACGTATAAAACTACAATACAATGCATACCTACTTTTATTCACATAGAAAGCCTATGTTGTGAGAATAAGTCGTTAATGAATGCTGTTTGGTAGAAGGAACAGTAGGGGAGAGCGGGTACAAATGTAACATTGCTTCTAAACATCTTGTTTCTGGTCGACTAGAGCTGGCAACGCTGCATGTGAGAAAGCATTTAGTGGTATAATATTGACCTTAGTTTGGCGATGTTAAGTGAGGGGGTTACGTTGTTAGACGAAAATATTGGTTATTACGCCAGCCGAGTAAAATTAATTAAATTTTGTATTTTTTGGATAATTGTTCTAGTTTTAGAGTTATTGTTTAGAAAGAGTGGCATAAGAATTGAGTCATATTATACATTTACCAATATATTTATTAAATTGAGATTAGATTTCGTGATCTGTTAAAAAATTCTGACAAACCATTGGCATGTCGTTGTGGTACAATTGTAACACTAGCAACGGGTACATTTGTAACGTGTATTTCCCATACCAGTATATACATACACATTATATAATGTATGTATCAGTATGTATGTGTGTATATTGTTATATTCCTATTTGACATAAGAAATAAAAGTCTATAGTTATATTTAAAATTCAAATAAAAATAAAGGTTTTCGTTTTTCTCGACCGCGGGCATGTAAATTTGGAACACCCTGTAAAAAACAAATTTTGTATAGGTAGTTTTTAAGAAAGTGTTTCGGAAAAGTGTTTACGAACCCCAGGAACAATACGACTCAAGTAAACAATTAGAGTGATGTTTAAAAAGAAAGTGTTCGTGGAAGGGTTGTCAATAACCACCGATAACTCATATTCTAGTAAATAAGATAATAGGTTATTAAATTTGTAAAAAGGATTAATGTGGAAAGTAAAATTGAAATGGGGAATATTATTTTTTCTTGAAATCCATTAAGATATTTAGAAAAAGGAAAGTTTGTGTTGGTAAATACGGATAATTGAAAGTTGCTTTGGATTGGTTGATTTTTGAATGCTGGAAGGGGTATTTGGAAGGAGGAGAATGAATGAGCAATGAGAGTCAGTGTGTTTTGAGCGATCGAGAGGCGAAGTCCAGTTTTCGAGAAGAGTGTACACAAAAGTGAAACGCCGGGTTGGTTAGTTTTGTCTTTAAAAAAATAAAAAGTAGAGTATCCCGGTTTTGTTGAAGTGTTTGAAAAAGGTAGAACACGGCATCAGGAGAAGGCAGGAACGAGGGCTGTACGAGGCTTAGTTTTAAAAGGAGCAGAGGCATTACTGGAAGACTTGGACGAGTCTTTGGATCGCAACCCAAGCAAATAGGAAACGTGTTTTGTGTGAAGACATTGTCAAATCATCAGTAAAGGTCAGTCTATTTTGTTATGACATGAATGTATGGTTTGTGTATTAAATAACACATTGAAAATTGAGCAACACAATCACTATAAAAATTTCATCAAACCTCAATCAATTTGTTACTGATAAATCATAATAGTTCATTATAAATAAAATAAATTTGGAGACAAAAAGAAATACGATTCCTATTTTTGTAATTGTTGTATTAAATAAAGATAGAAAGATAAGCTATTAGAAATATTATTAGAAATAGTTATTGCCATTTAGAGAAAATAAACGATTTTTATAATTTCTAATTGAAATCCGTATGTGTGTATTATTTTACTCTCTTTTATCTATCCCGATTAGGAACCCACTGAGAAATACTTTGAAGCCACGAAAGTAAGTAATTGATATTATAATTTAGCCCTGAGATTGACACTATATTGGTATTTGATCTGTTTGATTAATGAGATAATTATTGATTAATTAATTAAGATAAATTACATCTGAGAACATCATTAGATTTCAAAAGTAAGATCACAACAATATATAAATAAATATATATGTTACAGTTCAAGTTGATTCTCAGTTAGGGTTGACTTTTCCTAGTTCGAGTCAAGTCAACTCTAACTGAAACGAGCAGTAAAAGTTGATTTGAAAAATTTAGATCAACTTTTACTACATAGTTGAAGTTGGCTCTTCCTAACTCTTGTTAGTAAAACGTCGCCCCCGTTAGGTAAATTATTCTGATTCGATTTTTTTGCCCAAACTTACTCAAACAAATACATCCTTATAACAAATACACAGTGTCAGGCGGTACCGCGGTCGAAAAATTGTTTAACCAATTTTTGTTAACCAAATTCACAAAAATAATTCTTATCTACTCTACCTCATATTATGTATAAATTTTTATTGTGTGAAAATTCTGTACATGCAGGGTTTAAAGTGTGCCTGAACTAATAATGTATTTTAAATGAGATTTACTTTTTCGCACTGTTTTTTAGCACACTTTCATATAATCAAATATCCTTAACTTTCGCCTTGTCATGGTGATGACATGTGAGCAATAAATTACAAAAAAAGTTTTGACAGTTTTGTGGTTTTACAGAAGTTTGAATTTTTAAATGTCAAAGTTCTAAAAAATTGTAAAAGAAGGAATGTATTCCAGTGACGAAGAGTTGCAGTTTTTTTATTTGTTTTTTGGTAAATAAAATACTGTATGAAACTGTGCGTGAAGCAGTGGCGTTTTCTCCATAAGTGCACATGTGCACGTGAACCCCCAAAATTATTTTCACAGAAACATTCATATGTAAATTTTATCATTCTATAAATAACGTTTTAATCTAACTATACAGTAATTGAAATCACAAATCGCAGATCCAAGGAGTTTATATATTTAATTATTTTTATTCTATTTCGACGAAGAAACTTCACGAATGCGAGGCCTTAGACAGAACCATCTCGTTCACCGCTCTTACGGTGGCTCCTATCCGGATGACTTATCATAGGGCAAAATACAACTCACCACACACCCTGCTTCCCGGTATAGCCCACAAGTTTAGATGGGCACAAGAGCACAACTTGACTGTGATCTTATGGTGTTTTTAACGTGCACGGCGCACATGTACATTTAAATTTTGCTTTTGTGAATCATCCGACGCCCTGAAGGGCACTAAGGATTATGAGAAAGAAGAAGAAGCTTTTGTGAAAAGTTCGAATTTCGGAACAATATTAAGAATGGAAGGATTTGTGGATGTGAAAGTTAGCGTGGAATATTTAACATCAATTAGATTTTCTTCATTATATTTAGAAGAAAAATTAAAATTTATATCTAACCAAATTTCTTAATTACGAATGTACCAAAGAGCAAAGGTCGGGATTATAAAAGATCATTTAACATGGATATTTGTGAAAAAATATGTGTAGGCTACATATTTGGAGAAGATGAATCGTAAAGAACAAAATAGAAGACCTGATTTTAACTATCCGGGGCAGTCCACTTACGTAAATTTTTGATTGAAAATAATTTACAAGATGATTTTTCTGAAATAATTTGAATTCTTCAATTACTTGTTACGATGCCAGTGACAACTGCAGAAACAGAACGATGTTTCTCTGTATTGAAACGTATCAAAATCAAAACTTTCCTTAGAATGGCTATTGGCTAGGATCGACTAACAGCATTCGCAATCAAGGGCTGTTTATATCTTGATATTATTATGTGTGCACCCCCACTACTTTACACCAGGCACCGCCACTGGCGCGAAGTACTTTTTGCGCACTTAGGCGATGTATAGCACTCTGCCCGCTCGTGCTCTAAACATCGCGTGCGTGCGTAAAAAGCATACTTCACGAACTGTTTTATAAATAACTAAGTATTTCATTCCGGACAAATTTTTTTCCTTTTTTTTGGTCATTCGGAGCAAAAAATGTGTCTTGTGATTTTTCTCTAAAATTGATGGTTTTCGAGTTATACGCGATTTAAAATTTGAAAAATGCGAAATGACCATTTTTAAGGCTTAATAACTCGATTAAAAACTATTATTATGAAACTCACCTAATCAAAGTTTAAAGCCCCCCCCTACAAGATCCTGAAGAAATTTTTGTCATTATTTTATTACTAAGCTGTTATTTTTAATTATCAACAATGATCGCTAAAAGCGTATTGAGACGGCCGTCAATGTGAGTGCGAGCAAGATCCTCCATTCCGACCGTCCAATGGTGCATTTCAGTCGCACTCACATTGACAGCCGCCTCAATACTCTCCTAGCGCTCATTGTTAATAATTAAAAATAACAGCTTAGTAATACAATAATGACAAATATTTCTTCAGTACCTTGTAGGGGGGTCGTTAAAATTTGATTTGGTGACTTTCTGACTTTCATAATAATTTTTAACTGAGTTATTAAGCCTTGAAAATGGTCATTTTTGCATTTTTCAAATTTTAAATCGCGTATAACTCGAGAACAATAAATTTTACAGAAAAATCACAAAAGACCTCTTTTGCTCCGAATGACTCAAATTAATGATGTAAAAAAAATGTCCGAAGTGAATTTTTTTTGTGAATTTGTTTAAAAAAATTGTTTAAACATATTTTCGATTACGGTACCACCTGACCTCTTTTTGAGTAAGTTTGTGCAAAAAAATCGAACTGGAATAATTTACCTAACGGGGGCGACGATACAGCCTGGACTATAAATATCACGATTTGAACATAATTTAATTTCTAGAATCGGTTGTTTATGTGAATCAACTTTTACTAAATGGCATTGGGAAGAGTAAGTATACTTTAACTAGCTGGAGTCTACTTTTACTAGTAAATGTTGAACAAAAATCTTCATTTTATATTTATAATCAACTTTTACTAAAACCAGCCGTTTGAGTCGACTCGAACTAGGAAAAGTCAACTCCAACTGGATAATCAACTTGAACTGTAACATATACAAAAATATATTTATTAATAATATATTATATGTATATTATTTTACAAATGTGTGTGTCTGTTTTGGAAAACATTTTTGATTTATATGTTTGATTTTATTTCAAGTAGTAGTAAGAAGGTCTTTATATAATATTTAATTCTTTATTGGTTTACAAGACACCTGTTTATAAATATTTATTTTGGGAATAAGTTGGATGAAATTTCATGATTTTGACATTGTTACATTTGTCCCCTTTATGTGTTACAATTGTCCCTTGAATGGGTACAGACGTAACACTTGTTGTTAAGTTAAAACTGTGCATTTTTCCAGTTACCTATTCAATAAAGCTTACAAAATAAAATTGGAAATTGAAGTCAAATGTTCTTCAACCTATAGTCCTATATGTTTATACCCCACTTATATTGAACGCATTTTTAAATAAAAAATTTTAAGTAAAAATTGTTACAATTGTACCCGACCTTCCCTACCTACTGCCTGTCAGTCTGCACGGTTTCTTAGAAAAGTAGTAAGAGCAAAAGCAACAAATGAGTCAGTGCCCCCTCGCTACCCACCCCTTCATTACCCATACCTTTCGCTACATAGGCAAATACAATGATCTCCAGGCTCATTTATCTAAGATGAACAAAATTACAATTTACATTTCTTATGCCTAACACTCGCTTTAGTTGGTGCAAGTGCCGCTAAAAGTTGCGTTGAACCCGTTGGAGCAATATCATATTTTGGATTTGTTCAGTCCGTGTACAACTGTTTTTCAGCCTCTACCCGCCGTTGGGAAGCTACGATCAAATGCTTTTTGATCGCAACTAAGCGACCCCATTCGCCACGAGCCACGATCTAAACCTTGTCCTTAAAAGAAGCAGCACTAGATGGACTGCAGGGGCGGCCCGTCGAGGTAGGCAAGGTAGGCGCCGCCTAACCTCTTCAAATGTACAATAATATAAATTATTAATATAAATTACTTATTTCAAAATTGTTAAAGGACATCGCACACATCTTATGGAAAATATAATGTCACTCAAATTCAATAAAATTTATACGAATAGATTCGATTTAAATTAACGGTCAAATCTTATCATTGGGCCAACTCTATATTTTCAATAATAAGAGCAGAAATTGATATAAATAAATCTGAAATCAAATGGGTACGTACATAAGTTAGAGAGAGAAAAAATATTTTAAAATACCCAAATTGTCGGTACTCCGCTTAGTTTCACTAATCCGCTTAGGCCCAGCGGGATTTAAGCTCTTTTGAATAGCACCCAGAGCAATAGTGATTGTAACTGACACTTTTACTGACTCAAAAAATGTGATTTTGATAAACTTTAATTGCAATTTGCGCCGTAATTAATCATAATTAAGAGTTGGCGCAATGATAAGATTTGACCGTTAATTTAAAACGAATCTATTCGTATAAATTTTATTGAATTTGAGTGACATTATATTTTCCATAAGATGTGTGCGATGTCCTTTCTCTCCGAAATTGTAATTATTGTACGCGCCTTGTAGTAGTAGTATTAAGATTCTATATTCATTGGTAAGGCACTTTTAAACGGCGCCGGCTCCTATAATAGAACCGCCGGCGCCTAGAATAGAACAAAGATGCAACAGAAATGTTTTAGGAAGTTGGGCACCAGATTTTGTAGCCTACAGGCCTTCAGCAACAAAATCGCTCACATCTTAGTTGATTCTCTTGTGTGTTGTGAAACTATTTTAAATTGTTTTTTGATTTGGGCTGTTAGTAGGATAAGTATTTAATAAAAATAGGTAGGACAATTTAAATTTGTTTATGAGAAGTGAATAATAAACAGGCAAATTTAAGATTGGTCTATTGAAGGGTGTGTTAATTTAGTAATAATTCACCACAACATGGTGGAATAAAATTTATCAGTCGATTATATTTTATTTTTAAAAATTAGTAAAAATTAGTAAATTATTAAAGTTAAAATGACGAATTTTCTTTGTTACATTTGATTATATAGATATTTAAAATTTAAAGCTAGGTTGACTTGTCAATTTATTCGAAGAGTAAATCTTTATTTGAGACAAATAAAATAAGTCATATTTGACGTTGGTGAAACGTAGGTGTGTTAGTTTTATTGGCCGAATATTTTTATTCATCGAATAAACTACTATTTGTCGTTGGTTAAACCGCCAACACTAAAATAAAATGAATATTTTAAACGATAGGTATAATATGCAGTTTGATCGAGACGCCTTTTTCAAGGCGCCAAAATCAAGAAATATTAGAAATTATTTCAATGAGTCGGCCTTTACCAAATTTAAAAATTTTATCAACAGGTAAGAAGAAAGACAATCCACCATTTTCGAGATCGTTTAAAACAATATGGTATGAAAACCCATTATTCTAAAAATTCACTTTTTTGTTGGCCTTGTCTGCTCTCAAATTTGAAGCAAAATAATGTTTGGATGAGTCCGGGATATTCAGATTTGAAAAATTTATCAGCTATTGTCAAAAAACAAAAATCTTCGAAAGAACATCTGAACAATTGCTTATAGGTTTAAAACAGTTAGAAAAAAATAATCAAACTATTGACAGTGCTTTAGCTGTTAGCTGGACATAAAAATAGAATTTGTGGATACATGTCGCCTACCCGCATATACTGAGGTCACAAGCCGCCACTGATGGACTGCAAGGGCTGATGCAAAAAGAGCTTTCCCACTAAAGGTTACAACGCCTTCAAATCTGCTCTTCATACTCTATCCATAAAATACATTTGAGCATTCATCAACTTGTTGCCCTAAGATTTCGTAGAAGTGTCATCTAAGGCCACAAGAGCCCTTGTTAAAAAAGGCTGGGCTGAAAAGACAACTTTAACCTAGGGATGAGCTACAATATAAATCTCTTATAAAAAACTTCTCTTCATAAAATTATATTTGTTTTAATTCTGCGTCAGAAAATTTTCATTTTCTATCATAATTTTACACATAAATATCTAACAAAGAGCTCTCTACAAAAGAATAAGGAATTTAAAAGTAATAAAAATCTGTACCGGGTGTCCCAATAAGAATGGCTCTCGGCCATATCTCAGGAACCGTTTATAGTAGAGCTTTGAAATAAAAAATTTTATAACAAAAGTTGCCTCAGGAAAAGCCTGGAAATTATTTTCATAATTGTGAGACCACCGCTAGAGGGCGTAATTGAATATCAAAAATTAAAAAATCTAAATTTTACAAAATTTTCCTAATGAAGGGGCACTGGAAATCCGATCGTCGTATTTTTCATAAAATTCTACGCATATTTGATTTGACAAGTTTAGGTCTACCTTTGGAAATAAGAGGTGGGGGTGAGTGGGAACCTTGTTATGAAAAACTGGCTGTGAGTCCGGTTCTGCTTGATTAAATTTTGCAAACTTGGTCTTGTTGAAGACAGATCTTTTTCGTCAATGTAAAAGTTATGATTTCGAACCAACTTACTGAGTAATATGCCAGCTAGAAGGGTTATTTAATTTTTTTCAGAAATCTAGTGTTCCTTGGAAAATATTAAATACAAACATGCATTTTTAATAACATATTACAAAATTAGATAAAATTAACAACAGAATAGCGAAAACCGCATGTTAATACCTTTTTTCTATCTCGAGATATCTTACAAAACGTGTAAATTTAAAAACATAACTGTTACTGTCACCGGTAAACGAAATAATTCATTAAAAGTAGTGTGCTATGGAAACAACAAAGAAACATTTTCCAGCTGTCAACGTATATTAGGTCTTTTCAACGCTTCTCATTTGTTTCGAGCCTCGTTCATATCTCGTATATTAATATTATACACGGATTATACGGCATATGACAGAGGCTCGAAACAAATGAGAAGCGTTGAAAAGCCCTATTACAAAGAAATAAAAACAACTATTTAGTGATGACATAAACGTTCAAATTTTTGCCCATCATTTTCGTTGCAAACATTTACACTTTCAAGAGTAGATTGAACAACAGTGTTAATTTCTGCTCTCGATATGCTTTGAATGGCGTTTAGTATTCTCTGGATAATGTATTCCAGAGTAGTGTATGATGGGCAACAATTTGAATATTTAGGTCGTCACTAAGTAGTTCTTTTTGTTCTGTGTTAGATTTAATTTTAATAATATTGTTTCTCTTTATATTTTTGTTTTAATTAATTATATTTTATACGTTGACATCTGGAAAATGTCATTTTGTTTTTTTCCACAGCACACTACTTTTCATTAACTTAGTTTACCGGTGATAGTAACAGTTATGTATAAATCCACGAGGAAAAATTTCCTGTAGTTGGCTGTATACCATTACAAAAACATAAAATCCTTTATAAAAGGTATATTTGTTAAAATCCCTATACAGGGCTACATCAAAGACAGAACTAGTTTTCAATCGGTTGACCGATCATCATCAGTGCAATCTTAGAATCTACATGCAAGCCACCAAAGTAAAAATAACAGGGTAAAAACCCTTTACAATTGATCCGTCATCGGAACATATGACGTCATATGTTCCGATGACGGATAAATTGTAAAGGGTTTTTACCCTGTTATTTTTACTTTGGTGGCTTGCATGTAGATTCTAAGATTGCACTGATGATGATCGGTCAACCGATTGAAAACTAGTTCTGTCTTTGATGTAGCCCTGTATAGGGATTTTAACAAATATACCTTTTATAAAGGATTTTAAGTTATGTATAAAATTTACACGTTTCTCGAGATATCTTGAGATAGACAAAAGGTATCGACATGCGGTTTTCGCTACTCTATTGCTAATTTAATCTAATTTTATAAAGTATGATTAAAAATGCATACTTGTATTTAATATTTTCCAAAGAAAACTAGATTTCTGAAAAAAATTAAATAACGCCTCCCAGCTGGCTTATTACTTATTAGGATGGTTCAAAATTATCACGCTTACATTGAAGAAAAATATCTGTCTTCAACAAGATCCAGTTTTCAAAATTTGATTTAGCAGAACCGGACTTACAGCCATTTTTTCATAACAAGGTTCCCACTCACCCCCACCTCGTATTTGCAAAGGTAGAGTTAAACTTGTTAAATCAAATATGCGCAGAATTTGATGAAGAATACAATAATCGGATTTCCAGTGTCCCTTCATTAGGAAAATTTTGTAAAATTTAGATTTTTTTATTTTTGATATTCAATTACGCCCTCTAGCGGTGGACCCACAATTATGAAAATAATTTCCAGGCTTTTCCCGAGGCAACTTTTGTTATAAATTTTTTTATTTCAAAGCTCTACTATAAACCGTTCCTGAGATATGGCCGAGAGCCATTCTTATTGGGACACCCGGTACAATTTATGAATTTTATTTTCGCATTTTGTTATCTGTTATTAAAACTGAATATGGAATTTTCTAATATAAACAGAATATTCAGCCAACAGATGGCTTCGTTAAAATCTGGAAAAATATCATTATGAAAAACTAGTACAATTTTCGGAGACATATTTTTCTGATTAAAAATAAAATAACAACATCCGATTTCTGTAAATCTATGCTTTGATATCAACCAATACATATATCAGCATCCTTGTCATCCCCATCCTTTAAAATTCACTTTACCCCCAAAATCAACCCCATTAAGGTGCGTTAAACCTGAAGATTACGTCGTCATGGCAACGGAGGTGGGGCGAGCTAGCACGAGCCAATAGTAGCGTTTCACCCCTTCGATTGTTAACCCCTGGTTGCAAACTCCACCCTTAGTTGCATTGTACACTGATCGGGGCATATATTCAAGCCAAATTGGCCATTTAGCGACAATATGCGGTGTATTAGAGGAAATAAGTTTAGAGTCAAGTTGAGAGCTTATAGTACGGTGAAAGAAGGATTTTTCAGAAAGAAATTTTTGTTACACAATATTATATAAACTTTAGTTTATTTAATAAAAAAATACAAATAAACATAATGTATAAAAGACATAATTAAGAAGGTTTTAATAAGTATTTATGGTGTAGGTTACCAAAGAAAATTATCACAGTCACACAAATCCTCCGCCTCCGTTATTACGGCAGATATAATTACAAATTAGGTTTCAAATGAAAGCTTATAAGCCAAAGATGATATTAGGTGAGTTCGGACTTTTGGCTTCGGACTTCCCGTTCCTTCGCAGTTGCAACCGGAAATACTGTTTTATAGTTGCCGAAAGAGTACAAACGATATATTATACGACGGTCCTGAGAAAGACGCGAACAAATTTATATACTTCCGGTTTTACGCCTGTCTGTCCGTCCGTCTTTCTGTCAGTGAACACAACTCCTCAGTTATAAAGAACAGATAGAATGACAAATGAAGTGTCGAATGAAAAACCTAATAAGTAACTCAAAGAGAGTACAAATAGTACAAGCGATGTATTATTCAACGTCCTTTAGCAAGACGAGAACAAATATAATATATATTTCCGGTTTTTATATGACTTCTGTTTATACCTACTGGAAGTGGCACATTATAGTCGCAGAAAAATACACGTGATATATCAATTTACGCATATTGAAAAGACCAGCTTGAATATTTAGTTCCAGTTTTGACATAATTTCAGATAAAAAGGTTTGACCGGAAGTTTTAAGTAAAAAATTACTTAAAATTAGTCAAATCGTATATCAATGGATACAAAGTTACACGAAAAGTTCAAATATCAACTTCCAGTTTTACTTCTGGCAACGTCGGATGAAAAACTATGACTTACGAAGTTCACTTTCTTGTCTCATAGTTATTAGTTCCTTTATAATTTTCTGCACGCACACTATTAAAAATATTCTAGCGATGCTCGCAATGCAGACGCTGATCGATGTTCTTGATATCCCTAGTATCTCTACAAAACTTCTGTCATTACCTTGTCCAAGCACGAATTTGCCTATAATGTTTTTTGTCTACCTGTTTATTAGAATAAGTAATTTTTCAGATTGTAAAATCATCATAAAATTTATCTATGTCATCTTTACTACTGAGCTGTGCGCTCATAAACTTGAACCAGATTAATGTCCATTGCCTTTGAGTTTGATTGCATGAATCATGATGACTGTCTGAAATATTACTGATTTCATAGAGACTAGAGTCTTGCCTTCTTCTCCGGAATAGAATACATCGTGGTCGTCTATGCTAAATCTACCAGTTCCCGGTCATCTCGCTTATACCAAGAACTGATATATTGAGCCTTATCATCTCACGTATGGTGACCAGTGGCGACGCGTGACTTTTTCTGAAGTGTTACCAAAACCAGATGCAAAAAATCTTATTTAAAAAAATGAAGATATGGCTAAATGTATATATACACTCACCGGCACAAAATTCCGCCACTCAAAATTTTTGATTAAGTTTGACAATCTATAACTTTATTATTTGTACTTCGATTTTCAAGATTCTTGCACGAGTTTGTAGGTACATGTCTGTATTTATGTCAGTTGCTATTATTCCGGTAACAAAATTTTTTTGCTTGGATGGCATTATACGGGGGTGAATGTAAGCGTTGTTTTTTCTCCTAACTTTAAAAAATTCTGTGGAAAAATTGGAGGGCTAATTTTGTTTCATACTCCTTTTGTATTATCCTGGAGGTATCACTAAGGCCATGTTTTTTGAATTATCTGAATGTCTCTTTTCTTGTAAAAGCTGTAATTAAGAACACTGCTTTGAAGGTTTATTTAATTAAAAATATCAAACGCACTAAAATTAACAAAACAAAACAAATTTAAACAACAAAACAAAACAATTTAATAGCGGTTATGTCCACCTCTTGCAGCAACGACTGCTCGCAATCTGTTTAGCATCTAATAAAGATGTGTTTCCTTGCCTGGGGAATAGCCCGATATTCCTCTACCAGGACCATAACTGTACCAAATTTTCTGGAGGCCTAGGATGACGGCAAATAGCTTTTTTTATTCATCCCATAAATGCTCAATATGATTGAGATCTGGGCTGCATGCCGGCCATTCTAATATTATCAATCCAACCTCAATTGTATGAGTCAATCAGTGTTTTTATTTACAAAATATGGTACAGCTCTTACAAGAAAAAAGATATTCGGAAAATTCAAAAAACAAAATATTGGTGATGTCTCCGGGAAAATATGACAGGACTATGAAACAAAATCAGCTGTTCCAATTTTCCACAGAATTTTTTAAAATTAGGAGAAAATACAACGCTTCTTTGACCCCTGTACAATGACATGCAAGCAAATTTTTTTGTTACCGGAATAATACCAAACAATATGAATACATGTACCTACAAACTGGTGTAAGAATCTTGAAAATCGGAGCACAAATAATAAAGTTATAAATTGTCAAACTTAATCAAAAATTTTGGGTGGAGGAATTTTGTGCCGGTGAGTGTAGCTTCAATAATATCATTTTGTATATCACTTGAAACTCTCGAAAAAACAGATGTTTCTAGATGTTGACAAAATTTTTGATCTTTTTTGGCAATTAATGTTAACAATTCCCTGTAATTGCCTCGATTGTCACAGTCGTCGCACTCAAAATGACCACGAAACGCAAGTTCTTGTTTGGCCCAAAAACATACAGTATCTATTGTAATTGTAAGTGTGCTAAGGATATACCTATCTATTTTTTTATCAAACTCAATATGTTTAGCAATATTTGCTTTAAAAGCTTGGTTAGGAGAACTTTTGATTTTTGTTTTGCCAAACTGAATCAAATTGGGTATACATCAGTGGTGTCATGGTACGGGAACGCGTGGGAACGCCGTTCCGGCAGTGGTTAAGAAAAGAAAAAAATAAATAGAGAATTTAGGTTTTGTAAACAAAAATTAGCAGTGCGTTCCGTCCGGCACTGCGTTCCGGCACTGCTAATTTTGCCATGACACCACTGGTATACATCCTACATGTAGGTAACGAAGAAAATTCATGTCTCCTTTTTAAAAATCTAACACTATTTAAGTCGTGAACCTGGTCCACCCATTTTTCTGTAGAAACCAGAAGACATGGCCAACAATACAGTATATTTTTCTTGCAACCATAATATAACCAAGGATTTTCACTGTACCAACTAAATTTAAAATATCGAACTACTTTTGTTGATTCCTTTTTTAAATTGTTTAAAATAGGTCTTTCATTTTTAATCTCATTTTTTTCTTCAAAATTATACAAGGAGAATTATTTTCCAAGTAGTTGATCTATTAAGAAGCGACACTCATCCATGGTTAACTGCACGCACACTTTTTATAGGTACTGTCACCAATTTTAAATCTGGTAACAGCACTACTGATACACACAGCGAGCTTATGCCGTTGCTTCTTCAAAATTTTCAGTCACTAGCCGGTCCCGAGCTCCAGCGTGGGTATTGGGACCGTGCAAGTTCGGCAAAGCGACCCCTATTTTTACGCTCTATACTAAAATTCGCACTTTTAATTATATTGGCCAATTATATTAGTCCTGGTTACTGGATAATTGTCAAGGCCATAGGCCAAAAAAAAATAATAAGAAGAAAAAATAAGATTCAGGTTATGTTATGAAAACGTCAACAATTGTATGTAGTAAATAAAATTAGTTATTAAAATGCAGTACTGCAGCAAAATAAAATTAATTAAATTTACCTTTATATAATAATTGCATATCATATCAATATTGTGGAGCAATAGATAATTTTTCTGCTTCATTGACAGAAGGTATGAAATATACGTCAATTTGACAATTTTAATTGACAATATGAATTATTTAAGATAGTTGCAATATTTCTCCGCGACTCGCGCAGGGTCGTGTATCGTTTCCCCTTCCAAGTACTTGCACACCGCGAATAGCGCGCACTAATAACCAGCAAAATAACGCAAAAGATGGAAAAGATATTAAGTTGTGAGATAAAAAAGAGATGAACCTAGTAGAGGTATTAAATTTAGCGATAGTAACTCATAAACTGACATTATATTGATTGTTTCTCACATTCCCACCTTTAGACGTATCGGACGAGTTTGAGAAATGCCACTGCCACAGTGACAGTTTTAGTTGACATACTCCTCTGATACGTCCAAAGGTGGGAAACAATCAATATAATGTCAATTTATATGTAACTATCGCTAAAGGTAACACCTCCACTAGTTTTATTTCTTTTTATCGCACAATTTAATATGTTTTCCATCTTTTGCGCTATTTTGCGAGTTATTAGCGCGCTCATCACTGTATAACCATTGTAACCAGAAATGAGTCTGGTAACAGAGTATAATAAAGTGCAACTGAGTCACATAAACTCGCCAAGATTTTCGTGTCTACGAGTAGTTGGCTATTTACTGAGTTAGGTACTATTACCACATAAAATAATAATATATTTCTATTGGTAAAAATATTGTTAATAAAATAGAATTATTCATCGTCATAAAATATATATTAGCAAGATTTTTAACTGTTACCAATGGTAACAGTGGTTACATGGACGCTTCGCCAGTGATGGTGACTATTCTCATGTTTGATTGAATTCATATTACTTTATATTGTCACAGAGATATCGCTGGATATCGGTCTGAGGTAATAGCCTATCTGCTTGTCTTCTTCTTCTTCTATCGGATCTTAGTGTCCGAGGACCATAATCAGTACCCATACATTTTCTTATCATATATCAGTGCCATTTTTAAATAACTAGGGAATAATAATGGGGTGACTTCCCGTTGCCTTCGCCATTATCTGTGCAGTACCACGACCATTGAATCTGCTTCAGTCATGAGTCATGTTTGTGACAGTTCAGTTTCAAACCGATCTAGGATCATTTCCTCAGTACCTTAAGCTGGCATTTATGATCGCTGCTGTTCTCCATCAGGAAGAGATAGGAAAAAGGTAACTAGATTTTGAAAGGATAAAGGGATGGGACATGATCTTTCTGGGTAAGGAGTTGAGAGCAAAGCACGGCTCATGTGGCAGGGTCGGTTCCCTGGACTAGACCTATTTTCTATTGGCATCGTATGAAATTATCTACTCATTATCCTACTATATCATTCGGTATCCAAAATGGTGAGAGATGGAACAATCAGATACCGTATTCGCGACCACGGCCATGGAAATATAATAAACGAAGAGGAAGACCTCAGATAAAATGAAATCATATTCTTAAGAATCATGTAGGTATTACTAATTCTTGACAACAGCAGTAAATAGAGATCAGTGACAAAAACAAGCACAGGTTTAAGTTTAAAAATGGATATAACTAAAATATTTGCCGCAAATCCCATGGATATTTGACTGGGCTATAATTTTCGTAAAATACGAGTACATTTGATTCGGAGCACCAACATTTATTAATTGTAAGCTGTACTTAATAAGGGATAATTGAGACTAAATCATATTGTTTGAAATGCTAATTTTAACTGCTTATAAAATATTCGGTTACATAATTTTTTCAACTGTCGTTGTAGTCTTAGTTATTGTTGTTCTTTCTTACAATTAAATAAAGTATATTCTGTAGCAAGGTTAGAATGCAAATTCGATACGTAAAAAACTCTGAATAGGTGTTTCGAATTAGATCGGATTTTTATTTTAGCCGAATAACGAACTGTATTTTTTTCACGACCAGGAAATATGAATCTAAATACAAGTTAGTTATTGAAACAATTATGTTACTGTTACGAAACAAAAATACTCCAACATTAAAATTTATGTCAAATTATACAGACCGAAGAAACACCAAATTCGGTATGACCATCGTACAACATCTTTTGGTCGTTTCTGAAGATGTCTCCATAGTTCATTGTGTTTTGTGTTGCCCAAGATCTCAACATCACCAATAGAATTTCGTTAGTATTTTAACAAAAAGTTCAGTCAATTCACACATAAACGCATGTGAGTAAGTACATGAAATACTTAAGCGAATAAGTATGGGATATCGACTGCGGAAAGGCAGGACCTCGTAACTGAAAAATTTGTATAAAATGAGTTATTTCAGCTTTCGCTTTAGAATAAGTGTATCGGCACCTATTAAACAGCGGTTACAGCTGGGAAAGACTTCTGGAAGCCTTCTGGAAATTTTCCCAGCTGTAACCGATATTTAGTAGGTGCCGATACACTTATTCTAAAGTGAAAACCGAAGTAACTCATTTTATACAAATTTTTCACTTACGAGGTCCTGCCTGTCCGCCGTCGATATGTAAACTTAACTATATTCAAAAAAGTGCAATTATCATGTGTCTCAAGCAAAAAGTTCAATGTGTATGCCCGTACAAATTTATCAACACTGGTGCAAGAATCTGCATATGAACTCAGGTTAGGTACCACATAACAAACCAACAACAAATCAGTCAAATTCAGAAATTCAATACGTCATCGAAAGAATCACGATGGCACTGGTAGAACACAAGATGGACGGTGGACAAGACGAATCATGGAAGGGAGGCCAAGAAACCGCCAAGAAAATATTGCAATCCAGCAGCATTTTCAATCTAGCTGGATTTTTGCAAGATCGGCCTAAATCCAGCTGGATCCAGCGCGGATCCAGCACATTTTTTCTGTATTCTAAATTTATAAACAACAGAAACATGAATTATTTAGTTTTTTGAAAGTGAGACCTTATAGACTAAGAGCCGCTATAGGTGAAATTTCTTAATCATTTTAGGCACGACGGGACCCTATAACTTAAATAGTAGAACCTAAAAGAAAACGTGTGAGCACTATGCCGTCACTTTTCAGTGGCACATGCGTCTACAGTGGCGCATCAAACTTTCCACTTATGGACGGGATACATAAATTAAAAAATACCCTCACTCATTACCAGAATTTAATTTTTTTCATTTTTTTAAGTTCTATGTGATTAAGACATAAGATTCATCGTAATTTTAACCCACCACCCCCTTCTCCCTGCCCCTACCATCAAAAACTTTATTTTTCAATTTTATTTTTTTTTGGTGGGATGCAATCAATTTTAAAATTTCAAAAAATTCACACGCATAGTTAAGGCTTTTATAAAACACGTCTATTTTTCATAGACCTGTAGGTTGAGTGTACATAACCTCAAAAAAATTTTAAAATTTGTTTTTTGGAAAAAAGTGTATAACTTTTTTTTGGGGATAGCTGCAGATCTAACTTTTTCTTAATATTGATTGTGTGTTTTATCAAAAAATAAATTTATATTTTTTTTCAGATTTTTCTGTAACGCTGGTCACCTTCAAAAATCCAAAAAATTGTTTTTTAAGGGGGTTTTGGGGGGTTTGAACGTGTTTTTCTGATTTTTAAATATTCTAAAGGACTCAGTTACTTCAAGTTACATATAACCCATAAAAACAAAATTTATTTGATATATTATGAAGTCTATAAAATAGGGAAAATCCCCCAAAACCCCCCAAAAAACAGTTTTTCGGATTTTTGAAGGTGGGGAGCCTTACGGAAAAATCTGAAAAAATTAAAAATATAGTGTTTGATAAAACACACAAGATTAAGAAAAAATTAGACCTGCAGCTATTCCTCAAAAAAAGTTATACGCTTTTTTGAAAAAAAAAAAAAATCTTTTAATTATTTGAGGTTATGTACACTCAACCTACAGATCTACAAAAAATAGGCATGTTTTATAAAAGCCTCAGCTATGCGCGTGAATTTTTTAAAATTTTAAAATTGATTGCATCCCACCAAAAAAAAATAAAAACGAAAAATTAAGTTTTTGATGGTGGGGGCAAGGGGAAGGAGATAGTGGGTTAAAATTACGCTTAATCCTATTTGTTAATCACATAGAACTTAAAAAAATAAAAAAATTTAATTCTGTTAGTAAGGGAGGGTAACTTTTAATTTATTTATTCCGTCCATAAGTGGAAAGTTTGATGCGCCACTGTCGACGCATGTGCCACTGAAAAGTGACGGCACAGTGTTCAAACGTTTTCTTTTAGGTTCTACTATTTAAGTTATAGGGTCCCATCGTGCCTAAAATAATTAAGAAATTTCACCTATAGCGGCTCTTAGTCTATTAAAAAACATATTGTATCTATCGTCTTATAGCATAACCTACTTCGCACAGAACTGCATATACAGTGATGAGCGTGCTAATAACCGGCAAAATAGCGCAAAAGATGGAAAACATATTAAATTGTGAGATAAAAAGAAATAAAACTAATAGACTTGTTAAATTTAGCGATAGTAACATATAAATTGACATTATATTGATTGTTTCCCACCTTTAGACTGTTGGAATTCAACTTTATTATTTTTGTTAAGTGTTAGAATACACATGTGGGGTCTCTCTTCATGGCTGGGCCAGTTCTCCGAATGCATTAGGGCGATAAACTTTTACCTAAAATTGCACATGTTACAAGGGATGTGAATGCCAGAACTGTATGTTAGTGTTAGTTCTGCGTTCGATAAGTAGTCTAGAAGAATATCTCGTTGTAGAAACACGTATCTTAATTTCTTTGTATATTGTAATATTACGGTTTTTCGGTTAAAATAAATAGTTTGTTTACTATTATTTATACCTTTTATTATCTACTATTTCTAATAGGTTCTGGGCTCAGTTACGTTGTTAGCTCACCTGTATTAAGATAATAATTAAAAGTGTACAGTCGCGAAATTTTCGTGTTAACCGAATACATAATGGCGGAGAGTGCGAAATATAACGTCGAAAAGTTGAACGGCAAGAACTATCAATCTTGGAGTTATTTAGTAGTGATGTTGATTAAAGTTACTTTCGAGTAATCGTTACAAATCGTTACTTTTGTATAAAGTAATCATTTACAGTATTCGTTACTTTGATTACTTTGATTACTTTTGTTACTTTTATATTTGAGTACCGGTAATCATATCGAGATTCTCATTTCTCAGTATAAGATCCGATATAACAACGACCTTCACCGATCTATTTAATGGATAGAAATTAAACGATATGTAATCTATTATGTTAGAAATTATTTAAAACAAGGGGTGCCAGACATAAAATTGTCCAGACTAATTAATAATTAAAAATGAATTTTTTTATAAATTCTACTAATTTTTTGGCCCGGCAAGATATTATTTTAGATTTTCGAATAATAATGTAGCGGAAGAGAAATCTTGGCCGATCCCCGTATAACAGTAAACACCTCGAGAATGACGTAATCGGATGTGCTAGGCCTCGCCGGAGAATTCTGGAAGGTACGTCACGTAGGCGGAACAAGCCGATAGCTCGAGATGGGAGTCGATTGTTCCAGAATAACAACTGGGTATAAATACGGGCATATTTTGTGAATAAGTTTAGTGTATAAGATAAATTCGTCTGTAACTTATATAAATAAAGTCGTATATAAATTACGAACCGCTAGTTTTATTGTAATTAGAAGTAATTACACTAATCACGCTACAGTTGGTGTCGGTGTTCGGTAAACTTAGTGCGATATAAATAAGTGAATTACAGAGAGACTTTAAAAGACTTTTGAACTTTATTCGTCGGGAATAACCGGAGTGCGTTAATTGTTCGGTATTCGGAAAGACTTTAAAAGACTTTTGGACTTTATTCGTCGGGAATAGTTAAAGTGCGTTGATTGTTCGGTATTCGGAAAGACTTTTAAAAGACATTTTGGAAAGTACGTGTGTGCCGACCAAAGATGTTGCTACGAGAACTTACAGTAAAACAGCTCCGTGAACAGCTAGAGGAACGGGATCTGGACAGCAGTGGGCTCAAGATAGTCCTACAAGCACGACTCGAGGAAGTCCTAACGAAGAACGGAGATGATCCAGAGACGTTCCACTTCCAGTCAGCAGAACAAGCAATCTTATCGAAATTAAAAACTGTTTCTGAAACGATTGATGATACTTCTAAGATAAGCAACGAGAAATTTGAAAGTGTTTCTCAAAAGATCGATGAAACTTCTAAACAGAACAACGAAAAACTTGAAGAAGTTAGTAAAAAAAACAATGAGAAATTCGAAACCATTTCTCAAAAGATCGATGAAACTTGTAGAAAAAGCGATGAGAAATTTGAAAGTGTTTCTCAAGTAATAAAAGACGTTTGTAGACAGACCGACGAGAAATTTGAAGAAGTTTCCAGAACATTCGATAAGATACAGAAAAGTGTAGACGACAATAAAGAAATGCTAGAAGAGAAGATCAAACAACTAGAGAGCATGATAACTGATACAAAAGTACAACCATCAGTTAATGCAGTAGCTTTAGATCTTGTAGTGAAGGATGAAACACCGAGAGACGAAACATCGCATCATATGAGATTTAAATTACCACCATTCGATGGGAAGTCCTCTTGGTCCATATACCTTAGACAATTCGAAGCTATTGCGACCGCCAACCATTGGACCGAACAAGAAAAGGCTGTTTCCTTGACTGCTGCTTTGCGAGGTGATGCTGCAGATATATTAAGATCAATTCCTAAGGGTCAAGAAAAATGTTACCAGACCTTGTTCACTCGTCTAGAAAAACGCTATGGAGATGCCCATCTACAACAAGTATACAAAGCACAACTGAGAAATAGAAGTCAACGAGCAAGTGAGAATCTGCAAGAATTTGAAGCAGATGTGGCTCGTGTGGTGCGGTTGGCTTATCCGGAGGTGCCAGACAGCGTTTTAGAAGAAATTGCGGTAGATACCTTTGTCAATGGGCTGAAAGATAGTGAACTACAGAAAGCTTTACGACTAGCAAGACCGAAAGTTTTAGATGAAGCACTTGCTATTGCATTGGAACACGAAACGGCTAGTCAAACTTCACGAAGCCATAGAGTAAGAACCATTGAAGAAAGTGACGAGCACAACGATGAACGTCTGGAGGAAATGATACGGAGAGTATTGAGTAATCAGATGCCAAAGAGACGCGAGCCTAGATGTTGGAATTGCGGAGACGTAGGCCACATTCGACGTAATTGTAAGAAGATCGTACAGCCGTCGGAAAACTAGAGCGGGTCGACACCAAGGGGCAACTGCCGACCTCGAGAACTAGAGCCCCCATAGTAACTGTCAACCTTACGTCCTCCGGTGGAATCCACAACTTATACATCGAAGGTCGTATCAATAATAGATGTAGATCATTTTTGGTGGATACAGGTGCAACGAGAACTATCGCACGTCCAGATGTAGTACGAGACCATAATAAATTATCACCTGCAACAGTAAAGCTTAGAACAGCAAATGGTGAGCTAATTAATACATATGGCGAGGCTAATATGTCAGTATCCATTGGCGAGACCACAGTTGAACATCAAGTATTAATTGCCGAGATCTCCGACGAGTTCATATTGGGGATGGACGTACTACGAAAAGTGGGGGCAATATTGGATGTACAAAATGGAGTTCTCAGGATCAACGGTGAAGAGTTGCCCTTTCACGACGACAAAGAAGATGTCATCCGCTTACTAACTACATGCGACGTAACCATACCCGGTAATAGTGAGAAAATTCTGATGACCATGCTTGATGGACACTGCCGAGAGGGAAGTTTAAGGATGGTCGAATATGTAGAAAATGTCGAGTTCCTAACGGCGAAAACTTTGGTAAAAGTTCGAGATGTCATCCCTGTAAGAGTTATGAATTTAAGGGAAACTGCTATTAAGTTAAGTAGAGGAGCTTTGATCGGACAGTGTGTTCCCGTGGCTTCAATTTGCTCTATGAATACCAATGAGAAATCATCAAAGTCAAAGTATCCAAAAGACCTTGTCGAGATGATCATTGAAAGATGCCAAGACCTTGACTATGAACGAACGGAAAAAGTAAGGTCTATGCTGATAGAGTATCAAGATGTTTTTGCTATTGATAAGAAGGATAAGGGCAAAACAAGCATAGTAACGCATAAAATAAATACCGGAGACGCTCAGCCAATCAGACAACGGCCTAGACGACTTCCATTTGCGAAAAGAGATGAGGCCGAAGAGATTATCAAGGATATGGACAAACAAGGAGTAATTGAACCATCGAACAGTCCATGGACATCACCAGTAGTTCTGGTAAAGAAGAAAGATGGTTCAACGCGTTTTTGTATCGACTACCGCCAGCTCAATGCGGTAACAAAAAAAGATAGTTATCCTTTGCCCAGAATAGACGATACATTGGATACTCTCTCCGGTTCTCGTTGGTTTTCCACACTCGATTTAAAAAGTGGATATTGGCAAGTAGACATGGAGCCAGCCGATCGGGAGAAAACCGCATTTTCGATAGGATCAGGGCTTTGGCAGTTCACGGCTATGCCGTTTGGTTTATGTAATGCCCCTGCCACATTTGAAAGATTAATGGAGGCCGTTTTAAGAGGTCTAACATGGAAAACATGCCTGGTTTACTTGGATGATGTAATTGTGGTTGGAAGGTCCTTTGATGAACATGCCAAGAATCTAATAGACGTCTTTCAACGATTGAGGGCAGCGAACTTGAAGTTAAGTCCGAAGAAATGTCACATGTTTCGACGAGAAGTTAAGTACTTAGGACATATTGTATCGAGTAATGGTGTAACAGCTGATCCTGAAAAGATTGATGCAATTAAAGATTGGCCAGTACCAAAAGATAAACATGAAATTAGAAGTTTCCTTGGCCTATGTACATATTACCGACGATTTGTCAAAGGATTTGCCAATATCTCCAAGCCCCTAACAAAGTTGACGGAGGAGGGCAAAGAATATACATGGAGTGAAGAGTGCCAAAAAGCTTTCGAACAACTACAAATGGCTCTGATCAGTGCACCGATATTAAGCTACCCGGGACAGGCAGGAAAATTTGTTTTGGATACCGATGCTAGCAACAGTGCTATAGGAGCTGTTCTCTCCCAAATCCAGGACGGACAGGAAAAAGTCATCGCTTATTTCAGCAAAGTCCTGTCGAAACCGGAAAGAAACTATTGCGTTACCAGAAGAGAACTGCTGGGTGTAGTGAAGGCTTGCGAACATTTCCATAAATACTTGTATGGCAGAAAGTTCCTTCTTCGCACCGATCACGCTGCTCTAAAATGGCTCATACAATTCCGTAATCCAGAGGGCCAGATGGCAAGATGGTTAGAACGATTACAAGAATATGATTACGAGATAGAACACAGGGCCGGAAGAGTTCACTCAAATGCTGATGCCCTTTCGAGACGACCATGCAGTGCGAATTGTAATCACTGTGCCAAATTAGAGGAACGATTTTGCCCCGTGAGACGAACCACCGTAATTAATGAGCAATGGCAGCCCCAACAGTTACAAGACGCCCAAGAAGATGATCCATGTATAAAAAGAGTATTGGATTGGATGCGGCAAGGTGAGAGACCTAGTTGGCAGAACATTAGTGCATGTAGTCCAGAAGTCAAGGCCTACTGGAGCCAATGGAATTGCCTGGTACTAAAAGATGATCTTCTGTACAGAACCTTTGAGAACGATGATGGTACAGAATCTAAGCTTCAGTTAATTGTACCTAAAAGTAAAGTGTCAGAAGTATTGCGTCAGTTGCATGACGGTACATCAGGTGGACACTTTGGTATTACGAAGACTCTGCAAAAGGTTCGAGAACGGTTCTATTGGGTGAACTGTAAAGATGATGTAAGAAGATGGTGCCGAAAATGTGAACTGTGTGCATCCGGTAATGGTCCGGTTGGTAAAAAGAGAGCACCCATGAGACAGTACAATGTTGGAAGTCCTATGGAAAGAGTAGCTATCGACATTGCAGGTCCATTTCCAGAAACCGATGCTGGAAATAAATACATCCTGGTAGCCATGGATTATTTTACAAAATGGACTGAGGCCTATGCATTACCAAATCAAGAAGCTGCTACCGTTGCAGAGGTACTTGTTAAAGAATTCTTTAGCCGATTTGGTGTTCCCTTGGAGATCCACTCCGACCAAGGGCGAAACTTTGAGTCAGCTCTTTTCCAAAACGTTTGTAAATTGATTGGTGCCAATAAGACCAGAACAACACCCCTGCATCCTCAATCAGATGGGATGGTCGAGAGGATGAACCGAACGATGGGTAAACACTTGTCCAAAGTTGTATCTGAACATCAGCGAGATTGGGACCAACACATTCATTTATTCCTGATGGCCTACCGCTCGGCCGTAAATGAAACTACAGGTCAAACACCAACCTGCCTGATGTTGGGTCGTGAAGTTCGGTTGCCCTGCGACCTAGAGTTTGGCTGCGGACCTTCCGAGGAACATGTTGCAGGCGAAGACTACGTTGACCGCCTGAAATTACGAATGAACAACATTCATGAACTTGCCCGACAACACATCCAGATAGCCAGTGACAGAATGAAAGATCAATATGATTCTCGATGCAAGAATGAAAGCTTCGAAGTAGGTGATCTTGTCTGGCTTTATAATCCGCAACGTCGTCGAGGCTTATGTCCTAAACTGCAAAGACAATGGGAAGGTCCATATGAAGTTAAGAAGAAAATAAATGACGTAATATATAGAATTAAGAAGTTGCCAAACGGTAAACCAAAAGTTATTCACATAAATCGTCTTGCACCATATGCTGGCTCAAATGAAACAGAAGAAGCACGAGTCCTCCAACAGGAGATGAAAGATGTCGCACAGCCAAGTTTTAATCAATTTATGTCAAATTACGCAGCGAGAAAGAGTGCTAGATTCGGCGTGACCACAGAAGTTCAGCAAGATCTGTTTGGTGTTCCAGAAAACGTCTCTCTGGCCCACTGTGTTGCCCAAGACCTCGAGATGACTAAAGGAATATCGTCCGTATTCAATAGAAAGTTCGGCCGCCTGGACGAGTTAAGAAATCAGCAGCCTAAAATTGGAAGAGTACTGCGATTGGAAGATGGTCCTCGATCTTTGCTGTATATGGTGACCAGAAAGTCTTATACGGACACGCCAAGCTACGAGAACATATGGCGTGCTCTAACTAATTTGAAGAAAATCGTGTGTAATTATGACATCAAAAATTTGGCTTTACCAAAAATAGGCCATGCAGTAGAAAATCTGGATTGGAAGATTGTGAGAAGCATGCTTGAAGTGGTCTTCAGAGGAACTGGTGTACAAATCACTGTGTGTTGCATGAACCCGAAGATGTCGTACCCTTCAAAGACAGTAGACTGTTATTTCTTCTTGAAGGGTGTATGCAGAGCTGGAGAGTCGTGTAGATTCCGCCATCCTGGGCCTTCATTTAGAGTTGCTGATCGAGACGCTCAGATCTTAAGAGGGGAGCAGTGTAGCGGAAGAGAAATCTTGGCCGATCCCCGTATAACAGTAAACACCTCGAGAATGACGTAATCGGATGTGCTAGGCCTCGCCGGAGAATTCTGGAAGGTACGTCACGTAGGCGGAACAAGCCGATAGCTCGAGATGGGAGTCGATTGTTCCAGAATAACAACTGGGTATAAATACGGGCATATTTTGTGAATAAGTTTAGTGTATAAGATAAATTCGTCTGTAACTTATATAAATAAAGTCGTATATAAATTACGAACCGCTAGTTTTATTGTAATTAGAAGTAATTACACTAATCACGCTACAATAAGAATAAAATACACATAGACCAAGGCATTTAGGAAAAAATAAATGATTTTTAGGGAAATAGTGAAACAGGAAAAAGTTTTCAACAGAAAAATAGGTGGAAATGCATAATTGCAGTATAAAATGCATCCAAAAGTACATAAACATTCATCCATGATTAAAATGAAGAGCATACAACTCAATGAGTCTCCCTGTCTTATTCCGCTGCCTATATATCTATAGATTTTGTAAGTTGTCCATCTATTCTGACCTCCATTTTATTGTTATGGTAGATACTCGTAAAGTACCGGCCCGATTCCGATATCAACCGATTGTAGATATAATATGTACTCGCTCTGATACGATTGGTACGAAGTAACGAATTAATCAGATTAATCAAGAGTAATCAAAGTAACTCTGTATAGTAATCGTTACTTTCGGTATTCGTAAGTAACGAGTACTTTGTAACGAATAGTTACTTTTTCAACATCACTATTATTTAGTGAAAATGTTACTCATCAATGCTGATCTATGGGAAATAGTTTCGAGTGAGTTACCATTAGAAGCAGATCGAAGCAGTTCTTGGAAAAAACAAAACGATAAGGCTTTGTCAACTATAGCCTTACTTGTTGACGTTAATCAATTAGTGCATATCCGGAACAGGGAATTCGCGCGCGATGCGTGGATAGCGCTAAGGGAGTATCATCAGAAATCAAGTTTGTCTAGTATGGTGTTTTTGTTAAAGCAAATCTGTAGGCTATCGCTAGAGGAGAATGGTGATATGGAAGCACACATTAGTTTATTCCTAGAATCGTTGAATAAACTAGCCGCCTTAGGGGAAGAAATTAAGGACAGGTTCTCAGCAGGAATTTTGCTGGGAAGTCTTCCAGACTCATACAGTTTTTTGATTACAGCGCTGGAAAGTAGGCCATCGAGTGAATTTACTCTAGAATTTGTTACGAGTAAATTAATAGATGAGTACAGGAGACGTCAGGGAGCTTTGGGAAGAAATCAGGAGGAGTCGGTGATGAAGTCAGTATACGAGGGTAACAAAAATAATGGTACTGCAAGGGCAGAAGCAAGGCAGTGTTATTTTTGTAACCGGAAGGGCCATTTTAAACGAGATTGCTTTAAGTACAAAGCGTTTAAGAAGGAAAAGGCCAATAAAGTCACTGAAGGTACTGATGATGCATGTTTTATGGTCAATTATAGCTCAAGGGACGGAAAAAGGGATTCTGCTTCGTGGTATGTGGACTCAGGAGCTTCGAGCCACATGGTTAATTACAAAGGATTCTATACCCAATTTGACGGTAGCAGAAAAGGCGTTGTAAGTTTGGCGGAGAAAGGGCAATACTCCGAGGTTCAGGGTATAGGAACAGGACTTATTGAGTGCGTGACTGGATCGGGAGTGGAAAATTTAAAAATCGACGAAGTGTTGTATGTGCCGGGATTAGACTCAAATCTGCTTTCGGTGAAAAAGCTAACAAGTGCGGGACATAATGTGCAATTCGATAAAAACGAGTGTAAAATCGCTTTACACGGAAAAGTCGTCGCGAGTGCGGTGCCGTCACCGGACTTATACAAACTTTCAACTGTGGACCATGGATTGAGTGCTGTGGAGCACTCCAGCAACTGTCAACATGCATGGCATAGACGGTTTGGACACAGGGACATGGATGCAGTCAAACACTTAATGGAAAAGAAAATGGTAGTCGGGATTGATATGACTGACTGTAGGATTAGGGAAACTTGTGAATGCTGTATGAAAGGTAAAATTTTACGTAAGAGTTTTCCAAAATTTTCTCATAGCAATACATTTAATATTCTTGACTTATTACATTCGGATATTTGCGGGCCCATGAAGACTGTTACTCCAGGGGGTAAACGTTATATTTTGACTTTAATTGATGATTTTTCTAGATATACAACTATATATTTATTAAATCATAAAAATGAAGCGGTAAAATGTATAAAAGAGTTTATAGAATTTGCGAGTAATCAGTTAGGTAGGGTTCCAAAAGTAATTAGGTCGGATAGGGGTGGCGAGTACGTAAATAATAATTTAAGGGAATTTTTAAAGGGTAAAGGTATAAAAATTCAATATACAGCGGGGTACTCTCCAGAACAAAACGGGGTTGCAGAAAGAAAGAATCGATCTCTAGTTGAAATGGCTAGGTGCATGTTAATCGATGCGGGTTTAGCAAAGAAATTTTGGGGGGAAGCGATAGTGACAGCCAATTATTTGCAAAATCGATTACCTACTAAGTCGAAAGAAAAAACGCCCTATGAATTGTGGCATAAAGTAACACCGAATGTGTCGAATTTGCAAATATTTGGGTCTACGGTTTATAGCCACATTCCCAAAGAAAAAATGAAGGATAAATTTGATCCAAAAGGTGAGTCACTGATATTTGTAGGTTACTCTGATGAATCAAAAGCGTATAGATTGTTAAATGTAGATACAGAACGTATTACAATTAGCCGTAGTGTGGTGTTTTCCAAGAGAAATATATGCGTCGAGAAAAAGGAGGCAAAAAGTGAGGAAATATCCATTGGGTCCATGATGGAACGGGAAAAAATAGAGCCAAACGACGTAGAAGACAGAGAGGTTGCAAATTTTGAAAACACGGAGGAAATAGAAAATTCTACGGACACATCTAACACGTATGAGAGCTTAAGTTGGGAAGAATCCCATGACGATGACGGTGATTCTAACTATCAATTAGATACAGATCTCGATATAGAGAATTCAGGTGATCGTAGATCTAGCAGAATAAATAAAGGTATTCCACCTGAGCGCTACATAGCAAAGTTGACAGAACTCGAAGAAGTAGAACCTATAAACTTTAAAGAAGCGCTTAAAAGAAGTGATAGTGAAAAATGGAAGCAAGCTATGGAAGAGGAAATCACGTCATTAAGGAAAAATAAAACTTGGGATTTAATACAAGCACCAAAGGGAAAGAATATAGTCTCATGTAAATGGGTATTCAAGTTAAAAACAGGCGAAGATCAAAGCTCGAAGAAGTACAAAGCACGGCTGGTAGCAAGGGGTTTTAGCCAAAAGTTCGGCGTAGACTACGATGAAGTGTTCGCTTCGGTTGCGCGGCAAGCTACTCTTCGAATTTTATTGACAGAGGCATGGAGAAAGAATCTCATAGTAAGGCATATAGATGCAAAAACAGCCTTTCTAAATGGAGAACTGTCAGAAGAAATTTTTATGAAACAGCCTGAGGGATTTGAAGAAAAGGATACAAGTTGTGTTTGCAAATTAAATAAAAGTTTATATGGTTTGAAACAATCTGCCAGAACTTGGAACAAAAAGCTTGATGAAGTTTTATCTAAAGAGAATTTTTGTAAAAGCAATATTGATACATGTTTATATATCAAGGTAATAAATAATGAAAGGGTTTACGTACTTATATACGTGGATGACATTTTAATAGCAGCAAAGGATACACAGGTAATTGATACATTTGAAGAGAATCTAAAATGTAATTTTGAAATAACGAGTTTGGGATTATTACAAAATTATCTAGGTATGAAGATTGAAAGGTGCGATCAAGGGATATATAGTTTAAATCAAGCCAGTTATATTGACAAATTGCTGAACAAGTTTAAGATGAAAGATGCAAAAGAGTCCAATATACCGCTGGATGTTGGATACTATAAGCTTAGCAGAGAGAAGCCGATGAAAAACAGTGAAATATACCAACAACTGATTGGTGGTTTATTATATATTGCGGAAAATACTAGACCGGATATATTGGCAAGCGTCACCATACTAAGTCAACAGAATAAAAATCCAAAAGAAGTAGATTGGAACGAAGCAAAGAGGGTGTTAAGATATTTAAAGAAAACTAAATATAAAAAGCTTATTTTAGGACAAGAAGGAACAGATAATGCATTATACGGCTATGCAGACGCTGACTGGGCAGAAGACAAGGGGAACAGAAAATCCAATAGCGGGTATATATTTTTATTACGGGGTTCGCCTATAAATTGGGGATGTAGAAAACAGAATTGCGTGTCTCTATCATCAACTGAAGCAGAGTACATAGCATTGGCTGAAGGCTGTCAGGAAGCAATTTGGTTAAAACAGGTTATAAAGGAATTTGTGGGTTTAGAGCCGGAAATAGTTATATACGAAGACAATCAAAGCTGTCTAAAACTTTTAGGAAATCACAAATTCAGTAATCGGACAAAACATATCGATACAAAGTACCATTTCGTAAAAGAATTGCATGAAAAAGGGGTTGTTAACTTTAAGTATTGTCCTACCGAGGATATGATAGCTGATATGTTGACTAAGCCGCTGAATAGGGTTAAGTTAGAGTACTTAAGTAGTAAAGGGGGTCTGTTTGACTAATTCAAAAATAATTTTAGTTGCGAGGGGATGTTGGAATTCAACTTTATTATTTTTGTTAAGTGTTAGAATACACATGTGGGGTCTCTCTTCATGGCTGGGCCAGTTCTCCGAATGCATTAGGGCGATAAACTTTTACCTAAAATTGCACATGTTACAAGGGATGTGAATGCCAGAACTGTATGTTAGTGTTAGTTCTGCGTTCGATAAGTAGTCTAGAAGAATATCTCGTTGTAGAAACACGTATCTTAATTTCTTTGTATATTGTAATATTACGGTTTTTCGGTTAAAATAAATAGTTTGTTTACTATTATTTATACCTTTTATTATCTACTATTTCTAATATAGACGTATCAGAGAAGTATGTCAATTAAAACTGTCACTGTGACAGTGGTATTTCTCAAATTCGTCAGATACGTCTAAAGGTGGGAAACAATCAATATAATGTCAATCTATAAGTTACTATCGCTAAATTTAACACCTCCACTAGGTTTATCTCTTTTTATCTCACAACTTAATTATGTTTTCCATCTTTTGCGTTATTTTGCCGGTTATTAGTGCGCTCATCACTGTATAGCCGGTTGCCGAGAAAACCCTTTCGGCCTCTATGCTGATCTTTTTAAGGTCATCAAATAGTCATGGACCATGGACAAATGATCGCCTTTCACTCTTTCAGTCTTATAAACGGCCATTTCCTTTTCACAATCTTTTAGTAATCTTTTAGAGAACCAGTTTTTTTTTATATAAAAGTTTTCTCTTTCTCGTTTCAATTCAATCTTATGTTCTTGATCCAAATTAAAATTCACAGGCTCCGGATTACTTGGCACATCTTCTTCCATGCACTGGTTCCACGAACAATTGTATATTTATACGACTCAACAAAATTTTAATCTCTTGTCGCATTGCATTCTTTTTTGGCATGGGGAAAAACCAGGATTGTTTAGTTAGTTTTCCATCATGCTTTTTTGGATTTTTGTAAGCACACTAATGTACCTGTAATTTCAAAGAGGCACCGTTCCGCGATTCTCTTGCGTAGTGCTTACGATGGATCGGCACTAGGGCTAGAGTCCTGGCTATTTAGTTTGTCTAAGACACATTTCATAGTTGTGTCGGCCATTATCAAAGTGAACTCTCTTCTGCAAGGAGCTTCTACAGAAAGTTTCACCTGTTAAAGAGTGTCCATCAACTCATTGATTACTGACCACTCACCAGTAGAGAATTTTATCGCAGAATAAATATCTATCAACGCTTAATCGATGCAAACTTTTAGTCTGTAGAAACTTTCCTACTGGACTACTGCTAGCGCGATAGAATGGCAAGTTGCCGACTTGAATAAAGAGGCCAATTAGATTAGTAACGACAGTAAGTAACTCATTTCGAATTAGACAAGTTTGCGGATCTGGGCTGCCGGATGCAGCAGGGATTGCTGGATCCAGCATGTAAAAACAAGCACTAAATCCATCTGGATTGCTAGATGCTGGATCCAGAAATTGCAATCCCTATCGACGACTTTAAAAGAATAGCGGGAAACTAGCTACAAACAGCTTAGTGTACAGAATATTGGAAAGTACTAAGGGAGCAGGCGCGGATACGGGGGGGAGGGGGGGGTCAACGGGTCCATGGACACCCCTATTGTATTTAGTCTATAAGTATCTTTTTATTATTTATTATTTCTTTCTGTTAACTCTAAACTTTAAGCCATCAGTACAACACTAAATTACACGACAACCGCTTGGTGGAACCATAAACAACGGAAATATTTTTCTCAATTCAAAGAATAACAAAAATATCTACATTAAACTGGGTATAAACCTTATCTCATGAAAAGTCACGTTTCAAATTTGCGATACAATAAAGATATAAAAATTTGTATTTTACTAGATAATCCATGCGTACCTTCCCATTGATGGTAGAAAGGTTAATCTTTATGGTGAAGAACGACCAGTGAGATTAATAGTCGTGAATTGTCTATCAATCCTTTTGATACCGTAGGTATCTGGGATTATATAGTATATTTTATCTTTAGAGTAAGTGTGAGTCGTATGGCTAAATCTGGAAAATATAATATTTGAGCAGTGTTTCCACAGGTCTTGGACAACATTTCGGGAGGCTGCTCCTGTTTTTTCGGTAGAAATCGTCAAATTTCTGTAGATTTCATTTTTGCTACATTTGCTATCACATTGCAAAAAAATGATACTTTAGGTACCACTATTCAAAAATAAACTACATTCATCATCATATAATGATCAATAATCACCATTCATAATAAAAATCATTCAAAGTTCAAAATCAGTATACCTTAAAAAATGTTTTATAGAGTAATATTCTTATTTTTTTTTAAATCCAAAGTAACTCGAGTAGAGCCGTCTAACGCAATACTAAATATCAAGGATGCTTGAGTTTTGTTATAAGGAATTAATTTATTTATAATAAAATAAAACTGAATATTTTTTCCTGTTGTAGACTTTTTAAAAAAATTTACCACACGTGTACCTATTAATGTTCAAAATTCAAATATTCTTATTTGAAAGCTGTATAATTGTTTAAACAAGTTAAAAATTTTTGTTATAGTAAATAATAGTTAATAGTTATAAGTTATTAACATTTATAAATTACTGCAAAAATAAGGGTTTTTTGCAATTATCTCCAATTGTTTATGTATTTCAAATTAGAAACTATTAAGATCTAGAATATTTATTTGAAACATTTTTATCTAAAATCTACAAGGAATGTTTTATAGGCAAAAACATGATTTTTTACACTTTATAATCGTTTAAAAACAAAACAATGTCGGATATTAAAGCAATTTAGAACGAGAAAAATTTTTAATGTTCTTTAGTTATGTCGAAATACTGTAAGTTAAAAAGGTGGAAAATAAATTTCTCCTGTTTTAAGATTTTAATATAAATACTATTTTTAGTTTGAAATTATCTTCTATATCAAAATAAGCCACAATCCTTCAGTATTCACTATTCAGATTCAGGTAGATACATTTTACTTCCAAAATTATAATATAAAAGGACAAAGGACTGGTCATAAAATTGATATCGGTAAATCCGTATCTGCTGGTTCGCACATTGTGTCACAAGCTAGTAAAAGCAATTCAAGAATTCTTGAAAATTGACTAAACTCTGTTGCCAAATCTATCCGCTAAAAAAAATGTTCTAATAATTTTGATTTTTTGGTAGAAAAACAGGGGAGTTAGGTAGATCGGTAGATTTGACAGGTATTCGGTACATATACCGAAAAATCGGTAGCTGTGTCATCACTTTATTTGAGGTAAGTCTGCCCCCCCCCCCATTATAAATTTCTAGATCCGCGCCTGTAAGGGAGGCCTATGTTCAGCAGTGGACGCGATTGGCTGATTGTTTATGATGATGATGATGATGATGATAATGGTACACTAGTGTGAGTCTTTATTCTATAAATTTGGTGTCTAATATGTGATTGTTGTACACTATAAATAATGTTTGAGCACTCGACTTAAAAAGCAACTGTTAAACTGAAAATACATAAATACATCGTTCACACATTCTCCGTGAACCAATAAAACGCGGATTCCCACGAACTCGCCGCCCTCATCTCTTATCGTCATTGAGGCCTTGTTTAAAACTTCAGCAGACGATACTAATGAGCGGCTTACAATCCCATTCTTGCAGTGTTTGCCGTCCTAACCACGTACTTTGCTTGCCCTGATTTAGACCCTTAGATTGAGATAAACCATGAACTGTGATGTCCTTTGAATTTTAAGAAGCTACGCTGAATGTTTACGGCATGCGAAAGCCAATTATTTCAATTTAAAATTAATGTTTGAGTGATGGTTTGTTGAAGGTGTAGCTTCGGAGGAAGATATGTTCATTTAAGTATATATTGCCCTCATCATACAGGGTGTCCAGTGACGAAGATCGAAGATTCCTCATATAATTTTAAAACAATTTAACCTAACTCACCTAGTCCGAAAATGGAAGCTAGAGTCCTTGAAGATGGCCTGTTATAATAAGTTTTTTTAAATACCTCCAGAACACTTGTATTTAGAAAAACGAAAACTGGAACGCCTATTTATTTTCCAGATATAAATCGATTCCATCCATTGCGAATTCTTAGTATCGGTAATAGGCGTCCGTTTTGAGTAAGGCGTAAGGCAACGTTATTTTATCGCATAACTTTTTTGTCTTTAACTTTTAAGCATGTTTGACACTGCATTACACAATACACAGCATTGTAATTTGTACAGTACCACAGTAACGCATATTATTAACTATAGCGTAGCTCCACTTTTTCAGATTGTACTTGCAGCGAGACATTCTACTCTGCAGATGGTTTAGAGTTTAGAGGTTTTTACGTGAAGAAAGGTAAGTTTGATTCTGCAGGTAGTTCTTTCTTATGGTCAAGTAGAGGTTATAGATCGTGCTGGCTCTACAGGTTCTCCAAAGTTCTCCCTTTCGTACACTTGTTGAGATTTCCAGCTGTTTAATCCGTGATACCTATTAGTCGGGTGAGTTGTTCAGCGTGATCATGCAGATGGTAACGGTGGAATTGTTTTCCTTTCTCAGCCTCTATGGCTAGAGCTCTTTTGGTGTTAGGTGGAACTATTTTTGCAATTAAATAGATTTTAGGCTCTGGGGTAGATCTAAGGCACCCTGTAATGATCCAACCCATCCCATTTAAAACAATTTTTGTCTGTGAGGCATGTGTTGAGAGTCTCCATGCTGGAGTCGTGTACTCCGATGCTGAAGAACTTAGTATGTACAAGCGCTGAGGTGTGAAGGACTTGTGGATCTGCACCCCAATTGTAGGGTAAGGAAAGGTATATTGGTCATACAAATAATCTATATAAATAAAAATGAATGTTTGTATGTATGTATGTTCCGTATAGACTCACAAAATATGCATTTGATCGTATGGTGACCTTAATCAAAGTTGTTGTGCATGAACCCGGGATGGTTTCTGAAGTGGTACGGTCTAACTAAGTGAAAAGGGGGCTTGCCCCCCCGAAATTTTTTTAAATTTTTTTGGCCAAATTTTTTTTTCTTAATTTTATACGATGTAGAACCAAAATATACATACAATCCTAAATTTTCACTTTTTTATCTTCAACCGTTATTTTTTAATGGCCATTTAAATATTTAACATCTATATATATATATATATATATATATATATATATATATATATATATATATATATATATATATATATATATATATATATATATATATAAAATTCTCTTTCTCAGTGTTTGTTGCCATACTCCTCCGAAACTACTTGACCGATTTTTATGAAATTTGGCAGTTAGACTCCCTGCTATTCGCTATCCAACGGTATATAAATCGTCTCTCTAGCTAAATTAGTTTCCGAGATAACAAAACGAGCCCATAGGACAACACGAGAGCACGAGAGACGACATTAAGCACACGAGAAGAACGAGCGAAAATTTTACTAACATCCGTGAAATTATGAAGTTTTTAATTTTTCGATTACTATTTTTAATGTACAAAAAATATTTAAAAATTTTGCGAAGGACCATGTCTCTGGGATAATAATCAAAATTTTGGCAGATGCTTTTGATGGAAGCGTATCTCTGGTATAATAATCAAAATTTTGGCGAAGGCGTGTATCTCTCTGCTACAATAATAATTTTTTCCCCAAAAATTCCCCAATTGCTCGAATAAAATTGTATATCTTAAATATTTATTCACAATAGTACTAAATATAGACATAAGAAATATAGTATAATAGAACAAATTATATGATATTCCACGTATATAATCGTATATTAATTTATGCTGAAAACATCTTTATTATAAATCTTAAATATGTTTGAGCTTTGGAAATATAAGAAAAATAACGGCAGAAATTTATTTCCGCTCTAGAACAAGAACAAAATTTAAATGAACTAAAAATTGAACAGTGTGGTCCTTCTCAGAGGCATTTTTCAGTATGTCACAAGTGACCGCAAAAAAGGTAAGTCTTGAACCCGGATGCATATTTACAGATGCTTGCGTGTGTAGACACCAGGGTGTTGAAATCAGTTAGGGTTTGGAGAAACGGTACATTTACAGATGCTAGCGCGTGATGACACCACGGTGTTGAAACCAGTTAGGGTTTGGAAAAACAGTACGTTTACAGACGCTAGCGTGTGTTGACACTAGGGTGTTGAAATCAGTTAGGGTTTGGAAAAACAGTACATTTACAAATACTAACAGATTTGGACACCAGAGTGTTGAAACCAGCTAGCTTTTTTAGTGCTTATACATGCATATATGCTAACGGCTATTGACTTTGATTTTATATACCTACTGTTGTGGAAAAATATTTAAGTGATTTAGGTATTAATAAATAATTAAACGTTGTTGGGATATAAACAATAATATATTAACACAAAAAACAACATAAAAAATAATGTTGTTCTGAAGCTATGTGCTTGTGGCATTTTTATAATTAACTATTTAGATGGGAAATAAGCCACAATTAAATTAAAAAAAATAATTTTATTAACGGTTCGACGCCCAAATCGGGTGTCGTTGTCAAAATACAAAATACGTACTACTAAATTAAACAAAAATGTTGTTGTTTAGTAAAAAATGCTTTAAAATGTATAATATATGTATGAATTGCCAATATAAATGAGTCAGATTAAAAAAATTATTAGCAGAATTTTTTACTAAGCAACAACATTTTTGTTTAATATACAGGGTGTTTGGTAAAGAATGGGCCATAGCTTAACCTCAGGTTCCCGAGGTTAAAATAGGCCGATTTAAGCTAACTTACCTTAGTACAAAGTTTATAATAACCGAGATACAGGGTGTCAAAGTTAAACTTTTTTTTTTATTTATTATTGAATATTTCCTGACAGATATGAGATAACAACATGAAATTTGGTATGTGGGGTTTTTTTGGGTCGAGAAAACTAAATTCCCTACAAAAAATTATATATTGCCCAGAGGGCGCCACATACTCCTTTCAGAACTTATTTATTACGTTAAATTTTTTTTATTCCTCACTCTGTATAATTTTGACATTAAAATTTTTATTCTACCATTAGTTTTACTTAAAAAAGCTATACTTCTTTCATCTTTCTAAACTCATCGGTTTTCGAGATAAACGCATTTTAAATCTGCGATACACCATCATTTTTAGCATAATATCATTGTAGTTACACCCGAAAAATAACTTAAAAACCATAATAATTGTGCCAGTTCTCAAATTTATGACATTGCATCGCAAATTTCATTTGAAGAAATTTGCGATACATTTTTGGATAATTTTATGGTTTTAAGTTCTTTTTCTGATGTAACTACAATGATATTATGCTAAAAATTATGTTGCACCGCAGATTTAAAATGCGTTTATCTCGTAAACGGTTGAGTTTAGGGAGATGAAAGAGGTATAACTTTTTTAAGTAAAACTAATAGGGGAATACAAATTTTAATATCAAAATTATACGGAGTGACGGATAAAAAAATTGAACGTATTAAATGAGTGCTGAAAGGCGTATGTGGCGCCCTCTGGGCAACACATAACTTTTGGTAGGGAATTTAGTTTTCTCGTCCCGAAAAACCCCCACACACCAAATTTCGTGTTGATGTCTCATGCCTGTCAGGAAATATTCAATAATAAATAAAAAAAAGTTTAACTTTGACACCCTGTATCTCGGTTATTATAAACTTTGTACTAAGGTAAGTTAGCTTAAATCGGCCTATTTTAACCTCAGGAACCTGAGGTTAAGTTATGGCTTATTCTTTACCAAACACCCTGTAGTAGTATTTTTTATTTTGACAACGACACCCGATTTAGGCATCGAAACGTTAATAAAATTATTTTTTTCAATTTAATTGTGGCTTATTTCCCATCTAAATAGTTAATTATACAAATTCCACAAGCAAATAGCTTCAGAGCAACATTTTTTTTATGTTGTTCTTTTGTGTTAATATATTATTGTTTATATCCCAACAACGTTTAATTATTTACTAATACCTAAATCACTTAAATATTTTTCCACAGCAGTAGGTATATAAAATCAAAGTCAATAGCCGTTAGCATTTATGCATGTATATTAATTACTAAAAAAGCTAGCTGGATTCAACAGTCTGGTGTCCAAATCTGCTAGTATTTGTAACTGTACTGTTTTTCCAAACCCTAACTGATTTCAACACCCTAGTGTCAACACACGCTAGCGTCTGTAAACGTACTGTTTTTCCAAACCCTAACTGATTTCAACACCCTAGTGTCAATACACGCTAGCGTCTGTAAACGTACTGTTTTTCCAAACCCTAACTGATTTCAACACCGTGGTGTCAACACGCGCTAGCATGTGTAAATGTACTGTTTTTCCAAACCCTAACTGATTTCAACACCCTGGTGTCTACACACGCAAGCATCTGTAAATATGCAACCCGCATATGAAAAAATCCGGGTGTTAAGACCACTACTTCTTTTACAGTCTCCTGAAACGTTTTCTCCTTCATACATTCCAGTAATCAACGCCGTCGATAACTTTCGTCAATAGACACGTTTTATAGATTCTATAATACATTATTTCGCCATCTTTTAGTTATTCTTTTAGTGCGTTGTTTAATAGCAGGACTGCCTTTCTCGGTAGATTTCGGTAGATCCCGACGGCGCAGAACCGTCCGGATATGACAGGTCCGGATATGGCAGGTTGTACTGTAACATAATAAAGCAAAACTTATTTCTTGCTTAGTTGTCAAATTCCTATATTTAGTAGTTTTCATTTTTATCACCAACATACCTTCCCTTGACCATCAACACAGAGCAACTAAGGGTCGCCAATTATATTCACTGAGGGTCCGTTTTGAAAACCTACGACACTTCCGGGGTCCGGATTTAATGCTACCTGTTTCTGTTTTTTTTTAGTAAGTATCAGGTATCGGTATATTTTGAACAGAGCACTACTGTAAATAATTATTACTGAGAATATATTAAAAGTTGGAATATTTATTTCCAATGTTAATGACGTCTTTCTCAAGTTTTTAGACATCTTCAGTTTTTGAATATCTATATCTAGTTATTAACTTTTTTTAAATCCATTTATTGAAACAGAAATTTAAAATAAATTAAGTCATAGCACAAAATGGTAATTATCTTTGTTAACATGTTATCTTTTCTACGTTAAGTTCAATGAAAGATGTTTGTTGGAAACTTTATAAATCTGAAAACAATTTGAATTAAATTTATAGCTGAAAGTAACCCCACCTAACATGTAGAACGGAAATTAATATAAAAAAGGTACATGAAAATTTGACATAACAATTAACTATTTTGATTGCGAAATAAGCCACAATTAAATTGAAAAAATTATTTTATTAATGTTTCGACGCTCAAATCGGATGTCGTTGTCAAAATACAAAATTACTAAATTAAACAAAAATGTTGTTGCTTAGTAAAAAATTCTTAACGTTAATAAAATGATTTTTTCAATTTAATTGTGGCTTATTTCCCAATCAAAATAGTTAATTATAAAAATGCCACAAGGAAATAGCTTCAGAACAACATTGACATAACAATAAGAGAAAAACTCTTTACAAAAATTAAATTTCAGTCAAATTAAAAATCAGTGAGAGAAATGACATTTTTTATTTTGTACAAACTGTCTGAAGTTTTGAGTGAGTTTATTGCAACTCATTAGGGAGTTGAGATATTTTCATCTGTTAGTTGAGATATGTACCAATTTTTAATGAAGTTAATTCTTGAAAAAACGACCAGGCACACGTAAGTGAAGCCAAATATAGTAGGTACACAATTTCATTGTCAAGGATTTTCAAAATTGCCAAACACTATATTCTGAATTTAATGGCGGTCCGCACAAAACTAACCCACGGTCCGGATGCGGACCACGGTCCGCCATTTGGTGACCCCTGTAAAATCTACCTAATGAGTTTGATTACATTACTGACGCATACATAGGTCACCTGTATATGTTACAAAAGTAATCTATCAAATGGGCTTTTAGTTTGATGTTTCTTGTATTTTCTCCAATACCGATTACCAATCTGTAGCTAGGTAAGCCTGATTCTAGGGATGACACCTGAAATCTAAAGTTGAATCATACCACGAGAAATCTGAGATATCTTCATGGTTAATGAAATTTATTAACAATGTCTTTGTGAAAAGTTCAATCGATCCTACATTTTACTTTGGTCCTAAAGTGAATATCTAGCTTTCTCGGTAGAGTTTTACAGCGTCATTTTTTTGTTGCTCAATTCAGTCGTTGTTGTTCTTTATTAGATGTTAAGTTTGGACCCAATCTAGCATTACTTCTATATATACTTCGATTTTCTTTTGATTTTACTGCATCAAAATATTATACTCCAATATTTATAGTATACCACACAGTTTATTCACTGCTCATTCAATCGATTACAAAATTAACTAGCATTGCAAAACTTTCCTGGGTAGTACAAAATTGTTTTTCGATGTAGCTATAGCTATAGCGATCATAATGTTAATTAGATCTCGTAGGTTACAACTTTATACAAATATTATATTCCAACCAACTAAATAGGTATAACATAACTAAATATAACCTGATTATACGCGGGAAACGAAATCAAACACCACATTAAATCACATAATTGATAGTAAATATAATTATTTTGAGTAACATAACATTAAATTTGATGAAATGCCGCGTTATCGCAGACAAGCAGCAAATTTGAGGTCCGGTGATTAGTATGGCGGAAAATTTTCCAAAAAATGAAAAATCGGAAAATTTGCGACAAAAAAAAGAATGTGTGTGTACTTTGTACGCACGTAAGAAGTTATACTTCTATTATATGATTTCAACGAAATAAATATACTTTCAACAGGTTATTTGTATTTTATTTAAAGATTAAACTAATTTTTATTGACTACTTTCCACAAATGTTTATTAAAACAATACCAAAAATAAAAAAAAAATAGAAAACACACGGATTCGAACCGAGGACCCCTCGATCTCCAGTCGAACGTTCTACCACTGAGCTATACTCCCTTTGTTTTTACGGATTACAAGATTTCCAGACATAGTGACAAATAGATCAAGTGAAGTATAAAAATACTTTAAATATTACTTACTATCTTATTCCCGAGGAAGACAAATCCAAAGACACAAAAATTATAATAAATATATTTATCGTCACTAAAGTCATTCATTATTGTACTCATTTGCCCTCATTTGCGGCAGTAAAGTAACACTTTATTGTACTGAAAGAAGAATTTTACTTTACCTGCCGCGATTAATCAAATTAACCGAGATTGAATGTAAGTGGCCGATGGCAGTAATCGATTATTATTTGAGTGAACTTAAAATTTATTTACTGTAATTATTAAAAATATTGTACAAAATTTACGTTATTCCTAATTAAATTTACGTCAAAAAGTGAAATTCTGTACTATTTTGCAATTACTTATATTCATACAAAATAAATCAAAACTTTACACATTTTTAGTAATTAGGTATTCAATATTGATAAACAGCTATCGAGAACGAACATCGAAACTGGCCGTCATGCAAACGCATTCTGTCATTACTGTCATACGAAATGTTTATTTCGTCTATTTAAAAAAATTCTTAAATCTTAGGTTAGGTATTAATTCAGATAAAGTGTAAAATTGTGTTTTTGTTAATTCGATTATATTAGGACGGTGATAGATCTTGTTAGTAAATAATATTTTATAAAAATATAGGTATATTATATTTATTTAGATTTTCTATGATTCATCAAGGGAAAAGCCACTGCAGGAGGCTAGCAACTGCGGGGAGTTCATAAACACTGACGTAACTATTTGTTATTTTTAATTTTGGGAATTATTTTAATTAAATTATTTTAATGTTTAAACAAAAATACAATTAAGTAAACTGTTTAAAATATATTTATTTCGTTGAAATCATAATAATAGATGTATACCTTCTTACGTGAGTACAAAGTACACACACTCTCTTTTCATTAAAAGAATTTTAATGTTTTTTCTGATTGGCGATAAAATTTTGTATACACCACGTCAGTAAAAACTTTTTATCGAACTCGTCTGTTACTCGCCTCGCTCGGTTCGCTCCCTCTGCTCGTAATATCAGACTCGTTTGATAAAGAGTCACTTTACTGACTTGGTACATAAATAACTATTACTAAAAACACTAATATATTCTTTCCACACCCTTTTTGGACTAATACATACATAACTTAAAAGATTTAGAAACGAACTCCACACTGTCTGTGTGCGCATGAGCGCAGAATAATAAAAATTCACTCCCAATCGCGCCTAAAGAAGTATAACTTCAAAAAACGAAATATATTTTTAAAACATTTTTCTTAAATAAGGGAATAATTATATTACCGGGTGTCCATTTATATTTTCCCCCATTTTAACTACCTATAACTTCTAAACGGCTCAAGATAGAAACATGCGGTTTTCGCTGAAATGTTTTATTTTACTAAAAGTTTTGTATGAATCGATCAAGTTTTTTATATCGCTTTCAATTACGAAAATAAAAATGGCGGATTTTTTAAAAAAACTTTGTTGACTTTTTTTTAATGGAACACCCAGTATATTTTTTTGTAAATTGAAAGAACAATCATTCACCTATCCAACGATATAAAGTTTTCTTAAAATCGGTTGTCAAATCACTGAGTAATTACTTTTTAAAATGAGAGGTGCAGCGTGGATATCACATACCTAAATAACATGTAGGTAACTAAGCAAAATGATATTATGTTGTGATTTTCACATTGCATCTCTCATTTTATCATTTTAAAAATTAATTTCTCAGTCATTTGAGAACCGATTTTAAAAAGAATTATATCGCTGGATAGGTAAATGACCATTTTTTCAAGTTACAAAAAAATATACTGGTTGTTTTAATAAAAAAAGTCAACAACGTTTTTTTTTCAAAAATCCGCCATTTTTTATTTAAAAGCGATATGAAAAATGTCCATTTACCTAAAAAATTGAAAAAACGATCATTTACCTATCTAGCGATATAAAAATTTTTAAAATCGGTTGTCAAATGACTGAGCAATTAATTTTTAAAATGAGAGATGCAATGTGGAAATCACATAACATAATAACATAATATCAATTTGCTTAGTTAGAGAGTTGCACCTCTCATTTTAAAAATTAATTACTCAGTCATTTGACAACCGATTTTGAAAAACTTTATATCGCTGGATAGGTGAATGACCTTTCTTTCAATTTACAAAAGAATATTCTGGGTGTTCCATTAAAAAAAAGTCAACAAAGTTTTTTTCAAAAATCCGCCATTTTTTTTCGTATTTGAAAGCGATATAAAAAATTTAATCCATTCAGACAAAACTTTTACTAAAATAAAACATTTCAGTGAAAACCGCATATTTCTATCTTGAGCCGTTTAGAAGTTATAGGCAGTTAAAATGGGGGAAAATATAAATGGACACCCGGTATTAGATAGATACATTTAGTAAGTATGAAGAGTATTCTTCTTCTTGATGTGCCTATCCGCGACAAATGTTAGCGATCATCCTGACAATCTTTGTTTTGGCAGCTAATGTGTTAAACCAAGTTGAAGTTCTTCAACTAGGATTTTCTTCTTCTTTCTGGACTTCGATTTTTCCCTGTAAGATGGCTTGTAGGAGGGCATATCAGGATTTATTTCGCATAATGTCTCCAAAGTATTCTAACTTTCGTGATTTGATGGTGGTCAGTGCATCTCTGACCACCTGATATCTGATGGTTGTATCTTAGATTTTAGACCAGGGAGAACATTTTATGAAGAATAACTTTTTTTCGTAAAAGTGATAATAAAATAGTTATCATAATTGTAATAAAATGATGATAAGTATCCGTAATTTGAGAAAAAATTGAAAAATTTTTTTTCGATTAGAATGATGTACAAATATAGCTGAAAGCTGATATACAATATAGCTGAATTGTAATTGTATATTTAAACATAGTTTTCAATTTCAAACAACTTTTCATAATAACATTTTTTGATATTTTGGAATATAAAGGTACAGTGGAACCTCGATAACTCGGATTAATCTGGACCGCGGCCGATCCGGGTTCTCGAAAATCCGGGTTAGCCGGAGAATATGGTAAAAATTAATAAAACACGGTATACTTACAGATAAACTCCCTTAGAATTGAAATAACATGAAATATATATAAATATGCACAGTACCTACACACACATCTAAATTACTAAAAACACGCAAACACAAACGTAAGTAAACAAACGGAAGCGAACAATATACAAGACTGTACTACACACAATACAGTCACAGTCGATGTGATGTTATTTAAGAACAGTGAAAACTAAAGACCATTGTTTGAAAAAATTTTTTTTAAATAGTCTTTTTAAACAATGCTGTTTGAAATATATAAAGGAATACTACAGACAGGTGTCATGTTGTTTCTGCCGGCTCGGCGTGTGCCATGAGTCATTTTTACTATCGTATAGTTCAAATTACACAAATACCTACACATTATCTCTCAAATATTATATTACATATATTTTTATTGCTGAAATGTTTATCTGATAATGAACTATGTATTTTGATGGGAAATAAGCCACAATTAAATTGAAAAATAATTTTATTAACATTTCGACGCCCAAATTGGGTGTCGTTGTCAAAATACAAAATACTAAAAATAAAAATGTTAATCTGATGAAAATCGGTCCGGGTTAGCCGGACTTCCGGGTTATCGGGGCCGACTTATCGGGGTTCCACTGTACTTTATTTCTTAACAAAACTCATATTTTTGACATAACTCGTATAAAATTGATAAAATTTGATATCTGATGGTTGAGTTTTAGGTTTTTGACTATCCAGAGTATTTTATGAAGAATAACTTTTTTTTCGTAAAATTGATAATTTAAATTTAATTAATTAAATTTGATATTTGATTATTGCATCTTATTCCGCGTCCGCATTGGTAAATTTTTCGTGCGTACCATCTGTTCGTCGCTAATATTTGCGTACTCGAAATAAATTGTGCTAGTGTGGACGTGTTCGTCGCATAAATCGGACGCAAGAATTTTCGACGTACACAACGTCGGTTATCGTTTTCGAGCGAAGATCAAAAGATTTGAGCACCGCGTCCTCACTGGTAAAAATTTGCGACGAACCATTAGTTCAATACGCACGAAAAATTTGCCAATGCGGACACGGACACGCCATTACATTATATACGATGCAGAGTATCTTATAAAGAACAACTTTTTTCATAAAATTGATAATAAAAAAGTCATCAATAGGTTCCAAGTTACGCAGACATACTGTACAAGAGCTAAAAAAATTTTTTTGCTGAACATTTATTATTGTTGAAGCTTATTATTAAATGTATTTTAGGTAAGTTTTACAGAAAAAAGTTTTGATCACTTTGTATAAACATTTTTTTAGCTGGTAATTTTCGGTTTTTGTATTACATTTTTGTTATCTTTCTTAATTTTCTCAAAAAGAAATAGTTTATTTCGTTTCTAAAGTAAAATAATTTAAATCTTGAATGGGTCTAACTTCATTTAAAATAATTTAGTGCATTTTAAAGACTACATCCTAAGCTTTAAAAAAGCACTTATAAAACTGTATTAGATCTGTTTAAACTTGAGTAATACCGTCTTAAAGTGGTGGTAATTCTATAAAACTAGAAGATTTAAAAATTACATTTTTTGAGACATGTCGTGTGAATTAAATTTTTGAGATTTTTTTTGAATGAAACATCATTTAGTAAGATGCTTGAAAGGTAAGTTGTGCAAAATTGAGAGTTTTATAAGAAAAAGTGTATTAGTTACACATTTTTAAATCATTTTTAAACAAAATTCATGTAAGGCTCATTTTCCGCCCACACCGTACTTTTCCCATACATTTTATTTATTTTTATTATAACCATAAGATAGCTTAATTATTCTTCTTTTATGTTCAATTTGTAAAATTTCATTTGATCCATTGGTTAAAGAATTACATTAAAATAACTCAACCGTGCACTTCGCCGTACGCTAGTTTACAGTGCGCCAATGTTTGTGAGAAGGGTGACTTTAGCGTTATAAATAAAAAAATATAGAAGATACAGAATTAATTTTAGAAAATTCTTTATATAAGGTTATTTTTTTTTATTTTCTGAATTTTTCAATGGTAAAGTCAGTATTTTTCTAAAATTTATATTTTCGAAGTTATTTAAAAAAACATCTAATTTCGTAGTTCATTTGTTTAATAAAAAATGAAGCACCCACTTCTCGAGTAGAACTCTTTGATACGTTGTTTATTAAACATTTCTTAATGAAATTACAAAAAGCTCTATCTTGTTTGATTTTTTCCGCAGTGAAAATCTATATGCACTCCCCTATAATTGTCTATATTTAGAATTTAATTTCAATTTTTAAGAATTACCTATCTCTATAAAAGCACAGGCTGCATGATGACGGTCGACGGTTCAATAAACACGAGTATCGAGCCTATTGTATTGGGATTATTTTTATGGCCGTATAAAACTTGCAATGCATATTTACAACTTTGTAGTTTACCTAATTTTATTCATGAATCTTGCTAATATACAAGTGTTTGAGTTATCACGTGTAGGCAGGCCCTGCCGGATAGTCTTTACAAATGTTGAAACATGGGCTTTGGAAAGCAGGTAAAACGTGTACGGAACCTTACAACAGGGTTCGCTGTATTTCAATAAATTTTGTTTTCAAGTTTTTTGAGGAATAGGTATTCTTCGTTTTTATTTATGTATAAGTATCTACACAAAAATTAAAATCTATTAAGCAGTTACATTTCCTATGTGTGTACTTGTAGAGTTCAAAATGTCCCCATCAAATAAGAAACAAAAGAAGCAAAAAGCGCATTAAAGCGAGCCCCTGCGGGGCCTGGGCCCTGGTTCCGCAGAACCATGCTCAGTACGCCACTGGCAGTTTTACATAATATGTAATTCCCTCATGTATAATACTTTCCCTCATTTTTATCGTCTGTTTGTATCTATAAGAAATATAAATATAATCAACAAGCGACGCCACTATTACAATAGAGAGATATCAACCTAGCGTGAAGCGTAAACGCCGGTAGCGGCAGCTTTTCAGCCCTTTTAGGGCCTTTTGGGTTGACATTTGGTGACATTTCACGCTGGATCGTGCGGTGCCCATCGAACAATTAACCTTTAAGTTTATTATTAATAAGCCCAGCTTGTTCTGCCTCTGCCTCGATATTTTGCTATGAGCTGTGAAAGGTGGTAATTTGAGATTTTTGGGGTCTTTAACTCTGACGATCGCTTAGATAAGTGATTACAATATTACAGATTGTCTAGAAACTAACTAGAAATATAATATATAATCTTCTGTGTACAAAAAATTAAAAGAGGTGGGAGATATTAGGGGTAAGAAAATTTAAGTATCTGGGAACCTGGCTATGTGAAGACTGGATGTCGGACACGTCTTTACGAGCTCTGACTTTGATCTGAACCTAAGACTAAGATTCACGAAATGGTCGGCGCTCCTTATATGGCATGGAAGGATGGACTTTTAAAATAAACACAATGAATAAGCTAGAGGGATTTGAGATGTGGATTTATCGACGAATCCTTAAAGATCCCTGGACCGCACGAATATCAAATGAAGAAATCCTGAGAAGAATTGGTACAAAACGACAACAGTTATGCACAAATAAACAGAGAAAACGGCATACCGGGGGCTCGTAATTAGAAACGAAAGATACCAATTTCTGCAAACCTTGACTGAACTAAAGATCGAAGAAAGAAGAAGAGTGGACACTAAGAAAATTTCATGGCTCCGTAATGTCAAACAATGGACAGGGCTAAGAAACATAGGAGACCTAATATACACTGCAAGGGATAGAGAAGAATGGCCAAACGTGATCGCGAACATGGATTAGTGGATTGCATAAGAAGAAGAAGTTCTGCCTCGATATTTTGCTGTGAGCTATGAAAGGTGGTAATTTGAGATTTTTGGGGTCTTTAACGCTTACACTCGCTTGGGAGGATGCTTTACGCGGGGATTAAGTTATTTATCCTTAACGAGTAAGAGTAACACCGATTATAGATAATTGATTATAATAATATTACAAATTGTTTAGAAATTGTTGATTTTATTTGGAAAAAACACTAGAGTTCGGCGTTGACACCCACCACATATTCGTGGACTTCAAAGACGCATATGTCTCAATTAATAGAGATAAACTTCTACTTGCTATGATAGAATTTCAAATACCGCTTTATCTTGTCCAATTAATGAACTTACACTCACAGGAACAGAGAGCATGGCAAAATCCGAAACGATTTCTTAAGACACTTACATTGCAAAAACGGACTAAGACAGGGTGATGGACTATCGTGTCTCTTGTTTAACCTGGCATTAGAAAAATAATTCGAGAGTCCCAGATTAATACGAATGGTACGATCTTTAACAGAGCAGTACAAATTGTCGGATACGCCGATGACATAGACATCATAGGTAGGTCCATACAATCTCTGACTGAAGCATTTCGGTCGTTAGGAGCATCTGCACAGAGAATTGGACTAGGTAAATATAAAAATGTTCAAGAGACTAAATATACAGTCCCTGCTCAATTTATTAGACTCACTCTATAAATATCAGTTTTTTTTTAATTTGAACCACCTTAAGAGTATGTTCAAAATCATACAGAACTGCTGAATGGGTTAAATAACAATTACTTAATAATCGTGCTACATAATTACGTTAAAAATGGTGAAACTTTTTGATTGAATTGTGAAAAATTGACAGATCAAAACATTGACAGCTCAATTTATTAGACTCACCCTATAAATATCAGTTTTTTTTTTAATTTGGACCACCTTAAGAGTATGTTCAAAGTCATACAGAACTGCTGAATGGGTTGAATAACAATTACTTAATAATCGTGCTACATAATTACGTTAAAAATGGTGAAACTTTTTGATTGAATTGTGAAAAATTGACAGATCAAAACCTTGACAGGCAAAAGAATGGAGTAAAAGCGCGCAATGACTCCACTTTTTTTTAATTTTAGTTTTTTCGTTAAATTAGTGATTGTTGTTAAATTTTCTTAAAATTTCCAGTGATGAGTGTTAATATTGCTCTATTTTAAGTTTAGTTTTAAATTTGTTTAATTTATTTTAAGATATTATTAGAAATATGTTAATATCTAAAAGACAAATATCTTCTATTGGATTTTTTTCATATGGGTGATTGTAAAGATCTTTATGTTGAGCAAAGCTCTTCTGTTACTGCTCTATTAGAAAATATCACATGTTGTCAAAGAGAAATAGCAAAAAAATGTGATGTATCTTAATCATCAGTTCGCAGGTTGAGTCAAAAACCTAAAGAGAAACATCGTGTTACATCGATTTGGAGGGGTTGGTATGGCAGAAAGATTTCAGTCACCTCCAGAGGGCAACGAATTTTAAAGAATTTGGCTGTAAAACACAGAAGAGTCACCCATAGCGATATAAGGAATACATTGGAAGAATAAGAGTGTTCAGTATCGAAGTCCACTGTACGCCGAAATTTGTACAGTATGGGATTCAAACATCATAGGCCAGTTATTAAGGAATCAACTAAACAATCAACTATCACCGTAAATGCTCAAAAACAGCTTAGTTTGGGCCAATTTGCATAAAGACTCTTTAGTCATATAGAATTTATGCAAATTGGCCGAAACTAAGCGTTTTTGAACATCTGTGGTGATGGTTTTGGTTCCTTAACTGGTAACAGTATATATCTCGACATCTTTGAGCAAGTACGTTCATTCCAAACAATGCCTCTCTCGTTCCAAACCCGTTACGGAAACCAAACTGTGTATCATCCAAGTATTCCTCGCATTTATTGTAGATACGACCATGTATTACCTTCAGAAAAATTTTCAATAAGTGGTTTAACAAACTGATGGTTCTATAATCAGCACAGGTGTTTGCTGTTGTCTTCTTAGGTAGAGCTATAAACAGTGAATTAGACCAACCATTAGGTAGTTGTCCGCTGGTATAAATGGTATTGAAAAACGAAGTTATTGGATCAATGGGACGAATATTTTGAAAAACTCCTAAATGAGGACAGAGCGGAATTTTTAAATAACAGTGATACCAGCAATGTAAATATCTTAGCCTCACCATTACGGGTAACAACAAAAGAAGTAGAAGAAGTATGTAAGTTCTTAAAAAATAACAAAGCACCAGGACCAGGGAACATACCAGCTGAACTAATAAAATATGGCACAACAAAATTATATGAAAACCTGGCTAAACTCTTTCAAAGATGCATCAACGGAGCGGAAATCCCAGAAGAATGGAAGACATCATGGATATCCACCATACATAAAAAAGGCAGACGGGATCAATGTGACAACTACAGAGGCATCGCTGTAACGAACTCGATCAGCCGAATATACGGAAAACTGATTAAAAATAAAATCGAAAACGAATATAAAGATATAGAAGCTGAAGAACAGGCAGGATTCAGGGCAGGGAGATCAACGGTTGACCATCTGTTTTGTATTACACAGATTATTGAGAAGAAACTGGTCGTCAACCAGGAGGTGCATCTGTTATATGTGGACTTAAGAAAAGCGTATGATAGCATCCCACAAAACAAACTATGGGAAGCATTAGAGAAAACCAATATAAGCGCAAATTTAATAACAGCGACGAAACAATTGTATACCAAAACTGCATCAAGGGTGAAAGTTGGAAGCAGGCTATCGAGAGGATTCCAAATTAGCAAAGGCCTAAAACAAGGGTGCTGCCTTTCACCGACATTATTTAAGATCTACCTCGAACAAACTCTAAAACTTTGGAAACGCAAATGCAAAAACATGGGATTACCGATCAGCAACAATACAATATACACATTGTCATTTGCAGACGACCAACTTGTACTAGCGCAAGACTACGATGATATAGAATATATGACAAGGAAATTAATAGAAGAGTACAAAAAAGGTGGTTTGGAAATAAACATAAAGAAGACCGAATATATGTGTATCGGTGGGACACAGCAGGACCTTACACTGGGGAATGGCGAAATTATTAAACATTGCGACGCATATAAATACCTTGGTATGACCATCACACAAGAAGGAAGCGTAGACCGGACGATAGAAGAAAGAAACAACCAGGGAAGAAAAGCAATTACCCTTCTTAATAGCATCCTCTGGGACCAGTCAATATCAAACAACAACAAACATAGAATATACAATACAATTGTTAAGAGTATAATCACTTACAGCAGTGAAGTATGGCAAATAAAAGAAAGATACAAGAGAAAACTTGAAGCAACAGAAATGGATTTCTGGAGGCGCTCAGCAGGAAAATCAAGATTAGAAAGGGTAACCAACAACAGAATTAGGGAAATAATGAATGTGAAACACACAATAGTAGATGACATTAGTACCAAACAGCTTAGATGGTATGGACACGTACAAAGAATGTCCGAAGAACGACTCCCGAAACAAATCCTAACGTGGACCCCTCATGGTAGACGAAAAAGAGGAAGACCCCGCCTGAGTTGGAGAGAAGGCATAAATCGAGAAATGAGAGAAAGAGAATTGGATGAAGACCTTTGGATGGACCGAAGTGAATGGCTACTAGGCATCGGAAGACGTAGGAGAACGTTTTAAAACCGATATATATATATATATATATATATATATATATATATATATATATATATATATATATATATAAACGAAGTTATAGCCTCAAAAACATTGCTATTTATAAGCTTGTATATTTCAGTTGGAATTTCATCAGGACCAGTCGCTCTGCCATCTCAGGATGCCCGAAAGAAATCGAATGGAAGAACAAATATCTAAATAGTGACAGCAAAATCAAAATATATAAGACAACAATAAGACCTATTATAACATATGCCGCAGAAACAAGACCAGACACAAATAGAACGTTACAAAAGATGAGAATAGTTGAAATGAGAACACTAAGGAGTATACAAGGCAAAACTCTACGTGAAAGAATAAGAAGTGAAGACATGAGACAAAACTGTGGAATACAGGACATAGGAAGGTGGATCAAACAGACAGTAGCGTACTCATAGATCAGCGGGCCCTGGTTCCAGTTGGGATGCGGGACCCCGCCCAAAACATTAAATATAAATCATCATTATATCATAAATTATATCATAAAATATATCATAAAAACTCAAGCTAATTTATAGTCCATTTACTCACGGGTTTCCTGTAAATTTTAAAGAACTGTTCGGATTGAGATGAAATTTGGCAAACACATAGCTAACATGTCAAACAAGAAAAAGTGATACCTATTGTGCCGATGTGCGCTTCTGCCATAGGGCTGTTTCACCCCTTCTCGGTTGAAAAACATACGTTCCAGATAAGTCCGGAATTGGATAAACTGACCAATTCTAAGCAACCTTTAAGTTCTATAGAGTTTTTCACTAAGTCAATACTTGTCGAGTAATTTGTGAGAGAATATGTTCATTAAAAAAAACACGTTTTGAGATGGTTTCTCGGCAATTCCTCAAAAAGTAAGTATGTTATCGAAAAAAATATTCTTAGTAAAAATATAGCTTATAAAAAAGTGAAAAATATGGTGTATATACGAAGTCTTTAAACCCAGTACGTCATGAAATGTAGGTTCTTATTCGTCAAATTCCAAATCGAATATTTCAACGTGAAATAACCAAAAATGAAACACGTTTCGAGAAAAAGTCATCACAACTTTTTAAGGTTTTTAAAAAAGCTATATTTTTGTTATTTTTTAGTTTCTAGCATTAATATTCAATAAACGCTCAAAATAAAGTTGGACACTGTTTTTTGGTAAAAAAATCGTGAAAATCACACCTTAATTAGCATCCCAAATGAAATTAATCGTTACCGCTTCACAAGTTACGTGACTTAAGTATTGCTTATATGATCTGTAAGTTTTACCGCTTCAAAGTGTTCATTTTTAAAAACAATTTGGTTTTAAATTAAAAAAAAATTATAAATTTGAATTTTTTTTTAAAATAACTTATTAAGTATTGGTGATACCAAAAATCTCAACTAGTATAAAAAATATAGGTTTTTCTATTGTGAATATTTGGGAATTTTTGTTTTCCTGAAGACAAACATTGGTTATAAAAGACATATCTGTTCAAAATTTGCATACATTCGTGATTTTTACAGCCTTTTCAAAAATAAGCACTTTGAACCAACGAATCTTACATATCTTATAAACAATAAGTAAAGTAATTTTTTGTCAAGCGGTAATGATTAATATATTTTTGGATGCTAACTAGAAAGTGATTTTCACGATTTTTTACCAACCAAAAAAAGGTACCAACATTAATTTGATCGAAATTAATTTACTTTTGATGTTAGAAACCAAAAAAAAACAATAGACTATTAAAACAATAAATTAATATTAATCCTATTGTTTTTCATACTGACATGACTGATCACCATCACTTTACGCCAGCCGTTTTTATAAATAATAAAACTCAAAAATTTTCTACATCCAAATCTCCACTAATAATTAAAAACCTTAATATCGGAAAACTAACAGTTTTTAAAAAATTAACATTGGAATGAAATTTATATCAACAAAATAGATTCCCAAATTGCATAATCTGATACATTTATAAATAAGTTAAATAATTACATACACACCTCTAGGGAGATAAAACGCTTAAATAAAAAAAATATCAAAAAACCTTGGATAACGGTGGGGTTGATATCTTTTATCAAACGACTAGATTTTCTTAAAAAAAATTAGTGTCTATAATATCTTACCACGTCTTGTCTTCTTACCACGTCTATATTTAGAATTTAATTTTAATTTTTAAGAATATAAAAGTACAAGCTGAATGATGACGGTTGTATAAACACGAGTATCGAGTATTGGGATTATTTTTGTGACCCAGTATAAAACTTGCAATGCATATTTGCAACTTGGTAGTTTACCTACCTACATCTTATTCATGAATCTTGCTAATATAAAAGATATAAGTCTTTATTATCACGTGTAGGCAGGCCCTGGCAGTTAGCCTTTACAGGTGTTGAATTATGGGTTTTGGAAAGCAGGTAAAACTAGTAAGGAACCTTACAACAGTATTATACACTGTATTTCAATAAATTTTGTTTTCAAATTTTTTAAGGAATAGGAATTCTTCGTTTTTATTTATAAGTACCTACACAAAAATTAAAATCTATTAAGCAATTACATTTCCTATGTGTGTAGTTCAAAATGTCCCCATCCAATTAGAAACAAAAGAAGCAAAAAGCGCGTTAAAGCAGGCTCCTGCGGGGCCCGGGCCCTGGTTCCGCGGAACCATGCTCAGTACGCCACTGCAGACAGAGACGAAGATATTGGAACAAATATAAAAAGAGAATGGAGGACAATAGACTCGTTAAAAGCACAAAAACAAATAACCCAGTAGGTAAAAGACCACAGGGTAGACCACCAAAACGATGGCGAGAATGCTGGACCTCATCGTCCGGGGAAGACTTGATGGCAATGAACAGGCAGTAGCCTACTAGCATGATCGATCATGCCAGAAAGAAGATGAACTATTTTGTAACAGAAATTGATTTAGATGTTTGAGCGCGATCATGGAATTAGTCGTTGACTTTCTGTGAAAATAATGATACCTACTTGAAGAAGAAAAAGACGAATTTGCTTGATTTTTTAAGACGATATTTTAGCAAATATTTTCCTTATTTTGTTTAATAAATGCGTACTATTGAAATCTGTAACTCTGTGTGTTGAGATATTTTAAAATCTCTTCATATTTGTTGTATGTATGCTCTTTTGTAAATAACAAGCACAAAAATGCCCTTTTCCGTTTCATTTTATATTTTACCCCACCCCACTATCTCTATCTCTTCTCCCCAAACGCCCTATCGATTTTCCCCATTATTAACTTATCTGTTTTTAAAGTGAGTGTACGACTCAGCTTGAAAACCCATATTGAACGAAAATTGAACGTTATTGGAAAAATTACATCAGAATAGCATTCGTTACTAACAATTTGCGGCGTACAGTCTGAGAGCGAGGGGGAATCACAGATGGATGGAATGAAGAGAGGCGGATAAAGGAAATATGAGCAAATTCGAATGTGTGCGCGTAATTTGATGAAACGATATTATTTTATATAGATATCGATGGTATAAATCAGTAAATAAACTAAAGAACGATTGTTTTTATGTATATAATTAGTTCATAATTCAATAGTTGATATTTTTTCGAATATCCGTCATTTTGTTAAAATAATAAATATATTTGACTGTTTGAAAGTGACAGCTCAAAATTTAAGTTGTTTCAGAGATCACCACCATCCGTTTACGTACGTTTCTTCTTCTAGGAGTCGTCAGATCGGCTTTGTGGTGCGCTCTAAAACAAACTAAATCCAGCCATCTAGTAAGCAAAATAGTACGAAATTATTTGCTAATGGGCGCAATAGTGACATCTATTTAAACAACGAGAAATCTAAAGTACTTTTAAGAAAGCCGTTCTGACGACTCCTAGAAGAAGAAACGTAAGTAAACGGATGGTGTTGCTCTCTGAAACAAATGAAATCTTGAGCTGTCTATCATTACACTGGTAAACACACAGTTTGCTGCCAGAAATTTTTTTACTGTTTCTAGGTAATTTGGGTCTGCTAAATCCAAAATTGCCACCAGATTTGCTCCATCAGATCGTTTTCAGAAAATACGACAGATCACATTTCTAACATACCTATATGGTAATTTAACGCAGCACTACCTACATATATGTAGTAATGTAGTGCTGCTACCCATCAAATAAACAAAACACAAATAAAAAGTAAGATATTTATTGTACAACAATATACTTACAAAAATCATCACATATATCTGCAAAAAAAACTTAACTTTTCATCTAACCAAACCAGCATCGCAACACAAATCTGTTATTCGGCGTCACCTAAAAACTTCCTTTTATATGATTTTTTGCAAAGGCTTTAAAAGGACGGTCCCTTTGAAGACTCAAGCAGTAATCCGCCATCATGTGAGTTTCCCATCTCCTCTCTTCCATCGTTTTGATATCTTGGTGGAAGCGTTCTCCTTGTTTTTGACTAAGGTCACCAAGATTTTCTGGGAAACGGTATAAGTGGCTGTGGAGGTAATGAATTTTAATACTTATATGTAGGGTTACCATAATTTATTAAGGCCAAATCCGGACATGGGTAGTCCAACGGGTTGTAGAAAATGTAAAATGTGAATTTGACTGTGGTTCTACCTCTACATTGTACATATTTATATGCGAAATACATATGACACAATTAAAAGTACAGCTGGTTCGCTACAATATGCAACTAACATCGAAAATCTCTGCCAGTTTAGAATACATATACACCTATGTTTTAACATACTTTAGACCTAGAAAATAATATTACATTACCATTATTGTCTGCTCGTGCTCGTGTGCTGTTGACAAGCAGTGCAACCAACTTAACTAGGTGCTGAATGAAATTTCCCACCGTTGGGCCAAGTGTTTTTCATTTTTTTTATTTAAGAGTAAACAGTAGCAATCAACAGGTGGCAACAAAATATAACTTCGGGATATAGTATCATAAACTTTGGCAACAGTGGTAATCTTTGACATTTTCTAAGATTAATATTTTGACAATATCATAGTCGCGCTAAATGGAAGTAATAGAAAACGATTTTTTTATTAATAAATACATATTTATGAAAATAACCTAAAATGGGTAAAAATTTTATGTTATATCTAATAATAAAACAATAATAAATAATCATTTTTTGTTGTGACGCGAAACAAATTTCGATTTTCGCATAATTTTGGCACCGTTTTTAATGGACTTTTTCTTGGAAGGTTTTACTTTATTTTTCGTTTGATTTACTTTTTACATTTTGTTAAACTATTGATAATATTTTAAGAATAAAAAATCCTCCTAAAACTTTATATAGATACTCGCATTAGAATTCGAAATATTTTTACGTAAAATATACTTACCTACCTACATATAACTAAAACTCACACTTAACAACAATCTATTCTTTCAAAGAGTCCAACAACTTATACAACAACAAATATAATAATAAATTAACTATCAATAAACACTTCTTTCCTTTGAAACAACAATAACGAAGTAAAAGAAGTCTTAAATTAACACACTACTGCACTGAACAGATATAGATAATGATGACAGAACAGATTAGAGAAAATCTGACGCAGGTTTGTCAAAATGACAGTGATAATTTCTCTATGTTGCCTAATTAGTTATTTAGTTATAATATGTTCGATTTCTTATTAGAAATAAAAAATTTTAGTAGTTCCAAGATTACACAAAATCTAGGCACGGGATAAAAAAGTTTATTTGAAGAAAGTTTATTATTTTTTTCTTCTTAATGGCGGTACAGGCTCCTTTTTTCAATATATTATTTAGTTATAGAGTAATTTCCACGTACTAACATATTTCTGAAATTGGGCTCTGTACCGCCATTCTTTATTATATTACGAATATGCGTGCCAAATATCTCGACAAAATATTTAAAATTAGAGCCGCAATCTTGGAACGCGTTTGTGGCTACCTGTTGATCGCTACTGTAGCCTCTTAAGAAAAAAATCCGGACATTTCTCATATCCGGACGCCAATCCGGACATGTCTTTCAAATCCGAACTGTCCGGACGAAATCCGGACGTATGGTAACCCTACTTATATGACAACCGTGTTTGTTAATACTGTCAAGTATTTATTTCACTATATCTTGGTAATTTTCCGATTTATTGTTTCCAAGAAAATTTTCCACAATTTTCACAAAAGAGCACCATGCATTACATTCAATTGAAGACCTTGGGACCAGAAGGGGGCATGCCACCAAACAATATTTTGGAGAATACATCATTTTAAACTTATTTTCAAATCCTGAAATCCAATTTTTAAATTTTTCTTGGTAGGAAGGCCCATAGTCGTTTGGAAATATGATATTAAATACACAATAAAAGTAACAGAAATGTTTATTTAACGGTTTTTGAACATTTTTTGAAAAAATATGAGGCTTATCCCCTTTTGTATAAAAAATTATATTCTAAAATATGAACATAAAATGCAACAATAAAAAAATTCAGTTGTCAATATTTTCAATATCTGAAAATTCGTCCAAATGTTCAATGTCTTCCAGTTCTGTCAATTTCTGTCTACACTATTTTTTGCAACCGCAAGGTGCACCTAATTTTTTTGGTTCTATTTTCTTCCTTTTTGTATTTATATACATATTCGTAAACTAGATTTTTTTTAGACTTGCGCTTAATTTTTATGTCGTTGGGTATCCTTGTGTCTCCATCTAGAAATCGCCTTCTTTTCTGGAGTTGGCAAGAGAACTCGAGAAGTCTATGGGGTAAAAACCTATTTATTTTCCTACAATGAAGTAGGTATTTTACTAAAAAGGTATAAGCCACAAAAAACCTTTAGAAAAATCCTAATGTTTTTAGGTTCGAAAAATATAACATAAGGGAACAAGCCACACAGTAAATAAACTTACTGTTCCTGAGTTTATACTTTCTCAATCGCTGCTACTTCCGGATACTGTATAGTCTTTGTCATCTTCGCTTTTATTTAAACACGGATCTTCGTCACTGTGTTCAAAATCAAACTCAGAAAAGTATATTTTCCGTTTACATGCACGGGAATGTTCCGCCGCCGTGTTGATTACTACTGTGGCTTGTCTCCTTCTGTTGCAATATAAAGTAATGGTGACACAACGGGACTTAACTACAGCGGCGCCATCTATGAGAAAACTGCTGAAATTTTCTGTTTGGGCATTGATATGGTCTTAAAGTGTGCGATTTCTAATTTAACTCTTTTTTGACGAAATTGTGGCTTGTCCCCTTCTGGTCCCAAGGTCTTCAATTTCAGTCATCGATTCTGTAAAATGCGAATCTTTTATAAGTTGTCGTATCTGAGGCCCATCAAATATTCCGGCTTTCAATTTTTCTTTACTAAGTGCAGGAAATTTGCTGGACAAGTATTCAAAACATGGACGATTCTGGTCTAGGGCCTTTACAAATTGTTTCATCAGCCCTAGTTTAATATGTAACGGAGGTAATATTATTTTCTCTCGGTCGACCAATGCTTCGTTAACTTGCAGCGGCCCCACGTTCTAGGGTGCCATTTTATGAAACACGACAAAGAATGGAAGTCATATGGGGCCATTTTAATGTAAGACAAAGGATAGCCCCTGTTGTTTTATGAAACATGACTAATTAAGAATTGGACAAAATTCGTGCTACATAATGTATTAAGTACCTCGGTTGCTACTGTCTCAGAGATTTTAGGGAGTGGATTCTTTAATAGATGTTATGATATACTCTTATTAGCTTAGAAAAATTAGAAAGATAGAAAAATCGAAATAAGGATGTGAAATAAAAAGATAAAAAAAATACAAAAAATAAAATATTGGGCGCCATTGGTTACCTAAGGGAAACCAAACTTTATACAAAAAAATAGAAATAAAACAAAGAAAGATAAATTAAAATAAAACAAAGAAACGTAGTCAAATAAAATGATATACATAATATACAAAATGTTATAATGTAACTTACCTCCTTTACTTTATACTCAAAATTATATACTCAGTCAATGTTTTATCGTTCTTACGATTCAAGAGAGAAGGGAAGAAAATAAATTATATGTTGAAAATCAAACATTATTTATTAAAAACAAAAAAATTAATCTCTGATCTCTCTGTTACAAATAGAGACCAGATTACCAATTAATCAAAGATGAAACGAACAGTTTTACAAATATAAAAATTATACCTTAACAATTAGTGTCCTGGCTTCTTCCTCGTAGCTTGATTCGAAAGTCCAAGGCGCTATTTCACTCGCGAAACACTTACTTCACTGTCGTTAATTACAGCAAACAGCAAACAGTACATTGTTTATAAACAAACATTATTATAGAAAAATTCAGCTTTCATTTGAAGATAAATAGTTTAAAAGTTCGTTAAACTGGATCAAATTTACTTTTACTCGAATAAAATTATTTAGTTAGACTCAAACATGATTATTGAAAGTTCATTAACTTTGACCAAAATAAAATATGTGAGCATACTACATGTTTTAACTGCACTGTTAAACATAGCAATGAGAAAATTGAAACTCCTCTCTCCTACTTCTGGTTCTGACTGCTTAAAAGAAATTAGTGGATACCAACATTGGTATAAAATGATAACGACGATTTGCTTAGAAACAGCGGGAAAATCGCCGGAGTTCACGATACACCATCACATTCGCCGGGCTGGAATTAACCTAGCCGGCTGGGAAACTGGAAAACTACTCCATGACGATGGCCCTAAGGGAACCAAAACTCAACTTAACTCGATGATGGCCCTGGTGGAACTCATCACTCAACTTCACTTGATGGTGACTTCTACGGAACTCAACTGAACCTGATGATAGCTTATACGGAACTGATTTCTAGGACCGCTAACTCGATCCTTCTAAAACTTGGGTTCCTCTCCCAAAAAAAGTGACTTCCTACTTAGACCAATAGGAATCATACCAGATATTTCTCTACCAATCAAATGGTCAGAAAAACTCTCAAGACAGCCCTCGAACGCCATGATGGTTTTACTTTCAACCATTTACAATTACTTAAACTTCGCAACAACAAAATCTCTCGAGTTTACACGAAATGCGATGACTCATACAATATTACAGTTAGTTTTGAGAACCAATATTACTAAAGGTATCGGCTTATTTTAGGTTGAGCCTTCCGGTTGCAATACACCCTCAATAAATTTGTGTCTGATAAAGTCAAAAAAATCTTTCATCTTCTAGACTGCAACAGCCTAACAGCATAGCAGTGGTTCTTCCTGTAGCTGTTTGGATATACCGACGAACATATAACCGACAAACCAAAACTGTAAATATCATAAAAACCTTTTAATACTCTGAGTCCCTACTTAACGTGGTACCTCTTTGAAAAATATTCCGTTTACAATTTTGTAGGATATAAACAATTTGGGGCACCTTTGTACACCAAATTTCAAAGAATCGCAAAAACCGAGATAAACATCCAAATCCCGTGAGAATTGAAAAACGCCATACTCTGCCTATGCGTAAGATCGATATACAGGGCGTAGCGAAAGTATTACTGTGTCGGAATTTCAAATATTTAGACGGAGGACTTTCAGCGTGTTTCAAACTACGTTAGCTCCTCCTTAAACTATTGGGACCGTGCAAGTTCGGCAAAGCGACCTCTATTTCTACGCTCTGTACTTTTATTCGCACTTTAATTATATTGACCAATTATATTAGTCCTGGTTGCTGGATAATTGTCAAGACCATAGTCCAAAAAAATAATAAGAAGAAAAAATAAGATGCAGGTTATGTTTAGCAAACGTAAACAATTGTATGTAGTAAATAAAATCAGTTATTAAAATGCAGTACTGCAAGCAAAATACAATTAATTAAATTTACCTTTATATAATAATTGCATATCATATCAATATTGTGGAGCAATATATAATTTTTCTGCGTCAATGACAGAAGGTATGAAATATACGTCAATTTGACAATTTCAATTGACAATATGAATTATTTAAGATAGTTGCAATATTTCTCCGCGACTCGCGCACGGTCGTTTCTCGTTTCCCTTTCCAAGTACTTGCACACCGCGAATAACATCTCTAGAACACCATTTTCTTCTACTCCAGTGTTGGTCCTTAGCCCTGCTATCCCAAAGAAACAGGAAACAATGATATTTCATATAGCCACCTTTTTGTCCCAGGAGAAAGTTCACCATCTTAAAATCAACACAGATCACCCACTGATGTTGGCCATACTTAATGTTTCTTAACACCAGCGATATTGTTTTATATTCTTTTTTCATTTTTGTAGAATGCCCAATTGGTATACTTCCATATCTGTTGCCATTATGTACAAGGATACACTTTAGGCTACGGCTCCACGGGCGAGAAATTGACGCTAGCAGTAGCAGTAAAATGAACTTAAAGTTCCGCAGAACGGAATGGGAATAGCCGAACTGTACCGACTACAGGACTTGTGCGTAGTCGGTTCAGTTCGGCTACTCCCATTCCGTTCCGCGGAACCTTAAGTTAATTTTACTGCTACTGCTAGCGTCAATTTCTCGCCCGTGGAGCCGTAGCCTAAAACTTCGTTTGGAACTGTCGACAAAAAGACGCCAGTGATCTGGTGTATACTCTGATACACTTTAATTAGACGTCATTAGTATGCATTTGGCTTAGAATTTGTTGTTTGTTTATAAACATATTGCAATTATAGTGGTGAAATATACAGAAATGTAAGAATATTTAAGTATTTGAAAGTATGCTATATCTCGAAAACTAGAGCTGATACAAAGAAAAGGTTTGTATTTTTGGAATCAGCACAGATGAATTAACCAAAATCAGTTGATTTTTTTCGGCAGCGAGACAAAAAATTTTTTTTGTTGGGTTGTGTTATTTGGGTTCTCATTTTGAGTACTAGGAAGCAAAAATTTGTCGATTCTCCCGATGATTCTATTCGTCGATATTGTAGATTCCCCCATGTCTATCATTTATCGCTCCGTTTGCCTTGAAAATTGTAGAAGCCTCGGATTTCAGGTTGTTACCAGAATTTTGCTTTCTGGCCTAAGGGTAAGAACAGAACAAGTAGGTCGAGGTGGAGGTGTAGGTCGCGGTGGATGCTACTAGTTAAGTAGCAGTCGATGTCGACAGCACATAGCAAGGAGGTCACCTGCGCTGTCAGTCGAGCTAGAACCACTATCAAGTGATGTAGTTTAATGAAATTTGAATGACGAAAAGACTGTGCTTTTGCGATGTTGTGTCAGTAAGTAATGATAGTGATGAAATGTCAGCTGTAAATAATCAGATCCTCCTTCATATTTGCAGAATTCTGCATGCTGACACCGTAGACTTCAGATGGTAAGGTTTCTTGACCTTACCATGATCAAATATTCGTTATAGTTATAGGTAATTAGTGGAGTCACTGAAGGTGGATATGAGCTATTACCTCCGATTTCGTTGAACCTCCATCGATTTGCCTGAAAATTGGTGACTGGTTAGAGGATATCTCAAGGAACAAAGGTGACATGGTGCCAACTTGCTCTTTTACCCTGGGGGTGGATGCCTGCCTTCTCGGGGGTGAAATTATTTTATTAAAAATAACCCCATAATTCGATAGGTGGACAAATTTCAAGCAAAATTTGTTATATAAAGTTATTAAAATAAATCAAAACTTTTTAAGTTATTAAAGATCAAAGATTTTAATTTCTCTTGAGAAAAATGCATGTTTTTAACCAATTTTTCATCAATCTGCCCTGTGATGGATGACCGAAGTTATCGTTAACGTAAAGTTATCCTGTAGTTATGTTATAACCATCGAATCGGTGTGATGTATCATACTTAACTTAACTATTTGCGTTATTTCTTGACAGTTCTTGAGTTATCTGGCCACTTTATAACGCGACGTTAAACCTCAAGTTATGAGATAACTCTGTAGTTATGCAAGGTTAGGTTCATCTTTTGACTTGTTTTTAGACAGAAATCAAGTGAATTTAGAAGCTAGTAATTTAATAATTAAGAATAGAAGGGTAATACAATTTTAAAAATTATACAAAAATCAAATCCAGCGATATAAGTTGAAATTTTATTTTAAGTACCTACTGAGCTTTCTATCTAAAGTTGTCAGATGATATTTTATAAATCCCCCACTTAGAAACTGAAATTCCCTCAAATTGAAGCTCAAATACCCCAAAGTCCCCAAATTTAAATTGTTGCCGCATTTTAATAAATTATTAGTCAAATGAAGAGAACAGTAAAGCAAAATTCATACTACAATATCAACGAGGGCCATGGAAATAATTCTGCTTAGAAAAATTTCAATAGACGCTTTCAAATTAACCCAAAATTTTGGAAAAATACACCAATCTGGCAACCCTGTTTCTATCTACCGTTTGAAAGCAACTTAAAAAAAACACCAAGGAACCCAAACAGCTGTTTGCTGTTCGGTCATCGGCAGTAGCCGACGACGGGTATGTTCGGAACAATCTCTCGCGCTCACTCCAACTTGTACTATTTGTACATAAGGTTCTCTTTGTTACTTCAAAATTTGTTCCTCAAAACTTCTTTCTAATATAACGTTGATGATATAACTACAGTAGAACCCCGTAAATCCGAACCCCGCGAATCCGAACTTTCGGCAAATCCGAACCAACGGAAAGTGAAAAAAATTTAAAAATTCAATTTAAAAACTTAAAAACATGTTTATTATGCAGAGTAAAGCCAGAAAATTAGACAATGTAGGATTACTAGGACTTTGACATTTAAAATTTCTTAAAAATAAATATTATACTTTAATATATAGGTTTATAAAATGTTTATAAAGGTTAAACACAAACTTACTTTGGTTCTCTCGTAGTCAACTTGAGTCCAAAAATATTGTCCACACTCTTGCGAGAACGTTTGGCTACTCATAATCACAATGAAAACTTTGAAGACCTACTTGTTAAGGCTAACTTTCGGATAATCCGAACTTTTCGGAATCCGAACAGGCTGCCCCCCCAATTAGTTCGGATTTGCGGGGTTCTACTGTATTTCATAACTGGGAGTTGCGAGCGATACATCACACCAAATTTGACCTATACAGTTATGAGCACGTTATTCCTGAGAGTTATCTTAACTTTAACTCAAACGTTAAACTTAACTTCGGTCATCCATCACACGACTGATTAACTCAAAAAGTGTAAGTTTTTACAAAAAAGTTATTATTATCAAAATTGAAGCTAATAAAAAATGAAATAAACCTCTTACTAGAAAAACCTTTTAATGTTAACTAAAAGTGAGTCATAGGTAATTGAATGTATATTTTTTCGACGAGTAAAAAAAAAGTATTCAAGCTGAAATAACGCGACATTGATGCATTTTATAACATAAACTTATTAAACATTTGTCAAAGTACTTACAAATATCTATCAAATGAGCCCCAGAATATGTTGATAGCGTTAAAATTTATGTTCCAAAATTTTTTCAAAATTTATCCTTTAAAAATTTTTCCAAAAAATGTTATTGTTTTTTTTTTAATAACTCCGTTCGTGTTTGCGACATCAGGTTCATCTAAAAACTGTAAAGATAATTCCAAGTGCTATTTAAGCACGTTGAAACTAATCTTTTAAACCCCTTACTTTTTTAAAAATAAAAGGTTAAATGGCCTTTGTTGCATGGTTCCCACAGCAAAATTTAAGATTTCAACGTTTCTATCTCGATTATTTTTTACCCTATAGAAATAGTAAAACAGGTAAAATACTTGGCACAGAAAAAACTAAAATTTGGTAATATATAATTTTTTACGTATATTGAGTATTTTTGGAGTATTATCAAAAGAATATGAGAATTACAATAATTTTAAAAATTATGATATTTTTAAATTATATCTTTTTTTCAAAAATATGCATTCTAAACCGATCAAAATTATCGAAAACATTACTTATGCTAATATAAAGAAGTTCTTGTAAGGATTACTATAAATTTTAATTTTTGTGGAAATGACGTATGTTTTATTTTTCACTTTTTCCTAAAAAATTCGAAACGGTTCTTTTATTTTCATTATAACTTACTTAATTTTGAAGCTATTACCTTGTTCTGAAGCTCATTTGATAGGTATTCCGAAGTACTGTGACAAATGTTTAGCAGGAATATTTTATACATTGCATCGTTTTCCCGTTATTTAAGCTTGAATACTTAGATTTGAGTACTCGTCAAAAAAAATACACATTCAATTGCCAATAACTCACTTTAAACTAACATTAGTTTAGTTCTTTATGTGAGGAATGTATTCAATTTTTTATTATCTTTAATTTCAGTAATAACAAATTTTTTGTAAAAGCATATAGTTTTTGATTTATACATGAAAAACCGATTTAAAACATGCATTTTTTAAAGAAAAAATTAAATCTTCGGTCTTTAATAACTCAAAAAGTGTTGATATATTTTAATAACTTTATATAACAAATTTTGCTTATAATTTGTCCCTGTGTCGACTTATGGTATTATTTTTAATAAAACAATTTTCACCCCCGAGAAGGGGTGGCATCCACCCCCAGGGTAAAAGCGCAAGTTGGCATCATGTCACCTTTGTTACTTGAGGTATCCTCTAATTACTCACAAATTTTCATGAAAATCTATGGAGGTTCAACGAAATCGGAGGTGAAAACCTTCAGTGACTGCACTAAATGTAATTTTTCGTGTGAAAGTCTTTTGTGCTTGTAATAGATGTTTTTAACTTTTCCGACCTCAAAAACAACAGCAAAGTTGAGCATTTTTCAACAGTCAGACAAAGTTTTTTCCCATCAATTAAAAAACTGCATAAGAAATAGAAGTGTTTTTATATCATACATGGGATCCATCTCTCTTCATAGTGGTATTTTGAACCTTTAGACCATAGCTCTGAAGATGGCTTTATAAGCCGAGAGCGCTCAGCTAGGAATTATTTAATTTACACACTTCAAAAGTACACTTCTCCCTATTTACCTGTAATGTAAAATTTTATATCATTCTGTTTACTTATAGACGGAGAGCTAGAGCCGAAAAATCATCGTCTTAAGTAATATAGAGTTTGGCATGTGAAATGTGTCTATCGTATATTGACAATTATGACCCCTTTTAGGCTGACACCTCAGCAGGGCCGCCGCTAAAGTGTTGGCCGCCCGTGTGCAACTTAATATTTGCCGCCCCCTTCCAACACTTTAGTCGTTTCAACGTAGGTACTAGTATTTAAAGAAATATGCAGGACACCATAGCGCGTATATGAATAATAATTGCTCTGATCTCGACGTTAGTAATATTTAAATATATAGGCCTGGATCCCGCGTACCAAAAAAAGTTGATTAATAGCAAGCTGAAAAATTGTTAATAGATTAACGGTGTCTATTCGGACAAACTTTGATGTATGGGAATACTGGAATAGAAGAAGTTTTAATTGTGGAACAGGTTAAAAATTTGGAACGTCAAACGACGAAAACGTTCCATGTATTTTGTCGGACATAACTTCCAATTGATTTGTTACCATTTCATTAAACTCTCATGCAGAAATCAGACTGGTGTTTATAACCAACTGGGCATTTTAATGAGTGGAACACGAAGAACATGTCAAATGACAGGAATCATGTTGGTTATAATATCAGTCTGATTTTTGTATGAGAGTTTAATGAAAGGGTAACAAATCAATTGGATGCTCTGTTCGACAAAATACATGGGACGTTTTCCTAATCTGACGTTCCAAATTTTTAAACTGTTCCACAATTAAAACTTCCCCTGTTCTAGTGTTCCGGTATATCAAAGTTTGCCCGACTAGACACCGTTAAGCTATTAACAAATTTTTAGCTTGCTATTAATCAACTTTTTTTTGGTACGCGGGACCCAGGCCTATTTGAAATACAGTAGTGTGCAAAAGAAAAGCGTGTCTAAAATCATCAAATTTTCAACTTAGACTGAACTGTAACCCTATCAATAACAATACATAAGCATAAAGGAACAATATCATAACAGCAACCGTCGAGTAAAAAGATTTTTTAAACCATCTGGTAATAAAAAAGACTTTTTTATTACTCAATGAGAGCAACTTAACAAGCACTTATCTAAATTCTCGGAAAGTATCCTATTGTCGTATCGTACTCTCTTTACAAATCATAAATGTTCAAAATTTGAAAAAATCGCATATGGGCCACGTAGATAAAAATATCTTAAAGTCCGAAATCCGCCAGCCACTTTGAACTAAAAAGCATTCCCGCAACTACTTTATGACTACAGCTGCAAAAGGGCAGTTCGTATAATAAATAACATTTTCTGGCATTTTTGTTTAGATTGTTTGGAATATTAGAGTTTATAGAAATATCTGAATCATTACTATTTAATTCTTTTAATTTATTTTCGTTTTAAAAAAAGTATTATCATCAGTGGCCTGCTTTTGGCCGCCCCTATAATCGGCCGCCCGTGTGCGATGCACACATGGCAGCGGCGGCCCTGCACCTCAGTGGATACAGGAAGTAGCAATAAGGGATTAAAGGGGAAAGCTAGTGCAGTCATTACAGGTTTTCACCTCCTATTTTGTTAAACCTCCATCGATTTTCATGAAAATTGGTGACTAGTTAGAGCATACCTCAAGAAACAAAACTGATTTGGTGCCACTTGCACTTTTACCCTGGTGGTGAATACCACCCCTTCCCGCGGGTGAAAACTATTTTATTAAAAATAACCCCACAAATCGATAGAGGGACCAATGTTAATTAAAATTTGTTATATCATGTTATTAAAATAAATCAATACTTTTTGAGTTATTAAAGATCAAAGATTTGTCTATTTAAGAGCATATGCGTGAAGTTACGGATGATAAATAGAACATGTTAATTAATTGTATGTTAGTAAAATATTATTTTTATATTATTTCAATATTTCATTGAATTTTTTTTTTCAATATAAACTGAATATGTCCAGAAACTGGGAGTGTCCAATAATGGGTACATTTGCCATGTTCGAATACACTTTTGCTAAATTTATAATATCGAAATAATATAAAAATAATATTTGAGTAACATCCAATTAATTAATATGTTCTTTTTATCATCCGTAACTTCACGCATGTGCTCTTAAACAGACAAATCTTTGATCTTTAATAACTCAAAAAGTATTGATTTATTTTAATAACATGATATAACAAATTTTACTTATAATTTGTCTCTCTATCGATTTGGGGGGTTATTTTTAATAAAATCGTTTCCCCCCCGAGGAGGGGTGGTATCCACCCCTAGGATAAAAGTGCAAGTTGGCACCAAATCATTTTTATTTCCTGAGGTATGTTCTCACTAGTCACCAATTTTCATGCAAATTGATGGAGGTTTAACAAAATAGGAGGTGAAAACCTTTAAAGACTCACTAACTTTCCCCTTTCATCCCTTATTGCTACTTCCTGTATCCACTGAGGTGTCAGCCTGAAAGGGGTCATAATTATCAATATACAATAGACACATTTCACATGCCAAACTCCATATTACTTATGACGATGATTTTTCGGCTCTAGCTCTTTGACTATTAGGAATTTGATGCAGAACACAGTTTATAAAGAAATAGTACTGAACTGAATTGTATGTGTGTTTGTGTGTGTGTGTTTACTTACTATGGAAAATAAAAATATACTATAAATGTTGTTTTAGTACCATTGTTTTAAAGTAGAACCATTAAAAGCCACAATAAAATATTTATTAGATTGCCAGTCGATAAAAAACGGCATTGAAAGTGCATTATGAAAGGACATTTTCAGTTCATTCTCAAAGTCGTCATATCTATTGTCTGCTTAATAGTTTTTTTAAATCAAGTGTATTTTAAACAAAAAGAAAATAAAATTTGGTATATTTTCGTAGGTGTGCATCAACTATTTTCAATGGGAAATAAGCCACAATTTTACCAAAAAAATGATTTCATTAACGTTTCGAAGCCCAAAGCAGGTTTCGTTGTCAAAATACAAAATACTACTAAAGTAAACAAAAATGTTGTTGCTAAGTAAAAAATTCTTCTAATAATTTATTTAATCTGATTCATTTATATTGGCAATTCAGACGTATATTATACGAGTATGAGTTGCCAATATTTATGAGTTGCTTTCTTGGAACGACTTTACTAAAAGATAGTTCATTCGATTACATGAAATCAATCCCAACTCAAGAATATCCGTCACAAAAAAATCATAGCATGTGATCTGTCTTTATAAAGACAACCAAATGCAATGATGACAGTAAAATTCTCGCGTTGGAGATTCCATAGTAAATCACGAGGGAAAACCAGGAAAAAACCTCGTGATACTATCCCGGCATCGTAAGTAATTGGTCTTACATTTAATTTATTTTCAAAAAACTAATACCAAATTCTGACTTTAATATGTGTAAATTATAAATAATATTAATAATACATAGATATGCAATAAGTAATACTAAAATATAAAATTTGTACTAACTCGATATGTTATTGACTTACTAATCGTGGTATTTTCTTTCTATTGACTTCATCTTTCAGTATGGGTAACCACAGTGCCGGATTTAGGGTACTTGCGGCCCTAGGCCAAATTACCCCGAGCGGCTCCCGAGAACTTCACGATTAGGTAATTAAAGCATAAAGCACGTTTCATATTAATATATAACGTTTATTTTAATTTTACTTTTTAAAACTGGTACAACATACAAGGCATAACATAAATTAACCCTCGTAAGGCGGTGCTTAGATTGTTATGTAAACAACGGTGCGTGGTGCAATGGCACCCCATCCGTATATCCATTTTTTTATATGTGAACGTTGGGGAAATTGATTTGAAAGATAATTAGAAATTGTATATTATATTATGAAATATAATTTTACAACAAAGGTAATTATTTCTTCTTAAAAAAAATTAATTATCGTTGTAAGACAAACACATGAAATTTTTCACAGAGTAAGCAACACAAAGTTTTTACACAAAATACAGTTATGCCGGCTTTTTTTCTCTGACATAAGTAACACCGATCTTGTCCCGTAGCTCTGTTAGCTCCAGGTGGAACATCAGAAACGCCCAATTCACGATATGAAATTTTCACCATTTGCACTCTACACTGATTTTTCAAAAAAAAAAAAACGTAAACGCAGATTTTTAAATGCTGTAATGGGTGGAATGTGTTAAGAATTGAATTTAATGCGAATAAAAAAATGGACAAAAATAAAAAAAAATTATTAAAAAAGATAGGTGAGAAAAACGAGGTCTGGGGTGCAATTGCACCCCGCACCGCCTTACGAGGTTTAATAAGAATGCCACTAATGTTCTATTTGAATACGGTACATAAATAGGTTGAAATGTATTCACTAATTAAATAATCTTGGTTTGCAAATTTGGCTAACTAAAACCCCAAAGCAGCTCTAACAACAATTTCTATATTCATAGAAATTTCTAAAAAGAAAATGTATAGAAAGATTTACATATTTATAGAAGTCTTTGAGGTGTGGGTTTTTCGAAGGATGCTGAAGATCTCTTCAAAACATGTGACCAACAACGAGGTCGAGGTGCTGAGAAGGGACTAAGAAAACTCCTAAATATTGTAAAAAAACAGAAAAACGAGTTATCTAGGACATATTTACAGATGAGAAAGATGTAACTTTTTACGACTCATAATGGAAGGGAAAGTGGAAGGAAGAAGAGATCCAGGAAGAAAAAAATGCTCCTGGCTGAAGAACGTAAGTGACTGGACAGGCATGGACACACATTCGATACTAAGAAGCGCTCAAGATGGAGAGCAATTTGCTGTACTTATAGCCAACCTTCCGTAATGGAGAAGGCACCTTAAGAAGAAGATAGAAAATATTATATAATTCAAAATATTAGCACACAGCAGTTATTTGTAAAATTATTAATATTGCTAAAATTATTATATTTTAAATTAGTATTGCAGTTTATTTTTTAAAATTAAATATCATTTGTTTCATTCGGAGGGAAAAGTACAGATGACAACAAAAGACTAAAAAAAGCCGAGTTGAAAAGATATTATACGTAAGAGAACAAGCAAAATAATGTGAACTGTACAAGTAATAGGATACAGTACCTACTGAAAAATAAAAATATTAAGAATACAACCAATAAACTTCTGGATCGTTCAAGTTTCACATTATTCTCTTATACCGAAAAAGGTCAATGTCATGTTCTTAATTTGGATAAAGTTGGGTTAGTGATTAACATTAACACTCACTCCACTTCATACTCATAATAAATCTCATATCTAAACTCTAAACACTCACTTTTCTAGCTTTTGTGGCTGCAAAAGTTTTAACCAAAACGTTAAGTCTAAAGCTCAGCATTTGAAACAAAACTAGCCAAACTAGACAATCTAGAATCGAGTTCCGCAAGTAGTTTTTGATCCTTTTCAACATGCTGAATGATCTTTCTCCAGATGCATTAGACGTCATCATGCATCTGTTAACTGGTTTTCATGAATGAGTTTCAGATACTAAGTGTATTTCTCGGAGGCTTGGTAATCTTGTTATCATGAGGTTCTCTTTCTTCATCAAATATACCTTTAACAAAGCCTTTGAACTGTACGCATCCTTCTCCAAAGCCACCATCTATGTCGATTCGATACTTTTTAGCCGAAATAGAAACTTTTCCCCTGATTTCTTCATTGGAAATTGACGATAAGTTGTTTAAAAATTCAAATTCTTCATTAAGACTGAAATAAACTTGACCTTTCCAATTCTGAACAAAGCCTGCCAATTACAACATTGAATGGTATTAATCTTTAAGTCTTCTTTGCCATTAAAGTGGGAGAGCTTTTCTTTTTGGGCGTCTTTTTATTTCAAGAATATAGGTTTCATTTTTAGACAACTCTTTCCTCTTTTTTCAAAGTTGTCTCTCAGACTAAATGCTTCCTCCTAAAAAAGTTTTTTTTACGAAACGCTGCGGCCCCATTTTTCTTGAGGCCCTAGGCCGCGGCCTAGTCGGCCTAGTGGTAAATCCGGCACTGGGTAACCACATCCTACTGCATTCTACCGAGGAATTTGCGACACAATTGGTTTCATTTAGCATAACTGGATCCGCTTCTTTGATTTTTCTCTTTTTACTATCTGATTCTTTCAGGACTATACTTGAATCTCTCCACTGAACTCTATGTTCATTATCCCATGCGTGTTGACATATTTGAGATCTATCAAAGTCTCTATTTTTAATGTAGGACTGATGTTCACTTATTCTAACGTTTAATGGTCTTGATGTTTCACCTAAATAAAATTGTTCGCATTCACAAGGTATTTTATAAATGCAATTCTTTGTTCTTTCTTGTTCATTGTTAGGTTTAGTTTCAGATAGAATAGATCTCAATGTGTTTGTTGCTTTGAATGTTGTTGAAATGTTGAATTTATTTCCTATAATCAAATGAAATATAAATGTTGAATTTATTTCATGTAATCGAATGAACTATCTTTTAGTAAAGTCGTCCCAGGAACGTAACTCATAAATATTGGCGATATCATTTTAAAGTCTTCTACTTTAAAACGTATAATATACGTCTGAATTGCCAATATAAATGAGTCAGATTAAATAAATTACTAGAAGAATTCTTTTACTTAGCAACAACATTTTTGTTTATTTTAGTCATAGAGGTATATATTAACATAGAGTGAGCCTTCACTCCGCGCGTCCTGACGACAAGATCTCTTCGACTGGTTTGCGCTATCTCTTTCTAGCACATTGTACCGAGAAACTAAGGTGACATTAAGGTGTGAATTTAGGGACGGAAGAGGAGGACAACTGTCGCAGCTTAATATGCGTAAGAGTGAAACAGCACTAATCCAAAGAAAAAAGATGGTGTCGTCACTTCGCTTTGAATGACACTCTCTCTATGTCAATATAATATACCTCTATGATTTTAGTAGTATTTTGTATTTTGACAACGAAACCCGATTTGGGCTTCGAAACTAAACGTTAATAAAATCTTTTTTTTTTTGGTAAAATTGTGGCTTATTTCCCATTGAAAATAGTTGATTATAAAAATGCCACAAGGAAATAGCTTCAGAACAACATTAATTATTTTTCTGAAACTGTTTTTACTATAAAATTAAAATAAACTAATAATAAAGATTTAAGCTCATACTTAATGGGTAGGGTAAGGTGGGGTAATGGCGTACACTTAAAGATAATTAGAATTTATTTTATTATTAGACGACATTAAAATTTGAAACCTAAGCAAAAATGAAGAACACATGTTAGTCTACAAATTTTGATTAAAAAAACTTTTTAAAATTACAATACAAAATTAAAAATATACATATAAAAAAAGTTGTCACTGTCCGGTATTACCCTCTATGTTGGGGTAATGACGGACACCTTTTACAAACAAAAGTCGCAAATAAATTTTTTGTCTTTTGGAGAGTTAGAACATGCCTTGTGTGCCCAATGACCACAATACACACATCTTAGCCAAAGTTCACTGTTCTTGCCAAATTCTCCACACAAAATGCAAATGTCTTCGGTAATGTTCTTGTCCCTAACATCGTCATCATCCTCTATCTCACTTTCTCCTTCTTCACATATTTTATAGTTTAAGGCAATTTTTGTTCGCTTTGATTTTTGTCTTAATGTAGACCCCTCCTGTGTCATAAATACATTTCTTTTAGCCTTATCTGATTTGATTGTTGTCTTTTTATTTTTCTTCTCTTCTTTTTTTTCTAGCTCTTCTTTTAGCGGTGTTGACGTAAATACAATAGAGTGTTGCTTGTTTGCCTTATTTTGTCTCTTTACAACATTTTCGTGAGAACAAGATGGTAGAGGAATTATCTCGGCAAAGGAAACATTTTTTATTTCTGTCTCATTCACACTACTATTTTTTTCAGGGGTAGTCTCATTTGTTTTGAGTAGTTTTTCTGCTTGGGTAGGTTCTTGAAGTGCATCAGAAACAGTGGATTGAAAGGCTTCTGCAGGAGCAAAATCTTCATCTGTGAATACGTCAGGGTTGTAGGGGAAAATACCTGTCTCTTTAAATCCCTTGATAGCCTTTTCCGGGGTTGCCACTCTACTAAATGCTAAATTAAATAATTCAGCAATCTCACTAGGCGTGATTTTCTCCCCTGGATGGCTGGTCAAATATTTGGAACATTCAGAGTTGAATGCGGTCTTTAGAGGAAAGTAAAAGCTCACATCGAGTGGCTGAAGGCGATGTGATGAATGTGGAGGGATTGTCAGAACAGCAATACCGTTATCTCTACAAAAATTATATGTTTGTAACGTGCAGTGAGTGCTATGATTGTCCATGATTAAAAGAACTGGATCTTCTTTGGATGCTTTTACAAATGCTTGAAAATGTTGTAACCAAGTAAGAAATATGTCCTCTGTAATCCACCCATTTTTTGAGCATGTGTAAAGGGCACCTGGGGGACCGTTTCGTTGAAGATGGGACGCCATTCTTTGGCGTGCAAATATAAGCATGGGAGGTATATAGGTTCCTGTAGCGTTGACGGCACACATCGCTGTGGTTGTTTTCCCCCTTTCCCAGCTTGTAACAAATCCAACACGCTTCTGACCTTTTTCTGCATATATTTTTGGTGGGCGTTGTACAGTAGTGACCCCAGTTTCATCGCAATTATAAATTTTATTGGGTGAAAATGCATATTTTTCCATAAGTCTGGATAAATTGTTAAAAAAAAATGGTAACTTCATTGCGACTAAAAGCTGTAATTCTGTTAATGCTGGTTGCTTCTGGTTTCCTTAACGTAATATTGTGACGAGATATGAAGCCCCTTTCCCAGTCTTTACCAGCCATTTTTCTTTCTTGATTAAAGGGGACTCGGATGTTGTTTGATTGTGCAAATCCAAAAGCACATCTTCGTACTTCCTGGGGAGTTATTCCATAAAAAACTTTTGCCAGCTTCTTAATTTGAACAGCAAGTGCATTTTCGGCTTCAACTGAAAAAACTGGCTTTCGGCCCAAGGAAGGTCCAGAAGGGGCAGTGCCATTTTTAAGTCGTTCGTGTAACGTAGATTTTGGAATTGAAAATTTTATTGCAGCTTTTCTTAACGACATACCATTCTGTATAGCACGGAGTGCTCCTTGCAACTCCTCCTCTCTCCACGAAGCTTTTTCGGTGACTCTTTTATAATTCCGCGGCATCTGTAAATTAAAATAACAGTGTTTACTGTTTTGTATCCAATAATAAATATTATGATGGAATCGCAGAAACTGGATATAAATACTGTAGGTATGTTTGTTGAGTTATTTTTATTGCCAATGTTTTGATCACGAATGGGATCTTCTTCAGGTCTACAAAGAATTAATATGTAAATGTCACATACATGTCATAAACTATATTAGATTTTGTTTTAATTGTAATGGGAAACAAAAACTACAAAAATTTATAAAAAATGTTGACAAATAATTATAAATGTAGGTAATTATGAATTATTACCTATTAACTATATTTATATCCACTTTCCAATATTCCATCATAATAAAACAACAGCAGGTATTTGCATGTACCTATCTCCCAATACAATAAATAGTTCAAACCGGAGCTGGGGTAATGCCGGACACAGTGTCCGGCATTACCCCTAAACGACATATTTATGCATATGTTCGGTAGTAATTATTAGAGGAAGTAATGAATAAAACTACTTAAAGATACGTAAAATACACTGCGTAAGCTATGATTTTGCACGTAATCTCATCAATTTCTTATAATAGAAATGGTCAATACTCACCTTTAAAATCAGTTAATTCATATAATCACACACTAAATTTTGTAATTTTTGTGATAACTCTCTTTGCAAGCACGTGGCAGCGACTAAACTGAGAACTGAGATTCAGATGTCTAACGGTCAGCCTGTGATGAGCGCGAAATTCAATAATATGCCGATACGTGCACAAACAACGCAGTCCGGTATTACCCCGCTGTCCGGTATTACCCCACCTTACCCTAAGTTATCATACCTACTGACCTTTAGAATTTTGCTTAGTAAGACATTTGTTTTTTCTTTTGAATCAGAGCAGACCTCTCTGAAGACATCAATAGGGTGATACGTACGTAAACGGAAGGCCATTGAAACAGAATGAAATATTAACTCTTTCATTTTCTCTTAGTTTTACTCCTATTTTGAGGTTGTTCTGAAGCTATTTTCTTGTGGCATTTTTACAATTTTAACTATTTAGAATGGGAAATAAGCCACAATATTATTAAAAAATGATTTTTATTAACGTTTCGACGCCCAAATCGGGTGCCGTTATCAAAATACAAAATACTATTAATATAAACAAAAATGTTGTTGCTTAGTAAAAAAAAAAAAAATAATTCTTCTAATAATTTATTTAATTTGACTCATTTATATCGGCAATTCAGATACATATGATACATTTTAAAGTAGAAGACTTTAAAATGATATTGCCAATATTTATGAGTTGCGTTCCTGGGACGACTTTACTGAAAGATAGTTCATTCGATTACATGAAATCAACCCCAACTCAAGAATATCCGTCACAAAAAAATCATAGCATGTGATCTGTCTTTAAAAAGACAACCACATGCAACGGTGACATTAAAATTTCAAAACTTAGTCCCAGGAACGCAACTCATAAATATTGGCAATATCATTTTAAAGTCTTCTACTTTAAAATGTATCATATGTATCTGAATTGCCGATATAAATGAGTCAAATTAAATAAATTATTAGAAGAATTTTTTTACTAAGCAACAACATTTTTGTTTATATTAATAGTATTTTGTATTTTGATAACGGCACCCGATTTGGGCGTCGAAACGTTAATAAAAATCATTTTTTAATAATATTGTGGCTTATTTCCCATTCTAAATAGTTAAAATCCTATTTTGAGTATTAAGAATCAAAATTCGATGGAATTTTGCCAAGAGAATTTGACAGGTTAAGAAATGCAATCTTAAATTCCCCCTAGTCTGCCTCATTTATCGTTAGTTTGCCTTGCCAATTTTAGAAGGCACGGATTTAGGTTTTCACCAGTTATTTTGGATGCAAAGCTTTAGATTTTGTACTTTCTTCTATTAGCTAAAAATTATAGTTTACATTTGGTTTGACGTTTTGAATCCAGTTCGACGCCCAATGCGCAAATCGTTTTCAATAAAATTATTTAAAAGTTTCAGAACCTTTTCTTCATATATAGTCTGGGCTGATTATCGGAGAATAGGCCATTTTTGGGAAAAGTTATTTACCAGCAATTTTATTGCTCGAATCGAATCTTATGATTGTATATATTAATAATATAGGTATGCAAAGTCCGCAGATAGTGTGCTACTTTTTTTATAAACAAAATGGCGCCCGAAAATCGTGTTTTTTTCAATTTTTGCTCTATATCTCCAAAGATTTTAACTTTACACCAAAAACACTTAAATAAAAATTCACCGAAATTAAATTCTGCATAGAGACGTGTTTTTTCCGATTTACTTCGACGAAAACTTTCCCCGGAAAAAGTGGGTTTTTCCAACAAAATCTTTAATTTTAAACTAAACTTTTAGATAAGTAATTGTTAATCAATAATTAAATAACTTGGTAATGTAAAAGCCCTTTTCGTATAGATTACAATTCCAGAAGCCAATGGAAATTGAATGAAGAGTTTAGCAACAATTGAATTGTTAATTAAAAATTTACGGTCGCTATAATAACGACAATTAATAAGATGCATAAGAATAACTATGATTTTTTCATAAAAAGACACTATACCTATCTAATGTACTTTACATAATTGAAATTGGACTATTTAAGCGGCCTCAGGAATATTTTAAAATTAAAAAGAATTTTTTGGCTTATAAACAAATAGAATATCTCGGGAAATATTAAACTAAATTAAATAGTGAAAATGGTATTCGAAAAACAGCGGCAGGATGCTTCTTTTAAAAGAAAAAACGTTTAATTATGATGAACAGTTCCTGAGATACAACCGGTCAAATTTGACCGGAATTTACGGCAAAGATATAAACAATAGGATCATAATTTTTAAACTATGACCTTTTTATTTTTGTCCTGTTTCTCCACACCAATTTTTATATCCTTAAAATACTCATAACATATATTATTATAATAAAAACTATCGATAATACGTGTGAAAATTGCCAAAAATAGCAAAGTTCCAATCAAAAATTAGGTTAGAGAAAATGTAACCCTCAAAGTTCAAAATCGGTATACGTTAAAAAAATGCATTTTCTCGGCTTCCCATGGAGCAATTTCCTTCATTCTTTTTTTGTTCCCAAGTAACTCGAGTAGAGCCATCGAACTAACGCATTACTAATTGTCAGACTTGCTTTTGTTTTGTTATAATAAATTAATTTATTTTTTATAACACAAAATTTTAATTTGTTTAAATAAAAATTGTTTAAATAAATGAGAATATTTATGTTTTTAACTTTAAAAGGTACACTTGTAGTAAGTTTATCTAAAAAAAAGCCTACAACTGAAAAAAATATGTAGTTTTCTGTTCTTATAAATAAATTAATCTATTATAACAAAACAAAAGCAAGTTTGACATTTAATAATGCGTTAGTTCGATGGCTCTACTCGAGTTATTAGGGAACAAAAAAAGAATGAAGGAAATTTCTTCATGGGAAGCCGAGAAAATTTTTTTAACGTATACCGATTTTGAACTTTGAGGGTTACATTTTCTCCAACCTAATTTTTGATTGGAATTTTGCTATTTTTGGCAATTTTCACACGTATTATCGATAGTTTTTATTATAATAATATATGTTATGAGCATTTTAAAGATATGAAAATTGGTGTGAAGGAAGAGGACAAAAATAAAAAGGTGATGGTTTAAAAATTATGATCCTATTGTTTATATCTTTGCCGTAAATTCCGGTCAACTTTCACCGGTTGTATCTCAGGAACCACTCGTCGTAATTAAATGTTTTTTCTTTTAAAAGAAGCGTTCTGCCGCTGGTTTTCGAATACCGTTTTCACAATTTAATTTAGTTTAATATTTCCCGAGACATTCTATTTGTTTATAAGCCAAAAAATTGTTTATAATTTTAAAATATTCCTGAGGCCGCTTAAATAGTCCAATTTCAATTCTCTAAAGTACATTAGATAGGTATAGTGTCTTTTTATAAAAAAATTATAGTTATTCTTATGCATCATAATTATTGTCGTTTTTATGGAGACCGTAAATTTTTAATTAACAATTCAATTGTTGCTAAACTGTTTATTCAATTCCCATCGGCTTCTGGAATTATAATCTATACGAAAAGGGCTTTTACATTATCAAGTTATTTAATTATTGATTAACAGTTACTTAACTAAAATTTTAGTTGAAAATTAAAGATTTTGTTGGAAAAACCCGCTTTTTCCGGGGAAAGTTTTCGTCGAAGTGAATCGGGAAAAACACGTCTCTATGCAGAATTTAATTGCGGTGAATTTTTATTTGAGTGTTTTTGGTGTAAAGTTAAAATCTTTGGAGTTATAGAGCAAAAATTGACAAAAACACGATTTTCGGGCGCCATTTTGTTTATAAAAAAAGTAGCACACTATCTGCGGACTTTGCATACCTATATTATTAATACATACAATAATAAGATTCGATTCCAGCAATAAAATTGCTGGTAAATAACTTTTCCTTGTATTTTGCTAATTAGCCCAGAATAATATTTAATCATCGGTTTAATAGAAATTGAATCATTACTGATTGGAGTGCTTAGACGAATATACCCATCTTATCTCGTTTGTTTGTTTTCACCTGCAATATAGGTATAGTTTTATCTTTTGATACAGGTCTGAATAACACATATTTACCCAACATTAAAACAGATAAGATAAGATTTTTGCTACGGAAAAACGGATCCAATATAGATTTTTGTATTTAGAACAAAATAGTAACTAATGTTAATCGTGTACGAGTTTTTATTGATGTAGTGCTGTTATAAACAAAAAGGATTACAGTGAAGTAACTGAGTTTGTAATTTATTGGTATAGTGAAGTAAGTATACATAATTTTTGTTTTGTAGTTGCAATTATTACGTTCAATTTTTGATCAATTTGATCGATCGATATTTAACAATGGAATGGAATCGTTTTCTATTTAAGTTTAAATAAAACAAAGTGGGTGTGAGATATAACATATTTTTTATATTCTCATACTATAATAGGTGCGTTCGCGGTTACATTTCACAAATTGTCGCCGACAATTTCTAACCTCACTTAATATAAATAATACCGTTAATAGATAAATATAGGTATATTTAGTTTTAATTAATATTAATAACTAATTATTAAATTATACTAGGTAAATATACCTTGTATATTTATCTATTAACGATATTATTTATATTGTTTTAAAGTGCGCATGCGTGTTTTGACAATTTATCCAATTTTCTGACAATTTCAGGTATACCCTATTCCACGAACATAGGTACGTCTGTTGTGGATTATCTCGACAACGAATATTTTACTGCGCAAATTATGAAGAACGAAAGTAAATTGCAAAATACATTGTTGTTTATTGGAACCATTATTAGAGCCATTTACTTTCGCACTTCTTATGTTGCACACTAAAATATGCGTTTTCACGATAATCCAAGACAGTCGTATATTCGTGGAATAGTCCATATAGTCGGTTCGCTAAACTCAGACACAACTGACTAGTGATTTTAGTCGGTAAATTTGGCAAAATTGGCAAAATTACTAACTATTTAGTAATTATTAACTATTTAGTAATTATTTTTTTACCAATTTTATCAAATTGGCAAAATTACTTACTAAAATCACTAGCCAGTAGTTGTGTCTGAGTTTAGCGAACGGACTATACCCGCGAACGCAACTAATATATCAATTATGATGTCATAACCTGTATCATAATGAACTTCATTATGATACAGATTTTCATTAAGATACAGATTTTTTACAAATAGAATAGCAATATGGCATTCGCGATAAAGGTGGCACACGTGCCGTGACCAATGGCGAGTGAAATACATACGCCTTGACAGTGCTCAATATGAACAAACTGTCAAACTGACAAACTACTTAATTTGTTTGCGTTATAAAATTAATAAATTTGAATATATTTTTTGTTGTGAATGATCATAGAAAAAATCGTACATACAACCCTTAATTTTCACTCTTCTATCACCAACCCCTATTTTTAATAGCCATCTATGTATTTACATCTGTAAAATTCTCCTGTCACAGTGTTAGTTGCAGTACTCCTACGAGACCGCTTGGCCGATTTTTATGAAATTATATATGTATATTCGGTAGGCCTTAGAATCGGTCGTAATCTATTTTTCATATCCCTGAGTGATAAGGGTAGTTCCCCCTAACATTTTGTAATGTTAGGTGGGGATATGTGTACATAACGTACTCTACAAGACTACGAGTACATACAAATTAAAAACATTATGATCAATATCCATCAACAATCTCCGGAGATATTAATCCAGCATATGTTTGAAGAATCAATTTCATTCTTTGAGTGCACGGTTTTTAATAATTTCCCTCCACAGACCACGAATCGATTTCGTTAGGACGTCATTTTTAAAGCTTTATTAACCACTTTGTTGAAGTTCAAAGTTCACTTAAACTCTTACACATAAACTATATACCTTCAACTTCAAAGTGGCGCTAGCAAGGTTGCTTAATTGTTGTAAACAAAGTAGTTGTGAATTTAATTAAAAAGATATTCTTCTTTCACGCGGTTTCAACAGAATTGCTATATCCTTATTATTTTCTGAACAATAACATTGCAAAAAAGCTCTTTAAGATAAACAAATGGAATAAAATTTAAGCTAATTGACGAATCGTCTTAAATTTTTTTGTGCATTATATGGACTGTTCGACTCAACTTTTCATGTAATATGAAAGTCTTATGGTCATTTTTGCAATAGTTATAGAAAATTTTTTATTTTCGAAATTTTAGTTTTATTTTGAAATTTCTGAAGCAAAAAATGATCGGACCAAAATTAAAAAACTGCCATTTTAAACTTTTGCTCATCTTCTAAAAGAAGGATACTATAAATAAGATATTTAATTACCCTATTTTTACCTGAGGCGATTTAAACGAAAAAACTGCCATTTTTGACCCTTATTTGTTAATAACTAAAATTCTCGTCCGAACTGTGACGGGCATTTTTGTATGTATAATGTATTATTCTTACTTTCTTGGTATATATATACATACATTTTTGTATGTATAATGTATTATTCTTACTTTCTTGGTCATTGTTAAAGTTTCTGTACCATATGATAGTACTGGCAACACACAATGATCAAAGATTTTCTTTTGAGACGCATAGGCAGTTCTGACTTAAGGACATAGCTCAGCTTGCCGAATGCCACCCAAGTGAGTCCTATGCGGCGGCTTAGTTCGCACTCTTCCTATGCGTATCTCAGGTACACGACAATTAGACCGAAATCATTAGACCGAAAGCAGTAGACCGAACTCATTGGACCGAACAGCACTTTACCGAAACCTCACTAGACCGAACAGCAGTAGACCGAAATGGTACATAAATTAAAAAAGATTGCAGTAAATTATGCTAAGATTTTTTATATAATATGTCTTTTTGTTTATTGTATTATTTTGTATTATCTTATTTATAGACTGTGTAAATTGTTACTCTGTACAGTCTGACATGAAATAATTTTCATCTGTTAAACAAATTAGTGAAGGTAAAAATAAATTAAGGGTAGAGTGACGTTAACACCAACAACTGTTTATATAATAAGCGTTCAAATAACATTTAGTTGTAATTAAATTTGTCTTATCTCTTTTACTGACAAGCAATACTTTGTGCTGCCAGTCCTAAGCCTGGATAAAGGGCGAAGGGAGGTTGATGTTCCCTTGCTCAGATTTATTACAATCCTGTTTGAGCACCCTGTATTATGTACCTAATGCTTCCGCGGTCTCCTACTGTTCGGTCTAGTGAGGTTTCGGTAAAGTGTTTTCAGTCTAATGATTTCGGTCTCTTTACAGTAAACCCGTATCTCGATCATGCCCTAAGTACTTATAAGAGATGGTTTCTTCAATAGGTATTCCATTTACTGAAATCTTTTCGCTTAACACAAGATTTGTCGTGATTTGTATTTTTGTATGGTTGATTTTTAATCCAACTTGTAAAGAGGCTAGTTGCGATACTGCATCATCGATGCTTCAGCATACGATGCATCATGCTGTCAGCAAAAAGAACAAGTTCACGTAAGCACTGATGATGACTGGTAAACCAGTCGAAAACTAGTTATGTGATTGTGATGTAGCCCTTTTTAGGGATTTTAAATATATCTTTTATAAAGGATTTTACTATTTTTTCTTAATAATAAGATTTTCTGACATAACTTGATGGCAACTGTAACACTTTTCATAATTTCGTCCAAGTTAATGGAAGTAGCTTTAATGTGAAATAAAAAGTAGTACCTAAGCGATAAAAAATTAACTGTAACATCTTTGGAACGCTCTGATGAAGAATGTTTCTTTTTTGCATTTATGCCGGTTTAATTTCACAGTAACGCTGACGATACGTTATTGTTACAAGGTTAATACCACCAATTAAAAAAATATAAAAAATATACAAAAATAAAAAAAAGTCGAGTTGTCACTACAACTTTGTACACTATGTACACCTGTATTGAAACAAAATAATTTTTATAAATAACTCTTTTTTGTTTGTTTGTATTTATGAATACGTAGGTACATAATACATATATATCTTACATATTATATCTATACATAAATTTGTGAGGTACGTTAACCTTGAAATATGAAATAGGTACACATAGTTTCAAAAGTTATGCATCACCTAAAAGTGTGGTCATTTTCATGGTTGATTTTTTCGTGAAAAGATTAACGCATTCCGCTATTTTTTTTATTATTTTATATTTGTCTTTTTTTATTTACACAGTTGGGTGGAAGAAAAAAAAATGGTTTTCTTATGTTGTTTGAGACATCCTGTAGGGAGGACGAGGTATAAGTATGAGTATACATCGAAATGATCTTAATTGTAGCCTTATGTTTTGTGAACATTTTGTATCTTGAATGTCCGTAATATCGTTAGAAACAAAGAGAATATAGTTCAGAGAAATAAGGAAAACAATATCCTGTTGGTGACACAACCCCCTCCAGACCGAATCCAAATTTTTTGAGTAGTATGGACATTTATAATAATAACCTATATGTTTCGATTTTGATGATATACATAGTTATAAACAAATGAAGATAAAAAACGGTAAATTTTCGCTTTTTTCGTCTATTACCAAAAAGTTAAGCATTTTAAACAAATTTGAGAGTAATAAACTCATAAATCGTATAAAAAACTTCAATATGGCGTTCGCTGAATATGTCTATCCTTATTGGTTGCTTAGAAAATTGCAAAATAATTCATAAATTTTGAGTTTTTATAAATATTCATAACTTATGTAAAAATCAACTTAGAATTTTCTTATTATAAAAAATAATGAGACTTCTGGTGCTTAAATCATATCCTAAATTTCAAAGCAATTGGTCAAATAGTTTAAAAGTTATTTAATTTGTTTATCCCAAATTAATCTTTTTTGCAACACTTTTTTCAAGTCAGAAAATGATGAAGTTACAGTAATACTTTGGATAATTTATGAAAGAAGAAGATTTACACTAATAATTTAATTAAAAAAAATGACAAAAAATAATTCTAAATATTGCAAAATTATTTTGCAAGAACATGTGAATTAAAAAAAGGGGTTGCTAACTTCGTCCCTAATTGTCCTAGGACAATTGTTTTTCTTTCTAAATGTGTATAAAAATTCAGTCTTTCTAAATCTGAAAAAATTATTTTTCTACGGGTAACGGTTAAAAGTTATTATAATTGTTTATACGTAAGCAAAAAATCGACATGTTTTTGCAAAATAATTTTACAGTGTTTAAAATTACTTTTTGTCATTTTTTTTAAATTAAGTTAATAGTGTTAATGTTCTTCTTTTATAAACTGTCCGAAGTATTACTGTAGCCTTATAATTTTCTGACTTATAGTGTTAAAAAAAATTAATTTGGGATAAACAAATTAAATATCTTTTAAACTATTTGACCAATTGCTTTGAAATTTAGGGTATGATTTAAGCAGCAGAAGTCTCAGCATTCTCAGTCTGTCACGAGAAAAATCTTATTTCTCTGGACTAATATACGCTTTTATTCTTTAAGGCCATCGGTACATATGTAACTCGCAAATATTTCACGGGTATCGCTACTTTTTCTGTCTTTACACGGCAAATTACGTGTAGAAAAATTCACAGTGGTATGGATATGTAAACATTACTAGAATGTCATTCTACTTGAAAATGTCATTATTAATTTAAAGAGATGGTTTTTGAATGTTCTTGGATAACTGTTATTTTTATAATTGCAAATTATTAATTCGGTTAATAAATGTAATAATTTTTTCACTAACTATATATTCTAATACTCAATATAAATATTCTAATACTCACTATAAAACTAATACTCAATCGAGAAAAGAGGAAAAGTGTTTAAGTGATTTTTTAATAATATATTGTTACTATGGAACGCTTACAATTTTGAACATATTTAACAACAAAATATTTGGATCACAGAACATATTATCCTGATGTATTCTCTGCTTGGATCTTCCACAAATAATACACAATAAATAACTTTTTATTAAGTTCACGTCTTAAATCAATTATTTATCAAATACATTGTATATCAATATTATTTAATCAACAACTCAAAATATTCCCGATGCCATGTCAAATATTTAAAATTGTCACTGATTGTCACTGCCTGACTGACAGTATGTTGACAATATTCTATTCGACTGAGTGCGTTGTATGACAAAGATAGATTTGTAAATATTACCGCGGACAGTGTGTTCATTTTTTTCAAATCCTGAAAAAACCAAAAAATATTTTTGAAAAATTTAAACGCAGAATGAAAGACTATATTATTACCGATGGCCGAAAGTCCCTTAAAATAAATAAAAAGTTTATTTTGAATGATATGTTCTAAATTAAATATCACACTAAATTTTCTCTTAGTTTTTCACCCATGTAACTTATTAAAATAAACATTATAGAAGTTCTCAGGGACTTTCCGCCCTCGCCAATAACGTAATTCTTTCATACTGCGTTTAAAGTTTTTAAAAATATTTATTAGTTTTCTCAGGATTCGAAAAAAATGAATTCCCATTTGAATAGCATTGCAGCCGAAAATACGTACCCATCCTCTTAACATGATATGTTTTAATTGAAACAAAACTAAATTAACACTAAAATAAACAGTTAACAATTCTTTAAAAACAGAAAGGCATATACCGTTAACAATTCTGGTCGACCCCTTAAGACTTATTTGTAGATCAAGTGAGCGGTATGCACAGCGCAACATAATAGAGACGAGGTTGTTTAATGGAGGCTCTGTGATGTTTAGGGGTGGAATTTCCTTGATAGTAAGTACTGATTTGGTGTCTCCGTGGAGGCTCTTTAAATAACGAGAGGTACACTGCGCATATTTTCTTTCTTTGAACATTTTGTTCCTTTCGTACTATAACATATGAAATAATTTCATCTAACATGGCCTCCTCACGTATCGCTTATGTTCAGTTAAAACATGTTTCTTTGTTATTAAAGATATCAGAGAAACTAAAAAATAAAATGTTCACAAAATATGAGACTAAAACATTATTCCGATCTATACCACCCACCTTTGTACCATTTCCTTCTCACAGGGTGTCTCAAACTTTTGTTTCACTTAAAACACATGTTAAAGAATAAAACCCTATATTTTCTTTTTTTCTAAAGATATCAAGAACATTCAAAAAACAAAATGTTCACAAAACATAAGTCTATAATTAGTCCATTCTTTCACGGTTTTTGCTCTAAATTTTAAAGAACCGCTTGGATTGACATGAAATTTGGCATACGTATAGACTTACATGTCAAAAAGAAAAAAGTGATATTGTGCCGATGTGTGCTTTTGCCTTGGGGGTGACTTTCACCCCCTCTTGGGGGGAAAAATATATGTCCAAAATAAGTCCGGAAATGGGTAAACTGACTAATGTTAAGTAACTTTTGTGCTATAGAGCTTTTTTGCCAAGTCAACACTTTTCGAGTTATTTGCGAGTGAATATGTTCATTTTTCAACAAAATAACCACATTTTTAGACGGTTTTTCGCAAATAACTCAAAAAGTAAGTATTTTGTCGAAAAAAACGTTCCTAGCAAAAATATAGCCTATAAAAAAGTAAAAAAGATGGTGTACGCTTTAGGTCTCTGGATCCCGCAGAACCAGAGTTATAGCCAATGAAAAATAGATTCATATTCACCAAATTTCAATCGACGTGAAATATCCAAAAAATTAAGCACTTTTTGGGGAAAACCCATTATAACTTTTTTAAAGTGTTTAAAAAAGCTTCATTTCTGTTTTTACAGAAAGTTTTTAGCATTAAATTTAAGCAAGTTACGCTCAAAATAAAGTTGGTCCCTTTTGTTTTTGCAAAAAAAATCGGGAAGATCACCCCCTAATTAGCAACTTAAATGAAATAAATCATTACCGCTCCACAAATTATTTTACTTATGTTGTGTTTATATGATCTGTAAGTTTCATCGACTCAAAGTGCTTATTTTTGAAAAACTTTGGTTTTAAAGTAAAATTTTTAAAAATTTAAATTTTGAAAAATATGCTTTTTTTCAAAATAACTTAAAAATTGTTAGAGATACCAAAAATCTCGAAAAACAAAAAAAGTCAGATTTGCTTTTCTGGATATCATGTATTTTTTTGTTTTTCTGTTAGACAAAAATTTATTAAGATTTGGTGTTTCTAAATTTGCATACATTCGTGATCAGTGACTCGTTCAACTCCTTTTAAATACAGCCCTTTCAATAATAAGGAGTTTGAATCGATGAAACTTACAGATCATATAAATAATATATACACGAGTCAAGAAACTTGTGAAGTCGTAACGATTAAGTTCATTTAAGATAATATTTAGGGGGTGCTTTTCTCGATTTTTTTACAAAAACCCAACTTTATTTTGAGCGTAACTTGTTTAATTTTGATGCTAGAAATTTTTTTTATAAAACAAAAATGAAGCTTTTTTTAAACACTTTAAATAAGTTGTAATGAGTTTTCCTCGAAATGTGCTTCATTTTTGGTTATTTCACGTTAAAATATTCCAGTTGGAATTTGACGAATATGAACCTATTTTTCATTAGCTATAACTCTGCTTCTACTAGGTGTAGAGACGTGATTTATACACCATTTTTTTAAATTTTTTACAGGCTATATTTTTCCTAGGAATATTTTTCGACAAAATACTTACTATTTGAGTTATTTGCGAAAAACCGTCTAAAAGCGTGGTTATTTTGTTGAAAAAGTAAACATATTCACTGCCAAATAACCCAAAAAGTATTGACTTAGTGAAAAAACTCTATAGCACAAAAGTTACTTAAAATTAGCCAGTTTATCCATTTCCTGACTTTCTTTGGACGAACATTTTTTCACCCCCAATAGGGGGTGAAAACCACCCCCAGGGCAAAAGCACATATCGGCACAATATCACTTTTTTTGTTTGACTTGTTAGCTATGTGTATGCCAAATTTCATGTCAATCCAAGCGGTTCTTTAAAATTTAGAGGTTTTGCAATATTTTACCGTTAAAGAACGGACTAAATACGATTTTGATGTATACTCATACTTGTAGCTTGTCCTCCCTACAGGGTGTCTCAAACTTAACATAAGAAAAACATTTCTTTTTTTCCACCCGGTATAAGTACAAAAAAGTATTTTTCCACCTACCTCTACCGAAAGTATACTTTTCCGGACCTGATTGTAGGGAGCAAAGTTGTACTTTTCCTCCCTGGGGAGGAAAAGTAAAAGTGACGTCATGGTATTTGATTCATGAAATATAACTTATTGACGCCCTGTACAATATCTATTTTCTATTACGTAAGTATCTATACATTTTAACGTTAATTTATAAGACCTTTATTTTGCAGAATGGTAAAAAACAGTAAATTGTTATTTTGATTTAACAATGTTTACATTAATAATTTGACTTATACAGTTTGACAGTTGACAGTTATATTGTACCTACTTGTTAGTTTTAGTTCTAATAAATTTTGTTGGTTAGTTACATAAATAAATTAAGTAAAAATGAAAAAATGACTTGTTATTTGAAGAAGGTGGAAAAACCATATGTATAACATGGGAGTAAAGTGTCTTTTCCTCCCTTGAATGATTACTGCCCTCCGCTACGCGTCGGGCAGTAAACTTCATTCTCGGGAGGAAAAGTAGCACTTTCCTCCCTGGTTATACAAATAGCTATTGAGTAAACATTTGCCCAAGTGTGTAAATACCAAAAGAAAATTTAAAATAATAAAAAAAATTAGCTGAATCTGTTCATCTGTTCATGAAAAAATCAACTATGAAAATTAGCATAATTTTAGGTGATAACTTTTGAAACTATGTTTAGTATTAGAGATACGACTAAAGTATTTTAAATTATTTTTAAGTGTCTAGTGATAATAAATATGTAGCCAGTATGTTACAACCGGTTCAGTAAATATGTGTGATATGTGGCTTAAGTTTTTTCTAACAAAAGGTAATATTTGTTGAATTTTAATTTCTTTTCCGTCGATCGTTAATTAATACACTACTCCAAAAAATTAACGCACCACCGTAAACATGAGTAATTTTTGATGTCTCGGATTTCCTAAACCTGTTGTTTGTAATGTCGCTGTAATAATATTGCTGCTAGACAGGTAAATTGTCATTGTATTCTAATATTTATAAAATACTAAAATTAAAACCAACTATAGCTTTAGGTTTTCCTAACATTCTGTTTTTGATTCATTCGCTTATGTTGCATAATAAAAAAGTTAGGTATTTTAACAATTAGCCATGATTTTCATCAGTACAGGGTGTGCCACAAAATTTAATGGATAATTCTGCATGAAAAATAAATGACAGTTTACTTTAAACCTTATGTCTGGAAATGCTTCGTTTCCGAGATACGGGATGTTGAACTTTTTCTTACAAACTAACAATTTATTATTTATTGCTCTAAAACCGGTTGAGATACGTAAATGAAATTTGGTAGGTTTTAAGAGGTGGTTATTGCGCATTTTTTAATATACAATTAAGAATTTAATATACACCATTGGCGTGTGTACGATTAATATGATCCGTATGCGCGCCAATGAAGAATATAAAATTCTTAATTGTATGTCAAAAAATCTACACTAGGCAGAAATACCTTACAATTTTGAAATGAGAGTATTACAATACTGCTATTCAAAAAAGGAGACAAAAGAGACTTAAAAAACTACAGACCTATCTCACTACTCTCACAAATCTACAAACTCTTTATTAGAATTATAACCAATAGACTAACAAATGGACAGTTATCAGCCAGTTGAACAAGCAGGTTTCAGAAAAGGGTTTAGTACCATAGATCATCTCCTCACTATGAAAATATTGATAGAGAAGGCAAACGAATACAACCTAGATTTATGTTTAGCCTTTGTAGACTATGAAAAAGCGTTCGATAGTGTCGAGATATGGGCGATAGAAAAAGCTCTAAATAACAGCAGAATAGACTACAGGTACAGGCAACTCTTACATAACATCTATAAAACAGCAACTATGAGAGTCGAATGGGAAAATAAAACAAACAAAACTAATCCCATAGAAATACGTAGAGGCGTAAGACAAGGAGATGTAATATCTCCAAAACTCTTCACCTTAGCTCTGTAAGACGTCTTTAAAGAACTGGAATGGGAAGACATGGGTATCAACATAAACGGGAAGAATCTCAATCACCTCAGATATTGCGATGATGTTGTCCTTATTACAACCAACCAAGAAGAACTAGCCACAATGCTGACTCAACAAGCACACGCATCGGAGAAGATATGATTAAAAATGAACATGAGTAAAACGAAAATCACGACAAATACAAACGACACAATAAATGTAAATATAAATAATGTCAATATTGAGGTTGTTGACGAATATATATACCTGGGTCAAATAATCAAAGCTGATAAAGAGAACCAAACAATTGAAGTACAGAGAAGAATCCGATTGGCGTGGGCAGGCAGCATTTGGAAAGTTAAGATGAATACTAAAAAGCACAAAGATACAACAGTACCTAAAAACCCGTGTATTTGACCAGTGCATCCTTCCTGTTCTGACGTATGGCTCAAAAACATGGACATTAACAAAGGCCAACATAAACAAAATTGAAATAACTCAGAGAAAAATGGAAAGATCCATGTTGGGAATAACAAGACAGAATTTACAAGACAGAAAATCAAACAAATGGATAAGAGAGAAAACAAAAGTAAAAAATGTAACTGAACATATAACAGGGTTAAAATGGAGATTTGCAGGCCACAATGCGAGACAGGAAGATAAAAGATGGAATGCTTAAATACAAAACTGGAGACAGAAGAGGAAGAGGAAGACCTAAGATGCGATGGAAGGACGATATTGTAAAAGCTGCAGGAACTAACTGGAAAAACGCAGCCAAGGACAGACGGAAATGGAAAGATTTGGGGAAGGCCTATGTCCAAAGTTGGATAGAAATGGGCTAAAAGAAGAAGAAGATGTCAAAAAATGCGCAATAACTACCTCTTAAAACCTATCAAATTTCATTTGCATATCTGAACCGGTTTTAGAGCAATAAATAAATCGTCAATTTGTAAGAAAAATTTCAACATCCCGTATCTCGGAAACGAAGCATTTACGGACATACCTATGTTTATGTAGCAAACTGTCATTATGTTTTCATACAGAATTGCCCCCTAAAGTTTGTCACACTTATTTAGAAACACCCTGTATTGATGAAGAATATGGCTAGTTGTTAAAGTACCAAAACTTTTTTATTATCCAATATAAGCGAATGAATAAAAAACAGAATGTTAGAAAACCTGACGCTATAGTTAGGTTTTAATTTCAGTATTTTTTAAATGCTAGAATATTCCACAGGTTGTGGTGAACTTTGAGAAAAAACACATAGTTTGATGGGTACACCCGGTATACAATGACAATTTACATGTCTATAGCAACAATATTATTACACCAGCATTGCTACAGAATAAGGAATTTAATATACCATATTAAAGAATCACTTAAATCTGACAACAGGTTTAGGAAACTGAAGACATCAAAAATGACCCATTTTTAAGGTGGTGCGTTAATTTCTTGGAGTAGGGTATAAACATTTCATGTAAGAAAATGTTAAGAAAAAGTCTTCCAAATACCGTACTCTAAACGGATTTTTTTCTAATCTGGAGAGAGGTGAGGGAATCAGCCAGGAACCTTTAAAACTGAAAATGAAGAAAGAAAAAGGTAAGTTATCAATCGAAGTAACACAGAAAACGACAATAAATATCGTTCCCATACCACCAGATTGACAACAGGTAGAATACTTTTTTTTGGTTACAACCTCCCGAGATTTTCAAAAATTATAAATTATACAGGATGCCGAGGAAATTAAGATGAGAGAATTTTAAATAATTCACAACCCATCTGCTCAGCGGAGTAAAATTTCCAACAAGAAAGATTCCTTAGTACTCAGCAAAAGAGTAAATGAATTAAAATGTATAAACATTTTCAATTTCTTTGCAACACAAAAATGCAGCAGCTGTATAATACTCTGGTTAAATCGGAGAGTGCAGGAAGAGTCTACACCGGTTACAGAGGTTTTTTTCCTCCTCATCCGTAGTCCTATATTCTCTTCTCTCCGATTTTCCTAGGCATCATACTTTGGGCTTTTCCGAATTGCAAGAAGAAGAGGATATGGGACTACTGATGAAGAGGAAAAAACCTCCGAAACCGGTATAGACTCTTCCTGCACTCTCCGATTTAACCAGAGTATTATACAGCTGCTCCATTTTCGTGTTGCAAAGAAATTGAAAATGTTTATACATTTTAATTCATTTACTCTTTTGTTGAGTACTTAGGAATCTTTCTTGTTGGAACTTTTACCACGCTGAGTAGATGGGTTGTGAATTATTTAAAATTCTCTCATCTTAATTTCCTCGGCATCCTGTATGATTTATAATTTTTGAAAATCTCGGGAGGTTGTAACCAAAGAAAGTATTCCAGCTGTTGTCAATCTGGTGGTATGGGAACGATATTTATTGTCATTTTCTGTGCTACTTCGATTGATAACTTACTTTGTTTTTCGGTAGATGGCTCTAGTAGATCCGTGACATTTCGTTCTTTGCAATTCGGAAAGGCCCAAAGTGTGATCCTGGGGAAATCGGAGAGAAGAGGATATGGGACTACTGATGAGTAGGAAAAAACCCCCGAAACCAGTATAGACTCTTCCTGCAATCTCCGATTTAACCAGAGTATTATGCAGCTGCTGCATACATTTGAAAATGAAGACTTCAAATCGGAAGCGCTTGAAAATTTTACGGCACGTTTGAATCACGAGGCTTGTTCAATTGAAATGCATCTTTGACCCAGAAAAAAATTATCGCCAAACACATCTACAAACAATAACACTATACTTAAGGCACCTACAGGGTGGGGTATTAGTGCGAAGAAGTCCAATTACTCGTTTGTCGTTAGAGATTCGAAAAAAGTTATTTAGGTACAAGTTGAGGCACAAACAGAACCATAATCTAAAAGGTTTTCAAATATACATACAGTGCCATCCATATTGACAGTGTGACACAAACTTGTTTTTTGTTTTTTAATGGAACAGTAACATTTTAGGATTTTTTTCGATTTTAAAGTTTCGTAATAATTGTATTTATTAATTTCGTAGCAATATTCACATTAATTCACATATAATATAATTGTAGCGGTTTGACATCAAAATTTTTAATATTATAGGGTGAGGCAGATAAAGGGCCTATTAGAAATATCTCGAGAACTAAAGGTAACTGAATTATGAAAATTGGAATAATGGGGTTTTGAAGACTGGTCTATTTAATGAAAATATTTTGATCTACTTGGTACTTCCGGTTATACCGGAAGTTACTTATAACTTCGTTTTTTTTAATAGGACACCCTGTATATTTTGACATTTTTGGATTCTCCTCGATTTCTTCTTTCTTAAAATATAAAGTTTTGTAACATTATACAGGATAGGTTAAAAGATAATTACGTTTTCTTATTAATTTCGTAGCAATATTCACACCCTGTAGGATTGTAGTAGTTTGACATAATAAATTGTATTTATGTTCAAATGATTTTTAATATAGTCTACTATTGTTAACAATTATTAGTATAGCTAAATTTTTAATTTTAGTATACAGGGTGAGTCTAAACTCGGAATGAGTATTTTCTGAGTTTTCTTAAATGGAACACCCTATATTTTAGTATTGTAAGGAAATGATATTTCATGGTACTTTTTTATTTCTTAAGCATTCCCTATACCTAACTGCTTTAATTTGTGCTTAATTGTTAATCGCACCAACGATCTTAACTTCGATGGTATTTTGACAGTTCAACCGTTATTGGCAATTTTAAGTATCAGTCTAGATTAATATGTATTTATTTCCAAAAAATTATTTGTGATTGAATATTTTCACGGCCAACCTAATACAATTTCACATATTTTGTGTTGCAATTGATGTTTTGTTTGAATGACCAATAACTCACAAATTAAAGCAGTTAGGTATAGGGAGTGCTTAATTAATTAAAATGTACAATAAAACATTTCATTACAATACTAAAATACAGGGTGTTCCATTTAAGAAAACTCAGAAAATACTCATTCCGAGTTTCGACCAACCCTGTTCATTTAAAAAAACGAAGTTGTAATCAACTTCCGGTATAACCGGAAGTAGCAAAGAGACCAAAATATTTTCATTAAATAGTTCACACCTCAAAACCCCTGTATAACAATTTTCATGATTTTCTTACCTTTAGTTCTCGAGATATTTCTAATAGGCCCTTTATCTGCCTCACCCTGTATAGTCCTACTATTGTTCAAAATTAATAATATAGCAAAATATTTAATTTTAGTATACCTACAGTCTGGGTCAAAAGTCGAAATGAGTATTTTCTGAGTTTTATTAAATCGAACACCTTGTATTTTAATATTGTAGTGAAGTGATATTTTATGGTACTTTTTTATTTCTTAAGCATTACCTATACCTAACTGCTTTAATTTGTGAGTTATTCGTGATTATTTTAGCCAAATATTAATTGCTACAAAAATTACGTGCATTTTTATTAGGTGGGCCGTGCAAATATTTAGTCAAAAAATTTTTTTAGAAAATAAATACATATTAATCTAGACTGATTTTTGGTGCGTAAAATAGTAATAAAACATGAAATATTCTACCTAATAGTTGGGTATGACACTAAATTTGCTTAAACATTATTGATATTATACTATTTTTATAGTTCCAGTTGCTTTGTTACCATTACCTACTAATATAAATTTTTCTAATAAGGAACTGATTAATATGGTTGTTGTGCTAGGAGAGTACAACAAAAATTTCCTACTTGCAATAAGAAACTTGGTGTCACTATAGTATGCGGTCTACCGTCGTGTTTCTGCTATAGCTTGCACATTTTACGAGGCTTTTCAGCTAACACACGACTTATGTATTCTCGAATGCCACCATAACAATGATCGTGATGAAATCATGAAATTTAGAAATTAATAGCTTTAAATATCGTATATCTTTTTAATTATTAAGGGTATAGGCGCAAAATATTCAATGTGTTTTAAATGTATTCATTTTTTTCGAATCCTGAGAAAACAAATAAATATTTTTGAAAAATTTAATCGCAGAAAAGATTATTATTATTACTGTGGGTCGAAAGCCCTGAAAACTTCTATAATGTTTATTTTAATAAGTTACGAGGGTGAAAATAAAAGATAAAAATTTAGTGTGATTTTTGATTGAAAAACTATTTCATTCAAAAAAACTTTTTATTTATTCTACTACTAATCTTTCATTCTGCGTTTCAATTTTTCAAAAATACTTATTAGTTTTCTCAGGACTGGAAAAAAATGAATACATGTAAAACACATTGAAAATTTTGACAGGCGACATTTTGTGCCTTTTCCCCTTAATAAGTTTTGCTATAATTTAATTAATATTTAATATTACGTTTACAGAATGAAAAACCTCGGAATTTTTGCAGTGTTTACCATTCTATTAGTTTATACACGTGCTGATAATTTGGACGATTTTCCATTATGTAAAGCATGTGGCTGTAGCTTCAACTCCAACAACACTGAAGCTAATGTAACCTGCACAAAACAAAATCCGAGCCAACTCCTACAGGATTACTTCTGGATCAAAAAGGGAACCAACAACTCGATACCGTATAATCGTGTTATGATAAACAACGAGAAATTTATTAACTTCACTTACGTTTTCCCAAGTTCTCCATTAGTGTATTTGAATTTGGCGTACAATAATATATTTAATATTTCCGATAGTATTTTCAAGAACTTGCAAAACATGCAGGTGCTCATTCTTAGTTATAACGACTTGGAAGTAATCCATCCGGATACCTTTAAGGTAATGTTTTATAACTTATCCATCTAGAAATACACTCAGGTGCAACAAATTCGATCCACGCTTATTATATACAGAAGAAAACACATTTTTGAAGAAACCAGTTGTAGATTGGTCATAGATATAATGAGTAACATTAAAAAATGTAGATAATGCAATGGTTTTAACACTTGATTTATTTAGTTTTTATTTTAATTTATTTACATTTATTTTTAATTTATTTATGCTAAACACTATTTACATTAAAACCTAATTTATACAATACAAAGTTTATCTTCTGAAAATAATACGCGCTTATCAGACTTTTCGATACAATTTATAAACTTCCAACTTAAAAGCGTACAATTAATACCCTTTTATGAGTCCATGTGGTGAGACCGCTCCCGTCTGGAAAAATTTCTGATTCGGTTTCTTTGTGGATTCCCATTCAAAAATGTCCCCTTTAAACAAATCTGAAGGGTGCCGGGCGGAATTTTTGGGCAGAAATTGTTTAAACAAAATTTTTAAACAAATACAAATGCTCACGTTTTTTTGCTCCGGAACATATATTTTTAAATTTTGTGGGTCATTCTAAACAAGAAAGGTATCTTGTAAAATTTCTCAAAAATTGATAGTTCTCGAGTTATAGGCGATTTAAAATCTGAAAAATGCGAAAATACGCATTTTCGAGGCCTAAAAACTCATATTTAAATTAGTATTTTTGAGGTTACCAGATACTTAAATTGAAGTTTAAACATTCAGCTTTAAGATTCTGAAGAGTGATTGTGTCTAACCTTAACTTAAAGCGTTGTTTTTTAATTGTTAAATATGCATGTCCATCCGATTTTTTTGCCGACGCGGCGCGCTCTGTTTCAAAAATCTCCATTTTTCCTCTGAAGGATATTTTTTCTAGATTCTTTGGGATATTCTAAATAAAATAAGTTTCCTGACATTTTTCTCAAAAGTTAACAGTTTTAAAGTTATACGCGATTTAAAATCCGAAAATGCGTTTTTTTGGCATTTTTCGGATTTTAAATCGCTTATAACTTTAAAACTATTAACTTTTGAGAAAAATGTCAAGAAACTTATTTTATTTAGAATATCCCAAAGAATCTAGAAAAAATATTTTTCGGAGGAAAATAGGAGATTTTTGAAATAGAGCGCGCCGCACCGGCAAAAAAATCGGATAAACACGCATATTTAATAATTAAAAAACAACGGTATAAATTAAGGTTAGACGCGATCACTCTTCAGAATCTTGAAGCGGAATGTTTAGTCTTCAATTTAAGTATCTGGTAACCTCAAAAATACTAATTTAAATATGAGTTTTTAAGCCTCGAAAATGGCAAATCGAAGCGCAAGATCGCAGACGATGGAGGGCCATAGTGGATGCGGCGAAGACTCACCCCGAGTTGTAAAGCCAATCAAGAAGAAGAAGAAGAAGCCTCGAAAATACGTATTTTCCCATTTTTCAGATTATAAATCGCCTATAACTCGAAAACTATCAATTTTTAAGAAAAATTACAAGATACCTTTCTTGTTTACCCAAAAAACCTAAAAATATATGTTCCAGGGCAAAAAAACTTAATCTTTCGTATTTGTTTAAAAAAATTGTTTAAACAATTTCTGCCCAAAAATTCCGCCCGGCATCCTTCAGATTTGTTTAAAGGGGACAATTTTGAATAGGAATCCACAAAGAAACCGAATCAGAAATTATTTTCAGACGGGAGCGGTCTCTCCACATGGACCATTCAGACTGGTTCTAAAATCTAAATATCATTCTCTTAATATAAATATGAGTTTAAATATACTAGTATATTAATAATTAATAATTAATTAATAATATTAATTAATAGTAAATATACCTTGTATATTTATCTATCAACGGTATTATTTATATTATTTTAAAGTGCGCATGCTCCACTTGTCGTGGACTAGTCCGACTGTCTCCTCGAACACACTTATTGTTTGTATAACAAATTTTATCAAAAATGATACAGATCACCCCAAATTCACTTACGTTTTCCCAAGTTCTCATTCATTTTTTCAAAATGTTGCAGGACTGAAAGTAAAGAAGACAGCAAGTTGAATTTTTATTTACGTATAGAAGAATACTGTACCTTTTATTTGAAATTTGCAAAATTAAAATCGGTTAACCACTACGGCGTCAGGAATTTTTTTAAATAAACATTATTTTTTGGTGCTACGCGCAGGACAGCGGATAGTTTGCTCTGATTGGGCATTCCAATGACCTTTGACAATGATTGATAAATTTTAATGTTTAGTACATTGCGATATAAATATATAAATTTGTTTATTGCAAAATAAAAACACATACGTCCTTTGACATAACACTTTTTTGACAAAAACTTTCTTTGTTCATATATTTTAAGTTAGAGAATAAAAGTTTATTATTTTTAAACATATGCAATTGTTTAAACAATATTTCACAAACAATAATCGAATTAGTTTGATTTTTGCGGAATTAAAATATTCAAATACAACAAAATATAGAGTAAGAAAATAATATATTAGATAAAGAATGGAAGACATTTTGGTGGAAATCAACTTGTGTGAATCGAACACCGCTATCCTGCGCGTAGCACCAAAAATTAATGTTTATTTAAAAAAATTCCTGACGCCGTGGTAGTTAATGAATTTTAATTTTAAAAATTGCAAATGAAAGGTACAGTATTCTTCTATACGTAAAAAAAAATCAACTTGCTATCTGCTTTATTTTCAGTCCTGCAACATTTTGAAAAAATGAATTTTTTTTGCGAAAGCTGGATTGCAAAATATATTTTGCAAAATCGATTGAACTGATCTTAATGAAATTTACAGTATTGTTTTATTATGTCATATAGTGTTTCTGGTTAAAATATGAAGGTCCTAAGTGTAGCATAAATGGTTGAAAAGCGTACAATGCAAATATTTGTTTTTTTATGTTTTTTTGGCAATTATTGCTATTTTGCAACAAGGGTGACAATTTTTAAAATTTGTTACCCATCCTATGTTGTAGAAAATTTAATTACGCAACTTTTCTATTAGTACAAATTTTCTCGAAAGTGAATACTTTGAAGGTTATAATCAAAAAACGAAGAAAATAATCGAATTTTTCCTTCATTTTTTGACATTTTGATTATTTAAACAATGTTCCGGACATTTTTGAATGGGAGGATAACTCAATTATTATTATTATGAGTTAATTCCAAGCAATGTCTGCAAAAAAATATGAGTCGCCTCTCAACGTCCATCTCAAAACAGATGCGCCCTGGACTATGAATCTTTACCCGTGCCTCATTTAAAGCATACGAAATAAGTCGATGATAAGTAGGATATTAAAATTTGCTAAACGCAACAGCAAGTCACTTACTGTCACTTGCTGTTGCGTTTAGTAAATTTCAATTTCTGACTTATCTTCGACTTACTTCGTATGCTTTAAATGATGACGCACGGGTAAAGATTCCCGGACTCAACTGTAGATTGGTCATAGATATAATGAGTAACATTAAAAAAATGTAGATATGCAATGGTTTTAACACTTGATTTATTAGGTTTTATTTTAATTTATTTATGCTGAACACTATTTACATTAAAACCTAATTTATACAATACAAAATTTATCTTCCGAAAATAATACGCGCTTATCAGACTTTTCGATACAATTTATAAAATGAGTGAAATGAATGTCGACAAACCGATTATTTTCATTTTTACAATTTATATACTTTCAACTTAAAAGCGTATATTAAAATAGTACAATTAATACCCTTTTATTATTCAGACTGGTTCTAAAATCCAAATATCATTCTCTTAATATAAATATGAGTTTGATAAATATATGTACTATTAGTATATATTATATTAATGAATAGTACATATTTATTATACCTTGTATATTTATCTATCAACTGATTATTTATATTATTTTAAAGTGAGCATGCTCCACTTGTCGTGGACTAGTCCTTGTCTGTCTCCGCGAACACACTTATTGTTTGTATAACAAATTTTATCAAAAATGGTACAGATCACCCCAAACCCTTTTTTCAGTGCGACACAGATTATCGAATTCTCTCTAACGCATTACAGTTGGAAGTGACATAAATAAACGTACCTCTGTGATTATTATGCATTGAACTGAGGAAATTATGTATTCCTTGACGGGTATTTGCATATTAAAACGGCCTAACTTAAAGATGTATAATTGGTTGGCGATTACAATATTCTAAATAGATAACCAATAAATGATGCAAGTAAAGATAATTTGACACAAAAGTAATCGATTGTGACGTTATTTTCACATTATCATATAGTAAAATGACAATTGTAATTTCTAGGTTAGTATTTTTCAGCGACGTAAATATAAATATTTTGTCTCATTGGTATATTCGGACATTGTATAGTGAAATTTGATTTTATATTTATTTATTTTTACATTAAAATATTTTAAATATTAATATTTAAATATTTGTATAAATATTGATGTTTATATAAATATAAATATAAATATAAATATAAATATAAATATAAATATAAATATAAATATAAATATAAATATAAATATAAATATAAATATAAATATAAATATAAATATAAATATAAATATAAATATAAATATAAATATAAATATAAATATAAATATAAATATAAATATAAATATAAATATAAATATAAATATAAATATAAATATAAATATAAATATAAATATAAATATAAATATAAATATAAATATAAATATAAATATAAATATAAATATAAATATAAATATAAATATAAATATAAATATAAATATAAATATAAATATAAATATAAATATAAATATTCTAACAGATGTCAGACAGCTCTGACTTTTCAGAATATGTATTTATATTTATATAAACATCAATATTTATAGAAATATTTGCCAGAATATTAATATTTAAAATATTTTAATGCAAAAATAAATAAATATAATATTAAATTTCACTATACAATCTCCGAATATACCAATGACATAACATGCTTATATTTACGTCGCTGAAAAAAACTAACCTATACTAAATTTACAATCAAGATGCAGTAGAAATAAACAAACCAAGACCAAGACACGTTAAATGCTACTAGGAGTACTCCTGAAACATAATTTACAACTCCCAAATCATGATTTTCAAAGTTTATACATTTTAAATTATGATTCGGGGCTGCTCCTAGTATACCCTATTCCACGAACATACGCCTGTTTTGGATAACTTCGACAACGAATATTTTACTATGCAAAATAAGAAGAACGAAAGTAAATTGCAAATTACATTGTTGTTTATTGGAATAATTATTAGCGCCATTTACTTTCGTACTTCTTATGTTGGACAGTAAAATATACGTTGTCGAAGTAATCCAAAACAGGCGTATGTTCGTGGAATGGCCCATAGCATTTAACTTTTTTACATTGTTAACATTGTCTTGGTTTGTTTATTTCTATTGCATCTTGATTGTAAATTTAGTGTATAAATTATAAATGTCATTTTACCATATGATATTGTGAAAATAGTGAAAATACTGTCACAAATAATCTTTATTCGCATCACTGATTGGTTATCTGTTTAGAGTATTGTAATCGCCAACCAATTATATATCTATAACTTATAGACTTATAGACTATACATAAGTATAAGTCGTTTTAATAATCTGTAAATACCCGTCAAAGAATACATAATTTTCTAAGTCCAATGTATAATAATCACAGATGTACGTTTTTTTCTGTCACTTCCAACTCTAATGCATTAGAGAGAATTCGATAATCTGTGACGCACTGAAAAAAGGGTTTGGGACGATCTGTAAATATTACATATTAACGTCAATTACGTCATATGTGTATCATATGTTTAACGTCAAATTGTGGTCGCCAAAAATGTCAGTCATACACGGAGCGAATAATAAGTTGTCAGTTTTAAAACCAGCAATAAATGGGAAATACGTCATGGATCGCATGTTTTTGTACCTGAGTGTAGTTTATGAGATTTTTATACGATTACTCTTGACTATAAATACTCATGCATGTATGTTTGAGACCAAACATGTTCATTTTATCAGTTTCTAGGTTTATGAGAAATATCAAAATATAAAAATTGACCTTAATATTTAGTCATCATAATTATAAGAAAATTATTAAAATTTCATTGCACCTTCATCTGTTGTAGGGTTTATATTTACCAGAGAGACTAATGCCCTTAAAAAGTCTCATAGAATTAAGACTGGACCACAACAAACTCCATACACTCAACCAAGATACTTTTGATCATACAACGGATATTCAAATATTGGACTTGAGCTATAATCCGCTTGAAGTAATTGATCACCATACTCTTATAGCTATCAACGAATTATTATATCTAAGAGTAAGCATATTTATTCATTTTGCTTGTTTTTTTTTATTTAAATATTAAAATTTCGATTAAAAATTAGATATAATATACTCTCTAAAAATTAGATATTACAAATAAGTAAATCAGAGATGGAAGAAATAACCAAATCCCTGAAAAATCGAAAGTCCCCTGGTCCTGGTGATATCCCTGCAGAATTAGTGAAAGCCGGTACAGACAAACTCCAAGAACAGCTAAGAAAACTCTTCCAAGACTGCTTAAATGGTGCCGAATTACCAAAAGAATGGAAATTATCTATCATGTCAACCATCCACAAAAAGGACAGCAAGGATCAATATGAAAATTACAGAGGAATTCCGGTAAACAGCACAATAAGTAGGATTTATGGGAAACTTATTAAGAACAAAATAGAAAATGACTATAGAGATTACGAAACAGAGGAGCAAGCTGGCTTTAGAGCTGCGAGATCCACATTAGACCACCTGTACTCGATTATGCAAGTTATTGAGAAAAAAACAGCCGTCAATAAGAAGTTCACCTGGTATTTGTAGACTTACAAAAAGCATATGACAGTGTGCCCCTCAGCAAACTATGGCCAACCCTACATCAAACCAACATTAAACATGGTCATTAAACATGGTCAGCAGTCCAAAGTCTGTATAATGGAACGACTGCAAAAGTTAAAACTGGATCAAGGATGTCTGAGGGATTTAAGGTCACGAAAGGGTTGAAGCAGGGTTGTTGTATTTCGCCTACCCTTTTTAAAATTTATCTGTAACAAGCACTCAAGCTGTGGAAAAGAAAATGTAATGGCATGGGAATCCCTCTCAATGACGACACAACACTATACACCTTATGTTTCGCTGATGACCAAATTCTGATTGCTCAGGATCATGACGACCTGAGTTACATGACCCGGAAGCTAATAGAAGAATATAACAAATGGGGTCTCGAAGTGAACATTAAGAAAACTGAAGCCATGTGTATTGGAGGAACAAAGCAGTGCATTACATTAGACGATGGGGTAGAAATTAAACACTGCGATGAATACAAGTACCTGGGCATGAAGATAACTCAAGACGGAACACTCGATGCTGCTATAAAAGACAGAAACATACAGGGTAGAAAAGCCATATCCATGATGAACGGTATTCTGTGGGACCAGACAATATATAAAGCGAACAAACAGCTCATATACAATAGCATACTTAAAAGTATAATCACATACGGCAGTGAAGTTTGGCCACTGAAACAAAGAACGTAGAAAATGCTATTAGTAACAGAAATGGACTTCTGGAGAAGAGCAGCAGGCAAATCAAGAAGAGATCGGATACCAAATGAGAGAATACGAGAAACGATGGGAGTCACACATACAATAATTGATGACATAAAAACAAAACAACTAGTATGGTACGGCCATGTACAGAGAATGCCAGATGACAGGATCCCTAAGCAGATTTTGGCATGGACACCACAAGGGAGAAGAAAAAGAGGAAGGCCGAGAAGAAGCTGGAGGGAAGGAATAGAAAAAGAACTAGAGGAAAGAGAAATCTCTCCAGGTCTATGGTTAAACAGAGAAGAATGGCGGTTAGGAGTCGGAAGGCGTCGGAGAACGCTGTAAACCGATAGTAGTAGTAATAGTAGTAGTATAATATACTCTGCATAACAGGGATGGAAAAAACCTGCCGGTTTTAACCTAAAACCGGGTTTTCTCTCCGCAATAATAGGTTTTTCCGGTTGTTTTTTGTCCCGATTATAACCGGTTTTTTCCTATTAAAGTAATAACCGGTGAAAAACCGGATAAGTTACCTCTGGAAGAAATACTGAATTAGAGAAAAAAATGGAAAAGTTTTTTTATTATACGGTTCATATATATTAATCCACCCTCATATATTTACAGAAAAACGTCGTTAAGCTCATTTAAAAGCATCTATACGCTAGACAGCTTTTAGTACATATATTATGTATTATTCTTCAAACGTAGTATTCCCATCCCCATTAAGAGAGGCGTGCGACAAGGAGACGTAATATCACCAAAGCTTTTCAACCTAGCCCTAGAAGACGTCTTCAAAACTACAAATTGGTCAAACTAGGTACGGCATTAACGTTAATGGCAACAGTCTAAACCACGCCAGATTCGCTGACGACATTGAGATTATAGCGAGCTCTTTCGAGGAACTGCAAATTATGATAGAGGAACTCGCAGGCAGCTGCCAATACGTCGGCCTAGAGTGAATATGAAAAAAACAAAAATAATGACAAACACATATGATGACCCCAAACGTATAACTATAAATGGCAGTGAGATAGATAAAGTCCAGAAACATATCTACCTAGGCCAAATCCTGAAACTCGACAAAGAGAACCAAAGTGCGGAAATTACTAGGAGAGCAATACTAAGCATGGGGAGGATTTGGCAAACTTAAATGTATACTTAAGAACCGCAAAATACCCCGATACCCGAGGAGCAAAGTGTTCAACCAGTGCATCCTTCCTGTCATGACATATCGATATCAAACCTGGACCCTAACCAAGGCAAATGTGAATAAACTAGCCACAACAGAAAGAGCAATGGAAATAGCAATGTTAGGTATACGACTGTCAGATAAAAAGAGGAACGACTGGGTAAGATCTAAAAAAAAAGTCGAGGATATAACAGCAAAAGTTGCCAAACTTAAATAGAGCTTGGCAGGCCACATTGCTAGACAAAAAGACCAAAGTTGGAATGCAACAATACAACACTGGAGACCTTGCGAAAGTAAACGGCCGAGAGGAAGACCATAGATGAGGTGGATTGATGATAATGACAGGGAAACGGGAACAAATTGGAAATATGCTGCTCAGGATAGAGACCGATGGAATGAGTTGGGAGATGCATATGTCCAAATGTGGACGATAGAAGGCAAAGATGAATAAGAAGAAAAAGTATTGGCTGGACGATAAACACGGGTTTGTCTAGTATAGATCGATTGTCTTTTGATCACTGTGCTAAAATTGAGGATTACTGTAAATATAGAGCACAAAGTTCATGATAATTAGCAAGAAAAAGGTAACAGAAAGTCAAATCCACTTCAACCAAACCCCAGTAGAAAGAGCGATGAACTAAAGCTACAACTACTGCTTTAACGGAGAGAGCTCATAAGACTTTCGTGGACTGGCCAGTCGTAAATGAGAAGGTCCTCAGAAGAATGAAGAATAACCGAGACCACGATCAAATCTCGAAAGCTACAGTACCTATTTCGGACACATTATGAGAAATGAATCCAGATTATGTTCTGCTACAAGCCATCCTGAACCATTTATATATCGATTGATTATTTTTGTATCGATATATTCTTTCAATAGTATCGATATCGATAATATTGATACCGATCCGAATGGAGTATCGCAAACTAAAGTGCAATATAAATTTAACATTGTAACCCAATGGGTATTGGCCGTTTTTTTGTCCAGTTATAATAACCGACAGGTTAAACCGTAACTAAAAAAAAAACGGTATAACCGAAAACCGGTGTTTTGTCAACAACCGCCATCCCTACTACAACTATAATCTTTCCGACCCCTTAAAAAATTGTCGGACAATATCACCAGTAAATTGTAACCATTATTATATCAAACAATCCTGCAAAAAATCATCATTTATGACTCCATAGGCGGTCCCCAAAGGGGGGCGCACGCATCACAGTCAAAAAAATTTATACCCTCACATCTGATCTTTGCAGGGTTGTTTGATAAAAATATTTTTCTACGACCGTTTAATAACATGCTCATTATTCGCTATTTTTCATAGATAATAGCACTCATTACTGTACCTGTGAGTAATAATTCATTACTCACCGGCTGAAGTTACTCACGGGTCATTACTCACGGGCTGAAGTTAAAGTCATGTCACTCATGCCACTTTTATTATTAATCGTATATAAACTGCAAATAAAATTACTTAAAGTTGTTTATTTAATACAATAATTATTGTAATTTATATCAATAATTAATTTCAAAAAAATTTTAAAGGAATTTTAACTGTAACAATGTCAGTATATTTTTTACGTTTATATCTTGTTTACTAAAAATTTTGACGTTTATCATTTATTTTAGTGACAGTGACATTAGCTCATTTCATTTATGTTAATTGGAATTTATAACTAATATTGTGTTTATTTTTCAAGTTATATTGTGTTAAATATGTTATAATATATTATGTATACTAGTTATATTATTATATTAGATACAGTCGGAAAAATGAAAGAATACCCATGAACGAACATATAAAACACGCTGTATTATCCTGTCACCGTGTCACAAAGAAAATTGTCCAGTGCAAGTACATGTAACAATAATTATTACATGTACTTGCGCTGGCCAATTTTTTGTGTGACACGATGACAGGAAAATACAGCGTGTTTTATATGTTCGTTCATGGGTATTCTTTAATTTTTCCTACTGTATCGTTATTTGTAAATATACATTTTAACTATTGAAATACGTCCGACGATAACAACCATTTCCTATTTATTAAATTAATTGACAGTAGGTACAAATTTAAGCTTATAATTTTTCGGAAACGAGAACTTATATTGACTATTTCTAGTTGTATTTTTACAATAAATAATAATTTGGTAATAGTAGGCAACCAATTATTCAGCCACGCACTAGGGTTAAATAGCATTTAGGTATTCTTGTAAATTATTAGGTATAATTTAAATCTTGAGTAGTTGATAATTAAATTTTTTACTAATTAAAATAAAAAAAAAGGTCGTAGAAAAAGTATAGTATTCTACTCGCATGTAATGGCTATTACTCACGATGATGAAGTTTGCGACACGAGCCGTAGGCGAGTGTCGCAAACTTCATCATCGTGAGTAATATCCATCATTACATGCTCGTTGAATAATATACTATTACAAGTAACTGGTAATACTGTCTGACAAATTCTTAAGGGTACCTACTCTAGTTGTCGGACGTCTCGAAAATTTGGCAAAATAGAAAAGTTGTCCGACTCAGCATGCAGAGCCTATTTTACTTCAAATCAGGCCCGAGGCACTACACAATTTTCGGGCCCCTAAGTAGGTATAATTTAATAGTAGTTATGTAATAATAACTTTTCAAGTATATTAATTATCTAATAAAAATTGAATAGGTATATAGTACATTATTGGTACATTATACATAACAATAAAAACATTTTAATTAACTTCCATAACTAAAATATAATTATAATAAAACAAATACTGTCTCTACAGAAAAGAACAAAAAATAAATATTATAAATACTTAGTAAAAAAAAACAAAATAGACTAAATTAACATTTTTTTCTTATTTTTATTTCACTAAATTTATTAATTATTACATTTTTATAAATTTTTTGTAATATATCCTTTTCTATATTTAAAATAGCCAAAGACGACAGATTTTGTTGATTTAGAGAATTTCTTAACCCGGCACCTGCCACGTGGGGTGCTACCAGCACCCCATAACACATTTTTATCAAATATTTGGTATTACAAGTTTGGTAACCGTGCTGTGCGTTAAAATAGCTTTCTATAATATTATAGAGCATAGATGTGTTAGCGTTTGAAGTAGTTATTTAGTGTCATTCTGAACTTGTAGCCCTAAACTCGAATTGGGGTGTCATCATCTGGCACTTTAAGTTTAAATTTTTTTTTTGTATTTTTGATAAACAAGTCAAATTTACATTTTTTTTATTGAAATAACTGATTTAAATTATTAATATATACTCTATACTCACCAAATCTTAATTTTTTAGAAATTTTACTTGACTTCATTTATTATGGCTTGGTACTTGCTAATTTGCTTATCACACCTTTTTCATTTTATTTTTTAGCTTGTATAACATATTAGTGGCTAATAAGTTAATAAAACATGTTTTTTTATATTCTTGTGTTACTCATCACATTATTTTGTTTTTTAAACAAGTAGATCACAGGAAATTTTTAAGGGGTGCTGCGAGCACCCCACGTGGCAGTTGATGCCTTGCAAAGCCATGTGGCAGGTGCCGGGTTAAATACGACTTTAATCTATTCAGTACCAAGAAAGATCTTTTCCCTGAAGCGTTGCTAATGGGTACATTATAGTTAAATAAATTTTAAGCGTTTCTACATTTGTAAATAATTGATGGATTCGACCGTTACTTGATGGAAGTTCATTTTATCTAACAATAAAACACTGAAAACGTTTGTTTTCTAACTTCCACAAAATTTATTATAACTAAGTGACTACAGCTGTTTCGGCGGAGTGCCTTTCTCAAGTGATATAGTTTACATTTATAAATGTATATATTATATACATTTGTAAATGTATATGGTGTCATTTTCAATCAAATAGGTCATCATACTTTGCGGATTTTGTAAGATATTAGATGTGTGTACTGTAAAGTTCTTTAAAATGTGCTACTTTTTCCACTAAATCATCAACATCGATGTCGTTCTAATATTCGGTAATAGTTTTCAAGTCTCAAATAGGTAAAGAACTATTTATTTTAAAATTTTCATGCCATTTTAAAAAAATTATAAGAACGGTTTATGGTTTATGAATGTAACTCTTATTGTTATCATATTTATCATTTCCTGTTCGTAAAATGAAAGAATTTTAAAAATTTATTTTGTTATTGTAATAAATTTTTTTTGGTGATTTTTCCGGGCCCCATTAAAATGCGGGCCCGAGGCAGGTGCCTCAAGGGCCTGGTGGTAAAATAGGCCCTGTCAACATGAATAACTGAATAAAAAAAGTCTCACGAGGGAGGTAATACATTTTTTTAATGGTGGGCCAATGACTATAATTTTTTGTAATTTTCAGGAACTGTATCTTCAAAACACCGAAATCAAAACGCTGCCTGACAATATGTTGCATACACCACAATATTTAAGGGTTTTAGATTTATCAGGAAACCACGGCATTGAAAAAATACCAGAAACTTTGTATCAAGGAAGAAACCTAGAAAAGCTGTACCTAAATAACACTGGATTTGTCAACTTAACAGAGAAAAAGTAAGAATACAATAGATCTTTCATATTAAAAAAGGTTTACTGTTGGCACATTCATTTTCATTTTGCATAATTTTTTTACGAGTGGTGTATTTCATTTCATGTTCAATTTTTTTTGTGACTTTGATTTATCAGTCCGATCTTTTACTTTTGCAAATACATACGTGATTTATTTATTAAACACACGTGTTTAGCATAAAGAACAGAATAATTTAATAGCGGCAACAATGAACTATTATTTAATTATTATCAAGACAAGTGATAAAACAAAATGTAGACCTAAGAAAATACTAACAAAACAATAAGAACAGAAGAAGATAAAAGGAGTGAAAATAAGTAAGTAGATAATTTCATGGGAAAAGTGAAAAATTGGAGAAAATGGAATAAAATATTGGAAAGCAAGAAAACTCAAAAAATCTTTGTCATTAAAATTATGTTTAGGAAAAACTAACATCCAATAAATAATTAAAGAGTACACCCCATTAAGACAGGCAAAATACCCTCACTTCCAGAATTCAGCGCAATTTTAACCCTCCACCCCTCAACCCTACACCCTTTCTTTGGAAGAAACAAGATCAAACCCCCAAAACCGTGGGGATTTTTTTGCGGGTCATTTTTATGGGTTTGAACGCTTTTCGCCCAATGTCCTAAGGGCCTCAGATACTTCAAATTCTATATGAGATATAAGAAAATCTTAATTTAATCTATTTTGAAGTCTATAACATTGGGAAAATCACCAAAACCCCCAAACAACAGTGTTTCTGGTTTTTGAACCTTATGAAAAAATCCTTATCTGGGAAAAATTAGAATTTATAGTTTTTGATAAAATACACAACCAACTGTTGGCCTGTGTCCATCTTACTGGCAAGTACCACACGTTACCATCGAGCAGTGAATCATGTTGCCCTTTGAGCACTCCTAAAATTTTATCGCTTAACATCGACTTAGAGTCGCCACTAACATCATCTTTTAAAAATGTAAATCCTGTTTCTCGATGTCACCTATTCTGCAAGGTTGCTAGTTTCATGTACTTAGCAGAACGCACTGAAGATGATCTGATCTAGATTGAAAACGTTTTACGAATCCTTTTGGATGACTTCATTATACAAACGAAGTTTTTACTTGTTCTGTATGATTTTTAATTATGGTATACAGCCAGCTACTGGGACTTTCCCATTGATTTTTGTTTCTTATTTTTTAATCACATAGAAGGAAAAAAAGAAAACAATTGAATTCTGGGAGTGGGGCATTTTGCCTATCTTAAAGAAGGTACCCTTTATTAAACTATCTTGTTTGTCAAATGACTTTATACGAATTCATAAACACCATTTCCATTTTAGCGGATTTCCACCTCTGCCATCTCTTCAAGTACTCCATCTGTGTAGAAACGAGCATCTACACCGTATTGCAAGATTCGCTTTTGCAGGTTTAACAAATTTGACAGATCTGAGACTATGCGATAATATTGATTTAACTACCATAGATGATTTTGCTTTCGCCAAATCGACTAATGTTAGCGGCGGGGTTATCTGGCCACCTCTTAAAAAGGTAAGTCCTTGAACATAACAAAATTACTTTTAGATTATTTAAAATCGTTTATTGAGTGTACTATAACTTATAGCTTTATTTCCCAAATGTAACAAACAGACAAAGAATACAAAAGACTATGACAATAAAAAGGTAAAGTCAAATAATTCTACTTCTTCATTTTTTAATACAGTGATGAGTGCGCTAATAACCGGCAAAATAACGGAAAAGACGCAAAACATAATACGTTGCGAAATAAAAAGACATGAAACTAGTAGAGCTGGAAAATTATCAATAGAAACCTATAAATTTACATTATATTGATAGTTTCCCACTTGTAGACGTATCGGAGTCAAACTGTCATAGGAGAATTTTACAAAATTCGGTTTTGTAGTGACAGCTTTTCTTTAGTAAACCAAAAATGAATACAAGATAATGACAAATACCTGATTTAAACTTGATTTAAACTTGATTTAAACTAAGGTTTCATACATGGAAGGGACGAGATAATACACATTACATAATCAGGAATCAGATAAATAATATTCTGGTATATAAGAGATAGGTACATAGAGATCAGATATGTCGACAGTATAACGACAAAAAATTCGATTGAATTCGAAAATACGACCCCATGAGATAATCCACATTACATAATCAGGAATCAGATAAATTATATTCTGGTATATAAGAAACACAGCAGATTACAAAGAGGTAAACAAAGCTATCAGAAGGAACATTAAGGAAAGTCAAAGGAGAGTACAGGAAGAAAAAATAGAAAAACCATTGAACAAAATAAAAATATGAAATGCTTAAAACCACAGCTTGGAAGCATACAGATTCATAGTGTAAAGAACAAAGAAGGCATAGAGACTAATATAATATAGAAGAAATTATACATATAACACAAGAATATTATAAAAACCTGTACAATACAAAACAGAAACCAACACAAGAAATCCTTAAGCAACTACAAATAAAAATAAAAAATGTCAATTCCGACTTACAACCAGAAATCAGTAAGAATGAGATAAAAAGAGCACTCAAGGAGATGAAGAATAATAAATTGCCAGGAAAAGACGGGATAACTTAAAAATGCTAAAAAATGGTGGGAAAACAACTAGAGACGTTTTGTACATACTTATGAATAAAATTTTAATGACAAAACAAATACCCAACACTTGGAACGAAGCAGTAACATTGTTACTATTTAAGAAAGGAGATAAAAAGGATCTAAAGAATTACAGACCCATAACTTTACTAAATGTGATGTACAAACTATTAACCAAGATATTAACAAACATATTAACAACTAAATTAGATGGATACCAGGCAAGAGAACAAGCCGATTTTAGAAAAAACTTCAGTACAGGTGACCACCTTTTAACGATGAAGATATTAATCGAAAAAGCTAACGAATATCATATCCCACTATACATGGCATTTACTGACTTCGAAAAAGCATTAGATAGTGTGGAACACTGGGCAGTAAAGAATTCCCTACAAAACAGCAGAATAGACTGCAGATATACCGACTTAATTACAAATATATATAATAAGGCAACAACAACTATTAAGATAATGAAACAAACGGAGCCTATTAAAATAAACCGAGTAGTAAGACAAGGAGATACCACCTCGCCCAAGCTATTCAACAAAGCTCTAGAAGATGTGTTTAAACAACTACACTGGGATGGCTTGGGTATAAACATAAACGGGCAATATCTGAATCACGTACGATATGCTGATGATATTGTATTAATAACAGAAAGAAGTGAAGAACTACAAAGAATGATGGAAGAACTAGATAGAGAATCGACAAAGATAGGACTGAAGATGAATTACAGTAAAACAAAAACCATGACCAATCAACAAGAAGAACTAACAATTACAGTGGCGCAAACAAAAATAGAGCAAGTAAAAGAGTATATATATATTTAGGACAAATCACTAGATTAAATAAAGAAAATCAGACCGAAGAAATAAAGAGAAGAATAAGATTGGCCTGGACATCATTCTGAAAACTGTCTTATATTCTAAAGAACAGAAAATACCCGCAATATCTAATAACAAGAGTCTTCAGTCAATGTATACTCCCTGTTCTAATATATGGCTCTCAGACATGGACGTTTACAAAAGAAAATATGGAAAAAATAGCAAAGACAGAAAGATCCATGGAACGACAAATGCTGAACATTAAACTATCCGACAGGAAAAGAAACGAATGGATCCGTAACAAAACAAAAGTTAAGGATATCTCAACCCAAGTAGCAAAGCTTAAATGGAAGTTCGCCGGACACACCATACGGCAGAAGGATGAAAGATGGACTAAGACGATTATACATTGGAGACCGTGGAACCACAAACGAAAAAGGGGAAGGCCACAAATGCGATGGTCAGATGACCTGAAGAAGCACACTGGGTCAAAATGGATGCAAATTGCCCAAGATAGAGAGGCATGGAAGAAGGAAGAGGAGGCCTATATCCAAGGATGGATGTTTAGGGCTGATTAGATATTTGATGGATTCGACCGTTACTTGATGGAAGTTCATTTTATCTAACAATAAAACACTGAAAACGTTTGTTTTCTATACTTCCACAAAATTTATTATAACTAAGTGACTACAGCTGTTTCGGCGGAGTGCCTTTCTCAAGTGATATAGTTTACAATGTGTTTGCCTTTTTAAGAGTGGTGTGTACAAACTAACTTGTGGTGACTGTCCGAAAACGTACATCGGTCAAACTGGCAGAACTTTTGACAAACGGATAGCAGAACACAAAAGGGCATTCAACAATAGAAAAACAGACACTTCTACATACGCACTTCACCTTCTAGATCATAATCATTCTTTCAATGAAGAGTTTCAAATTCTACATATTCAAAATAAAGGCCTTAAGCTATCTTTTTTAGAATCTATGGAAATTAATAAACTGAAAAATACAGATATAATTCTGAATGACCAACTCGAGACAAACAGCTCCCCACTCCTCAACCTCTTCAGTTGAAGACTTAAAAAGGCAAACACATTGTAAACTATATCACTTGAGAAAGGCACTCCGCCGAAACAGCTGTAGTCACTTAGTTATAATAAATTTTGTGGAAGTATAGAAAACAAACGTTTTCAGTGTTTTACTGATTAGATATGTAGATATAAGAGAACAGATACATATAGATACATAGAGATCAGATATGTCAACAGTCTAACGACATATCCTAGTGCAGATATCGATTCAGACCACAATCCTCCCAAAGCTGACATCAAATTCAAACTCAAAAAAATTTCCCAAAAGTCTCAGAACACCAAAAATAAATATAATAGAGGATAACAAAAAACAAATCGAAGAACGTCTAAATAACGAGCTTAGCAAACTCATGCACTAAAATAATGGTGTGGAAGTATGGAAAATGTTTAAGATAGTATCATCTTACAAAAAGACCATCATCATCATCATTATCATGGTGCTATAGCCCTTAAAGGGCCTCGGCTTTCTCAAGCTTTCTGCGCCATTCTGTTGTTTGCTTGGATTTTTCAGTTGGCAACACCGATTTTGTCAGCATCCTGTGCTCAATATCGAACGTTACTACATACTGGCTCAACAGAAAATGAATTTAGATCAAAAAAATATTCCTTTTTATAGAAAAAAAATTGCAGTCACCTTGGTGTGTGGTCTGAACGGTCTCTGGGAACATTTTCAAACAAACCGTGATGAAACTGAAATTGACCAAACTAACAGGATATCTTTCGACGCTTTTTTGAGAAATTATCTTCTATATTCGCAAACCAAAAGATTTGGAACTGTAAGGATGATCCATAACGGAATTTAAAAAGTTTATTACATAAAATGTTTAGGTACATCTCCGTAAGAACTTCTAAAGGCACGTTTCTACTAGGTTGGCGCTCCGCGCTTCCCGGAACTGCTCCAATCGATACGGCATGTGCTCCTCTACATATAAACATTCACCGATTGGAGTGCCGAGGCGGAGCGCGTATTGTTGCACGTTCCGAGAGCTCCAACGTATCCGCTATGTGGAGCAGTTGCAGGAGCGCGGAGCGCCAACATAGTGGGTACCTGCCTTGAGGGATCATAGGAGAATATTACCACAGTAAGCGTTATTTTTGAAAAGATTCGCTGGAGGCATCTACAGTTATTTCGTGGTAGTTTTATCACTTTGAATTTTTTTTTGTTTTTAGCTTTATATTGGAAACAACAAATTGTCTTACGTAGACAGCGACATCGTAGCCCGTTGGGACTCTTTGACCGAATTAGACATTAGAGATAATCCATGGACTTGTGACTGTGAAAACCAATGGCTAATAGACGAATTAATGCCTATTTACATTAAAATCGATGAAAATTCTGCCAAGCAGGTTATGTAAGTGTTTTGTCTTTCCCTATAAAGTCTCATTAATATTTCTCTGTAATTGTGATGGTATTCAACTTGTAATCAGCTTGTAGAATTATAAGGATTTTTTTTATTCTGGAGATCAACTTGGGGTCTGGAGATATTTTTAAAAATATCTAGATGTTTTCATTGGCGGTGGGAATCGATCCCCGGCCATCTACGTGATAGTCGAATGCTCTACCGCCTCAGGCCTGATCTATCCTCCTGCAGATTGATCATATTAAAATTAACAAATTACAAAAGATCATGTTCCTAAAATCACTGAAGAAACAAGAAAATAGTTTGACTCTGTGTTCATAATATAAAATATTAAAGAAAACCTAGTATTAACCATCCATTACCATGTTATAGGTGTGCTGCTCCTATTGAGATGGAAAAGACTTCCTTCCATCAGCTTCTAGTTCGCCAAAGTCAGATGAGATGTTTAGACAGTTATGGACATAGACCAGAAAAGGACGGACTACTACTTGTAGGAGTCTTAACAGGTAAATTTATATTTCCGCATGGCCTAGACTGCCTATAACCTAAGATGCAACTATCAGATATCAGATCTTAACAATTTTATAAGAAAGTTTGTCAAAACATATGAATTTCGCTCAAGACTAAAGTACCTTTACATATATTACACAATATCGAAAATTGTTAAATGAATAGTAATTTGGAATTAAACACTGTGTTTTGATATGCAATTACATCCTTCTAGTGGAAAAAAAATTCATTTTTCTCAAATTAGTCCTAGACAACATTTTTATTTATTACAAATACGTTATTAAGACTCTTCTAATTGATCAAATTTCCATTTTGTTCCAAAGATAAGAATGTGGAAGAGACCAACAAACCACCAGACGCATTACCAGAATCAGATGAGTCACTGAAATTTATTTTATACCATGAGCAAGAAAGTGATGACGATTATGTTGAAATGAATGATCTTTACGTTGAACGCACGAATGCCTACTTCAACTTACTCTGTGGATTTACTGTAGGTAAGGAAGACCAAATTTCTATTGTTAAGGCATGTATACACTATGTCCGCGCTCCTCTTGCGCTCCGCGCTCCTGTAACTGCTCCACCGTGCAACATTGCAACGTGCAACATTGCGCGTTCCGCCTCAGCACTCCAATCGCTGGTGGTTTATATGTAGAGGAGCGCATGCCGTATCTATGGAGCAGTTGCAGGGAGCGCATAACGCAAGAGGTTCGCGAAGATAGTGGATACGTGTCTTTACATTTAAACGAAATGTGATAGAAGGATGATATTAATAATAGAATTAAAGTGCATCAAAGTATTACATATTACATCAGAAGCAGCGTTTTGATTTTTTTAATCGGGGATTTTCAAGGAAGCCGTGCTTTAAAAACAAAAATATCTCTAGATTTACTGAAAGATATAGGGAACTAATGTCGAACAAGTAAACCAATATGCATATCTTGGAACAACGATCGACTCCACAAATGATTACTCACAGGAAATTAAAATCAGAATCGAAAAGATTAGAGCAAATTTCATCAAAATGATAAGAGTGTGCTCTGCATAATAGATTTAAAGTTAGAGCTAATAGTTATATTGGCTAGATGCTACGTTTTCTCGACTTTATTTTACGAAATGTAAGCTTGGACCTTGAATGCGGTATCAATGGAAAAATTGGAATCATTCGAGTTGCGGGTGTATGGAATAATTTTAAAAATATCATGGACAGAACACGTCGCAAACAAAGAGCTTCTCAGAAAGATGAATAAAGAAATGGAAATCTTAAATACAATCAAAACAAGAAAATTTAGTATCTCGGACATATTACACATGGAGAAATATACATCTTGCTCCAAATAATTATGTAGGGAAAGATTCAAGGAAAAAGATGTATCGGGGACGTAGTATCATGGCTGCGCAACCTGAGAGAATGGTACGGATGTACATCAAATGTTTTCAGAGAAGCAGAATAGGTATGATGATTGCCAACCTCCGTCACGGAGACGGCTCTTGAAGAAGAAGAATGGTTCCCTCCAAATAGATCAGCAAAACATTGAGAGAGTTACTCACTTTAAATATCTGGGATGATACATTGCAAACCAACAACTAGACCCAAACAAAGAGATCAAATACAAAATTGAAGCAGTTCACACAACGTTTATAAAAATGAAATCATTTTTCTGTAAACACAGCTTAAACGTAAAATTACGTCAAATAATGATCAAATATTATATTTGGTCAGTGTTGTTACATGGCATCGAGACCGGGACTCTGAAGTCTGATATGGTTATTTGACCAGAGGCGTTTGGGATGTCGATAGTGATGCAGATTAACGAAGCTGTGTTATATAGAGCAAATGTCGTTCATAAATTACATTTTGGACTTGTTATCTATTGGATTATTGAAGCGATAAATAAACTGTTTCTTCTATGTTGACTTATTTGATAAAAATTGTATAGCTAATTCAATAAATCCTCCTCTGATTCTGCTAATGCTATTGAGTCTCTAATAATAATTGGTGCATTCATAACACATCACATATAACGTTTTTTGTTTGTTTTATATTTAATTTACTTACAACAAGCACTACAGAAACATGGAATAAATACTGCTCAGAATTATACAAAGGCACTTCAAAAGATGCATCAGTCCCAGAACGCAAGAAACATGCAACAAATAGGCAGAACCAATCATTTTACGAACAGAAGTAGAGATAGTTCTCAACAAACTAAGAAAAAAACATAGATGTTATACCAGTAATATATTCATGCAATATAGGATATTTGCAACTTTACACGGCTCACAGGTGAATTGCCTGATGAGCGGTGCGTTTCAATCTTTATCGCTATCCATAAAAAAGAATTACTAACCGTATGCAGCAATTACAGAATCATTGCCCTTGTTTCTCATACTAGCAAAATCCTGCTACGTATGCAGGGTGTTTCATTGGGAAAGTAACATACGTTAACTGTAGTAAGAGGGCACTTAGGCGGTCTCAAAAATACCATACTTAATGGGTCTTACTTCAAAACAAAGATACTACGTGTTTTATCTATTATGCCATTTTATTATTTGGTTCATAACTTTTAACCACACTGTGTATTTATTTTATATTTGGCACGCAAATATTCTTTCAGGTGTACAATCAATTAGTTTATTTACAATTGTAAAAAATCCAGGCCCGAATTAAAAAATATTGGAAAAATGTTCCGACACAAAATCAACACCCTGTACATTATTTTTTTTAAAACGGATTTTGCATTTGAATAGAGGATGATAAACTAGATTTAGTGGTATAATTTGAATTTTCGGCAAAACGATTTTTCTGGTAAAATTTTGAATTTGAATTCTGAAATTATGCGAATTGCGAGAGCTCGAAGTAGAAAAAAAATTGAAATACGACTTACAACTTGTTAAACACACTGTATGATAAAGAGATCTACTTCCAGAGATATCCAAAGAATAATGCGAATCCGTACCAAGGAAAGAAACGCGTAAGCAGATACTGAACACCAAACAGATAATAGAAAAGCAAGGGAACACAATTTAACAATGCTGCGATGTTTCGTAGTTTAAACAAATGCTTTCGATTCAGCAAAATATATCCAATCTGAAGTATAATGGGAAATATGGAAGTGCCTAAGTACGTAACTACCTAGTTAATCTAATAAGAAATCTGTATGATATAACACGTTATGTTTGATTGACTTGAAGAAGGAATTTGACAGTTGAAGTCTTAAAGATATAATACATCTCCTGTATAATAAATATACTCCTCTGGATATTATAAAACAATTGAAAACGTGTATCAAAACAATAAGATGAAAGTCAAAATAAAGGGAAACTTATGGAAAATATAGATACAGGTAGATAATGGAATGAGACAGAGGGATTCACTAAGTCCTATGTTATATATCCAATCTAATAATGGATAGTCATAAAATGCATCAATAAAGAAAGAGGATACAGAAAGGGGAATGATCAAATTCAAATTTTATATTATGCAGAGGATACAATATTGATAGCCAAAAAAGTGAAGATACCTACCCTTCAAAGATTAGTTAGCAAAACATAGAGAGTGCTGGAAATAGTAGAAATGAGAATACTGAGAACAATACAGGAAACAAGCTGAGAAATCGAGTAAGGAGTGACAAGATCCGAGCAAAATGTAATGTATAGAATATAAATGAGTTTTTTTACGGCGCCGTAAGAGCAGTAAGCGCCGTAAAATTACGCGGCAGTAAGCGCTGTAAAAAGCATGGCCATACGGGGATGTAAATTACGGCGTGTCGCGAGATAAAAATACAGGTTTTTGGTCGTTGTTGTGGCTAGATACTTGTTGTGGCACTAATATACTGTGGAAAATAAAAACAGGAATAGATGTAAATAAAAATTTTAATTCTGGTAACTGTTTTAAACTCATTCATACATACTTTCAATATTATGATATTAGCCCGATCAAAGAACAATCTGACCCCAAAAGGATAAAGGAAGGATGAAAATTTGGGAATAGGTAGTTGAAATTGTCTATTATTATATAAGAAAAAGTTTACAATTCTACATCCCTCCATTTTATAAAAATGGAGGGGAATACCCCACTCTCGAAGAAGAAAAAATACATTCAAAATAAGACCGGAATTGGATAAAATGACTAATTCTAAACAACTTTTTTTCTATAGAGTTTTTTCACTAAGTCAATACTTTTCGAGTTATTTGCGAGTAAATATGTTCATGTTTAACAAAATAAAACATGTTTTTGGGCGGTTTTTCGGAGATAACTCAAAAAGTGAGTATTTTAGCGAAAAAAATATTCTTAGTAAAAATATAGCCCATAAAAATTGAAAAAAATGGTGTATACATGGGGTCTGTAGACCCAGTAGAAGCAGAGTTGCAGCTAATGAAAAGTAGGTTCTTCTTCGTCAAATTTCAAATCGAATATTTCAATGTGAAATAACCCAAAAACGGAGCACTTTTAGGGGAAAATTCATTTTAACTTTTTTAAAGTGTTTTAAAAAAGGTTTATTTTTGTTTTTTTTTAAACTTGTAATATTAAAAGTAAGTGAATTACGCTCAAAATATTGTTGGTCCTTTTTATTTTTTGGTACAAAAATCGCGAAACTCACCCCCTAATTAGCATCACATATAAATTTTAACATTAGTACTTCACAAGTTACTTCGTCTATGTATTATTTATATGATCTGTAAGTTTCATCGGTTCAAAGTACTTCGTTTTGAAAAAGCTGTAGTTAAAATGGTTTAAACGAGTAACTAATCACGAGCTTAGGCAAATTTTGAACAGCCATAGCCTAACCATTTTTGTCTAACAAGAAAACAAAAAATCAAGAATATTCAGAAAAGCAAAACGTACATTTTATTAGGTACTCTTTGAGATTTTTGGTATTCCTAATTGTTTTTAAGTTAATTCTATAAACAATTATGATTAAAAAAAAAAAAATAATAAAAGGGACCAACAATATTTTGAGCGTAATTCACTTACTTTTAATGTTAGAAGTTCTTTTAAAAAACAAAAATAAACCTTTTTTAAACACTTTAAAAAAGTTGAACGAAGTAATGAATTTTCCCCTAAAAGTGCTCCGTCTTTTGTTTATTCCACATTGAAATATTCGATTTGGAATTTGACGAAGAAGAACCTACAGTTCATTAGCTGCAACTCTGCTTCTACTGGGTCTGCAGACCTCATGCATACACCATTTTGTTAAATGTTTTATAAGCTTTATTTTTACTACGAATATTTTTTTTGCTAAAATACTTACTTTTTGAGTTATCTCCGAAAAAACATTTTTTTGTTGGTTGAAAATGAACACATTCACTCGCAAATAACTCAAAAAGTATTGACTTAGTAAGAAAACAGTAAGAAAACTCTATAGAACAAAAGTTACTTAGAATTAGTCATTTTATCCAATTACGGACTTATTTTGAACGTATATTTTTTCAACCCCGAGAAAAAATTTTTCACTCCGTATTTTCCAATTTTCGTAAAATGGAGGGGATGTAGAATTGTAAACTTTTTCTTATATAATAATAGACAATTTCAATTCAACTACCTATTCCCAAATTTTCATCCTTCCTTTATTTTTTTGGAGGTTTTCGTAAAATTTTGCGTTCCCTGATCGGGCTATAACTATAATGCCCAGAGTCCTGTTTAAAGGACTGGTTATAATTCAAAAAGCAAAATAATTTCATGAATATTTCTTTATTAAGAACAAGATTACTGATAATTATGTATAAGTAAAATTTTAAAATTTGTAAACAAAATAATTCCGGCGAAATGGGTTTAGTTAATTTTTTAACGAAAATCTAGCTCGCAGTCACAGTATATATAGGTTCCACAGTAAAACCACTCCTCTGTCGGCGCTTTGATCTCAAGAAGTAATACCGGCAGTACGCAATTGGTAATTCACCAGTGGTGGATGCGGGTTTTCCCTTTTAAAATCCGTACGTTTCTATGCGACTAGCAATGCGAGAGTGGGGCAAAAGCGACTAAGAACATTGCGAGGTCGCCATGCGCGACTACAGATTTTACTTCCAATTTTTCGGAGAGTGGTTCTACTATCCCTCTTTATACTGTGTCGCAGTCAAACACGCTGGTCTGACTACGCACTACGCAACGGCCAATAAAATGAATTCGTCCCTTCGTTTGTGACACGACGCCAAAGATGGGCCCGTTCGATGTTGCTGCGCGATATTTTACAGCTCAGTCTTCTTCTTCTTCTTCTTGTGCCACTCCTATCGGAGATTGGAAATCATCAAGGCTACCCTGACTTTGTTTACAGCTGACCTAAAAAGTTCATTAGTGGTGCAGCCAAACCACTCTCTCAAATTCCGCATCCACGACTTTCTTCTACGGCCTGGATTCCGTTTTCCTTCTATTTTTCCTTGCATTATATTTTGAAGTAATGCGTATTTATGACCTCTCATCAGGTGACCCAAATACTCGAGTTTTCTTCGTTTTATCGTTAATAAAATTTCTGGGTCTCTTCCTATCCTTCGTATTACTTCAAGATTTGTGATTATTTCAACCCAACTTATCTTCAGCATTCGACGGTAGCACCACATCTCGAAACTTTCAATATTTTTTATGTTGTTCTGTTTGAGAGTCCAGGCCTCTACACCGTATAATAGCGTGTTAAATACGTAGCCACTTAGCATTCTTAATCGTAGAGGGATGCTTATATCTCTGTTGCAGAAGAATTTTCTCATCTTTATGAAGGTGGCCCTGGCAATTTCGATACGTCTTTTTATTTCATTGTTTTGGTCTCCAGTTTCGTTTATTAAAGTTCCCAAGTATTTATAACTTGATACTTTTTCAATTTGAATGCCGTTTATACTAATATGTGCTGGTTGTGTCATGATTTTACTGAAGCTCAGTCTGGCCATCTACTATTCTCACCTTGGGACCCATTTTCGCACTTATTTTTACGGCTCTTACGGCGCCGTAAAAATCGCCCGTGTGGCCAAAGCCTAAATAGAAAAAAAAAAAAAGAATGAAACAATCACATTAATAGTAGAATGACGGACACAATAATCGTTAATTTCAAATGATTTTTTTTAGTATTATTGTCATTGATACACTATTGTCCATTGCTAATCATTGTTGCTGATTGTTTATCAACTGATATTTTTTTTTAGGTATTTTAGTCGCTATTCCTGCAGTTCTTCTAATGATACTTGCTTACCAGAAAAGATGGTTTAGCTTTAAAGGCTTTTTTGACAAGTCTCCTGCTTCATATTCAAGAAGATTCTATGCTGACACCGCCGCAGATGATTTTTGAGAATAGTATTAAAAGTGTGCTTTTTGTTATGCAGATTTTAAAGTTGTTTTTAAGTTAATTAAATTTATTAGGGCGTAATACATACATAATACGAGTAGAAAACATTTTTAAGAAAAGATGTATATAAAATATGTTTTTGTTTATTAGTATACTTTATTTACATTCTGATTATGATAATGTGATTATAAAATATTTTTAATAAAACAATTTCTAAAAATAAAATATATTTTATCAAAAAACAGCCTCACCCACCCAACGGTTATCAGAAATGTTTAATGTACCTATAGTTTTAAGATGGATGTTGAGAGGTGACTCATATTTTTTGCAAACATGGCTTGGAATTAACTCATACAGTAATAATTGAATCATCCTTCCACTCAAAAAGGTTCGGAACATTGTTTAAATAATCAAAATGTCAAAAATAAAGGAAACATTTTTTCTTTGTTTTTCGATTATACCTTTAAAAGTATTTACTTCCGAGAAAAGCTGTACCAACATAAAAGTTGCGTAATTCCTACAATATAGGATTAGTAGGCTATTGATTATATTCAAAATAAGATAGCTAAAAGGAACTACAACGTTAACGGGGTTTTATTATTTCATATGGTCAATGGATATCTATATATGAAAAAACCGCGGAGTGCTACCATTTAAAGCGGTGCGTTTTTGAGAAATGGCTGAATTAGTCCCTGGGCACAGGTTACATTAGGGTGAGTTCCATGCACTTTTGGTACAAACATACCTACATAAAAATTGTTCCTGGTTAAATTTCTTATCTAAATATCACTTTTTAAAGTCAATGATACTTCTTTTTACAAAAATATATTCAAAAGAAAAAGCACAAAGAAACCCAAAAGAAAGAAATTTTGTTTTTTGTCCCATAACTTTTGTCCACGAGGATATAGGTATAGACATTGCTTTACAGAAAAAGAACCTACATATTTCTTCTTTAAAATGTTGTTTAGTAGAGGTAATTGGAATTTATAGTTTTCGAAATATGATTTTTCAAAGTTCGCCACTCACAGCAATTTTGGGCAATTTTCCTTGTTATTTCGCAAATATTGTGCTGTAACTTTTTTCTACGTAACTTTAGGTATATGTAATGGTACACGTAATAGAAAGAGAAATCAATTACCTTTAAAATTGTCTACTGTGTATCGTTGTACGACTTTTTTTTAAGAGATTATGGTTTTTCAAGGTTTTATACTTTTAACGATTTTTATAATATAATATAAAAATAAAATAATATTATATATACTATATTATATATTATATAATAATATATTATATATAGTATATATAATATTACATTGTATTATATATTATATGGTACCTAATATAAAAAAATATTATTTTTTACATTTTTTACGATTATTTTTAAAACTTCTCATTATAACTTTTTTTCTTCTACATTTAGGTATATATTATATTATATAATAATAAGAAGCTTATTTTGTTTACTTTAAAATGGTGTCTTACAAAACATTCTAGGATTATTTCTGAATAAGATATTATTTTTCAAAATGTAATAAGTACTTGCAACGATTTTTGATTTTAGTATTATTTTTTAAATTTCTCATTATACCTTTTTTTTTCTTGTACATGAATATACTATATATTGCTCAATAAAGAGAGCTTACTTTCTGTTCTTTAAAATGGTGTATAGAGTGATTTTTTGATATTTTTTACCTGTATTATTTACAATTATTTCTTTTACAAAAACTTCATAAACATTAGTCTTAGAAAACATCACTTTAGTTAAAATTATTTAAACGTTGACATTTAAAAAATTTTCAAAATCAAATTCCATCTCTTCGTTAGCATTAGCTTCAATATCTTCCTCTGACACCTCAGTTATCTTAGAGTTCCCACAATTAGTACCCATGCACATTCACCCTTTGCAGAATATTGAACAACTAATTCCTATCTTCCTACAACCGCATATTTTTGTACATCCTTTGGTACATTTACATGCTATTTTTTCAAGCAAAGCTTGTGGTGCAGGAGCTTTGAGAGCAAATATTGAAATTAATCCATATTTTGAAGTTTGCCCGGCCGAGTCAAGTGGATCGAAAGTATTACCTATAAAAAATAAGATTTAATCATAACACACAATCACATAAAAAAGTTATAATGAGAAATTTAAAAAATAATCCAAAAATCAAAAATCGTTGCAAGTACCTACTTATTACATTTTGAAAAAGCATATTTTATTTAAAAATAATCCTGGAATTTTTTATAATACTTATAAAATAGAATAAGCTTTCATTTTTATTATACATATAATATATAACTAAATGTAGAAAAAAAAAGTTATAATGGGAAATTTAAAAAATAATCGTAAAAAATATAAAAACTCGTTAAAAGTATAAAATCTTGAAAATGATAACCTCTTTAAAAGAAGTTGTACAACATTATATAGTAGAACATTTTAAAGGTAATTGATTTCTATTCCTCTTACATGTACCATTGCATATGCCTAAAGTTGCGTAGAAAAAAGTTACAGAACAATATTTGCGAAATAACAAGGAAAATTGCCCAAAATTGCTGTGAATGGCGAAATTTGAAAAATCATATTTCGAAAACTGTAAATCCTAATGACCTCTACCAGAAATCATTTTAAAGAGAAAATATGTAACTTTTTTTTCTGTGAAGCAATGTTTATACCTATATCCCCGTGGACAAAAGTTATGGGACAAAAAACAAAATTTCTTTCTTTTGGGTTTCTTTGTGCTTTTTCTTTTGAATATATTTTTGTAAAAAAAAAGTATCATTGACTTTCAAAAGTCATATTTGGATAGTAAATTTAACCAGGAACAATTTTTGTGTAGACGTATTTGTACCAAAAGTGCATAGAACTCACCCTAATGTAACCTGTGCCCAGGGACTAATTCACCCATTTCTCAAAAACGCACCCCTTTAAATGGTAGCACTCCGCGGTTTTTTCATATATAGAGATTCATTGACCATATCAAATAATAAAACCCCGTTAACGTTGTAGTTCCTTTCTATAGTACATAATCAATAGCCTATAGTTTAAAGTTTTAAAAATTGTCACCCTTATTGCAAAATAGCAATGATTGCGAAAAAACATAAAAAAACAAGTATTCGCATTTTACGTTTTTCAACCATTTGCAATACACTTAGGACCTTCATATTTTTTACCCAGAAAAATTTTATGATATAATAAAAGAATACTGTAAATGTCATTAAATTCAGTTCAACAAATTTTGCATAATAAATTTTGCAATCCAGCTTTCACAAAAAAATTCATTTTTTCAAAATGTTACAGGGCTAAAAATAAAGCAGACAGTAAGTTGAATTTTTGAAGTTATACTTCTTTACGCTCGATATGACCGGGATCTACGATCCCAGCGCATGCGCATTATAACTTTGTTCTGATTGGATGTTCAAATGACATGTCAAAAATTATTCAATATGTCGGCGGTGGCAAAGCTGTGGTTTGATTATTTATGGTTGTTGCGTTTTGAAATTTGTGTGAAAAGAAACAACAAACAAAAGTTAGTTAATAGTTATACTGCCTTTTTAAATAGTTTTCATATATATTTTTGGACTTTTGGACTATTTTGGACAAAGACTCATTCTAATTTGGTAAGTAGTTTTTATTATAATCATATTGTAATTATACATTTGGATTAGGTTGGAATAAATTTATTTTCTCAAGAAGGATTTTAGAGAGAAATCCGAAATTAGGTCCGATTTTTATTTTTAAATTATGATTTTTTGGCGTAGATTTATTTATCTAGTAGGTATGTAATGCTTTGATTTACATGCTTAATTTGATTACCAACAAAATTTCTACCAATCTTCATCTAATATATTGTTTTCTTACTGTTTTTTTATATTTTAATATTTTCTTCCACAAAAATCAAACTACATAATTTGATTTAAATTCAGAATAACTGTCAAACAGTAAAACGTTCAGTTGACCTATTTTTTCGCATGACAAATAATGAGTAATTGGATGAGTGAGTCTAGGCTTCGATTACGAATCAAAGCGTCCCCAAATTCGCGGGTTCGAATCCCGATGCAAGTTTTTATTTTTTTATTTTTTTATGCATTTTATGATTGTAAGTATATTTATTATATAATTTTTTTTTTCAGAAAATGCGTATTTAAAATTTTTGCCAACAATTATTATCGTTCAGAAATCATTTTTTCTTTGTGGCATTTTTCAATGTGTTTGTGTGGGTATTATTCTTTTATTTTTTTAAATTTTTGGTATTGTTTTAATAAAATTTTTTGGAAAGTAGTAAGTATTAAAATTAGTTTAATATTTAAATAAAATATAAATAAACTGTTTAAAGTACATTATATCAATTTCGTTAAAATCACATAATATGTGTAAGCTTTGTGGTGACACTGACTTTGGCAAGTTGTCATTACAATCATAAATGAATTTGCTTTAATATAATTTAATATTTAAAAGTTTAAAAGACAATTCAAGTTCTTATAATAAGAAATGTAAAGCATGAACATTTAATTGTCGATTCTTTGTTTTAGGTTAGTATTTCATTAGTTAATATTAGTTATGTAAAAATTAAATAAACTTTGTTTTAGACGAGAATCATATTGTGTTATGCTTTAGAAAAAAATCCAATCTTATAAATCGACAATTAAATGTTCATGCTTTACATTTCTTATTATAAGAACTTGAATTGTCTTTTAAACTTTTAAATATTAAATTATATTAAAGCAAATTCATTTATGATTGTAATGACAACTTGCCAAAGTCAGTGTCACCACAAAGCTTACATATTATGTAATTGAAGTATAAATTCTTACGTGCGTACAAAGTACACACACATTCTTTTTTTTACATATAGAAACATTTTTTACATATTACCAGATAGAATGACAAATTAGGTGTCGAATGAACGCTTATAACCCGCGGATGGTAATGAGTATGTAACGCAATAAGGTAATAACCAGTGAGTAGGAATAAGGTGAGAATTCAATCTTGGACTTCCAGAGTTGCCACCAGAATTGCTGTTTTAAACTCGCCGAAATAGTACAAGCGATATTTTATTCGACGCGCCTTAACAATACGAAAACAAATATATACTTCCGGTTTCATGCCTGTCTGTCTGCCCGTGAATATAACTCATCCGTTATTAAAACAGATAGAATGACAAATGAGATGTCGAATGAGAGATTATCGCCCAAAGATAGTATTATACCTATATCGACGGTTAAATACTGAAACCTTACAAATCAAAATTTACAAGTTTTTAGAAGAGCGAAAAATGTTCGATGCTTAGTACATATTTCTTCTTTCTTAGTATTAAATGGATTATTACTTTGAAAACAACATGCCTTCATGAATCCGGGGTTTTACCAGAACATTCGGAACGATATTTTCATCCCGAATTTTCATAAATCTAAAAAATGGTCAAATTTTGACTTATGAGGTTTCAACATTTAGCCGACAATATGTGATATGTCAATAGATGCGTATTGAACAGTCGAGCTTGAATCTTTAGTTCCGGTTTTCATCTTTTTTCCGGTTAACACATTCACGGACACGCTGTCATTGTATACACGTATTCTTATTAGTATTGTATATTTATGTAGTAAATGACTCATATTATGCAGTCATGACCGTGAATGTGTTAAAAAGTTATGACCGGAAGTTTGGAAAAAATTACTCAAAATTAGTGAAATAGTTTATCAAGAGGAGTTCAAATATCGACTTCCGGTTCTACTTTCGGCCACTTTGGGTAAAACCTAGGACTTACGAAGTTGCTTGTTGTTTTATTTTCTTATTTTCCGAAGGCGGAAATGTATTCACTCGATTCATAACAAGTGGCTATCGTATTTTAAATGGCCAAAATCAAGGAACAAAAGGACATATTTAATATATCACCCGCCGGTGTTCTCACCCGGGCAACACCCCTCTCGGTGGGGAAGAAAAACAAAATATGCTACGCAAATATCACAACAAAGCATCTACGGTCTTATCTTCGGGGGTGCTGTTGGCTTTTATGTTCTATTATCTGCTGCCTATTCATTAGCGACATCAAAAAGTAAGTAATTTCATTAAATTCTTTATTTATTTTGACGACATCAATCTAATAAAGAGGCATTTACGAGTATTTTAAAATTGGCAGCCTCCCTAAGTGAATGCATAGTAGTAGTAATCGTTGAAGAAAGGAAATTTTATCAGGAACATTTTTAAATGTAATATTAAAAATAAAGAAATGTAATTTCTACACTAAAAAACACTAGAGAAACTACATAAAATACACAACTTAAGATTTTCCACCACAAATTTTTTGAGTCCCCTTTTTAATCCTTTAACACTAAAAAAATAAAACATAACATAGATAGTCGAGGAAATGAAGCTGAAAAAATGGCAAAACCTCGCAATTTTTTCGTCCAGCATCGATTTGTACAAAAATTTGGGATTAGGCCGGTCGTCCTTTGGATGCGTTTTCGTCCGAATTATTTTAGTCAGAAATCGGAGGAATAATTTAATTATTATTCGTAAACGTTTTCGTCCGAATTCGTACGGAGCAGTTCGGACGCAGTGTACGATAGTTAATAGGTTTCAATGAAACGGGCTGATTCGCACTTCTTCGTCCGATTTCTGACGAAGGCAATTCGGACGAAAACGCATCCAAAGGACGACCGGCCTTAGGCTCATATTACACGCTCTAGTTCATTTTCTATATTGAGCCGTTGTACGCTTTTGGTTTTGTAAGGGTGAAAACTACCCCTAATTGTAAAAAACTATAAAATAAAATTTTAAACTTTAATATTGTCAACAGTTGGTTCTTATTACTTACATAATAAATGTTTTATGCTTTAAGATATACTATCATAATATTTTAACCCTTAAAACCACCCTTGTTGGAGCTATATATAAAAAATTTACTTATCCTAAAAGAATATTTTCGGCTTGCATCGATTTACATAAAAATTTGGGATTAGGATCATCCCACCCTGTACTTCATATTCTATATCACGCTTAAGGGCGTTGATTATTTTTAGGGGTGTAAACTACCCCTTATTGTCAAAAATTACAATTGTAAACTTTAATATGGGTAAAATTTGGTTTTGATTGATTAAATAATGGTTGTTTTATACTTTAGGATATAATATCATAATATTTCAATCCTTAAAAACCACCCTTAATAACATTACAGTTTTTATAAGTATATATTTTAATAGGTCTATACAGAAAAAAAGTAGAATTAAAAATTACAAAAACATTTATTTACACAAAAATACGAATTTACAAATACAGTGGAACCTCGATAACTCGGATTAATCGGGACCGCGGCCGATCCGGGTTATCGAAAATCCGGGTTAGCCGGAGAATATAGTAAAAATTAATAAATAACCTCCATTACAATTACAAAAACATGAAACACATATGCACAGTACACATCTAAATTACGTATAGTTGTATAGAGTGTAGAGTTTTGTTCATTTCTTGGTAAAAAACTCAGTCATACTGTAGAGATGTACCGACACCATAATATGGTAGGTCTGGATCCTGCGTACAAAAAAAAATTGATAAATAGCAAGCTGAAAATTTGTTATTAGCTTAAGGGTGTCTAGTGGGACAAACATTAATATATGGGAACACTGGAACAGGGGAAGTTTTAACTGTGGAACAGGTTAAAAATTTGGAACGGTCAGACCACGAAAACGGCACATGTATTTTTTCCGACAGAACAGATTTAAACTCTCCGAACAGAGATTAAACTCTCATGCAAAAATCAGACTGCTATTTATCACCAAATTGGCGTTTTAATGAGTGGAACATGTAGAATATGTCAAATGACAGGAATTATGACAGGTGATAAATAGCAGTCTGATTTTTGCATGAGAGTTTAATCTCTGTTCGGAGAGTTTATGTCTGTTCTGTCGGACAAAACAAATGTGCCATTTTCGTGTTCTGACCGTTCCAAATTTTTGACCTGTTCCACAATTAAAACTGCCCCTGTTCCAGTGTTCTCATATATCAAAGTTTATCCGACTAGACACCCTTAAGCTATTATTAAATTTTTAGCTTGCTATTAATCAACTTTTTTTTCATACGCGGTATCCAGACCTATGGTAGCATAATATCATATTATGATGCTGCAATAAATTTATTTTAAAGATTCGTCTTTATCAATCCTACCTAATGTTTCTAGTTTCTTTTCCATTGTCACTGCAACATTTTTACGTTTTGTTACCATTACGTAGACAAAGCAAACACAATCTGAAGCACGATTACATTACAGAACGGAAGTGATTAATAGGCTGTACTACACACAATACAAGAATTTTTAAATAGTCACGTCTTTTTTAAACAATGCTAAGACAGTTTGACATAAATAAAGAAAAAGGAATACAGACAGGTGTCTGTTCTTTCCGATAAGCTGAGACGGTCGCTCTGGCTGCCGCCGTGTGCATGAATCATTTTTACTATTGTACTTATGTGTTCAAATTACACAAATACACATTATCTCTGAAATATTATTTGGCCTACATACATTTTTATTTGATAAAATTGTTAAATTGTTTATTTGTTAAATTTTTGTCTGATGAAAATCGGTCCGGGTTAGCCTGACTTCCGGGTTATCGGGGGCCGACTTATCGGGGTTCCACTGTATGCACAAATACAAATACAAATAGTTTTTTAGTTATCTTCCAGTATACGAACCGGTTCTGTGGTATTATGTAGATTGAAAATTACCCAGAAGCGGACTATTTGAATTTTTCGAAAAATAAATTCGTTTTATAAACATAGCTCCTTCATTTTTGGCGGTGAAAAGTTTTTTCAAACATGACTTTGTAGGATTTTTAAAGAGTTATAAGACTGTGTAAACTAAATTCCGTAAGATCCCTCAGTTTTTAATTAGAGTGGGTTTAAAGGGCTCGAATAAGGGGTTGTTTGCTCGTAAATAGAGGTTTTAAACAGCTATATCTCGCAACTTTTCACTGTAATGAAAAATCTGTGTACAAGGGAATTTTAGCTATTAAAGAAGCTACAATTTAATAACCTATCATTTTTTTCGTATCTCCAGTATTTTCGGAGATATTTTGAAGTAAAAGGTAAAAAATGGGGAATTCCAAAAAAATAATTTTTCTTTAAACTCCAATTTTTCTAAAATTACTAAAATTACTAAAATTACTAAAATTACTAAAACTTCTTGGGTGTATCGATAATAAAAATATAAAAGCAACTACAGAAAGGTGAAGACCAATTTTTAATCAGGATGGTAGTAAGGGGGTTGTTTGCACTGATTTTTTCATAGAGAAAAGCAGGTACCGACCTTTTTTGATCATAAGTCGCTTAATTTTCAGACTAGAAACTTTTTATTATTTTTTGTTGAAAGGCCTGACTGTATACTTGAAAAAAGATTATTTAATTTTTCCTCGAAAAATGCAAAGTTTTTCCGTTATTTTATTTTGAATATTTCAAATTATGCATTTGACGAAAAAAGCTAACTTTTAACATGCCGCATCTCGGTTTGTGTTGGTCTTAGCGATATTACAGAAAAATAATTTGGTTTGTGTTACTAAAAGATACAATTTTGATATCTATAGTTATTTTGATTAAATGCACATTTTTCGAGGTATTCTCAAAAAACCCTCTAAAAAAGTCGATTTTTTCATCGAAAAACTGTTACTTTCAAGCGCGAATATCTCGAAAAATATTAGTCTTACGAAGAAAATGTAAAAAACAGTTTTTTCTTATAATTACTATTTACATCGATTTACATAGTTTTACTATGTAAATGTGTAACCACCCCCAAGGTTTTAGCGTATAGCGGCATGATATAGAAAATGATCCTTGGACTATTCCCTACCTTCTGTGAAAATTTCAAGTAAATCCATGCTGGACGAAAAAGTTGCGAGCCAAAATGCTTCATTTCCTCGACTACTATGAAGCATAACGTAAACAATTAACGTAAAGAGTGGAAATTATGTATAGTTCATATCATTAGCTACAAAAGGTAAAAGTTTCGAGTTTCTACATTGTAAACAACAAGATAATTTAAGCATTTTCCATTAAAATCGTTTTTTTTTATTTAAACAATTAATAAACCTACAAAACATTTTTTTTATTGACTATTCGTGTATTGTCCCCGCGAATACATATGTCTGCAAATTTTCATTCATTTGCATTGAAGAAAAGGCAGTCAAATTAACGTCTAAAGATTTGATGCAAACTATTGAACTAAATATAAGCGTTTAAAAAAATGGTGGTTCCTATTTAAGGTTTTAAAGTAACCTCACATCCGTGGGGGGTCGTGTTTGGTATCATTCGATAGATTTTTCAAGAATATTGAATACGTGTATTTTTGAGTTTTTCGATCTGATGTTCACTTCGCGAAATATCTTGGGGTTCGTATTTAAAATTTTAAATTTACCTCCCACCCCTCTCCGTGGGGAGTCGTGTTTGGTATCGTTCGATAGATTTTTGAAAAATATTGAACACGTATTTTTTAGTTTTTCGATCTGACGTTCATTTCGCGAAATATTCGCTTTTTTGTGAAACTTTGTGACTCACCCATTTCCTTACAAAAAGAAGGACTGACATACAAAATGAGAGATTATGGATACAGCGGGGCCATGCCGAAACTCATCTCCTCGTACCTAAGCGACCGGAAGTTCAGGGTCCGGATAGGACCAGTTCTATCAGAACACGGAATGCCGGAAGCTGGAGTACCACAGGGGGCAGTTTTATCACCCCTTCTGTATAGCATATATACAGCAGATGTTCCAAGAACACCCGGAACATTGATCAGCCTTTATGCAGACGACACTGCAATTGCTGCAAAACACATGAAGCTAGATATAGCTGTAAGAAATCTACAGACGGCATTGGATACAATAGAAGAATGGAGTATCCAATGGAAAATAGCAATAAATACAGATAAGACCCAAGCGGTTATCTTCAAAAAGAGAAGAGATAACCCAGAAGAACAGCTAACATTGCAAGACAGACCCATCGAATGGCAAAACGAAGTTAAATATTTATGAGTCACAATGGACCAAGGTCTTATATTCACATCACATGTCAACGCAACAGTCCAGAAAACAGCAGCGGCCAGATCGGCAATAAGAGGACTCACAGGAAGAAGAAGCAAATGAGCTATGAAAACAAAATTAAGACTGATAAATAGCATTATACTGCCAATAATTACATACGCATCTCTTGCATGGGGTCGCATAAGTCAAAGTAACAAAAATAAGATACAAGCGGCACACAACAACTGCCTCAGAGAAGCTGCAAACGTGCCCAGATACGTCGCCGAACGGTTCTTATTTAGAGACCTGAAACAAATAAGAGTACTGGATATTATGGAGGAAAAAGCCAGAACAAAATTTGCTGAGCTAGAAGACCACCCAAACCGGATCTTGCAAGAGATATTAAGGTATGATGTGTACCATAGATGGAAACATAGGAGACCCAAACAACAAATACTAGTAAATATATAATAAAGGCTAGATAATCGTAGCTCTATCAAAAGAAGGCAACTTGCTCACCTTTGGCATCTCATTATATTTATTAATGTTGATTTTCATAATTTTCAGACATCCCTCAAAAAAAATATACAAAAAACTTCAAAACGGCTTCAGCCACTAAACAAATCAATAAAATATTAACAATAGGCGAAAGCCACAAAAAAATATTAGTAACAAAACCCAAAAAACGGGCATGAGGGGCCCACATCCTCGAGCGCCGAGTCGCCGAACTGGACATAGCCCAGAGCGGGGACTCGGCGCCCGAGCAAGCAAAACAGATCGAAGATAAGTCACTAGAGATAGCGGGAATAGAGCGCCTCACGCTGGCCTGCATTGATCGGGGTAGGATTTCATATGGGAGTCCGTGTACCCAAGACTCCCATATGATAAGCACTTTGCTGATTGAGAGCCCCTATAGCGCATCAGAGTGCTATCGGGGAGTAAGTGGATGGTCTAGAGCATTGAAGCGGGGTGGAGTGATTCCTGCTTACGGGAGTTAATCCTCCTCGCCCCAATGAATTGTATCACCCGAATGTCATTCTTTAGGGATGAGCAAGTCTCTCAGGGTGGGTTAAATCACTATGCTTGCTTGCTTGCCATTTCCTTACGCCCCGCTCAAATCGTCAGATTTTTTAAATATACACTGTTTTGCATGTACTTAACTTACCTTATATGTACCTTATCTTAATCTGACGATTTCAAGTTTTCTTAAGGAGATATTTTTTTCGGACCCTCTTAACGAACTCCCCTGTATTAAGGGCCAATATATGGTAGGGTAGAGGTAAATTTACAGGGTACAAGGTTTCTTCCCATGTGATAATAATCTGACCCGCTCGAGTAACTTCAAAAATCCCCGATTGGGCTCCCCTACCATAAATAATCTAAATTATTTCTGTTTTTTGCTTTATAGAATATATAGAATATTAAATTATATATAAAGAAATTTTCTTGTTTCTCTCATTGTTAAAAATTATTCAAATCCTGCAATCATTATTTTGAAACAGAATTGGAATGGAATTGAAATTGACATTTACATTGCATTTATTGACAAATAATCTAAATTATTTCTGTTCTATTTATTAACTTAAATTTAAATAAAATAAATTTTAGTAAAAGTATAAATTTTTCAATCTAATAAAAATATTTATAAAATATTTCTAAAAGATATTTAATTAAAAAACTTTTTGGACCATTTTGCTGATGACACCTCCATGGCTTCTAAAAATTGCAAGGCAGATGGATGCCGCATTGAAGACAAGAGGGAATTCTAAAAAGTTGCAATTCACAACCCCATCTACAGCTTGGTAAAGTTCCAACGGAAAATGGACCTAGTTACTCTATAGGAGTAGGTAATACTAATATAAAATAAAAAGTATACCATTTTCATTCAGTTGCAATGCGAACTCAAAACTGTCTTAATTTTTACTTAGGTTAAAGAGCGCGGCCAGCACTCTTATCGACGATTTCACCTCTTGTTAGAGGCTCTTCAGAGAATGCATAGGATGCTATCTCTACTCCAGGTAAAAATTTTCGACATTCATTAGTCCCCTCATTGCAACTGACGTGAAGGTAGTAGGTGCGTAGCGGCATCTGCTAAATGAAAGTCTAAGTTTTTCAACCTAATAAAAATATTTTTAAAAGATATTTAATTAAAAAACTTTTTGGACCATTTTTCTGCTCACACCTCCATGGCTTCTAAGAATTGCAAAATAATCTATCGTCGATAAGAGTGCTGGCCGCGCTCTCTAACCTAAGTAAAAAGAAGGATCTCTATCCTATCCTAAGTAAGAAGGAAGAAGAAATATCTCTTTATAGAGGAGGTGTTATAGTTCAATAGAAATTTCATGGGACATCTAGTGTACCTTGTTATAAGCGATACCTAGTAATACCCGTGTTCGTTATAGAGAGAGTCTACTGTAATACACATTCTCAAAATATGCACAACAAAATTTAATAAACAAATATATAATTTATGTACTCAAAGGCAGTCTGTTATCAATCAATCCAGAATTTGTTTATAATATGAAAATGATGAACATCTCCTCATAACTTCCCTTTTCCCAAAGATAATAGAATTCCTGTTTGACGCACTCAAAGGTATGAAGTACGTGTCAGAGGAACTTAATGAAATCCCTGTAAGCTTTAGCCGAATGAATAGAAGTAACCCTAGAAACCCGATACTCGGAACAATTGACTGTCGTCTGTCAGTCAAGGGTGGCTTGATTTTACAATCCCCAATTAGAAGGCGTACGTTTAGCGATTAAGGGCTATGTCATGAGAGTAATTTTGGAGATAATATTATTATTTGGGTGTGGGACATGGTCGTTCAGGAAGTACAGGATTATGAAAAAAGGGGGTCAGTCCATTACTTTTTGTTAATATTCTAAAGCCCGGTCTTTTCACCTCCGAATAAATAGTTAACGGGAAGTTTATCTGACAGATAAAAAAAGTAGCGTCTTTTTACTCTGGAATAAAGTTATCCGGCAGATAAATTGACGTTAAATATCCAATATTTAACTGCCGAATAAAGTACCGAATAAGAAGTTATCTGGAAGATAAACTTTGCTTTTTTAGTCCATTCTTTCACGGATTTTGCTCTAAATTTTAAAGAACCGCTTGGATTGACATGAAATTTGGCATACGTATAGCTTACATGTCAAAGAAAAAAAGTGATATTGTGCCGATGTGTGCTTTTGTCCTGGGGGTGACTTTCACCCCCTCTTGGGGGTGAAAAAATATATGTCCAAAATAAGTCCGGAAATGGGTAAACTGACTAATTTTAAGTAACTTTTGTTCTATAGAGCTTTTTCGCCAAGTCAACACTTTTCGAGTTATTTGCGAGTGAATATGTTCATTTTTCAACAAAATAACCACATTTTTAAACGGTTTTTCGCAAATAACTCAAAAAGTAAGTATTTTGTCGAAAAAAACGTTCTTAGCAAAAATATAGCATATAAAAAAGTAAAAAAAATGATGTACGCGTTAGGTCTCTGGATCTCGTAGAACCAGAGTTATAGCCAATGAAAAATAGATTCATACTCACTAAATTTCAAATAGAATATTTCGACGTGAAATATCCAAAAAATTAAGCTCTTTTTGGGGAAAACCCATTATAACTTTTTTAAAGTGTTTAAAAAAGCTTTATTGCTGTTTTTACAAAAAGTTTCTAGCATTAAATTTAAGCAAGTTACGCTTAAAATAAAGTTGGTCCCTTTTGTTTTTGCAAAAAAAAATCGGGAAGACCACCCCCTAATTAGCAACTTAAATGAAATTAATCGTTACCGCTCCACAAATGATTTTACTTATGTTGTGTTTATATGATCTGTAAGTTTCATCGATTCAAAGTGCTTATTTTTGAAAAAATTTGGTTTCAAAGTAAAATTTTTAAAAATTTAAATTTTGAAAAATATGCTTTTTTTCAAAATAACTTAAAAATTGCTAGAGATACCAAAAATCTCGAAAAACAAAAAAAGTCAAATTTGCTTTTCTGAATATCATGTATTTTTTTGTTTTTCTGTTAGACAAAAATTGATTAAGATTTGGTGTTTCTAAATTTGCATACATTCGTGATCAGTGACTCGTTCAACCCCTTTTAACTACAGCCCTTTCAATAATAAGGACTTTGAACCGATCAAACTTACAGATCATATAAACAATATATACACGAGTCAAGAAACTTATGAAGTCGTAACGATTAAGTTCATTTAAGATACTAATTAGGGGGTGATTTTCTCGATTTTTTTACCAAAGCCAAAAGGGACTAACTTTATTTTGAGCGTAACTTGTTTAATTTTGATGCTAGATTTTTTTTTATAAAACAAAAATGAAGCTTTTTTAAACACTTTAAATAAGTTGTAATGAGTTTTCCCCGAAATGCGCTTAATTTTTGGTTATTTCACGTTAAAGTATTCCATTTGGAATTTGACGAATACGAACCTATTTTTCATTAGCTATAACTCTGCTTCTACTAGGTGTAGAGACGTGATATATACACCATTTTTTTTAAATTTTTTAGATGCTATATTTTTACTAGAAATTTTTTTCGACAAAATACTTACAATTTGCGATATTTGCGAAAAACCGTCTAAAAGCGTCGTTATTTTGTTGAAAAAATGAACATATTCACTGCCAAATAACTCGAAAAGTATTGACTTAGTGAAAAAATTCTATAGAACAAAAGTTACTTAAAATTAGCCAGTTTATTAATTTCCTGACTTTCTTTGGACGAATATTTTTCACTCCCAAGAGGGGGTGAAAACCACCCCCAGGGCAAAAGCACATATCGGCACAATATCACTTTTTTCTTTGACTTGTTAGCCATGTGTATGCCAAATATCATGTCAATCCAAGCGGTTCTTTAAAATTTAGAGGTTTTGCAATATTTTACCGTTAAAGAACGGACTACATATTTGTATATTTCATGGGTTCTGGTTACCGCGAAACTAAAAATATAACCTAAAATCTTGTGGTCTGATTGAATTTATCGCAAAAGTAAAATTTCGTTCTTTCTAAAAATTCTCGGTTATAATATCACAAGAGAGTGAGAATAAATTGAAAATAATGCGACAGTTTTTCGAAAATTTGTTGTCTGGCAATAGACACGAGAGCCCGCAGGGCTCGAGTGGCTATTGCAAAATGACAACTTTGAGTAAAAATAAAGCAATATTTTCCTATTTATTCTTACTGTCGTGTGATATTCGTAAGATTATTTTTTAATACGTATATTTTGGATATTTTCTTAAATGTGACAGTTGTCAAAACTAGGAAACTGGTTGCCATTAAACAGAAACAATCTACTTAAAAAAATTATATCGGTAATTTTCTACAGTAGATAATTCTCGGTATAATTTTAGTCTGATTGGACAAAATTAAACACGTGACCAAATATCTTACTATATAGTCTGGGCTGATTATCGGAGAATAGGCCATTTTTGGGAAAAGTTATTTACCAGCAATTTTATTGCTGGAATCGAATTATAAGATCCTACATATTAATAATATAGGTATGCAAAGTCCTCAGATAGTGTGCTACTTTTTTTATAAACAAAATGGCGCCCGAAAATCGTGTTTTTTTCAATTATTGCTCTATAACTCCGAAGATTTTAATTTTACAACAAAAACACCCAAATAAAAATTCACCGTGATTAAATTCTGCATAGGGTTGTGTTTTTTCCGATCTGCTCGGGTGAAAATTTTCCTCGGAAAATGCGGGTTTTCCCAACAAAATCTTTAATTTTCAAATAAAGTTTTAGATAAGTAATTATCTACCAATAATTAAATAATTTGGTGACTTAAAAGCCTTCTTGGCTTAGATTATAGTTCCAGAAGCTGATGAAAATTAAACGAATATTTTAGCAACAATTCAATTGTTAATTAATAATTTACGGCCGCAATAATAACCAAAATAACTATGATACACTGATCAAACTTTGAAATCTTATAAAGATGAGATGCCTATTTAACATTTTGTCGACAAAATATAAATTTTTTATTTTTTTGCATTATCTTTAAATGTTTAAAAAAACTAGTTATCAACAAATTAACGTTTCTCAGAAAGTTTTTATTATATTGTAATTTTAAAAAATAGCTAAAATGCGCATTTCAAACATCTTGAAAATGAATGCTTTAATACTTTTTTGTAACTATTTGCAAAAAAGTTATGAAACAGCAAAATAAACATACGATTTCTACGGTGTTTATAATTTTTTTTAATTCTTTCAAAGCGTAGAAGTGAGTTTAAAGTACAAGCTAATTATTTACAAAAAAATATCGGTTATCAGTTTAATGCTTATATTTTAATTAAAGATTATAAATATATTTTTTTGTAATTTACACGCGCGAAAGTAGAATAATACAGCACTGTAACTAAAATTTTCACTCGGAGCGACGACGGGCCGCGCGAGACGTACACTTTTATAAATAATGCATGCTGCGTGTCAGTCGCTTCGAGTGAACATTTAAGCTCCGACTCTGTATCAGGCCTACTTTTGCGCTAAAAATTACAAAAAAAAGTATTTTTAATCTTTGATTAAAATATAACCATTGCACTAATTTTTGATATTCTTTGTGAGTAATTATATTATACCATAGACTCACTTTTAAGCTTTGAAACAATTAAAACAAATTATAAACAACGGAGAATTCGTATATTTACTTTGCTGTTTCATAACTTTTTTGCAAATGGTTGGAAATTTTTTTTAAAGCATTCATTTTCAAGACCTATGAAATACGCATTTTAAGTATTTTATAAAATTAGAATATAATAAACAATTTCTGAGAAATGTTCATTTTTTTATAACAATTTTTTTTAAACATTTAAAGATTATGCAAAAAAATGAAAAATTTATATTTTGTCGACAAAATATTAAATAGGCATCACACCTTTATAATCTTTCTAAGTTTAATCAATGTCTCATGATTATTTTGGTTGTTATTGCGACTGTAAATTGTTAATTAACAATTGAATTGTTGCTAAAATATTCGTTTCATTTTCACCGGCTTCTGAATTTATAATCTATACCAAGAAAGCTTTTATTTCACAAAGCTATATAATTATTGATAAATAATTACTGGTCCAAAAAACTTATTTAAAAATTCGAGATTTTGTTGGCAAAACCCACATTTTCCGAGGAAAATTTTCGTCGGAGCAAATCGGAAAAAACTTACTTCTATGTAGAATTAAATTGGGGTGAATTTTTATTTGAGTGTTTTTGGTGTAAAGTTAAAATCTTCGGAGTTATAGAGCAATAATTGAAAAAAATAAGATTTGTCGGCGCCATTTTGTTTATAAAAAAAGTAGCACACTATCTGCGGACTTTGCATACCTATATTAATAATATATAGGATCTTATAATTCGATTCCAGCAATAAAATTGCTGGTAAATAACCTTTCTTTGTACTTTACTAAGAATACCAGCGTATTATAATTATTTTTTTTTCAAAATTTAAAGATTGTGCAAAAAAAAGAAAAATTTATATTTTGTCGATAAAATATTAAATAAGCATCTCATATTTATAATCTTTATAAGTTTGATCATTGTATCATGATTATTTTGGTTATTATTGCGATCGTAAATTGTTAATTAACAATTGAATTGTTGCTAAAATATTCGTTTAATTTTCACCGGCTTCTGGAATTACAATCTATACCAAGAAAGCTTTGATGTCACTAAGTTATTTAATTATTGATTAATAATTACTTACCTAAAACTTTATTTGAAAATTAAAGTTTTTGTTAGGAAAATCCGCATTTTCCGAGGAAAATTTTTGTCGGAGCAAATCGTGAAAAACATATCTCTATGCAGAATTTAATTGCGGTGAATTTTTATTTGAGTATTTTTGTTGTAAAGTTAAAATCTTCGGAGTTATAGAGAAATAATTGAAAAAAATACGATTTGTCGGCGCCATTTTGTTTATAAAAAAAGTAGCACACTATCTGCGTACTTTGCATACCTATATTATTAATATATAGGATCTTATAATTCGATTCCAGCAATAAAATTGCTGGTAAATAACTTTTCCATGAATTTTGCTAATTAGACCAGAGTAATACGATTGGAAGTTAAAATCATTAAAAAATAATCACAAATTTTATGTTATTTTGTTTTTATACATACCTACTGTAATTTTTTGAGCGGAGTTATTAGATATTAAATTAAAAGTGGGTTATAATTTGAGAAAATTATATTATGTATTATTGTGTATTTACCTACCCAACTATATTCATTTACAAAGGAAAACAAGTTGTAAAAAATAAAAATAGAATAGTTTTTTATCCCATCTTGCATAAGTACCTATCTTAAAGTTACCCACCAGAATAATCTGTAAAACATGAAATTGGTAAAAGTTTTACCTCTAGTTTTGTTGAAAAATAGTTTAGTTTTCTTATTTTTAAAATAATGGTTTCTTTGAATTGCCAAATTAGTCCTGTCGCCAGGGGGGGGGGTATAACGGCCTCCTGTATTCAGATGGACTTACCCAATTTTTTTTATGTATTTTGACCCGTAGAACATGAATTTTTTGGGTAACAGTTGATCCGGATGTCGATAAGATTGTTATAAACAAAGAAGTTGAGGAATTACATAACAGTGATTTCTCGCAAAACAAAACATTTTTTTGTATTTTTTGGTCCATTCTAACCAAAAAATGTTCCTACAAATGTTTTCGTAGGATGCATAGTTTTCGAGATAAACGCTGTTAAACTTTCAAAAAATCTAAAAATTCCAATTTTTGAATCCGAATAACTTTTGATTAAAAAATAAAATAGCAAATCCGCTTACCGCATTTGAAAGTTCAAGTCAAATTATATCGGTTTTAATTATTTGCATTGCTAAAAATTTATTATCTTATTGTTAAACAAAGCTATCAACACCTAGTGCATGAGTGATGTTTTCAATGATTTCTCATTTAAAATCGAACGAGTAGGTAAAAGAGGTAAAAGTGCAAGCGGGGCTATTTCTACGTAGCATACATTAAAACGCATATATTAGGCACGAGAAACACTATGTGTTTATAGCTTTTTTTAACAATAAAAAAATAAATTTTTAGCAGCGCTAATATTCAAAACCGATATAACATGACTTTAACTTTCAACTGCGTTAAGCAGAATTGCCATTTTATTTTTTAATCAAAAGTTATTCGGGTTCAAAAATTGCAATTTTTCGATTTTTTGAAAGTTCAACCGCGTTTATCTCGAAAACTATGCATTCTACGAAAAAACTTGTAGGAATAATTTTTGATAAGAATGGCCCAAAAAATACAAAAAAATGTTTTGTTTTGCAAGAAATCGCTGTTATGTAATTCCTCAACTTCTTTGTTTATAACAATCTTATCGACATCCGGATCAACTGTTACCCAAAAAATTCGTGTTCTACGGGCCAAAATACATAAAAGAAACTGCGGTAAGTCCATCTGAATAAAGGAGGCCGTTGTACCCCCCTGGCGACAGGACTAAATATTTTACGATTCCAAAATGAAAGGTATTGATATAGTAGCTAGAATTATGTATGCACATACTTCTCAAAAACAGTAGATACCTACCTACCTTGAAAAAAAGCTGCAGAATTAAGTATCCAAACATACTGGGTGTTTCATGAAAAAATTCTCAAAATTTTCAATAAATCTATAGAATATAGTAGGAAGACTGATTTTATATTCTGACAATTTCGTAATCCTCCCTGGATATGTTTTAAATAGGTACCTTCTTACTAATATTTTTTTTGTCCCAAATATAAATAATTCTGTATTATTGCTGTTTAAATTCAGATCATAGCAATGGGTTACTACTTGGAGATTCTGATTGTCCACGAAGCCATTTTTAACGAGTCCACAAATACACCCCTTTTTGTATATGGCAGAAATCAAAACAATTAAATTGATTCAATTGTCCTATCTTACAGTAAAGCAATATATTTATAACATAGAGAGAGATGAAAATGACGACAATTTTGATAATTAATTGCTAAGTATAGACCAGGAATAAGCTAAATTATTGAATTTACTGAAGTTAAGATGTTTGATAACCTTATAAAAAAATTTTTGTGAAGCTTGTCACACACAGGGAGCTATACTATAATATATCTTATATCACTCACTATAGTAATAAGTGAGGCTGCATACACGAAACTATAATTATGGTTCCGTTTATGCAGATAGTGAGCGATATGAGATTTAATATACATGTATCATTATACATATCACATTAATATGCATGTATCATTTTTTATTCTTTATTTAATTGTCCTTTGTATAATTTAATTTTTAAATTTAACAAATCAATGAATTTTGTGTCTCTCTTCTGCCCTCTCATTTTCTCTGGCACGCTTGTGTTGTACCCTTTCCTCCTCTTTTTCTATCTGAAGCAATTGAGCTGTGTTGAGTATTAGCGTTGTTCTTTCTTGTAATACATTCTCTAGTTTATTATTGGTAGCTTACTTCTGGAACTAGCTTTTCTCTTTAAGAATGCAGGATTCCATCTTCTAGATGTTTATCATATCTGTAACTAATTTTTTTATTTAGAAAAGTGAGAGGTATCTACTAACAAATATTAAAATTAGGTTTTATTCTTGTTATTGGGATTCTTTAATTTACCATGTAAATTATCCAATCTTTAAAAATATTGTGTTTTGATATACATAGTTGGTTTAACCCTAGTTTACTATTCAATATACCAGTTGGATGGATTATAAATCTGTAGCGTTTTGACAATGATTGATTTGTCCATCTAGCCTAATTTTTTAGGAGAGCATTTTGAAAGTTTGAATCATGTTTTGCCAACCAAAAAACGAAAAGTAATCAACATAAGAAATCAACTAATATATCAAGTTCTGCCCTACCTAATACAGTAGAAACCCTATTATCCGTGCTCCTCGGGACCGAAGGTGGCACGGATAATTAAAAAGCACAGATAATCCGAACATGTATTTCTTATGTATAATACATATGTACATACCATAAAAAGATAACAGAAAAAATAAATCTTTCATTATGAGTCTCTCTTTCGTCATATGAGTTTCCGTCAAGTGATTTACCATAACGCTATTTTGATAAAACCTCAAAAATGCAACTTAAGTAATAGAAGACCATAGCACGGATAATCTGCACCCGGATAATCGGAGTTCTACTTTGTTAAAAGGGGACAAATTTTTTATACAAAATATATGTGGGACAAAGGGGGTTTTACCTTCATACCACAACAGAAATATAGTATTGAATTAAAATAAAAGTTTTCCCCACATTAACAAATTTTTACATCATTGAACAGTTTAATAGATATTAATAATCATATATGTACATATTTATGTAAACAAAATTACCACTCCATCTGTTTCATTAGCTAGCTTGTCTTTATGTAAACTTGTCTTTGTCTTCTTTACATATCGTCGCCTTAGAATCAAACTATTCTAAGTCTACTTTTGAAAATTTTACAGGAGAGGATTTTTAAAGTTTTGAAGTTTAAGTATCTTAATAGTAAACTAAATGAGAATAAATTTATTTTTTTTTAGTAACCATAATGATATGTACTTTAGAACAACTGCAGTTTGCATTAGATATTACCAACAGTTTTTGAGAAAAAAATTATTATAAACAACAATGTTTGGACATAGAATAATTTGGACCCGTAATTGAGGTAGTAATTAATATGGAATATTACTTTATCAACATCTATAATAATTAAAGAAAGAACGAAGCAAGTTTAATAGTATAATATGCTTGTGTTAATATAATATGCATATTATAATTAATAATATGCTTATGTATAATACGCTTATATTAATATATTATTGTGTTTTCAATTTATCAATCAAAGGCAAAATGAAAATTAAATTAATTTTTTTTTAAATAACGCGGGCACATAAATTTAATACACCCTGTATATTGATTTGTAAATATTTATTAGAATTTAGTTTGGATGTAAGTGGATTTCTTTTGTAATGAGCTTTCCGATGAACCATTAAAGACTTTTGTGAATAATTAAAGTGAAAAGGACGATGTATTTAGGTTTAAAATGGAAAAAGATTGTTTATTACGGGAACTATAGAATCCACAGGTAGAGGTAATTATCATTTTCTAGAAAAATGGTTTAAAAGAAAGTTTGGAATTTTAATATTGGAGTAAATGTTGTAGGGTTCCCCGAAAATAATTAGGATGGTCGGAATAATTTTGAAAATGACTGTTTGTTTTGTCGACTGGAAAAGAGAAATGTTTCTGAGTCTTGGCAATTTGGAAGGGGAAAAGTGGTTTGAATGATTGAGGGAGTTTGAAAAAGAAGTCATTATGTTATTGGCATCGCTGAGAAGCAGTTCGACGTTTTCGTGAATAGATAGTTAGCAAGTACCAGTGGTTGTTTGATAGTGGAGAATAGTGCTGAAAAGTGGAACGAGAGACAGATCAAATTGATACGAAATACCTCTTTGATTCTGTATTATTGTGAGAAGGAGAGCAGAGAATTTTTGGAGTTTTGTTTGAATCGAGTACTGGTCAAAAGAGGCCTGGCTTGTTGGAGAATCGGTGCTGGTATGCTGATAGTTTTGAAGCTGGAGAACGGAAAGGGCTTTGATGAGTAGCCTTTAATATAGTCAACGAGGGAGAGCTGTTTTGGGTCACGAGAAGACATCAGAGTGAGTGAAGCAAAAGGTCAGTCAACTTATGTGAAAGATATTTTTATGTTCGGAAACTAAAATTTTGAGTAAAAAGCGTAGGAATTAAAATTCCAATATTTCAGAAAGTAAATAGGGAGTATAGCTAATCTTGCGAATACATAATTTGGTTTTGTTTATTTTGTTGTACCAAAGTCATCGGGAACAAACCGATAAATTGTTTTTTTTTTAACTAGAATAAATTTAAATGGTAGAAATTTCATTCGGACATCTGTGTCCACAGGTTTTAGATTTGATAGATTTTTAGAGTATCGATTTTGATAAATAAAAGACAATTCTGTATGTTTATTTTATATTTTGCTTTATTTCTTTTCCCTATTTTATCCCGATTAGGATCAACTAAGAGATACTGAACCCACGAGAGAAGATAAGTATAACGTAAGATAATTTAGATATTTTCTTGATATTATAAAAAGGCACCCTGAGATTTTTTTATTCATTTTTTATGTATGATTTGCGACAATTAAATAATTAATCAAATAAATAATAATTAATATAAAATTAATAAGAAGCAGATCATAACAATATATAACTTAAATTATTAATGAAAAGTAGTTAAATATTTTAATAATACTAATCGTTTTTTATTATATTAGGTACACTCGAAAATAAACAACATTGACAACATAAAAGTTAAACAATTTAAAAGTCTTTAATATTACATTTCCAGAATTGTAAATCAATTGCTGAGAAATGATTTGCTAGGCACCTAATATGTGCAACTTTGTCTTCTGGAAGGTCTGCATGGGGGACTGAATTTTAGGATCTGGAACACCTTCTAGAAACGCCTTGGAAGAATTTAGCTTGCAACTGCCTTTTAAAAACGCCACTGAGTGCATTTCTGGTTCATTAAACTTTAGTTTATATTTTACGCTATTTGCGTTATTTTCGTAAGAAATCCGGTCAACGTGTTTTTATGGGACCTTAGAGAGACAAACAATTTGTTAAAGTTTTAAACTCCAAAAAATTATGTTTTTGCACCTGAATAAGTTTATATGGCTTCTTGGTTCTTGCATTCTTAATAGCTTTAAGAATAGCGAGAGGACTATGCTATTCCAGTTTACTCAGATGTCGGTCCAAAACACTATGCATAGCATCCACTTCCTGAACACAGCTGTGACCAGGTACTTGAAATTTCTGCGTAATGCATTTTACAGTAGGATGATTCTTAAGAAAATGTAATAAGGCTGCCGACATGTGGGAATTTTTATTTTGTGGCACACATGAATCTGACCACAAAGTTATGGTTCTAACATTAGGTCTTGTGTCTATAAGTTTTTTGAGTAAAAGATACACTGCACTTGCAATGTCTACACCTTTTCTTCCACCAAGTAGTTCATGCCATAACACACAATATCCTTGCTTTTGTATTACATCACAACCTATCAAATTATAAACAGCAAATTTTTTTTGTAATACGCTTTAGAAATCTGTGTTTGGGGGCAGGTTAAAACGCTTTGCATATCAGAGCAAATAATGGCAGCAGATTCATCTGATTTAGTGGAATTCGCATCTTTTAACTGCTCTTCTCGGGCTGAAAGTTTGGCTTCTGTGTGGATTCTGTATTTCTCCTCTAGTTCATCACTTAAACTTTTTTCTTCCTTTTTTAAATCATACTGTGAACAAATCTCACAAAGATCTTTTTTTGGCTTATGGAAGCTATATTAAATTCCCCATTGAAAATGTTATAATACAACCATTTTTTTTCTGGAGTTAAATTCTTTTCGTTACAATATTCTATGTACATGTCATACATTTTACTTAAATATAGTGATCTATCTAAATATTCTTTTGAGGAATTGCTTCTGCAGTAATGAGAAGGAACGCGGGGAAACATGTTTATGTGATCTCTAATTACTTTTCTCTTATCATCTTTAATTCTTATGCTTGTTCGTGAGCCCCTCAAATCTCTATTAGGTGTTGTTGTGATCCCCGTACGTTTATAAGAATAAAAATATGCTATTCTGATCTGACTCACTGGAATATATTCCAAATCGGTTAAAAGTTTTGAGTCTTGAAAAGGTTCCTCTTCTGAATCACTCATGTTTATTACTCTATTTTCACGCGATAAACTACTAAACAAACCGCAGGTTGCGATCAAAACAAACTTCGGAGACGTACTAATACTAAAAATGTAACCGAAATAATATTTGAGCCAACTTATTCTATGTCCTCACGTGATACGAATTCCTCAATTCTTATTGGGCCAGAGGACATAGTATATTTTGGTCCGCATATTTGCAAGGTTTAGTGGACATAGAATAAAATAGCCACGCCATATTTACAATATTATATGGGATAATCGCACTTAGAATATTATTGACCGAAAGGTCTTTGGACATAGACTAAATTAGAAGTACAACCTTAACTTCGAAAAAAAGTGGACATAGAATAGTTTGGTTCTAAGGCGACGATATATAAATCAACAGTTTTCCACTAATTTAAAATTAAGTATTTTCGATGGGAAATAAGCCACAATTTTACTAAAAAAATGAATTTATTAACGTTTCGACGCCCAAGTCGGGTGTCGTTGTCAAAATACAAAATACTGTTAAAATAAACAAAAATGTTGTTGCTAAGTAAAAAAATTCTTCTAATAATTTATTTAATCTGACTCATTTATATTGGCAATTCAGACGTATATTATACATTTTAAAGTAGAAGACTTTAAAATGATATCGCCAATATTTATGAGTTGCGTTCCTGGCACGACATTTACTAAAAGATAGTTCATCCGATTACATGAAATCAACAATCAAAGTCTTCTACTTTAAAATGTATAATATATGCCTGAATTGCCGATATAAATGAGTCAGATTAAATCAATTATTAGAAGAATTTTTTACTAAGCAACAACATTTTTGTTTATTTAGTATTATTTTGTATTTTGACAACGACACCGGACTTGGGCGTCGAAACGTTAATAAACTCATTTTTTTAGTAAAATTGTGGCTTATTTCCCATCGAAAATACTTAATTATAAAAATGCCACAAGGAAATAATTTAAAATTGATTTACCTCTTGTTCAAGCTCTCCAGTAAACTTTTTCACCATAATCAATGTTTTCCTTCTAAAACAAGTTGTCTGATTAAAATATGGAAATGTATTTCTAAACCTTATGACTTTATATACCTACTTATTTTTTAAGTTGTAATTCTTTGATTTACTTACATTTCTTTCTTCCAAAATGGAAATAAAATCACCTTGATTATGTGAATCTAATTATATTAGGTTAGGTTAAAGCTGAAATTATAAAAATAAACACAAAAATCAGGTATGTTCCGAATCCAAACTTACTTTTAACTTTTAAGCTTATCTACCGGATAACTAACTGGAACATAAATTGACGTGAAAAGACGGATACATTTTATCTGGCGAATAAATATTTATCCTCCAGATAGCTAACTGCCAGATAAGAGCATATTTATTCGGAGGTGAAAAGACCGGGCCTAAGCCTAACAAAATTGTAAGTGTACCTTTCGAGAGTATTCAGCTAGTGAATGCAGAGGTTTAGTTGGTAAACTTTGTTGGCAAAAATAAAGAACTCAGCTACTTCATTGATTTAAAATTTTAAAAGCTTCATCATTTCACTACAAAAGAAGATAAAGTATATTGGTATAACATCTAAGAGAGGCTACGTGTTTGGGAAAAAAATTCTAAGGAAAATTTTTGGACCTGTGCTTAATGAAGCAGCAGGAAAATATAGGATAAGAACTAACAAAGAGCTCGAAGAACTATGCCCAGACGCCAACATCACTTCTTCTTCTTCTTCTTCTTCTTCTTCTTCTTCTTCTTCTTCTTCTTCTTCTTCTTCTTCTTCTTCTTCTTCTTCTTCTTCTTCCTCTTTATAAGCAATTCTGCTTGTCTGCTTGTTCATTGGTGGATTGATACCTCTATGGAAGGTTGTCACTCCATCTTTTGCGCGGTCGACCGATACTTCTTCTACCGATTGGTGATTTATCTCTTGATATTTTGACCACACGTGTCTCCCCATCCTGGTTATGTGGTTGTTCCATTCTCTTTTTCTATGTAGCGTCCATTCGTTTATACTCTGTACGTTACATTGTCTTCTGATATCTTCGCTTCTCTTTCGATCTCTTAGTGTATTTCCTGTAATTCTTCTCAGTACTCTCACGGTACACGTACAGTCGGTATGCCGATTTTGGCGCCTAAATTCCGTCCGTTTCGCGCACGACGTCAGCTTCGAGGAACCGAGGAACCCACACACTTAGCTACTTGACTTACAGATACATTTTTACATGCATTTGTGAAATTCTTTACACATGAAAGTTTTACGGAGCGGAGAATATATTTTTTTACTTTTAATTATTAGACATTATATTGAACATCCACAAGGAATGATTTCCTGTAGCTGGCTGTATACCATTAATTACAAGTTAATTACAATTATTGAACGTGTTAATATTAAATTTATTATTTGTATTGTTTGTGGTATCGTGTGGGTCTGGCATAAATTTACAATGCCGAATTGTGCCGTATATAATCGCAAAAACTGTAATCAAAGTACAAAAGGTACGAAAATAAAATACTTCAGCTTTTCAAAGACAGATAATTTCTATCCAACTCAGTGGCAAAAGCCATAAAATATTGCGGAGAGAGTCGTCTTATGCCGAAAAATAGCTTTTGGCAAGAAGCCTCTGATATGGTCCAACTGTTCAATGACTGGTTCGATTTGTTCAACTCCCGTTCAAAATTTACTCAGAACTGTCCAGAAAGGAATGCTTTCGGTACAGATATTAACAGCCAACGAAACCTACTGGATCAAATGATAGTATTCATTCAGTCTGTGAGAGTCGGCAAGCACAAAAAAATTATTTCCTTTCAAAAACGAATTTTACTTGCAAGTAGATCCATGTCTCAAATGTACGATTATTTAAAGAGAAGACACGATGTAGAACATATATTAACTTCCAGGTTAAACCAAGATGTTCTTGAGAACTTTTTTGCTTATATTCGAGGCATGGGTGCTAGTAATGATCACCCTTTCTCCTCTCGACTTTCGGTACAGACTTCGATGGTACATTCTGGGTAAAAATTCGACAGCAATTTTCACAGAAAATCGAAACACAACAGATTCAATAAGGAGTGTTTGTTGGATATTCTTAAGGACTATCAGGGCATACCATCTGATCCAGAATTGGAAGAAGTTTGCTTGACACAGAAAATGTTGTTGAACATTGGAAAAATTGACGAGCCGCTCGAAACAAAAGAATATGCGGAAAGAGATTCTTTTGTAGAACCAGATTTTCAGAACCAGAACAAGACGAATTTATCGAAAACGAAATAGGGCTGCTCATCCAAAATTTAGAGGTGAAGGAGAAAGTGAGTCAGCAGGAATCACTCAAATATGTAGCAAGATTTGTAGCATACAGATTTAAAAATAAATACTCGTTGGAAAACTCTACTGCAGGTATGGACATGAATAGAGAGCGGCTGACTGGATACAAGCTGTCTCCAGAGGTTCTCTTTTATATCAAAATGATGATTTGTGGGAAGTGGCTCTGAATCTGGAGACAGAGTTCCATAAGATGCATGGTAACTATTTATCTAAAGAGGAGAACATTTTTCACAAATTGACTGATAAAACAATGTCACAAATAACAACTACATCAGTGCCTTACGAAGTTGTCCTTTATTTCGCTAAAACTCGAACTTATATTAGGCTACGAGAGTTAAATAGAAAAATTAGTTTTAAAAATGCTCAAAGGAGCCTAGAGAAAAAAATGTCAAAATTGACCAATTTTAAAAATAATAGTATTTTATTTTTTTTGTTATCTTACAATAAATATTTCTATAAAATGTCTGCATTTTTTCTTTCCTTTTTTTGGTAGGACGATATAACGAATAGTATTATTTATAACATCAACGTTTTCTTTTCTTGAAAATGTTTTTTAATTACCTGACAATTTAAAAGAGAAAACATTTCATCAGGTTATTAAGACAATACTGCAAACAAGTATTTATAGTATTCTTGAATTAATAATCAAGGCTTATTATTTTTGGACGTACTTCCTCGGACTATTTTCAAATACATTTTATCGAACAACGTTTATGTGGACAAATTGTAAATCCCTAGGAATAATAATAGTACATAAAACTATTTTCTCTTACAATCATTTTTAATCAAAAAGTCAGACGCTATCATTTTAAATTCGATAAAACTGGAACGTATCTCCTAAAATTATATGCATTTACAAAATCATTCTCCTACCATTCTTCATACCAGCGAGAAAGATGCGCCTCTGCATACCGTCTGTACGTGTACCGTGAGTACTCTTATCTCTGCCTTTTCCAGTAGTCTTTGCGTTGTGGCTGTATCAAGTCTTGTTTCTGATGTATATGTCATTATTCGTCTTACACTGGCTATATAAATTCTTGACATCATCTCAGTGTTAATATGTCGGTTTCGCTATATAGTGTTATTAAGGCTTCCTGCCAATCTATTTGCTTTTTGTACTTGATTTCTCACTTCTTTGTACATGTCTCCGTAACTTGACAATGTAATTCCAAGGTATTTTATTTCCATTACTTGTTCAATACTGATGCCATCAATTTCTATTTTGCATCTGATTGGTTCTGTACTGATTACTATTGTTTTGGTTTTCTGAGATGAAATTGTCATATTGAATTCTTTTGCTCTTATGTTAAATCTGTGGACTAATCTTTGCAGACTATCTTCATCTTGGGTTATAAATATTGCGTCGTCTGCGTAGCAGAGTATTTTTACTGCTTTGTTTCCCATTCTATATCCTCGTCCTTTGTTGACGTTTTTGATGATTTCATCCATGATTAAATTGAAGAGCATAGGACTCAATGAGTCTCCCTGTCTTATTCCGCTGCCTATATCTATAGGTTTTGTAAGTTGTCCATCTATTCTGACTTCCATTTTGTTGTTTTGGTAGATGTTTTCAATAGTTTTTATGATACCTATAGGGACTTCTCTATTATACCTCTTTCCACTTGTATCGGCTGTGTTAGTTTATTATTATTTCTGGCATGTATGTTATTCCTGCTGTATGTTTTCGATAGTCTTGATAATATCGGATGGTATATTTCGTTTATATAACAGGTAAATTACGTCATTCAGCTCTACACGGTCGAATGCCTCTTGGAGATCTATGAAGCAACAGTAACCCGGGACGTTGTGTTCTAGTGATTTTTCCATGACCTGCCTAACGACAAAAACTGCATCGTTACAGGATCGTCCGGATCTAAAGCCTTGTTGTTCATCTGCTAGATCTATTTCTCTGGTGATTTTGGTGGTTATGACTTTTGTGGTCAATTTTAGAGCGGTACTAAGCAGGTTTATTCCTCTGTAGTTTTCGGGTACCGTTTTATCACCCTTTTTAAACATTAAGTTGGTGGTGTTAGTACGCCAGCTGTTGGTATTGTATGTCCCGAAAGAATTTTTGTACAAGTATCCTCAGTTTTTTCAGTTAATGTGTTTCCACCGTATTTCAGAATTTCGTTTGGAATCTTGTCCGGTCCTGGAGATTTACGGTTTTTCAGTTTGTCTAATGCATTAGTAATTTCCTCCGTTGCGACGATTACATTTTCGGTTGTTATTTCTGGAGTTTCTGGTAAGGTCTGTCTCTAGATTCCGTGTACTGTAGATATCTACACGTCGCTTTCTATCGATGTCAATTTTCGTAAAAATATTTGAATTTTTAGCTTTAATTGAATTATTTTCTGGTTTTGCTAGGTTATACTCTAATTGATGCTGAAGTGACACTTAGTAAAACAAGAAAATATTTGAAATAAAACTAAAAATTAAAATATATTGACATCGCGCCGATCGCTTTCTATCAATGTTAATATATTTGAATTTTTAGTTTTAATTCAAATATTTTCTTGTTTTACTAAGTGTCACTTCAGCATCAATTAGAGTATAACCTAGCAAAATTAGAAAATAATTCAATTAAAGCTAAAAATTCAAATATTTTTACGAAAATTGACATCGATAGAAAGCGACGTGTAGATATCTACAGTGCATGGAATCCAGGCCCTGGTCTTCGCCTGTCTTATACAATTGAGTGGGATAAGCGGTCCAGGTATCGACATCTATTTTGTTGGTTTCTGTTAATTCGTTTATTGGTTTTCTCTGCGTTCTAATAAATATCCATATTTGCCTTTGCAGTCCGTAATAGTCGGCTTCTAAATGTATAACTGTATAAGCAAAACCTCTAAATTAAATCCTTTTTCTTCTTATGGTGCCTATCTGTTACGGATGTTGGACACTAACATGGCTATTCTGACTTTGTTGACTGATACCCTGAAAAGTCCGGTAGTGGTTAAGTTAGACCATTTTCGCAGGTTATGCAGCCAGGATATTCTTCTTCGTCCTGGACCTCTTTTCACATGCACTTTACCTTGAAGTATGGTCCGAAGTAGGTTATATCGTTGTTCATTGCGGATTATATGGCCCAGGTATTCCAGTTTGCGACATTTTATGGTTACGACTAGTTCGCGCTCTTTACCCATTCTATGTAGAACTTCTTCGTTGGTAACTCTGTCTATCCAGGAAATCCTCAACATACGTCTATAGCCCCACATCTCAAATGCTTCGAGTCTCTTCAGTGATGCTTCAGTTAAGGTCCATGACTCCACGCCATATAAAAGAACGGAGAATACGTAGCATTTTAGTAAACGAACCTTTATTTCCAATTTTATATCGTGGCTGTTAAATATTTTTTTCATTTTGACGAAAGCTGATCTTGCCTTCTCGATCCTTATCTTAATTTCCGCCGATTGGTCCCACTGTTCATTTAAGTTTGCACCCAAATAACAAAAGTTGGTGATTTGTGTTATAGGTTGTTGGTTAACTAGTAATTGACCAGGTGGTATCCTATTTTTGCTTATAACCATGTATTTGGTTTTTTTGATGTTAAAATCAAGCCCAAACCTGCTACTTACTTCTGCCACCCTGGACACAAGTGTCTGCAGACCTTCAAGACTGTCTGCAAAAATGACAGTATCATCAGCGTATCTTATGTTGTTCAATCGTTCTCCGTTTATAAGTATTCCTTCGTCTATGTCCGTTAGCGCTAGGTTCATAATGTGCTCTGAATATGTATTGAACAATAATGGGGACAATATACATCCCTGTCGCACACCTCTTTTTATCTTTATGTCGTCTGTTAACTGATCCCCTACTCTAACAGCTGCAGTTTGTTCGTAATAGATATTGTTTATTATACGGCGATCTCTGCTGTCTAGACCAATTGAATTTCAGATCTGTCTAGATCAGTTCGTCATGTTTTATTTATTTAAAACCTTAAGCAATAATATATTTTCTAAGTACGCCTATGATAAATTATGTCGGGAACGAAAGCATTTTGAACCAAACGAGGTCTTTTATTAGTTAATTATCGGACCTTTTGGATACATAAATACGTTCCAAGTTGATATTATGTAGGAACGTATTTCCTTTATTGCACTTAGTGAGAACCAGAAGGGATGTTTGTAATTGTGGGTGGTAAACATTTTATTAAATCATTCCCTACCCAAGATCTGATAAGTGGGTTGTGAATTGCAAATGTTTTTGTTGGTAACAAAGGGCCATATTGATGTTTGTTGGACGAGATTCTAAACAATATATTTAAACTAAATATTATACGGGTTTTATATGGGTATAATCCACAAGTGATTTTAATAAAAATTATATTTTATAATGGTTTTTGACTTCTCAATTTCCATTCCATTCGTTTTCGAGAGAGGTTATCTTAAAAAATTTGCTAAAAAATATAACCAAAAGTTGTTTTGATCATGGTTTTCAAAACTAACGATTTACTCACTTGGTCTCGATCTTGTAGGGAATAAATATGCTCTTAGTTTCTGATGGCGCTGTTGGAAAAATTCTCAAGATAGATATCAAATTCGAATATATTGCGTGCTTTTTTATTATTTGTTTGTATATTAGGCATTTTTGTGTTATGTGTTTATGTATTACTAGTGATTTTTCTCTTCTACATGCGACAGGGATCCAGTCAATTGCCATCTACAGTCACTGCACTAAATTTTTTCAAAATTTAAAAAAATTAAAAATTAAATTGTTATATGGGTTTAAGTCACAATTATTGATTGTAATGAAGATTACATAATTATTATTTTTGTTTGGCGTTTCGATTTTTACTCCGAAAATAGTCAAAAGACATTATTTTAAAAGTTGTGTTAATCTGTTGCTTATTTTGGAGTATTGGGACCGTGCAAGTTCGGAAAAGCGACACCTGGTTTCATAGCTCGGCAACTTTTTTCGCACTTTTAATTATATTGGCCAATCATATTGGTCCTGGTTGCTGTATAATTGTCAAGGCCGTAGCCCAAAAAAAATTATAAGAAGAAATAGTAAGATGAGGTTATGTTATTAAAAGGTAAACAACTGTATGTAGTAAATAAAGTTAGTTATTAAAATGCAGTAGGTACTGCAAGCAAAATACAATTAAATATAATTTAATATAATAATTGTATATGATATCAATATTGTGAGTAATATATAATTTTTCTTCTTCAATGACAGTAGGTATGAAATATACGTCAATTTGACAATTTGAAAGTTGCAAGATTTCTCCGCTATTCGCGCAAGATCGTTTCTCGTATCCCCTTCAAGTACTTGCACACCGCGAATAGCTCGCTGGAGAGGTTAAAGGAAAAAGAACAGAAAATAACAAGCTGAAAATGCGAGCATTATCATAACGAAAACTTTGTTTATTTGCGTATTTTAATTTATAATATGGAAAATTGCTATTATAAAAAGTTGTTTAGAATTAAAAATTATGTTTTAATGTGCAATTATATCATTCTAATTTAAATATTTTGAACTATAAAGGTACTTTACTCTTGATTGAAATTCACATTTTTTATATACCTCGTATAAAATTAATAAAATTTGATATATGATGATTCCATCATAAATATTAGACCATGAAGAGCTTTTTATGAAGAATAACTTTTCTTCGTCAAATTAAAAATAAAAGAGTTATAAATGAAAATGTTGTTGGTATCCATAATTTGAGAAAAATTCTCAAATAGTTTTTTCCATTAGAAGGATGCACATATCAGACCATAATTTTTTATTCCAAACAACATTTCATATAGACGGTTCGCTAAACTCAGACACAACTGGCTAGTGATTTTAGTCAGTAATTTTGCCAATTTGGCAAAAAAATAATTACTAATTAGTTAATAGACCAAGTGAAGTATACAAAAATACTTTAAATTTACTTACTATTATTATAAAATATCTTATTCCCGAGGAAGACAAATCCAGAGACACAAAAATTATAATAAATAATACATTTACTAAAAACACTAATACATCTTTTTAATGACTTATTTGGACTGACAGCGCTGATGCATACATACTTGAAAGATTAGCAACGAACTACATACGGTCTGTGTGCGCATGCGCCCGGTATTATAAAATTTCACTCTCGATCATAAAGAAGTATAACTTCAAAAATTACCTACTATTGTCCTTTTCATGAGCATTTTTCAGTGCGTAACAAATGATAGGAAAAAGGGTAAGTCCGTGATAATACACATTTATGACATTTAATCCAACATGACATTTTAGTTAAATCTGACAGTTGTCACATTTTATTTTCAATTTGGAATAAAAACAAATCAAATGTGTTTCTTGCATTTATAAAATGGTATTTTCTTTGATTTGTATAGTCTTATAAATTATACAGATTATATTTGTAATATTATTATCTAATTAAAAAAATTATTTTTTTTATTATGGCGCCATCTATCGACAACTAGAATAACTAGAATAAATGTTGTAAATGTCTGTAATCACGGACGTGCCTTTTTTTCTGTCACATACAATTTAATGCGTTAGAAAGAAATCGAAAAACTGTGACGCACTGAAAGATGATCATGAGAAAAAGAATAAAATCACTAGCCAGTTGTGTCTGAGTTTGGCGAACCGACTATAATAACAATTTTCATTTCATATCAAATGGAACAGTCCCATTAAAGGGCAGGCCGTAGACTCGAATAAACCTTTTTAAAGTTTTTAATAAATTATTGCTTTCAAAATATACTCAAATTGTATTTTTGAACATCTTATTTATTTTATATAATAATTAAATTCACTATCAAATGTCATTGATATTTTATTAATACTTCATTTAAAATTTAGTATGACATTCACGAAGTGTCATACTCAAATGTAAATAACCTATGCTTTGCTTGACAAATTCAGATTAAAAAACTAGCCTAGTTACTAGCAACGATTTCAGCTTACTAGCACGGTTAGTGTGTCGGCAGAAAATAAAATTATTGTGACGTCACATTTTAGCTTTTGAGGTCGATTTTCTCGAAGACGGTTAAAGATATCGAAATGCCGTTTTCAGATTTGGATTCAAAAGACAAAACTATGTAAGAAACCATCAATAAATCTAGCAGAAATATAGCTTTTATAATTACAAATAAAATGTTTACAATTACATTTGTTTAACGGACTCCCCTTTAATTGGACTAAATTCAGGTAACTTCCATCTGTTTTACGTATCGTTTCGATTTCGACGATTCAAATATCCCTACTCGAAATATTTACTGCTTCATTAGATTCATTTTTTGATTATTTCTCATTTATTATTCAAATGGAATAATTAAAAAAATTATTTTTTCTTTTCTAAAATTGTTACTAAATGCTATACTATAAAATTTTCACTGCGTTTAAAAACCTTGTAAAACTCTTACGGAACACTCTAATGAGGCTTCCGGCCTGTGTTAGTTATATTAGCACCTTTATCTTTTGTTTTGAATTCTTTGTACTCAAAGAGAGCCGTGAAGGGTTCTTTTCTGTGATAAGGTCGAGTTTTTTCTTTTATTTTTTCGAAACAAGCGGTAGTAGACACGTCACAAAACCAGTCACTTCACCAAAGTGATATCTCTTTTACTTTTTCACTTGGGATAAATTGCGAACGAAGGGGACGAATGTAAAGTGGTTGCTGTGTCGTTTTTAAAAAAGATGAAGAAAGTACTTATTAGTGAGTTGATGGATGGCAGACAAGGGTGGAATTTGAGTAATTTTTCTATATACAGGAAAAGTATATACGAAAAGTGCTTTTTACACAATTTAAACAATTTAATGTATTCTCTCTCATTTGAAGGGATTTGCTTAGAAGTTTAATTTTCCTCAAAAATTAATAGGCAACCATTTTCAATTTCGTTGCAACACGAAACTACAACCGCATCATTATTCCAGCTCAATCAGAGAGTGTAGCAAGTAGTCCAGAAAGCCACTGCGCATCCGCTAGGAAAAATATTCTGATTCGGATTTTTTGCACAATCTTATGCATGGAACTTGATGAACTTTTTTGCATGGAAAAAAGTTTTTTTAGGTTTTTTGGATCATTCCAAACAGAAAAGGTCTTTAGTGACTTTTCTCTAAAAATGATAGTTTTTAACCCTCAAAAACTATGTGAAAAACTGAAAATTTGAATGTTGCCAAGGTAGGTAAATATTCTTTAAACATCCTTTGATGAAATCCCGAAGAGTTTTTTGCAATACAATATTCAAAACCCCTTTGCTTTTTAATTGCTAATCAAGCGTGCGCGACACTATTTTCCACCGACAGTATGGTGCAAATGAAAGGAATAAATTCGTTATTTCGTAAACCGGCGTCTTTAAGGAAAATCCCGAAACAGGTCGATTTTTATTTTTAAGTTATGATATTGTGGCATATATGGTATACTAGTGACATCATCTATCTGGACGTGATGACGTAATCGATGATTTTTTAAATGAGAATAGGGGTCCTGTGCTAGCTCATTTGATAGGTTCTTCAATTTTCTGTTCAGTAATATAAACATTTACATAATTATTCATACAGGGTGTCCAAAAAATTTTTATTAAATTAAATTATTTGACAAAAAAAGAAGTAGAAGGACACCCTGTATAAATAATTATAGAAATGTTTACATTACTGAATAGAGAATTGAAGAACCTTTCAAATGAGCTACCACACGACCCCTATTCTTATTTAAAAAATCATCGATTACGTCATCACGCCCAGACGGATCACATCACTAGTATACGATATATGCCACAATATCACAACTTAAAAATAACTACTCCTATTATTTTTTTTCTGATTTGGAAACCATTATCACTTTTGAAACTCTCCAAATCTTCGGGAAACTTTAAGACACTTAGGGGTCAATTCCTGAAAAACTTTGCCTATGATAAGATCATGGCTGTTTTAACTTTAAGTTTTTTAATAATTACGTTTCTAGTTTCTCTTAGCAGGAAATTTCTTTATTAGTTGGTCCATTTGGCAAGGGGCATTTCGTGCTTCGTTTGTTTCTTTGCTATCCAATTATTAAGCTTCAGGATCGTAGGGACTAGAAACAATTTTTAAGTGTTGTGTTAAAGCTTCTGTTTTTTTTTTATCACTTTTTGCTCACCTATTTCTGTTTCTAATGGGCGGATTAAATTATTGTGGGCATTTGAGGTTTTTGATAGCCTTCCAGAGAATCAGACGCTTCGGTAGAAGTTTGAGATTCTAAATAGTTCTGAATCTTTTTATTTTTGATGTCTAGGAATGCTTTAATTCTCTGCTGGCCCTGTTATTATTTTGTTTATATTCTACAGTTTTGTTTTGCATCCACTTCTTTCTGGGTTTTCTCTTGATGTTGTTTTTTTCTTCAACTGATACAGGTATCTCGTCTACTATGTCTTTTGTGGATTATTGTTGCGGTGGCGCACCATGCTGTCTGCGTAGGCCCAAACCAGACGGGCCACTCTGCAGCGCTACTCTGTAGATCCACAGAGTGGCTGAAACGGGCGATTTTCTAGCGGCGGCGACTACGCTGCGAAGTGGATCCTTTGGAAGGGTGCGGCGGGTAATGTAATGAGTGAGAAAAAAAGTAAGCTTGTTCAAATTATTAAAAACTTGATGGCTAATAATCTTTTAAAAAAGTGTGTTCGTCAAAGTCAGTGTTTGTAACGTCCATAGCTTTAAATATTTTATAAAATTTCAACGCTTTTGAAAAAATACCAATAAACTCAATAAATAGAATTAAGAAGAACCAGACAAAAACAGCTATATCTTAACTATATCTATCTCAGCTATATCTATATATTAACAGGCGTAAAATAGTTTGATACAACCTGACAACTGAGTGAAAGTGAAAAACATGTTAGCTTGCAACCCCGTTTTAACTGATATCTTATCGTTTTGTTTCCAATAACAAACAATAAAACCTTTGTTGACCTAGGATGGAACCCCTCCTAAAGCCAATAAAAAAAGGATGGAACCCCACTATTTAACATAAATAAACAAACAAGATTGTATTTGTTTTGTTCAGTTCAAATGTTCAAATGCATCCAATATATAATAAAATGTAAATATAAATAGAGAAAACATTGCTTATGGGATTTATTTTTTTCGATAGGGCTACCTTCTTTAAAATCAGAAACAAATAATTCAAAGATGACGCCCCACGCTTTTCCTTTGAATGCCCTATAAATATGCCCTCGGGTTCTTGTATCACATATATCCGGTCTGTTTTGCACTTTAATCAAAAACTGTTCCGAATCGAAATTCATTTTAGGTGCTCACCCTATAAATTCTCGTAAACATCTGCGGCAGCTACAAAAGTGGTCCGTCTGAATGCGTCTGCCACTAGGAGACGCCACTAGCAGTGAGGCTCGGCGACTGTGGCTGGCCACAGTCGCTCGTCTGGGGTGCTACGTCCACTTCACATAAGAACCCACGGTAAATCATCGGAAGCTGCTTTGTGGATCCACAGAGTAGCGCTGCAAAGTGGCCCGTCTGGTTTGGGCCTACGCAGACAGCATGGTGCGCCACCGCAACAATAATCCACAAAAGACATAGTAGAAGAGGTACCTGTATCAGTTGAAGAAAAAAACAACATCAAGAGAAAACCCAGAAAGAAGTGGATGCAAAACACTGTATATATCACTTTCTGTTTCAAGTATATATCTAGCTGTATATATCTAGCGAAATTATCATCTTTATGTAGGAGATCAATAGGTCACTATTATAGCAGTAAAATGGTGTAAATATCCAAAAATTTTAATACCTATTTATTCGCCTGGATACCGAACTCTTTTACGAAATTAAATTAATTTTTCGTAGATAAGAGCAGGAGTTTGAAGTACCTACTTATTCCAACTTTGACAGTTATTCGAGGTATTATGTTTATGTGTAGTTAATTATTTTATAAAACCTTTTAGTGCGGCAGATTCGTGCAAATATTATAAGAATTGTGCATTTAATGATAGAAGCATATAATTTGGACTACATATACTACACATATAAAAGTTCAAAATTAGATATAAGGCCATCTCAGATTTTACCTTTTACAAAAATGGCGGGCATTCAAAATGGCGACGATATACAGAGTGGGCCAAACAAAAGTATCCACCTCGACATTTGGCAGTATTTATTAGATTTTAACAAAATTAAAAAAACAGGTCAATTTTTGATCTAAGGGGGACACATTTTTACGGTACAAACATCTGTCATTTGTTAACACCCTCCCTTCCACTTCCCCCACCACTTATTTGTAAATAGGGAATAGAGGTCGTGTGATAGCTCATTTGAAAGGTTATTCAATTCTCTATTCATCAATATCAACGTTGACATAAACATTTATACAGGGTGTCCAAGAAAAATTATTTTGAATTTAATTAATTGACACAAAAAGAAGAATGTATGTAATTTATTTAATTCAAAATACATTCTACTACTGTCACAAAATTTTTGATCAATAGACACTGTTTTTCGCTCAATTTCAATGTTCAAGCTTCCACTTATTTACCTCTTGATAGGTTGAATATTGAATTTAAGCAACAAACAATGTTTATTTAGCAAATAAACATTTTTTTATGTTTTTTTGTCAGCAGTAGAATGTTTTTTGAGTTAAATAAATTACATACATTCTTCTTTTTGTGTCAATTAATTAAATTTAAAATATTTTTTCTTGGACACCCTGTATAAATATTTATGTCAATGTTGATATCACTGAATAGAGAATTGAATAACCGTTCATATGCTATCATACGACTCCTATTCCCTATTTAAAAATACGGGGTGGGGGAAGTGGAAGGGAGAGAGTTGACAAATGACAGATGTTTGTACCGTATAAATAAGTCCCCCTTGGATCAAAAATTGACCTGTTTTTTTATTTTCTTAAAATCTAATAAATACTGCCAAATATCGAGGTGGATACTTTTATTTGGCCCACTCTGTATATGTGACTAATAGCACGATAACTTTTGAACGAAAAGTCCGATTTCAACCAAATTTGGTATGTGGGAATGTGGGTTCTTTTTTTGGTGTATAAGATCAAGATCTTGAACTGGAAGAATCGGTTTACCAGAAGTTGTGTTTTTCCTGACCTTTTATGTAAAAATATGTTGTTTGTTTTTCAATTCTTTCATTCTGTATATATTAATTTTTCAAAAAAAATAATACCGGCATTGAAAAGAGCGTAAAAATATTTTTTAGGAAATATTTTTAACCCTTTAGTTATGTTAATTACCAATTAATAAATGCATAACGTATCTTCACATGTACCTATGAACCTATGGGCGGTAAATTCGTGCAAATAATATAAGAATTAACAAAATAAAATATGTTGTTTATTTTTCAATTCTTTCATTCTGTATATATTAATTTTTCAAAAAAAAAATAATACCGGTATTGAAAAGAGCGTAAAAATATTTTTTAGGAAATATTTTTAACTCTTTAGTTATGTTAATTACCAATTAATAAATGCATAACGTATCTTCACATGTACCTATGAACCTATGGGCGGTAAATTCGTGCAAATAATATAAGAATTAACAAAATAAAATATGTTGTTTATTTTTCAATTCTTTCATTCTGTATATATTAATTTTTCAAAAAAAAAATAATACCGGTATTGAAAAGAGCGTAAAAATATTTTTTAGGAAATATTTTTAACTCTTTAGTTATGTTAATTGCCAATTAATAAATGCATAACGTATCTTCACATGTACCTATGAACCTATGGGCGGCAGATTAGTGCAAATAATATAAGAATTAACAAAACAAAGGGTGAAAGAATTGACAAAATAAACAACATATTTTTACATAAAAAAAAAACAGTAAAAACACAACTTCTGGTAAACCGATTCTTCCGGTTCAAGACCTCGATCTTATTCATCAAAAAAGAACCTTGATACCAAATTTGGCTGAAATCGGACTTTTCGTTCAAAAGTTATCGTGCTATTAGTCACATATGTATAGTCGCCATTTTGAAAGCCTGCCATTTTTGTAAAAGGCAAAATCTGAGATGGACATATTAAAATTTGAACCTTGATATGAATGTGTAGTATATGTGGTACAAACTAAATGCTTCTATTATTAAATGCACAATAATTGTTTCACATATCGGCTGCACTATTTATTTCTTTTACCATTATCTCATAAAAACATTTTTTTATAATCCTGTTTTGTTTACCGACAAACGTTTTGTTGTTTAACAAGTAATTAAAAATATTGCATTGTTATTTATAATGATAAAAAGCGATAAAATCGATCAACAATGTCAGGCGGATCCCTACCACATTAATAAAAAATAAAACTGCAATAAAGATCGCGACCGGAATTAAACGGTAGGTTAGTTATTTTAGTCCTTCGTTTGAAAATGGTGCTGTCTCTTGATCGCTGGGTTGGGAAAGTAGCTGTAGTTACCGGTGCCAGTGCTGGAATAGGAGCGGCAACATGTGAACTATTGGTTAAAGAAGGGATTAAGGTACGATATTTTACCTTGATTGTATTTAGATTCTTTGAAAGTATCATCCTTGAAACACAAAGTGAATGAATTGATGTAAAGTAGTTCATTTGTAACATAAAAGTAAAAGTCATTCAGAATTCAGAAGTGTACAGGTTGTATCATTGCTCCAAAATAATATATACTGTATATATACCCCAGGCTGTGGGTGAAAAAACGTGATATAATTCAGGAATTTTTGAAACCTATCAGGTGTTGTAAAGGACGATGCCAGGAATAACTTCTACTAAAATGTAACCAAAAATATTGTGCGCTTTTTTTTATTGCGATTTTCATTTGTTAAATTTGCAATTTTTAATGATTTTTAATTTTGTAGCTTAGGATATTGATTTTAGAGAAAAACTTTTAATATAAAGTTGTAGTAAATTAAAAAACCTACAATTTGAGCTATGGTAAGTTTAATTTCGTTAATTAGTTATTGCAAAACAGTCTGCGAAAAGTCCAAAATGGCCGTTTTTTACAATTGCAATATTTATTGTACAAATAATTTTTTTTATTTTTTAAAGCTTTAAAATGAAGATCTTTCAATTCCAAACATAAAAAAAATTGTAAAGCCAGATTAACGAATTTGTTGCTTAGATATTATAAATTGTTTATCCCAAGAGGTCAAATGTCGAAGGCTATAACTTTTTGAAAAAAAAAAATCGTAGAGAGTTGGTGAAACATCCAATCTCCTTCTAAAGAGTTATATTTTCATATTCTGATGTAAATAAATGCGTAAAATATTTTTAAACCTCTAATTTTTGGGTTTGAAAATAAGGTGACAAATCTCGTTATAAACATTTAGAGCTGAAGCGGCCCTGTATAATATCCTATGAGTTTTTAACTTACAGATTATTGTTGCTGAAGATGAAACGAAGATTTTAAAAAAAAATAAAAAAAATCTACGACCAACTGAAGCCGAGATAATTTTTGGGATTTAAAATAAGGGGGCAAATTTCGTTATAAACATTTAGAGCTGAAGCGGCCCTGTATATCCTATGAGTTTCTAACTTTATATTGTATATTATAGTAAGAAGTAACATTATTACAGTAGAACTCCAATTATCCGGATTAATTGGGACCGGACCCGATCCGGATAATTGGATTTTTCTCGAAAAAGGCCTTTCCCGGTAAAGAAACGTAATTACAGCAAAACGCAATGGAGAACATATACGATATTTATTATGAAAACAATACAGTATACACAACAATATGTAAATGACAAAGTTTACATTACGTAATATTGACACACAATACTGAATCACAGTAAAATAAATTATTTTTTACAAACTTGATTTTTTCTTTTTCTCAACCTGATCCGGATAATTGGCGATCCGGATAATTGGAGTCCGGATAATTGGAGTTCTACTGTATTATTATATTTATATAACAATGAAAAAATTAAAAATATAGTTATATATTTCATATATATGTATCATTTTTGTAATATTATTTCTTCAGAAATGAAATTTCACATATAAAAGTTTATCAAGAAAAACAATTACAGTGGTAAATAGACTGTATATTATAATGGTAATATTATTAATTTGTTTTCTGTCAAAATTTAATACAAGTTACGTAAAAATTTTCCGACCGCGCGGATTTGAAGCGAACCGGGCGATTTGCAAAATTCGGCCGCCCGCAAAAGCACCGATTTTAAAAATAATTTTTAATAATTAAATGTAATTATATTTTATAATAATTTTTATTTTAAGATAATATAAGTCTTTCTTTAGTCAATGACTGTAAAATAATTTCTTAATTGTTATAAATAAAGGCACTACGACTTAAGAAAGAAAAAACAATTATCTCGGCTTCAGTTGGTTGTAGAAATTTTTTATTTTTTTTATAAATCTTTATTTTGTCTTCAGCAACAATAATCTGTAAGTTAGAAACTCGTAGGATGTACAGGGCCGCTTCAGCTCTAAATGTTTTTAAAGAAATTTGCCCCCTTATTTTCAAACCCAAAAATTATCTCGGCTTCAGTTGGTCGTAGAAATTTTTTATTTTTTTTTATAAATTTTCGTTTCATCTTCAGCAACAATAATCTGTAAGTTAAAACTCATAGGATGTACAGGGCCGCTTCAGCTCTAAATGTTTATAACGAAATTTGCCCCCTTATTTTCAAACCCAAAAATTAGAGGTTTACCAGACTAACCCAATACTGACGGATGACCTTGCTGTTATGGGTGAATATTTTCGCAAATGGAGGCTACGGCCCAATGCAACGAAAACTGAAGTGTGCTGTTTCCATCTGAATAATGCCCAAGCCAACAAAAAAACTCTCCGTTCACTTTGAAAACAGACTACTCACTCATAACACCACACCAAAATATCTTGGAGTGACTCTTGACAGAACCTTAAGTTTTAAGGAACACCTACAAAGAACGGCAGAAAAACTGAAGACGCGAAATAATATAATCCAAAAGCTATGTGGCACCACATGGGGTCCTCAGCCTCCGTACTCAGATCATCCGCTCTCGGACTCGTATACTCGGCGGCTGAATATGCTTCGCCGGTATGGCTCAATAGCAAACACACGAAGATCATTGACACCCAATTAAACCAGACAATGCGAATGATCTCAGGTACAATTCGACCAACACCGAACTACTGGCTTCCCATTCTGAGTCACATTCCACCGCCTAAACTAAGAAGAAGTCATTCTCTTCTCAGAGAATATCGAAAAATCGAGGCTAACCATCAACTACCCATCCACCATGATAAGCTTGATATCGAAATGAACAGACTGCGCTCCAGATATCCCCCATTGTTAAGGGCCACCTCCCTACATCAGGAACATTTCGACCTCACCAACGCTTGGAGAAGACAATGGGAGAGCGACTCACCACAGGAATCACACCAAATGGCCTGTATCGATCAGAAACCGCCAGGCTTTGAACTGCCCCGCAATACATGGACGGCGCTGAACAGAATAAGAACAGGTACCGGTAGATGTGCTGACAGCTTGCATAGATGGGGAAAGGCCCCTACTCCTGAGTGTGACTGTGGTGCGCAACAGCAGACCGTCCGCCACATTATTGAGGAATGCCCCCGAAGGCGGTACCCTGGAGTTTTCGATGAGTTCCTGAATGCGACCGAAAATGTTTTACAGTACCTATATTAATACATTAGATGTTCGTTTATGATACTTATATAATGTTTTATATACTTTTTTTAAATTATGTGTTCTTGTTGTATCTATGCCATACGATAAATAAATAAATAAGAGGTTTAAAAATGTTTTACGCATTTATTTACATCAGAATATGAAAATATAACTCTTTAGAAGGAGATTAGATGTTTCACCAACTCTCTACGATTTTTTTTTCAAAAAGTTATAACCTTCGACATTTGACCTCTTGGGATAAACAATTTATAATATCTAAGCAACAAATTCGTTAATCTGGCTTTACAATTTTTTTTATGTTTGGAATTGAAAGATCTTCATTTTAAAGCTTTAAAAAATAAAAAAAAATATTTGTACAATAAATATTGCAATTGTAAAAAACGGCCATTTTGGACCTTTCGCAGGCTGTTTTGCAATAACCAATTAACCAAATTAAACTTACCGTACCTCAAATTGTAGGTTTTTTAATTTACTACAACTTTTTATTAAAAAGTTTTTCTCTAAAATCAATATTCTAAGCTGCAAAATAAAAAATCATTAAAAATTGCAAATTTAACAAATGAAAATCGCAATAAAAAAAAGCGCACAATATTTTTGGTTACATTTTAGTAGAAGTTATTCCTGGCATTGTCCTTTACAACACCTGAGAGGTTTCAAAAATTCCTGAATTATATCCTGAAATCGACCTATTTTTCAACCACAGCCTTGGGTAATACAATACATAGACGATATCCATTTTCAATTCTTAAAAATCCATCAAATGGCGAAAAAACCACTGACAAGGCGCTTAATATAAGCCTTTTTTACAAAATTTAATAAAAATATTCTATTTGTATAACAAGGGAGGAAAGTGCTACTTTTCCTCCCGAGAATGAAGTTGACTGCCCGACGCGTAGCGGAGGGCAGTAATCATTCGAGGGAGAAAAAACACTTTACTCCCATGTTATACGTATGATTTTTCCTCCTTCCTCAAATATCAAGTAATTTTTTCATTTTTAAATAACTTATTTACGTATCTAACTGACAAAATTTATTAGAGCACTAAAACTAACACGTAGGTACAGTATAACTGTCAACTGTCAAATATAAGTCAAATTATTAATTGTTAAATCAAAATAACAATTTACTGTTTTTACCATTCTACAAAATATATGATGCTGTATAAATAAACGGTAAAATGTATAGGTACTTACGTAATAGATAATAGATGACGTCATACCATGACGTCACTTTTATTTTTCCTCCCTAGGGAAGAAAAGTACTTTCCCTCCCTAGAAAGGACAAGTACGACTTTGCTCCCTACAATCAGGTCAGGAAAAGTTTACTTTCGGTAGAGGTAGGTGGAAAAATGTCTTTCTTCAATTGGGTGATTGGGCACTCTTATACAGGTATTCAAAATATACCCATATTTCATCTCAATACTCAATACTCAATAAAGACAATAATATCGTCTAAAATAGATTTATGGTATACAGCCAACCTAGGGAACTTCCCTTTTAGTTTATATATGACAGTATGGTCAACTTGGCGCTACAATACTTGCGATTAGCCACACAACGGAGCAACATAAAGCTGGACATATGGTTCATTTCAAGATGTTTACATCATAAAGTCTTCCTTAACATTTTGTAGAGTTAGAACATCCAATAATGTACATCCTAACATCAGGACCTCCATGCAGATTAAACTCATGAAGAAAGAGATTTGTAAATATTACAGTAAACTCAATTTAACATCGGCGTTTAGCCTGTTTAATATTATTTTTAAATAATGTAAATTGAATTTTAAATTCAACCATTGTTTGGTTCTGGGGCTATTTAGCAAGTATGTACGTAAGTAATCTAACCACACTTTTTAGCTTTTAAAAATTTCAACCATCTTTCAATTCTAATAGTGGGATTACTTATTTTATTGTAGATTCACTGATGATGGACCGATAGGTCTGAAAACGTTCTGAATTGGACATATTTTATTCAATCCATTGGGATTTTTTAAGTTTTAATAAATATACCAATTTACATAGAAGTGGTTTTACTTCTTGTTAGAGTTTTTTATTTACATAATTATTTATACAGGGTGCTCAAAAAAAAAATTTAAAATAAATTAATTGGGACAAAAAAATACATATAATTTATTTAATTCTAAATACATTTTACTCTTGTCCGAAAACAGGGAAAAGTTTTTCGCTTAAATTCAATATGAAAGCTGCTACCCACTTGCCCCTTGTCTGTTTGAACATTTAATTTAAGCGAAAATCAATGTTTATTTTTCAAATGATCATTTTTTCTGTTTTCTGACAGCAGTAAAGTGTATTTTGCATGAAATAAATTACATCCATTCTTCTTTTTGTTTCATTAATTTAATTCAAAAAATTTTTGTTTGGGCACCCTGTATAAATAATTATGTTAATGTTTATATTAGAGACTCCTATTCTCATTTAAAAAAGTCATCGATTACGTCATCACGCCCAGATGGATGACGTCACTAGTATTATATATGTTACGGACAATGACGTAAATCCGGCCAAAAACGTTATTGGTCGGCCAATATCGACAATGGCCGGTTGAATTGGTCATTGTCGACAATGGCCGGATATTAACGTTATTGTCCATATAAACTGGACATTGATGATAATTTTAAATTCTTGATAACATTTCTATCATTGCCCGGCCAATTTCGACAATGCCCGTTGTTAATCGGTCAATGTTGAAATTTTGACTAAAAGATAGGTTATGTGTAGGTTTACTTCATGTGTGTATATTGTGTATTGTTTTCGTGCTGAAATTACTCGAAAATTTATTTAAGGTGATATAGTAGCGATCAACAGGTAGCCAAAACGCGTTCCAAGATTGCGGCTATAATTTTGAATATTTTTTCGAGATATTTGGCACACGTATTCGTAATATAATAAAGAGTGGCGGTACAGAGCCCAATTTGAAAAATATATTAATATGTGGAAATTACTCTGCAGTGGTGTCATCGTGTGGGAACGCGTGGGAACGCCGTTCCCGCACTGGTTAAGAAAAGAAAAAAAAATAGAGAATTTAGGTTTTGTAAACAAAAATTAGCAGTACGTTCCGGCACTGCGTTCCCGCACTGCTAATTTTGCCATGACACCACTGTTACTCTGTAATTAAATACAATATTAAAAAAACGAGCCTGTACCGCCATTAAGAAGAACAAAAAAATACACTTTCTTCAAATAAAATTTTTATCCGATGCCTAGATTTTGTGTCATTTTGGAACTACTAATGAAATAAAAAATTTTAGTAGTTCCAAAATGACACAAAATCTAGGTATTGGATAAAAAATTTTATTTGAAGAAAGTGTATTTTTTTGTTCTTCTTAATGGCGGTACAGGCTCGTTTTTTTAATATTGTATTTAATTACAGAGTAATTTCCACATATTAATATATTTTTCAAATTGGGCTCTGCACCGCCATTCTTTATTATATTACGAATACGTGTGCCAAATATCTCGAAAAAATATTCAAAATTACAGCCGCAATCTTGGAACGTGTTTTCGCCACCTGTTGATCGCTACTGTTTCCTCTTAATAAGTGTTATGATGGATTTCAACGATGTGCGCACTCGTTTTAATAATAATTATATAAACTTAATAGTCAAGTCAAAACGTGATGACAGTAAATCATTTTTAAACTGTGACGAATACAATAGCCGAATAAGTGAAATTAAAGAAGCGAAAAATATTTTGAGAACACCGGATGCTAAAAAAACAACAAAGCACTATAGAATGAAATTCAATTATCAAGCCAGCTCCCGCCAGCCACCTGACTTTTGGAAGTTTAAACATTAATTTAAGCGAAAAACCATTGTTTATTCTTCTTTTTTTTGTTAAATAATTTAATTAAAAAAAATTTTTTTGGACACCCTTTATAATTAATTATGTAAGTGTTTATGTTACTGAATAGAGAATTGAATAATTTTTCAAATAAGGTAGCACACGACCCCTATTGTCAGTTAAAAAATCATCGATTACGTCATCACACCCAGATGGATGACGTCACTATTATGCCATATATGCCAAAATATCATAATTTAAAAATAAAAATCGACCTGTTTCGAGATTTTTCCTTAAAGTCGCCGGTTTACGAAATAACGAATTTATTCCTTTCATTTGCACCATACTGTATATAAAAATATTATTATTTCCTTGTTTGTATTTATGAATATGTTACCCATATTATGATAAATAAAGACGTTTTATTTGTTTTTAATAATTATTCTTATATTTGTGCAACTACTTTCAGAAACATCTTAGTATCTCATTTTAAACACTTATTGACGTACACCTATTGACTTCTGAGGCATCGATTTATCAACATTGGCCATTTGCTTCTGGCCAGTGTCGTTATTGACCGGTTATTGATGAAAAATCTAATTTTACGTTAAGTTTTTACAACATTGGCCAATATTTAAGGTTATTGTCGTTAATGGCCGGGCATTGTCGTTAATAACTAAGGAAAATGGACATTCACGACAATGCCCGGCCATTAACGTCAATATCCAATTTACATCATTGATCGTAACATATATATTCCAAATATACATATATCATACTCCCTTCATACATACTTCATACTCCCATACATATTAAGTATAAAATCCCCTTCTTTGCTGTCCACAAGGAGTATTGTATCGTCTGCATATATGAGATTATTCACTAATATTCCCTTAATTGATAGATAGGCCTTCATTGGTGTATTCTATTTAAAAACAATAGTGCCTCTTTAAACATTTCTTCTGAGCACATATTAAAATCTCTATAATCTATCTATACTAACATCACATTATAATATGCAAGAATTCTATTGTCATAATTTTTTTTTCATTTTAATTACTTAACGTTTTTAATTTGATTTTTGTTTTTATTCCTTCATACTCCTTCCTATTTCCTTCCTTCCTACTCCACCCCCTATTAAAACAAAAAAATGTTTAAAACTATAAAATAAGATTGTACCTATTGTGCCGATTTCGTCCTTTAAGTGCTAATATACATACTGTTATAAGTTTTTATTATAACCTAATTACAAATGTATTTTTATTCTTGAAATAATTAAGTTTAATAATTAGCTGCAGTAATTTTACTTGTAATTTCAAGGCTTTTGTTGAGTAGGTCAAACCAGTTTCGAAAACAAATTTTATTAATCTTATCTTTGCGACCTCTACATGTTAATAATAGCTTGCAAACTTCACGCTATTATTTGTAAATAATCAATGAGTAGGTGTGTATCTACGTAAGCAAATTTTAGTGTCAACATTAATATCACAAGAGAGTGAGAATAAATTGAAAATATTGCTACAATTTTTCGAAAACTTGATGTTTGTAATAGACACGAGAGCCCGCAGGGCTCAAGTGACTATTGCCGAATGGCAACAAATTTGAGAAACTAATTGGAGCATTATTTTTTTTATTTATTCTGACTATCGTGTGATACTCGACAGATTAATTTTTATTATGCAATGTTAAATAATTTTTATGGGGAAATTTTTGAGAATAAATTTTATGTCAAAGACCAAGAGATCATAAATTTTCATCGCCCTGTATATAGCCAAAATTTGTAAATAATACAATTAGTCGTAAGCAGTGTTTCGTGGTAAAGAGGAAAAGTGTAGTGATAAAGATCTTACGAACGGACTTAACAATTCCAAACAATGGAACTAAATTACGATCGGTTTTAGAAAGTGGATGTATTAGCGGTTGGAGTGAACAATAGAACGTTTCTAAATGGTTTCCCCGAAAGCAACGACGGTAAACAGATTTGTTTAGTTTTAGAATAGAGGGTTTTTTCTAGGATATAAGAAAGAAGTTAATTTTAATATCTCCTGGAAATTTGACAAGACAGGAAATTTGTATACAACACTATTTGTTCTTAAGAAATGAAAGTAGGGAGGTAATGTTGAGAGACCGATGGAGGGAGAATAGAATGGTTGAGTCTGAGTTTGATGAGTTAAAAAGTTTAAGTGTATAATTAGGATCTGAAGAGACTAGTCGAGTTTGGAAAGTAGTGATTTTGTGTAAAGTGGTGAATTTGGTGGCCGTGTAAGCAGATTTCTGTAGAGACGAGATCGTGATCGAGTGGAGAAGTAAAATCTCCTCGTGTCCGAATAGATTCCAGTTTTCTGTCTGAAACGAGTAGCCGGTTTGTATCAATTTTGCACAAGATATCGAGCTGAGAGAAAAAATCTTTGAATTATAAAGATTAATATTATTTGTATCGAGTCAGAGACTAAATTGAGCAGAGATTTCAAGCGAGTGCTGTTTTGTTTGGGAAACAGTTTGGACAAGAAGAACAGTTGCAGCATTCGAGGAGCACGTGTGGGAGAAACGAGGATAACACAATCCATGAGAAGCAGTTAAGAAGATAGATAAGGTTAGTCAGATTATTTGTGAAAAGAGAGAGTTGTTTGATATTACATACCATATTTGTTTTTTGTCAATTTAACAGTTTTGCAGCATAATTTATTCATTCATAAATTCAGAGAGGACATAATTAATCTATTTAATAGGTGAAAATTAAATTTTGTTTTTTTTATAATAATACGAAAAGTCCACCGAAACATTTAAATAAAATTTAAATTCATCGAGGTTCGGTGGAACCTCGATTATCCGTCAGGCCACCGGACCAAGGGTATGACGGATAATCGAAAAGACAGTCAACACAACATTTAAAAAAATAAAAATTCATAGTACCTACATATAACATAACTCAAATTGTATCTGTATGTTTTATTTGAAAATAGGAAGGGGGATTTACACTAATACAGTCGAATTAATTTGATTTAAAATATTCCGAAATCTTTGTTTGTTTTATTGTTACTTCACATTTTGCAACGGCTGAATTTCTTAATCGACGTAAAATCATCAAATCTAATAATTATTGTGCCGTGCGTTTTTATTTTCGGCTTGCGAATCTAAAAATAGAACTCTAAGCGTTTGGCCACACGGTCTATTTTTTACGGCTGCCGTAAGAGCCGTAAAAATCAGCGAGAAAATGGGTCCCACGGTGAGAATAGTAGATGGCCAGACTGAGCTGTAAAATATCGCACAGCAACAGTCTGGCCATCTACTATTCTCACCGTGGGACCCACTTTCGCGCTGATTTTTACGGCTATTACGGCGGCCGTAAAATATCGCCCGTGTGGCCAAACGCTAAAAGCACGGTATCATTTATCATTACCTATTTAAATTGAAATTTAATCCAGAGCCCTGAATAAGAACAAAAATTATTTACATAAAAAATGCGGTGATGGCATAACTGCATGTGTACATTTCAACGAATTTCGTTTGGCTTATCGCAATGCTCAAACAAAATGGATTGATGACTAAATTTTTACTCATGTAGTAGATATGTTACAGTTCAAGTTGATTCTCAGTTAGAGTTGACTCCAACTAGTTGGAGTCAACTCCAACTGAAACGAGCAGTAAAAGTTGATTTTAAAAATTTAAATCAACTTTTACTAGTTGGAGTTGACTCTTCCTGGATCGATTCAGTAAATGTTGATTATACGAGAATCTCAAGTGCATTTTTGATGAGTGTGCGTTTCTTTGTTTTGACCGTTTCAACTACTTATTAGTATAGTCTGTAACGTCGCCCCCGTTAGGTAAATTATTCTGATTCGATTTTTTGCACAAACTTACTCAAAGAAATCTTCTTCTTCTTCTTCTTGACTGGCTTTACAACTCGGGGTGAGTCTTCGCCGCATCCACTATGGCCCTCCATCGTCTGCGATCTTGCGCTGCGATCAAAGAAATACATCCGTATAACAATCCTTATAACAAATACACAGAGTGTCACGCGGTACAGCGGTCGAAAAATTGTTTAACCAATTTCAGTAAAGTCAGTCAGTAAAGTGACTCTTTATCGAACGAGTCTGATATTACGAGCAGAGGAACAGACGCGTTTGATAAAGAGTATTGAGGTGGTGCGTACAAAATTGTATCGATAATCATAAAAAACATAACACTTTCTTACAACTTTGAGGAAATTTTTTTAATTTTAGACGAAATAAAAAATTCGTATGACAGTAATGACAGTAATGACATATGACTTTTGCATGATGGCCGGTTTTGATGTTTAATCGATAGTTATCAATATTGTATACCTACCTAATTACTAAATCTATAAAGTTTTGATTTATTTTGTATGAATATAATTGCGAAACACAACAGAATTTTACTTTTTGACAAAAATTTTATTAATAATAAAATAAATTTTGTACAATATTTTTAATAATTAAAGTAAATAAATTTTAATTTCACTCAAATAAATAATCGATTGCTGCCATTGACCACTTACATTCAATCTCGGTTAATTTGATTAATTATCGCGGCAGGTAAAGTAACATTCTTCTTTCAATACAACAAAGTGTTACTTTACTGCCGAAAATGAGGGCAAATGAGTACAATAATGAATGATTTTAGTGAAGTTCGGCGATAAACAATGATTTTAAATAAATTCGCAAAAATACATAGTTTTTTCACTTCGTACAAATTTTTTTTAGATCCTTTGGGCCTTTTTTCTCTAAAATTGACTGTTGTCGAGTTATTAGCGACTTAAAATTTGAAAAACGCCAAAATAACCATTTTCAAGGTTTAATAACTCGGTTAAAGATAATTATTGTGAAAGTCCAGCGAGCGGCCGTGGAGTAACGGCATAATCGCTGGCCTCATACGCCAGTGCACGTGGCTTCGAGCCCTGCTAAAGACAAACCATTTTCATTTTTAATAATGACACGAGCCGTCTCACCGTGCCTCGGAGAGCACGTTAAGCAGTCGGTCCCCCTGGGCTAGTGTAGATCGACACTAGTTACTTGAAACAGGGTTAAAGATGTAATTGGCACCGGAACTGTCCGAAAGGCAAAAATGCCATACGATATTATACATTATGAAAGTCAGAAACTAAAAAAAATCAAAGATTAAAGCTACCTCTATAAGATCCTGAAGAAATTTTTGTCATTATTTCATTAATAAGATATTATTTTTAATTATCAACAATGAGCGCTAACCGTGTATTGAGGCGGCCGTCAATGTGAGTGCGAGTGAGATTCACCATTGGATGGCTGGAATGGTGCATCTCTTTAGCACTCACCATTGACGGTCGCCTAATACGCACTTAGCGCTCATTGTTAATAATTAAAGATAAAGCTTAGTAATAAAATAGTGACAAAAATTTCTGCTGGATCTTGTAGAGGGGGCTATAAACTTTGATTTGGTCACTTTCTGACTTTCATAATAATGGATTTTAACCGAGTTATTAAGCCTTGAAAATGGCTATTTTCGCATTTTTCAAATTTTATATCGCGTATAACTCGACAACAATCAATTTTAGAGAAAAATCACAAAATACCTTTTTTGCTCAGAATAACCCAAATGATCAAAAAAAATTGTTCGAAGTGAAAAAATTATTTTTGTGAATTTGTCTAAAAAAATTGTATAAAAAACAATGTATCGATCAAGGTACTGCCTGGCACCCAGTAGATTTGTTATAAGGACCTCTTTTTGAGTAAATTTACCTAACGGGGGCGACGATACAGCCTAGACTAATTTGAACATATTCAGTAACATTTAATTTCTAGAATCGGCTATTTGTGTGAATCAGAATCAACTTTTACTAAATGGCATTGGGAAGCGTATACTTTTCCTAGTTGGAGTCTACTTTTACTAGTAAATGTTGAATATAAATCTTCATTTTATATTTATAATCAACTTTTACTGAAACCAGCCGGTAGAGTTGACTCCAACTAGTTGGAGTCAACTCCAACTGGATAATAAACTTGAACTGTAACAGATATAACTTATGTATGGACCCTGACGGTTAACAGAGGTTACGGTTAATAGAGAGACGGATAATCGAGGCTCCACTGTAGTAGAATTACAGATTATGCATTTTTAGTAGATAAAATATTTTTACGAGAGAACAAAGTTTTAGCATATATTTTGAATCTTATATTTATGGTATAGTATATGAATAAGTAATATTTATAAAATTTATATGATTGTGAGCATATTTATTTTCCTTGTTTTGTCCTGGATAAAGTAGAAATAACTATTAGATCAGGCGATTAAATCAGAAATACAACATGCTATAAAATTGGCAAAAAACAAGAAAGCCGTTGGTTCCGACAACATACCTACAGAAATGTTACAGCTCATAAATGAGGAAAACATTGGAATACTAGTCAAACTTTTCAATGATGTTTATTCGACTGGTGATATCCCTGAAGATTGGTTAAAGTCCGAATTCATAACCCTACCAAAAAAACAACGTCCGAAAAACTGTAGCGACTATAGAATGATAAGCCTTATGAGCCACACCTTGAAAATCTTTCTACGTATCATCCACAGTAGAATCAGAGATAAATGTGAAGAAGACCAGGATGAAACACAATTTGGCTTCAGAAATGGACTGGGAATCCGGGACGCACTCTTTGCACTAAATGTGTTATTGCAGAAATGCTGAGATCAAAGGAAATACGTCTTTGCTGTATTTATTGACTATGAGAAGGCCTTTGATCGAGTACAGCATCACAAATTAATTAAAATATTGAAGGATAAAGGAGTTGATAGTCAAGATGTACGAATCATAGAAAAATTATACTGGCGTCAAACAGCGACAGCTTGAATAAATGGAAAATTAACAGAAATATGCAAAATACAAAGAGGTGTCAGACAGGGTTGTATACTGTCCCCACTGTTGTTCAATTTGTATTCAGATAGAATATTTAAGGAAGCGCTGCATAATTTGGAATGGGGTGTGAAGGTTAATGGAATTCTGATAAATACAATCAGATATGCAGACGATACAGTTATTTTAAGTGATGATATGAATGGATTACAACACCTTTTAAATGCCATTGACACAGTGGGAAGAGAGTTTGGCCTAAATATAAACTGTTCAAAAACAAAATACATGGTATTTAGCCGTTTGGCCCATCAAGATTCACGGTTATTTTATTTATTTATTGACGGGATTACCCCATTAAAAGTTATACAATTAACAATAATAAGTTTACGAGCTAAATATGTACTAATAATACTTTAACATTATAATTAGATTAACATTTAATAATTATAATTAGATAACAAATATTAGAATAAGAATAGGTAGGTACTTGTAACCTTAGAACTAACAAAAAGAAAATTAAATAAATACTCTATTTAAATTATTTTTAAACATATTCAGAGATATATCAAAAATTTCAATGTGTTTGTCATTTATAAGTTTACAGTAACGATCTATAGGTGAATTTTGGCCATAACTTGTGCGATGGAAAGGAATATAAAATGTTATAAAATCACCTCTTCGATTTCTAGTTTGTATATCAACATTAATACACTGTAATAGATCACAGCAATCTAAATTTCCATTTATTAAATTATACAAAAATACTAATCCTACTTGATTACGTCTATTTTCCAGTGTATTAAGTTTTAAACTGTTTTCTATTAATGCATAATCGTGATCTACAATAGTTTGACCTAATTTAAATGCACAGAACCTCAAAAATTTGTGTTGAATTTTTTCAACAGTCATATTATGAACTGCATGGTAAGGAGACCATACTATAGAGCCATATTCAAGTTTAGATCGCACCAAAGAACAATAAACTCCTCTTACAGTGTCAACTGAAAAATTACTACAGTGTCTCAAAATAAATCCTAACATTTTTGAAGACTGAACTGTTATGTAATTAATGTGTTCAACAAAACTCAAACTCTCGTCAAAAATCACTCCTAAATCTTTAACTTTTGAAACATATTTCAGATCTTCATTATTTATTTTATATGAAGTATTGATCTTCCTATTACCTTTGAAAAAACTAATGTAACAGCATTTTGAGACATTTAGGTTGAGTTTGTGTACTGTACACCAATGTGTCAATCTATCCAGGTCTTCCTGCAGAAGGTGTTGGTCCAAAGGACTAGAAATTATCTTTGATATTTTAAAATCGTCAGCAAAAGCTAAAGCATCACTGTTTTCAAAGCAGTCGAAAATAGAATTCACAAACAGATCAAAGAAAATCGGTGAGCAGTGCCCACCCTGAGGAACGCCCGATGTAACTGCAATAGAGTTTGACAGAAAGGATCCAACCTTAACCTTCTGCTGGTGGCCAGACAGAAAACTCTTGACCCAGGTGACTGTGATTATGCCAAAACCAATATCGATGAGCCTCTTAAGGAAAATGCTATGGTCAACTCGATCAAAAGCTTTAGAAAAGTCTGTATACACTGTATCAATTTGTTTAAAGTCTTCCATAGCATTTATTAATCTATTCTGATATAAAACTAAATTGGTAATAGTAGATCGACCCGAAAAAAACCCATGCTGATTCTTATTTATTAAATTTCGACATAACCAACTTAACTGACCACAAACCAAGCTGTCAAAAAGTTTGGGAATAGATGACTGTATGCAAACACTTCTATAGTTCTTAACATTGCTTTTATCTCCGTTCTTGTAAATAGGCATAATATAACTATTTTTCCAGTAATCAGGAAAAACAGATGTTGTTAGGGACAAATTATATAAAACATGCAATGGTTTTGTAAGAGTACAGATACACCTTTTAAGTAGAATATTGGGTATTCCATCAGGACCTAATGTGGTTTTACTAGGTAAACGCAAAATTTTATTATAAATTTCTTGTATAGAAATGTCTGCAAAGTCGATATTTTGTGAACAATTTACAGGTAAAACTAAACTATCCACAGAACTATTTTGGTCTCCAGGAGTGTAGACTGTCTGAAAGTATTCTTTAAAAAGGTTCACAATGTCTTGGCCATTTTCTGCCAACTCTTCATTATACTGCATTGAGTGAGGTAGTGAGTGATTAGACTTTAGGTCGCGCACATACTTCCAAAAGTACCTAGGATTAGTTTTGAACTCATTATTTACATGAGATATATACTGAGACCAACATACTTCTCTGACTCGTTTGCATTCTGTACGTAGTTGACAAAATCTTAGGTAATCTGAATGTAATTGTGATTTACTGTAAGTTTTATGCATTTTTCTCTTTTGAGATATTATGTATCGCAATTCTGGTGAAAACCATTTAGGAAAACTGCTAGATATATATTTTTTCAAAGGTACAAAAGAGCAATTCCCATACCCAAGATTTCATAAAAATTGTTAACTGAATCATTAATATTATTTGAGAAACATTGTTCCCACCGTACACTTGCTAAAAAATTATTAAGACCAAAATAGTTTGCATTCTTAAAATCATAGTAAAAATCATGTAGATATAAGGTACTAGAGTCTTGATTGTTAGAAAATAGGTTTAAAGTACATTCGTAACTAAAATGGTGCAAACTATCAGCAAAAATAAAATCCTTAGATTTACTAAGTTGTACATTTTTGTCATTTGTAAACAACAGATCCAAATATATATTCCTACTGTTGGGTATTTCATTTAATTGATACAGTTGCAAAAAACCAAATTGTTGAGCAAGTCCTACTGCATTCGATGTACCAGGACACTCTACTCGAACTCCATAATCGTCATTAAACCACCTAGCATCTGGTAAGTTATAGTCACCAAATAAATATATTTTATTCAATGGAAACCTTTGCAAAATATTTTCAACTGCTTCACAATGTTTATTGTAATATATTTCAGGCATCTTAGGTGGAATATACAGACCTCCAATTATGAATTTTATACTTTTAAAATTACAAGAAATAAATAATTGCTCCACAGTTACCTGTTCTATATGGATTCTAGCAGAAGATATAGTTTTACGTACATAAACAAGAATGCCACCACCTCGTGATTTTTGACTAGTTAAACTTGATCTATCATTACGGTATATATTGTAATTTTGACATTCCAATTCACTATCCAAATAGTCACAGCACAGGTTGCTCTCAACTAATACTAAAATATCATAGGAGGAACTATTCACAGCCATTTTTAGAGCATCTAACTTAGTACGAAGTCCTCCCACATTTTGGTAGTAAGCTATCAATGGGGTATTGATTAGTTTTCCTGATTTCTATGATTAATTCTTTTAGCTATAACCTTTGGTATCCCGTTTATATATTTAATCTGAAGATCAGGTTCACCATTGCTTATTCTGCGTTGCAATTCCTCCTTAGCTGACTTAAAAGCATTTTGTTGTAGCTTTGTTGAGTCATATGATATTTTAAATGATTCTAGACGTCTTTTGGAACGAAAAATGTGCTTGACAGTTTCAGAATTATTGCAAATTATCTTGATTGGTCTAGGTTTGTTGTTTCTTCCTTTCTGACCTACTCTGAGTACCTTAACAATATCTGGTACCTTGGTTTGATGCCCTACTTTCTCAAAAATCTGATGCAAAATCTGAGTATCATGTCTAATCTTATCCTGAAAATCAATAGCAGAAGACTCGGGAACATCATATACCATAAGGTTGTTTGCCCTAATGGAGCGTTCATGGGCTTCTCTTAAAATCAACTCGATGTTCGATGATACTGGAGAAGATTTGAGTTCCTGCAGTTCCCTTTTAAGACTGTTAACTTCATCTTGTAACTCACTCATTTTTCTTACTACCATTGGAGCCGATTTGAAGGCATCTCGGCACTCCAAGCATAGAAACATTAAAGTTCTTTTTTGAAGCACTACAGCCCTCATTTCAGATGCTGACATTCCAGAACATTCCTCTGTCAGATGAAAAGTCGTCCTACAGCAATCACAATATATATGCTTGTCTTGGGATGTTATCTCCAAGTTGCATTGTTTACAATCTGCAGGCATGGTTAACCTCACTTTTCTGCTTTATGATTTTTTCCACTTAAACTGCTTAAAAACTAAGAATCCAATGTAACAACAACAAAATTTATCGCTGATCAACTACTAGACATCAACTCAGGTATTTAAAAACCTCTAATTTAATGTTTTTTTGAAAAACTGTTCAAGAAAAAATAAACAAAACAACTCGCAAACATAACCTTCAAGGTTGTCAAGGTTATGTGTTGATGGTCATATAATTCAAAGAGTTCTAAGTTTTAAATATCTTGGTTGCCATATTACTGAACAACTAGATCCAGATAAAGAGATAAAATGTAGAATCGAGATAGCCCGCACGACATTTTTAAAAATGAGGTCATTCTTCTGTAATGATACCTTGCAACTTCAACTTCGAAAGCGCATGATTAAATGCTACATTTGGTCAGTCCTCTTGTATGGTGTCGAAGCATGGACATTAAAAATATCCACCATTAACCGTTTGGAGGTCTTTGAAATGTGGCTGCACAGACGTATTCTGAAAATACCATGGACGGCTATGCTGACAAATGTGGCAGTCCTTAAGAGAGCAAATGCTACCCGCGATCTGCTTGATAACATCAAATATAGAAAGATGGCCTATTTTGGACACGTAGTAAGGGGAGACCGGTATAATAGTCTTCAACTTATTATGATGGGTCAAATCTAAGGACGCAGAGGAATTGGTAGAAAGCAGGCCTCTTGGTTGAAGAATATCCGGGAGTGGACAGGAATAAAGAAAGCAGAACACCTATTTAGAATAGCTCGAGACAGAGACAGTTTCGCCATATTAATCGCCAACGTCAAGGGGACTTGATAGGGCACGTTAAGAAGAAGAAAGTAGGTAACGAGAAATACTAGAAGCCACAAACTAAAGGTGATATATTAAAATCAATTAGCCTTGAGAACATTTTTTTATTGGAAAAATTTATTAAATTTTGGTTTTGTTTCCATGAGTAGCAATTAAAATAATTAATTAATTAATTGAATTGATAAGATGCTGATCAATCTCATAACTGAGAGAAAATATGTAGCATAATAGTACATACAAAATTCAATTCTTTGTAAATAAACATTTAGTGACATTTACCCCAATTATATCACACACATTTTTCAACTTGTCAAAGTGAACAGCACAGTTTAGCAAATATCCAGACGAAGATATCAATAAAATATTAGTTAAAATTATTTATAAAGATAGTTTTATTCATGAAATAATCTTACCGAAGTAAGATATAAATAATATATTAGTTAAAATATTTATAATTACAATTTTATTTACGAAATAATCTTACCGAAGTACACTCGAGCGCTTAAAATCGCCGACTTGTGTTGTCCTCGTGACAATTTGACATTAGATGTAGAACTAAAAGTTTATTACCTATGGTTAATTTTCTTAAATGTGACAGCTGTTAAAACTAGGAAACTCGTTGTAATTAAACAAAAACAAAATACCTAAAAATTATTCCCAGTATAATAATATATCTGAACGCAATGAAAAATATTTTGAATCCATTGTTTGAATTTACTTTTGTAATAATTGATATCTAGGTTTATATGATATTACACCAAGAGAACAATTTCTTTTCTCCTAAAACACCGATTTCTTTGAGCAATATTTTTTAAAAGTTAACATATCCTATCAACTTAAACATACCGGTTCACATATAAAGAAACGAGTTTTTTAAACACAACTCAATAATTTCTTACAGATAATTTCTTCAATACTAAGAAATGCATTAATGGTTACATTTAATATTCTTATCCGAAAGTTTTTATTTTTTAAATTGAAAACTACAAATATTTTGCAGTATAAGAAATATAATGTTAAGTTAATCCATATTTATATTTGTGAACAAGAAATTTTCTTGCAATCAAATAAATATTTTAAACCACAAGAAATAATTCTTCAGAAATACCCTCTGTAGTAACTGTGGTTATAAAATAAAAACTTTGTCATTAATGCCGAAATGTTACTTTCAAAGAGATTTTCTTCCACAAAAGAATTGCGCAGATTAACTATTTATGATTTAGTCGTCAGTGTTTGTCAAGATGGCGTGATATGTTCATGTTCATATAGATAGATTTTAGATTTATTGGTGTTCTTTAAAAATTAACGGATATTTTGAAGGTACGTACATAATATAGGTATTAAATAAAAGTAAATTGAGTAATTTAAGATGTAATAATAATATTGTTGCGTATCAGAATGGTTAAAAAAGAAACATAATAGTATTTTTATATGCTTTTTAGGTATAATGATGGACGACTCTGAAATAAAGGAGCTTATTATTCTAACTGGGAAATATGCCACAATTTAAAGCTGGGACAGAATGATATAATATATATCTTCAGAACAATATTAAGAAAGGAGTTATTAACCAACTGCGGGGCTTTCCAGAAATGGTAGAACTTCATACATGTAAGTACCTTTTTAAAAATGTGTATACTTAGGTATCAACTATAATAGGTTTCTTGAATATATCGTCTTCTATAAAAATATACAATACAACGCTATATCAAACATGGCGAATGCAACGCTGAGGATATTTTCTGTTAATTCATTTGAGATAAAGAAATCAGTTAGCCTAAAAGAAATATATGTTTATGGTTAAGAAATGTTATTGCCGAGAACCGTGAATTAGTTAATATGTATTAAATGACTTAGATGTAAACTAATAATACTTTCCCGTAATAAAATTTCTTAATGATTAGGTATGCTGTCTCTTTTAGATTATAAAAATTAAGAAAATTACATATTTATTATTATGTCTGCTTCAATGTTTTACATTGGTTGTATTTTCCCTCTTGTTTTAGCTAAACAATGTTTATTGTGTGACTTAATATTATACAGATAAATATAATTAATATTTTATTAACAAAAACAAAAAAATAAACAAAGATGTGTAGGTTAAATAATGCCATGTTTGAACTAAATATTATTGATTATTATTAGTGTTAATAGTTCTTATGTGGGGCCCTGTTTTTGTTTTTTTGTATTTCCTAAATTTGTCAAAATAAATATCTATATCTTTATAAAAAAAAAAATTTATTAAAGTAAGTTTACTCTTTCTACATAACGATTTTGTTTTAGTGAATTGCCGATATACAAAGTGCTATTAACAAATGAAGGAAAATTTGAGGAAGTTGGATTTGCCTCTCCATCCTTTTATTGTTGTGTAGAAGCTAGTGGTTTAAGAGTGGAGAAAATATTTGTATGTAATAATAACGTTTTATATCTTGTTTTATTAATAAATAATGATTTTACCTTAACACAATGATTTATTTCGCCGTATGTAATATCACTTTATTTTCAAGAAATATTAACTTAACTCTAAATATACGTTTATCTCTGAGAAATATATTTCTTAACATTAAATACATTAATTATTAATAGTAAAATAATAATATTCCTTACTAAGAAATATTATTGCTCAGAAAGAATAGTTTTGTAATGTGTAGAAAGTATATTTTTATGACTAATAAAATTAATTAACATCAAGTGTAATTTCTTTCTGATAAATGGGTTTGAAGTTTGCCAGAAAGTGATAGTTCAATCATGTTTAAGATATATTTCTTTGGTTATAGTAGAATTTATTTGAAATATTTTAGAAAATTATATCTTACATACAAAGATATATTTCTTAGGCAATATGCCAAGTCGATATTTCTTAAATATTAATAAAGTTTCTTTATGTCAAGAATTTTTTTCTCTCGGTGTAGAATTTAAAGTCTATTCGGTGAATTTACACGGGGTTTGGATTAAATAAATATAAAGCCATCAACTGACCAAATTATTGTATTCTATCTATCTATCTAATTAGCCTTCTTCGGTCCATCTTTGGACACAGACCTCCCCAATCCTTTTCCATTTCATTTGTGACCTTTCTCTGCTTCGTTTATATTCCCACGGTCTCCAATTTATGACAATTTTGTTCCATCGGTCTTCTTTTTGTCTAATAATATGGCCGGAAAATCTCCATTTCAACTTTGCAACTTCTTGTCTAACATCCCTAACTTTGTCTTTCTCTCTTATCCACTCGTTTCTCTTTTTATCCATTACTCTTATGTGCAACATTTGCCTTTCCATTGCTCTTTGCGTTTTTATGATCCAGAGTCCATGTTTGCTTTTGTAAACGTCCACGTTTGGGAACCGTAAGTGAGAACAGGGAGTACTCATTGATTGTGTACCTTGGTCTTAAGATGTTGTGGATATCTCTTGTTTTTAAAGATGTAGCTTAGTTTTCCACAAAACTACACAAACCCAGAATACAAAAGACCCAGAGGCAGGCCTCCTATGAGATGGACAGATGATCTGAAACGAACTGCCGGGAAAAATAATAAAACATTTTTGTTTTCATTTTTAAAAAACGTATTTACATATTCCCGAGATTATGTCTAAAAACACGTCTGATTTATGCGAAACGTTTCAAGGTCATGACTGTTCGTTGTCTTTTTGCAACGGCTCGATAATGTCCCCACATCCGATTGCTAATCTGTGATTTTTTCGGTTTTCAAATTTATCTTATTGTTTACAATATGCGTTTACCCCACTTGAAACGTTAATATGTTATTTATGTTATCAGAAATCGGAACTTTGGTTGTATAATATCTTGTCTCCAAGCTGGCAGTTTGTTATTAATTTGGTGATAGTCCACTCAACAGCCATTTTCTCGTGGAATTTTGAGAACCACGGTCGATTTCCTTGAAAATTTGGAGTTAGGTAGTAATTATAACCTTTGTCAAAATCTACCCTATGCCGAACTGCGTTTTTGCCCTGGGGGTAAAAACAACCCCATCTTGGGGATGAAAATTTTTTAATCAAAATAATTATGGAAACCGATAGAGTGGCCAATTCTGAGTAAATTTTATTCTATAATTTTTTTTTGCGAAGTTGACACTTTCCAAGTTATTTGCGATTGAAACTATGCATTTTTTCATTGAAAAAGCTCACGTTTTATAACTGTTTTTCATGAATAACTTAAAAAATATGAATAAAATAACTTTAATTTTATAGAAAAAAATCATTGGGAACAAAATTATATCTAATAAAAAACAAAGAGATTTGCGTCTGAAAGACCTATGTAAACCAAACAACGACTGAGTTAATGCTCTTCAAAGGATGGTTATTTTCGAAGAACATCGAAATGGCGAACCTTTAATCTCAAATAACTCGAATGTGGTGCAATTTTTTGGGAAAACTTAACAGACGTCTTTTAAAGTTCATTGAAAAACCTTTCAAATAAGCTTTGACAAAAGTTTTTTGCATAAGAACTGACTCACTTATGACAAAAATAAAATCGCTCTCTGCTTTTTTCTTTTTAAAATGTAAAAATTAAACCCTCGTCGTTACAATCCTAATAGAAATAAATAGCTTCTTACTTGAAATTAACTTTATTTAGGTATAATTGATACGATCCATGTGATTTGACCGGTTTGGAATGCTTAGTTTAGACAAAATAGTTGATTAAATCGAAAATGACATTTTTAAAATAAAAGAAAGTTCATTTTTCTTAAATAAATCTAAAAGTATTCATCATATGAAAAAATGTTTCAAATATTAATTGTAAAATTTTTATTTTTTTTTTGTTTTTGTATTATGAATACTTTTAGATTTATTTAAGAAAAATGCACTTTTTTTTAATTATAATAATGTCATTTTCGATTTAATCAACTATTTTTTCTAAACTAAGCATTCCAAACCGGTGGAATCGCATGGATCGTATCAATTATACCTAAATAAAGTTAATTTCAAGTAAGAACCTATGCATTTCTATTAATAGTAACGACGAAGGTTTAATTTTTACATTTCCAAAAGAAAAACGCAGAGATCGACTTTATTTTCGTCATAAGTGAGTCAGTCCTTATGCAAAAAACTTTTCTCATAGCTTATTTGAATTATTTTTTAACCTTTAGTACTAACTAACTACAGTGAACCAATAGTAGTCAGTGGCAACATTTTCATCACAAATTGATTTCACTTCGCTTATGTCGTCTTCAACCTCATCAAACCATTTCAAAAGAGTTTCCTCAGGATCTTTATGCCCTTATTTGATGTTTTTTGAGGAACTGGGGCACATTATGTGTAATGACGAACTGGGCACAAACACTAACACCCCGTCTATTAGACGGAAATCACACTTTGAGCCTAAATATCTTTGGAATAACAACCTGCCGCAAATTGTCGAATTCAATACTACTAAAGAACAACCCAACTTGAAAAGTCATAAACGGGTGACCTTCAAAATTTTCTAGGAAGGGAAATATCCCACTTTCGACAAGCGATGCCGTCTGAGAGACGGGGTGTTAGTACTTAAGGGTTAATGGACTTAAAAGTTTTCCCAAAAAATTCCACCACATTCGAGTTATTGAAGGATCGATTGAAGGTTTTCGATTTCGAGATTCTTCGAAAATAACCATCCTTTAAAGAGCAATAACTCAGTCGTTATTGGGTTTACTTACATAGGTCTTTTCCGACGCTAATCTCTTTGTTTTTTTATTAGCCACAATTTTGTTTTTAATGATTTTTTCTAGAAAATTAATTTTTTTAAGGTAATAATGAAAAACTGTTGTAAAACGTAAGTTTTTCAAAGCAAAATGCATAGTTTCAATCGCAAATAACTTGGAAAGTGTAAATTTTGTAAGAAAATTTTAAAGAACAAAATTTACTCAGAATTGGTCACTCTATCGATTTTTATATTTATTTTGATTAAAAAATTTTCATCCCCTAGATAGGGTTGTTTTCACCTCCAGGACAAAAGCGAAGTTCGGCATAGGGTAGATTTTGAAGAAGAGTGTCAACAGAGCTTAAACCAAAATTTTCATTAAAATCGGTGTTAATTCTCAAAATTCCACGGTTTTACAGTTTTTTATCGCTGATGAGTGGTCTATGATTGATATTTATAACCAATTAGGTCTGGATCCCGCGTATGAAAAAAAAGTTGATTAATAGCAAGCTGAAAATTTGTTAATAGCTTAAGGGTGTCTAGTCGAATAAACTTTGATATGTGTGATCACTGGAACAGGGGTAGTTTTAATTGTGGAACAGGTTAAAAATTTGGAACGGTCACAGCACGAAAACGACACATTTATTTTGTCCGACAGAACAGACTTAAACTCTTCGAACAGAGATTAAACTCTCATGCAAAAATCAGACTGCTATTTATCACCAAATGGGCGTTTTAATGAGTGGAACATGTAGAATATGTCAAATGACAGGAATTATGACAGGTAATAAATACCAGTCTGATTTTTTCATGAGAGTTTAATCTCTGTTCGGAGAGTTTAAGTCTGTTCTGTCGGACAAAATAAATGTGCCGTTTTCTTGCTGTGACCGTTCCAAATTTTTAACCTGTTCCACAATTAAAACTACCCCTGTTTCAGTGTTCCCATATATCAAAGTTTATTCGACTAGACACACTTAAGCTATTAACAAATTTTCAGCTTGCTATTAATCAACTTTTTTTTCATACGCGGGATCCAGACCTAAATGCATTAATTAGGGTACTACAACAAAAATTTTTAACAACTATTTCGTTGTCTTAGTTATTCTGTGACTCATTTTAAACTAACTGAATCCAAAAATAACTGAGGATTTCATTTATCACATCAAGTTTTTAGAACACAAGTTACCCCCAAAAGTCGTGTAAATTATGTAATTATGTAAAGGCACGTATCCACTATGTTGGCGCTCTGCTCTCCTGCAACTGCTCTACATAGTGGCGCTCCGTCTCGGCGTCCAATCGGTGGCGGTTTATATGGAGCGCATGCTGTATCGATTGGAACAGTTGAAGGGACCCCTAGACGTCACTTACCGTCAAGTTAAAAAATCTCTTAATTTTAATTTATTTTTTGAAAGAATAAAGAAAACTAACGAATTATTTATTAATATTGAAACTTATGGTACAATTTGTTAAATTAGTTAATGAAATCCCACTTGTTTGGGCTGTGGTTTCACTTCTAACAGAAACTCCTGCAGAATCGCATACACTAGTAGTATTACTAGTATTGCACAATATTTTGTCGGCAAAATCTATTTTATTTTGAAGAGAATCTTCTACATAGCTTTCTGCCACTGTCGCCAACCTCCATGACGCTTTAATCCGAGGACATCAACACCTTTATTAGCCAAAAGCGTTGCTGATGTCCTCCTGAACGAATGACCAGTATAGTTCTCGGGATTAGGCAAATTTAAGAATTTGGCAATTTGAGAAGGCCAGCTCCCGATTGTCCCTTTCCCTATTACTTGAGCACAACATTTTCCTTTGGCGTATCTTAAGAACAAATGATTTGATTTTACTTGTAATGGACGAAGTTTTATATACTTTTGCAGAATTTCTAAATATGGAATTTTATCGTCTGGTTTATTAACGACTGTAAAAGTACGCTGGATGTTCGTTTTTGTATTGGGTACTTTTACAATCATTAAACCATCGGTTTGTTGGATGTCATTCATAGTAATATTATATAATTCTTCTCTTCTACAGGCACCAGATATTCCCAATATCATTGCGACCTACAAATTATGAAAAAATCTTCATTGGAGTATTTCTTTTACCTAAACTAGCTTATATTACCTTGTGAACTAGAAATTCTTCATCCGGTGCTTCCATCAGAAATTTTTCAAATTGCTCCCGTGTAAAAATGCTCGCTTTCTTAGGCCTGTAGCCAACATTTTTTCTCTTCAAATACGCGATCAAAGTTGAAAACTTGGAAATATCAATGCCATGATAAAGAAAAACGGTGGTTTTAATCATTGAATATTCTGCCCAGAGGCTTCCAGGAGCTTTCAACTGCATATGTCTTTGAACGAAATATGCCAATAGAGTCTTTTCTTCGATTCTTAAATTCTTGCCTTCGCACCATTTTTTAAAACTTTGGTAGGTATTTTGATAACGGATTTTGGATTTTTCGGGAATAATTGCAGAACACCCTTCTTCCCAAGCCCGTTCAATTTCTTCAAATTCACTTTCGCTCATATTTTAATTTATAATAATCAAAATTGTACTTAAAATTATTGACAACTAAATAAAAACTCAATTCTCCATTGTTGTTATGCACCCTAGTTACTACCTAACAACCAAAGTATCTATCTTGATAAAATGAATGAAACTAGTCAATATGACGAAAATGTTTAATTTTATAATTTATAATGGTATCAATCGTGCAAAAAACGTTATAAGCATGTCGAACGTTAAGGGTAACCGATCTCAGACAATAATTGGACAACAATTGTCTTCGATCGGTATAAAACCCTTACCGTTCTCCATACTTAATATACTATAAGATACTTATATACGGTTTAAAACAAATAAAATAAAATATAATTCCATCTTCTGCAAAGGAAAAACAACATTAAACTTTATTACAGTCACCCGATCATAATAGCAACATTCAAATGATACGATAAACAGCACAATATATACAACAATCTCGCTACGTTAAATCAACATAGCCATATACAGAGACACGGCGTGCGTGAAAGTAAATTTTCCCGCACGGCGTGCGGGAAAGTAAAATACCTTGTAATATGGCGTTAATATATATTGTAATACATGTAATAAACTAATATTTAGATATTATTTACTAATTTATTTCAAATGTATCTGATTGTGTTTATGTTTTAATGAAATTAGCGCGATTATTTCATTCATAGGAGATTCTGGCCAATAGAAAGCTACATAAATCTAAATTAAATCGATAATTTTTGATAATTTCCCGTCGTCAAGTATATTACGTCAGATGCCCTTCGTTGCTACGAAAAAATACATTCAGTGATATTAATGACAATTAATGTTTTAAAAATTATAAAAGTGATGACTTTCAACCGTAAAATGTTTATAACAACTGTGTGTTTAATTGTACTAATTTGTACTTACATAAATAAATTACAATAAAATTTTGGTTTTGAACAGTTTTATTCATGAAATAATCGCAACAAATTGCACTTGATCTCTAAAATTAATATAGAATTTTTGCCCTCGTGACACTTTTGACACAATTTCAGTCGCCTTCGGCTCGTGAAATTAAAACTGTCAAAGTGTCACTCGGGAAAAATTCAATAATTTTAGAGCTCTTGTGCAATTACTACTGATTATTTCATTCATAGGAGATTCTGACCAATAGAAAGCTACAGAAATCTAAATTAGACTGATAATTTTTGATAATTTCCCGTCGTCAAATATATTACGTCAGATGCCCTTCGTTGCTATGAAAAAATACATTCAGTGACATTAATGACAATTAATGTTTTAAAAATTATAAACGTGATGACTTTCAGCCGTAAAATATTTATAACAACTACTGTGTGTTTAATTGTACTAATTAGTACTTACATAAATAAACTACAATTAAATTTTGGTTTTGTTTTACAGTTTTAACATGCAACATGCAAAACAGTTTTATTCATGAAATAATCGCAACAAATTGCACTCGATCTCTAAAATTAATATAGAATTTTAGAGCTCTTGTGCAATTACTACTGATAATTCGATGAAAAAAAAATTATTTTGACATAAGGTTTAAAAGTCAGATCAATAGACAATTACAATGGTTTTGACAACCTTGTCAAAGAATTAATTTGTGTATTTTCACTTCTAAATAAAAATTGATATAACTCTATTTTTTGTGGCTTTTTTTTTCAAACGTACGGCCCTAGAAATCCTATTGTTCATAACTCATGCGGAAAGTGTCTTCCCCGCAATCGACTGCTTGCGTGAAAGTATCACTTCCCGCACTAGTTAGGAAAATAACTATTGCCGGTCCCTAACGTTCACTTTCCGGTCTTGACTTGCAAAACGGTATTTTCTGGACAAAAAATTATTCAGAAAGTGTACATTTTTTGGTCGGTCTTCTATAGTTATTTATGAAACAGTTCGTGAAGTGTGCTTTTTGCGAACGCACGCGATGTACATCGCGTAAGTTCGCAAAAAGTACTTCACGCACAGTTTCATACAATATTTTATCTACGACAAACAAATAAAAAAACTGCAACTCTTCGTCACTAGAATTCATTTCTATTCTACAATTTTTAGAACTTTGACATTTAAAAATTCTAACTTCTTTCAAACCACAAAACTGTCAAAACTTTTGTCGTAATTTATTGCTGACAATGTCGTCACCATGACAACGCGAAAGTTAGGGATATTTGAATATACAGTGCGGTGGAATAAGTGTTGCCCCCCTCTGTTAACTTGTTTATTTTAAGAATATAAGCAAAACGCTCGGACAGGTCGATTTTTAAACTAACCATAGTATATTATAGCATCAACGTTTCGAACTTTACGCGATCCCTCTTCAGGTGACAGCCATAATTTTGATTTTTTTAAACGGGAAAGTACATCATGTGACACCTCATTTAAAAGCTCTTAAAATACTGATTTCAAAAATGTATAATACTTTTTTCCTGTTTGAGAGCGTAGGCGCAAAATTTCGGTCGAATTCTTTCTAAATACAATCATTTTTTTCGAATCCTGAAAAAACTAATGAATATTTTTAAAAAATTTAAACGCAGAATGAAATATTACAGTATTCTCGATTGTCCAAAGTCCCTGAGAACTCCTATAATGTTTATTTTAATAAGTCACAGTGGTGAAAAAAAGAGAAAATTTAGTGTGATTCTTAATTTCAAATATATCATTCAAAAGAAACTTTTTGTTTATTCTGTCAAGGGACTGTCAGCCCTTGGTAATAATCTAATCTTTCATTCTGCGTTTAAATTTTTCAAAAATAATTATTAGTTTCCTCAGAATTAGAAGAAAATAAATGCGTTTAAAAAGAGTTCGACCGAAATTTTGCGCCTACGATTTCAAAAAGGATTAAAGTATTATACATTTTTGAAATCAGTATTTCAAAAGCTGTTAAATGAGGTGTCACATGATGTACTTTACTATTTAAAAAATCAAAATTATGGCTATCACCTGAAGAGCTTTAATATACTATGATTAGTTGATGCTATAATATACTATGATTAGTTTAAAAATCGACCTGTCCGAGCGTTTTGTTTATATTCTTAAAATAAACAAGTTAACAGGGGGGGGGGGGCAAAACTTATTCCACCACACTGGATGAAAGTGTGCCAAAAACAGTGCGAATAAGTGGATCCCATTTAAAATACATTGTTACTTCACGCACACTTTAAATCCTTCACGCAATGCTACCTATAATGACAGTTTTCACAAACTAAAAACTTATACGTAATATGAGATAAAGTAGATAAAAGTGGATTACAATTACAGAAATTTGTTCGTGGAAGATAAATATATTTTAATATACCTACTTATTAATTTTTAGGTGGTTGGCTTGGCTCGACGAAAGGATCGCCTAGATGAACTTACAGAAAAATTTAAAGGTCTCAAAGGCAGTTTTCATGGTATCCAAACCGATCTGACGAAAGAAGAGGAAATATTAGCAGCCTTTAAAGAAATCAAACAAACTTTGGGACCCGTTCACATTGTTATTAATAATGCTGGCGTTTGTAATAATTCTACGCTTTGTTATGGAAAGACTGAATTGTGGAAAGAAATGCTGGATATTAATATATTAGGTCTCTTAATAGCAACAAGAGAAGCTGTTCAAAGTAAGTCAACCATGACCTTCTTTTATTACTATTAAATTAGTATTAGAATTTTTTAGAAAATAAAACTATATTTGTGTTGATCTAGGAACGACTGGCAGCGTTTGGCAAAAATCTTTCTTCTTCTTCGTCTAGCCATTTACGTACACATCTGAACATAGGCCTCTTCAAGTCTTCCTTTCCATTTTTTTGTTGTACGCTACTGTAGCCAATTTTTTCCGGCAGTTCGTTTCAAATGCTGATCTCATAGGGATCTAATGTCCATCTCATAGGAGGTCTGCCTCTGGGTCTTTTGTGTTGGTATGGTCTTCAGGTTAGAATTGTTCTGTGCCATTTGCTTAGATCGCTCCTAGTTACGTGTCCAGCGTATTCCCATTTCAATTTTAATGATTTTTGTACCACATCGGTGACTTTGGTTTTCTGTCTTATCCATGTGTTTGTTTTCCTGCCCTTAAGTGATATGCCAAGCCTTACTCTTTCCATCGCGTGTTGAGTGACTCGGAGTATGTTTATATTATTTTTTGTGATTGTCCGTGTTTGTGCCCCATATGTTAATATCGGAATAATGCATGCATCAAAAACTTTAGATCTAAGATGTAGTTGAATTTGCTGATTTCTGAGTATATAGTTCAGTTTTCCGAATGCTGCCCATGCTAACTTTCTTTTTCTTTTTCTTTCTTCCGTTTGAATGTCCCTATTTAGTATTATTTTATATGTGGAATCGCTACAACTAGGATACAGACTCGGCCACAGTAGAATCAGTATAGTGTGCTATGCAGCCCTGATTGCAGAGGACGAGGATGACCTACAAAGACAACTTTATCGATTCTATCAAGCATGTCGACGACTCAACAAGAACATATCCATGCAGAAAACAAAATGCATTAGCATTGCGAAAGACCCAATTAGATGCAAGCTAGTGGTAGAGTGAAAACCAATAGAACAGCTAAACCAGTTCAAACATCTAGGTGTAGAGTTATCAAGTTATCATGACCCAGCCAGAGACCTAAGAGGACAAATTAACAAGGCCGCTGTCTTGTCCGGATTCCGGATGTTTGAGAGATGTGGTCTGGAATAACCCATATATGAGAATGGACAGCAAAGTTAGAATTTATAAAACTGCATCAGACCTGTTATGACCTACGGCATTGAATCAAGAGAAGACATCAGTAAAACCAAAAGCATGCTACGAACAGCCGAAATGAAGACACTAAGAGCAATGACAGGAAAGACAAGAAGAGATAGAATACGAAACAACATCATTAGGGAACAATGTGGCATGTGGCGTGCAAGATGTAGTCGGATAGGGCAGGCAAAGACGAAGAGAATGGTTCAATCATGTAAAAAGAATGGAGCAGCACAGACTACCAAGAATTGCTCTAGAAGGAAAACAAGCAGGCAAGCGTCCACCGGGGAGACCACCAAAAATATGGAGAGATAGCTGGCAGTCTACCTCTCAAGAAATACTTCAACGTCGGAATTAACAGATCGACAGATCTACAACAAGTATAAGAAGAAGAAGTATTTTTTTTAAACGGTCCAAACCTTCAAGTGAGTGGCAAAAATCTACAGCCAGTAAAATCATGGCGTGTCCGAATAGGGTCTGATTTCGGCGCAAATCTCTTAATATTCGGTCTAGTGCGTCCAATTTTATAGCACTTTCAGATTGCTATTTTGGTTATAATATGCCATTTTGTTCATATTACATACCTATTATTATATATTTAGGGACCCTCTGTTGTTGTGTTCGTTCTGAGTATTTCGTGTCTATCTCATGATTTACTTATTCTCCTGGATGCTCTATTACAAATCCAGCTAGTTGCTGCTGTCTTGGTTGTCTATGTACTGTTCTTGGGCTTTCGTCATAGTCTGCTTAACTCCATTAATAGCCTATTTTGAGGTTCCTGATATATTTAGGTATGTTTACAGCCTCTCTTATCACATGATTTTGGGCGACTTGTATATTCTTCCTGTTGGATTGACACGTATGGTACATTGGCTCATCTCATAAAGCAAGCCTTCGTGCTCTGTCAAAGGATTTAAAGGTGTGTGTTCTACTCCTTTTTAGATTTTTGTTTTTTCTTTCAAGATCTTCTAATAATTATGACTTCGTCAGGATAGTAGTTGTTATTCATCTTTCTAGCGCGTTTTTATAACTTACGCTTAATCTTCTTCTGGGTGCATAATTCCATTTTCTCCATGTAAAGCTGGAATATGTTTATATCTTTTATTAAAACTTGATAGTTTCCAGAACACAGATTTGTTCGGGCTTAGCTGTTGTAGTTAGCTTATAGCATTGATTATAAACACACACATAGATACCTCACTCAAAGGTAAAAACGAATTCAGTGTTAAACTCCGCCTACTTACACCTCTTTACCCCTCAAGCCTAAGTACTACCTGACTGTATGGTGGCGACATTAATTGAAATCTTTGCCAAGATTGAAAAATAAATTTGAGTACCTGCTCCAGCCATTGTCCAGTGCAATAGACGACAATATAAGGGTGGCATTCAGCATTTTCACAAATAATTTTAACGTGCTTGTAATCTATATTATGGAATTCCGATTTTACTTCAGAAAAAACGCTAAAAATTGATTAATGAAAACAGTAGAGGATTTTTAAAAATTATTTATTTATCAATACACTACAAAGGAATAACAAAATATAAAATACATAATAAAATTAGCAGTGATAAATTACATGTCATGTAAATTACTTTTTTGTAACTTTTCAAACAAATTAATTTCCAGAATTGATGCAAACTAAAATATTTCAAGCTAAGATACATAATTTATTTCCAGATTTAGTCCATTCACTCACGGTAAAATATTGCAAAAAATCCTCCTAATTTTAAAGAATCGCTTGGATTGACATGAAATTTGGCTTACGCCTAGCTAAGATGTCAAAGAAAAACAAATGATGTACCGATGTGTGCTTTGGCCCTATGGTTCAGTATCACCCCTTCTCGGGAGTGAAAAAATATATGTTCAAGATAAGTTCAGAAGTGCCTAAAATCACTAATTCTAAGCAACTTTTGTTCTATAGAGTTTTTTTCACTACGTCAATACTTATTTCGAGTTATTGAAAAATAAGTTCTTTTTCGTCAAATTCCATGTTGAATATTTCAACGTGAAATAATAAAAAAAATGAAGCACTTTTCGACGAAAACTCATTACAACTTTTTTTAAAGTGTTTAAAAAAGGTTTATTTATATTATTTTTGTTAAGTTTCTAGCGTCAAAAGTAAGCAAGTTATGATCAAAATATATTTGGTTCTTATTTTTTTGTTAAAAAATCGTGAAAATCACCCCCTAATTAGCATCCTAAATGAAATTAATCGTTACAACTTCACAAGATCACAACTTGCTTTACTCGTGTATGTATTGTTTCATCGGTTCAAAGTGGAAATTTTTGAAGGAGCTCTAGTTGAAAGGGCTTGAACTAGTCAAAAATCACGAGTGTATGCAAATTTTGAACAGCCACATCTTAACCAATTTTTGCCTTACAGAAAAACAAAAAATCCAAAATATTCAGAAAAGCAAAACCTACATGTTTTTTACTCTTTGTGATTTTTGGTGTCACTAATAAATTTTAAGTTATTTTGAAAAAAACATTTTTTTCAAAATAAAAAAAAATTGTTAAAAAATAAGCCCTTTGAACAAATGAAACTTACAGATCAGTATAAATAATACATAAGTAAAGTAACTTGGGAGGCGGTAACGATTAATTTGATTTAAAATGCTAATTGGGGGCTGATTTTCCCGAGTTTTTTTGACCAACTTTATTTTGAGCGTAACTTACTTTTTATGCTAGAAACTTATTAAAAAACAAAAATGAATATTTTTTTGAACACTTTAAAAAGTCGTACTGAGTTTTCCCCAAAAAGTGTAAACTTTTTTGGTTATTTCACGTTGAAATATTTGCTTTGAAATTTGACAGATATGAAACTATTTTTCATTAGTTACAACTTTGCTTCTACTGGGTCTAGAGAGTTCATACATACACCATTTTTTTCTCTTTTTAGAAGCTATATTTTTACTGGAAACCTTTTTTTCGGTAAAATACATATTTACTTTTTCAGTTATTTGCAAAAACCCACCTAAAAAGTGTTTTTTTTTTGTTGAAAAATGAACATATTTACTCGCAAATACCTCGAAAAGTATTAACTTGCTTAGAATTACTTTTCTTCTTTCCTATATGTATTCCAAAATTTCGTGCCAACCCAAGCGGTTATTTAAAATTTGGAGTAAAAACCGTGATTCAATGGTATTATTGGTTTCTATTATAGTTTTCTACTGTAGTTTTAGCTATAGTTTTATAATAGTTAAGATTATATTTAGAAAATTGTATCATGTTGTGACTGGCTGTATGGCATTTACCAATTCCAATTAAATAAATAAATAAAAATGTTATAAAACTAGACAATAATACTACTATAACTACAGCTAAATTAATCGCAATAGTTGAAGTATTCAAATATCTACATTATTAATTTACCGAAAATAAAACCTAATATATAGCTATAAATTTTTACAAAATAACTGCAAATATCTAGGAACCTGGGTAAATAAAAACGATGACCAAAATGTATCTATTAGAGAAATCAGGACACGCATTGAAATTGCAAGACAAGCATTTATAAAAATGAAAAAAATGTTTGTTAATCGAGATCTTCCTCTGTAGCTGAGGATAAGAGCCTTAGGATGCTACGTGTTCTCGACTTTGTTACATGGAATGGAAAGCTAGACACTAAAAGTAGACAATATAAATAAGTTGGAAGCATTTGAGATGTAGTGCTATAGAGGGATTTTGAAAATACCTAGATCTAACGAGTTACAAATGCAAAAGTATTAAGAAGGTTACAATGTTACAAAAGGATTGCGAGGTGATAAAGAACATCAATACAAGAAAGCTGGATTTAGGCCAAATTACCAGAGGAGCGAAATATGAGATATTAGGCTCATAATGCAAGGTAAAATTAAGGGTAAAAGATCGATAGGTAGAAGAAGAATTTCCTGACTGAGAGACTTAAGAGAGTGGTATAGTTGCAGCTCAATAGATATTTTCAAAGCAGGCGCCAATAAGGTACGGATAGCTGTAGTGATGGCCAACCTTCGATATGAGAAGGAACTTCGACAAGAAGAAGAGGATATAAATGTTGTTCTGATAGTAACATTGTACTACAAAAAATTGACAATTTATCTAGAAAAGGCAATATAGAAGTCTGTGCAAAATAAGAAATTGTACAGAGGTGAACTAAAATCAATATGATTTACTGTTCGATCGCATACTTTTTACATTTAAAAATTATCTAAGGACTTTCTAGAATTAAGACATCGATGTTTTAAAAAAAAGTAGTGGTGAGTACCAAATACAATAGATATTATCTTTCTTTGAAAAAATACCACAAATTCCCAACGTTCAAAATGAATAATGTAAGTACATACATATCTTGATAAAGTGACAGGGAATTTCCAACATATAAATAGTTGAAGGCCATTTGCCTAGGAACAATAGGTAAAAGCTGGATTAAACAGACAGGATTAGAAAGTTTAAAACATCACTAATGAGATCATATTTAAAAACAAAGTAAATAAGTATATTTGAATGTTAATTCTTTTCAAACTAAGATCACAGTATAAAGAGGGAACCTCTATATACTGTGATAAGATTGTAAAATTAAAATATTGGGAAAAAAAGATATATATTTATTATTTCTTTTTCTGAAGAAGTACTTTCATTGTTGACAATATTGAAACATTTTATTATTATTAAAAGTCGAGAACAATTAAAAACCACGTTAATATTTATATGAAAGTGCTTTAAAAATGAAGGTATATGACTCTTGAGAAGAATTAATATTTTTTAACAAACTTGGTATACGACTCATAATATCTGACATCTGATTCTTTTATTTTTAGTTTTGAGACATGCAAGTTTTTATCAATAATACATTTTTCCCTAAACTTAATAAAAAAGTTTTCTATATGATTCCAAGGTTTTAAGACATACTGATATTGTTTTCCTGATATTATAAGATACTTGTTAATATCTACTGTATATAGAGACTAAAGCTAATAGTGTAGTTTAACATACAGTTAAGTCCACGGTTATTTACCCGTGCGTCATTCATACCCGGCGAGATAAAACATATACTTTTTATCTAGCATCATTCTCTTCCACGCATGAAACTAAAGACAAACCAGCTACCGCCTGTTATTAAGTAAAAACACATGTTATTTTTATGAACGCACTAAACTCAGTACATTGAAAAGATCTAGGTAGAAAAAAAGACGTTTTCATATTTTAAATACAATTTGTGACGTTTCTGGTTTGTTTACTTTTGTGGCTGTCAGTCTGTTGAATTTTTTGCTGTTTATTTGTCGAATTTTTGCATTTTGATGTTTGTTTACCTTTACTTTTATCGAAAATAAGTAATTTTCTGTGAATCTTTTCCCTTTTAGTTTTCTGTTTGCTTTCATTAACGTTATACCACTGACAAGTTTTAAAAAGTTTGATTTTTACCAAAAATTTTATAATTTTCCTTTTATGGTCTTCGCAGCTTTTAAGCCAATTAGTAGTTAATAAAATATGGTTAGTCACATAGGTTTCAATTTTTTCGAAAACTGCATTATCTACTTTAAATAAATTAAAAGCCTCGTGAAACTTTTCTAACAATATTGTAGTAATAGTAACAAACAAATCTGATGGTCTCTGAAGAAACTTTATTTCTTCATTTGCGCCATAATCTCTGAAAAGTAACATTAATTCGTGTTTCTGTAATAGAATTTTGTTGTCTTTTAGCAAGTCTTCCTGGCATTTACCACAATTCAAGTTCTTTATAATCTTATAGTAAATATAACCAGCGACATATGTAACAGCACACGTTTCTAAATTTGTTATGCTACATTTGCTGGAATGTGCCGTGCTTAAAATTTGGTTGTCATTATTTTCCTTTTGCATGTCTAAAGATTGTTCTACATGAACTGTTTGGGTTTCAATGGACTCGTCAGATATTTCGACGCTGGTTACTTCGTGGGTTAAATCTAAATTATCAGTTTGTGCTATTTCACAATTTCCATTGTCTAAAGCAATTTTTAGTTTAATATTTGTGTTATGCTTAATGGCAATTCTTAACTGACTAACACTAGGTGTTGGATTGTAACCACCCCGATTGCGCACAATAGAGAAAAAATTTTCTAGAGGATCTTGGTTCAGAAAAGATGTTAAAAGATATGACACATTATATTTTTGAAGTTCCTCCCACAAACATAAAACTGATAAAATTGTCCACTGAAAGCCGTGTAGACAGTGAATATTATTTCTCTCTTTCTGATTTTCAAAAACTTTAATTTTTTTAAAATATTCTAAACCTGCTTTTAAGTTTTCAGTTGACTTGCTTAAAGTTGACATTGGCTTTCTGTTTGGGTTACTATCACTACAATATTTGCTGTTAAGACCATCAAAAATATTATTTATAATTTTTAAAAATTCGGCAGTATGAGGAGCCGTTTTGGTGTGTAACTGGCCTACAGATTTTGCTGTTGATATTGCTGAGGCAACTGAGTTGGAAAAAATTTGGGCTGCTAATTTTACACGCATTTTTTGGAAATTATTAGGGTTTATGTGAACGTCTGTTATTTTCACCATGCATCGTGCTCTCACATTGGTTCTATCGATGTTGTATGTGTATTCAATATCTTGCCACGATATCTGGTTAGAATCTGCAAAAAACGTCAACTTTTTGTTAAGGAAATTATTTCTTAGACTTTTTAATAAGTGGGGTGTATCAAAAACAGTGAAAATCCTCTGATTTCCTATTTCTATTGCAGGCTGATCCTTACATGCGCCTAACAGCTTAAATAAAGCTCTATTATTAGATGCTTGATCACACACTAACACTTTTGGTATATACCCAATATTTTGTAATTTTGAAACAACTTCAACTACAATGTTTTTTAAGTTGTCGCTATGTATTGGACCACCTGTAACAAAATAGCAAATCGGAATCTTCCAGTTATGTAGCAAGCCGCGCATCATGAAAACCAGACCTGTGTTGGCAAGTTTGTTTGTTCTTCCTAAAGCACCTAAATCTTGAAACCCTTCTATAATGTCATCTAATTTATTGTACTCCAATTTTTTTTTCAAAGAAATTTCATCAAACATTAACACACAAATTTTTTCCAACTCATCCATTGTCTCTGCTTTTTTCTTCAACTTGTCAATTAAGGAAGTGTTTAAACCAGTTCTTAATTTTATGACACGCAACCAAGTTTGAATTGTTTTTACTGAAGGTAATATAAAGTTAAGAGATCTAATTAAAAATTTGTAACAACTAGGAGACTTATAATAAATGGCCAGAGCTAAATCCTTTTCATTGTGACTCCATTGTGAACGAGTTTTGTGTGAAAACTGCATATTAACAAATGTGTGCACGTATTTGCTTTTATTTTCTAACAGTACCTGTAACATGAATTTGGTTGCCGATTTTTTGTTTTTTGTTGTTCTTCTACAACGCTGACTGTTCTTTTGACGGCACTTCTTCTTTAAAGCATTTACTTGATACTCCAATTTTTTACCTTCTCCGTCAATTCAGTTTCAAGTTTTGTGGGCAAATTAATTTCAAAACTGGAAATATCACTGAGACTACTACTTGATCTCTTAGGCGATGGAGTTGACCTAACCATACAATCGTCACTTGTAGATCTTTTACGTTTCGTACCGCAATAAACGTATGTAGAGCATACTGGTGGGATATCACCTAAAATAGGTGTAATCATTGAAATGTATGTGTAATTTTAATTAAAGCAAAACAAGCATCATCATTATTTCTGGAGTGATAGTAACAACGCATTCATATTTAAAAAAAAATCTCTTTTGATTTAATTGTATAAAAATATTTAAATCATTCAATATCCACTGATTTTATATAAAATATATTTTAATAGTAGTATTCTCATTGACAAAGCGCATTAGGCAAACATAAAAATATTTATAAAATTGAGTACTCACCTAAATCAGTTGTTAACTGTGTAAATTTTAGAGGAACAGCATTTTTCCTTAATAACTTTCTTTGGCCACTTTGGTAAATATGTTCCACTGCAAAATGATGCTGGCAAATTACCCTCTGTATAAGGTCAGTGATATCCATCAATAAAATATCAATGTTCCCGCAGTTTTTTTGCCAAATTTTTGTACGCTCTACGTCTTTCAGTGGAAATTTAAAGAAAGATATATTATTATTTGTTCCATCGTTTCTTTCAAAACATCCCGCGTAAACACACTTATGAGTTACAGAGGCCATTTTGTCTAAAATATGAGTCCTTTTTTTATAAAATTCCGCTCTAATTTGTCACAACACCTGCCTGTCACAGATAATACACCTATAGGGTAAGTTCGGCCCTGACACTACTCCTACCTCCTCGCAAGTCAGAGAGAGAATGAGAAATCTCGATACGGTTTTCGAGTAGCGCCATCTAGTTGTTGATACGTCTTTCGGTTACCAAGAGGTGAGCTATCTATGGGTTTTTTTAATCAATGCTTATAGTAGTTCCAGTTTTTGTTTCTATGATTTTTTAGTTGTTTTTTGAATTCCCTATTGATATCATTTACAATTATTTTGTCTTTTTAATTTCTTGTTTTGTTGGATCGTCTTCTTTTTATTTTTGTTCTTTTATCAGTTCTCTCAGATAGTCCTAAACACTTTCTTCTTCTAGTTATTATTTTGTGTTTATCGTTGGTATGGTTCTAAAGGTTGCACTGAATATTCTTTTGTAGTTTGGCCAGTTTTTTGTTGTAGGTCTGCAAGTAGTTTATTTCTACTACTCCCAGGGTCAATGCTATTTAGGTTTGCTTTGCTTCACCTTCGTTTACTGTATGCATTTCGTGTTACTGACCCAAGATTTGTAAAATTGATGTCTATAGACATGTGGAACGTCTGTCTCCTCCATAGAAATATGTAGGTTTTGTAGGTCCTACAACTACAATGTCTTGTATTTCTTAGAAATGGGCACATAATAGTATCGTGTGGCAGTTCATCGTTCTGCCAAACCAATTGGGTGATCTTGCATTTAGGTCTACTATAATAATTGTGGGCTCCCCTTTATTCAGTATCCGGCTCCCCTTAGGCTCTTCATTGAAAAGATGATCTTGTGGTGTAACATCCTACGCTGAAAAAATATTCAGCATATCGTTTCCCATTTTTATCCTTACTATGGTGGCTTCCATTCTACCTTTTGTAGGAATTGCTTGGTTCTCAATCCCTTTTTTCTCCAGAATAACTATACCTCCTGAGTTGACTATGTAGTCGTTTCTGTAGACACCATAGCCCGGAAATGTTGTTCGTTTTTTCCCGTCAGTTTTGTTCCTTCTAATGCTATGATATCTATTTGGAGCTTGTTAGCAAAGTCGTTTTGAATTTCATGATCATATTCGCAGATCACGTTCTTGTCTAGACGTTACTGCTTACCGATATTGCAAATCGGGCTCATTTTTATTGCTACGGTTTTCTTAGTCTTGTGCGTAGTTTCTGGTGGTAGAAGCCCGTGTAGCTGAAGTACTGGTGGTTTTGCTCTTTGCTGTTGTGTATATTTTTCTTTTTGGGGCTTTGGGACAGCCCTGTAGTTTGAAGTATTGCCCTTTAGCATAGTTAGCGCACTTGGAGTCTGTATTTATATCTTTGGCACAGCCACTGCTTACGTGTTGTTCTCCACATTTAATACACTTGGATCCTCAGTGGCAGGCCTTGGAATTGGAAAATTTTTTGGCAGAATGACAGCATTATGCCTTGGGTATTTTTATTTTTATTTCGTCCTCAATATAGATTTAGATATCATAAAGCATTAATTGCTCAGTTTTCTTAAGTTGTGCTCATTACGAGGCGCCAAGCCTTTCTCCGATCAATGTATCGTACCCATGTATCCAATACCAGGTAAAATAATATAATATGCAATATTTTAAATACTGTCGGCAAACGTACAACAGATAAAGTACGAAGGGGGACGACAACAATAGATACTAGGCTAGGGTACAATCATTGCTCTCCGTAGTGAGCAAACCCTTATAGCCACTTTACACGATGCAAGTAATTGCGAAATTTATTGCACAAGTTCTTGCAGCAAGAACTTCTGCAATAAGTTGCAACTAGCTTTCTGCAATAAAGTGATTACACGGTGCAAGTAATTGCATAAACTGACATGAAATGAACAGAAACTTTGACATACCATAAATTTTAGGTTATGTTGTTTTTATAAATTAAAAATGTAATTTTTTGAGTAGAGTTATCGATATATGTATTAGATTATAATTTGAGAAAATTATAATATGTATTATGTATAACAAAATCAAATAATACCTAATGCAAGTATACCTATAATACATTATTCATTTACAAAAGGAAATAAGTTGTTAAACATTGTTAAATACAAAAGAAATAAAAATAGAATATAGTTTCTTTAATCCCTATGTTGCATAATTAAAGTTATCCACCAGAATAATGTTATCTGTGAAGCGTGAAATTGGTAAAAAGTTCCTCTAGTTTTGTCAAAAATTGTTTAATTTGAAATTTCGGATGACAGAATATCAAAACAAACAGTGTAGCCTTAAAAGTTACTAAAAATATACCCAAATTGCAGAAAAAATTGCATGAAAAATAGGACATGTTCTATTTAGCTGCAACTTCTTGCAGCAAGAAATTGCTGCAAGAAGGTGCAGCTTTTCTGTGCAATTTGCGTATGACACGATGCAATTTCTATTGCTGCAAGAAATTGTGCAATTAATTGCGCAATTAGTTGCATCGTGTAAAGTGGCTATTAGGGTGTCCTCTTCTTATTTTCTATTTGTCACCAAAAACAGAGGAGTTTTTTTGTCCTGTGTTTTAGATATTATATTTTAGACTTTTGCATCAATTGCTTTATTTTTTAATTCTTTTTTAATACACACATTTCGGCTAATTTTTATTTATATACATTAACCGGACTGCCTACGCCATCTATGTGATAAGTGTCAAAGGAAGGAAACCGGTGAAATATGAAACTGTAAGGAGGGCTCCGTTTGTGTTACGTTCCCATTTTTCTATCCCTCTTCAAACACAACATAAAAAACTTGGCTGTAGAAACAATTTTTTTAATTAACATAATAATTTGGAAATTTGATATCCATATATGAGTAGCCTAAAATAAAGCCTTCAGAGAAATCTCAAAAATACAACTACCTAAGAATAAAATGGCCATTATCCAAAAAATGTGGTTTTATGGCTTATGGAATTTTTGTCTTGATAACTGCCTCCAATCTCAAAGTCATGATTATATTTACTTTGTGATTTATTACTATTTACTATTAACTCTAGTTAAAATATTATTTTTATTTATTTGTCTGTTTAAGGTATGCTTGAAAATAACATCGAGGGTCACATTATCCACATTAATAGCGTTCTGGGACACAAAGTACCCGATATGGTACCACTCAATATATATCCATCCACAAAGTTCGCCGTTACAGCTTTAACCGATTCGTTAAAGTTTGAATTGAACTACATGAAGTCCAGAATTAAAGTAACTGTAAGTATTGTTGTGACTTTACCTTTGTTACATATAAAACTCAGTTTGTATGTTGCAAATTTGTAACACACACAATAAAAGCCAATACCTTGTTCACTAGATATAGATATAGCTAGATACTACGCAGAAAATTTTGAGCTTCAGTAGATAATAAATTTTTCGTTTCAACATAAAACGGAAATAAGAAAGGAATATTACTACTCAATCCTAAATAAGGAGAAGAAACAACAGAAAAAAATGTATAAGCAAGCAGGGAAAACGAAGAAAAGCAAAAAGGGGGAAAGCAGAAAAATAAATGGAGTCCGCAAGAAAGAAGTTACAAAAGAAACATTAACAGGCTCAACTCATACAATATGAAGGAGAAATAATAAATGAATAAGTGATCAAGGCATTTAACGAACTGAGCGCCGCGTATAAGAAATAAGGATTACAAATAAATGAAAAGAACACAAAATACCAGGAGGCAAGCAAAAAAACAATAACACCTGTAAATTGACAAATTTAAATTTGTAGGATTAACTACATTTACATTCTGGAACCAAAACGCTAGAGTTAGGATCGAAGGTCGAAGGATCCGCAGAAGTAGAAATTAGGAGGGGACTTAAACAAGGATGTGTTCTGTCACCCCGGCTGCCCTGCTGTTTAATTTTTACTCCAAGTTTGTATTTAAAGCGGCACGAGGATTCCAAGCATGGAGTCAAGGTGAATGACGTAAATAACAACAGCATCAGACACGCCGATAATACTGTGTTCAGTGCGGATTCCGACTTAAGTATACAACGACTCATCGTAGAGTTGTACAAGTTTGACTTGAATGTTTGAAATTGACTTGAGTTTGACATAATTTCAAGTCAAACTCAAGTCAATCCTCCTGACAAATAATTCAAGTCAAGTCAAACTGGTCCATGGTTACAGGTTAGAAAATTCAAACTGTTTGTCAAACTAGTTTGAAAGTTTGAAAAATAATTTATTTAGTAGATATACTTTTTTGTCGACTTAGATCTTAGTTACCGATAACAAAATTAAAAATACAATGAGTGTCATATAAAAATAACTTGATAGGGGAAGCGATTGTTAGTGAAGATAGAGTCGTAAATTCAAGAAAATGAGTCATGTATTTGTCATTGCCTACTCTAAGATGCTGAAATTACTATTGAAATGTTAAATATTGAAAGTATGCTATAAAATTAAATGTAACTAAAAAATTCTGGTGCTACTATAGTATGCGGTCTACCTGCGCATATCTATTACAGTGCTATTATTATAGTGTACAGAATAAGCCAATTCTGTGGCTTATTCCAAACTAAAATAGTAAATTGATATGAAAGAGTATTGATTACATTACAGTTAATTAACAATTAAAATAATATTTCACATAATTTATGCGTTTTATTCACTTTGTAGAATTTCAAGAACTCTGCCTGGGGGTTGTGAGCGCGAAGACTGAGTGGATTGAGTAGCTCAGAAGTCACGTTCACACTCACAGCCGGTCCCAAGCCCGGAAAAAAGAGGAGGGTTGATGGGCCAGGTTAGCATCCTACCCATTATAAAAGAAAACAAGGCTCAAAGAACCGATATAAAGCCTCGGAACTCGACGGAACCTAAGATGACGAACCACGCAAAGAAAAGGAAAACGAGAAGGAAAAAGAAGCCAACAATCAGATTAGCAACATGGAACATAACTTCGTTCAACAACAAAGACCAAGAGATAATCGAAGAACTGATAAACAAAAACATAGACATTTGTGCAATCCAAGAAACCAAGAAGAAAGGTAAAGGTCAAAGAGACTATAACCAATATATTTTAGCATATAGTGGAGTGAAGAAAGAAGAACGAGCACGAGCAGGCGTAGGTATACTTGTCCATAAAAAATTTAAAGACAACATAAGTAACTGCCGTTACGTCTCCGAAAGAATAATACATATGAACATCACAATGGACTACCAAAAATTAAATGTTATATCTATCTATAGCCCCGAGGACTGCAAACCTAAGAAGGAACGAGAGGCATTCTACGAACAGTTGCAAACCATCCTGGACGATATACCTCATGAAGAACACTTAATTCTTATGGGGGATTTTAATGCACGAATCGGAAATGAAATAGTTCCAGGAGTAAAACAAAGATTCAATGAAAACCATGTCAACTCAAATGGAGAACTCATGGCTAATCTCTGTGCTTTTAACGAACTGCGAATCAATAATACATTTTTCGACCATAAGCTTCAGTATAAATATACGTTTGAAAACTCCAGGGGGCACAAATCTATGATTGACTTTATAGTCACTAATAGAAAAATCCACCCAGAGCAGATTCTAGATATTCGAACTTTAAACTCGGCAGACGCAGGGAGTGAACACAAATTAGTCCTAGCAAAAATAAGAATGAAACTAACACCAAAACATTTTCCACAGGAAATCACCGAGGAAAAATTCAATGTAGAATCACTGTGGAACGATTCTACCAAAGAAATGTACCAAAGGAGGCTAGCACAGAAGATACAGCTGAAGCAGATAGACGACATCGAAGATATAAACGCGAGCTGGGAGAAAATTAAAAACAATATTGAAGAGGCAGCAACAGAAGCTCTAGGAAAACGCAAAGTCATACTGAACAAAAGAAACAACAACAATACACCATGGTTCAGAAAAGAAATAAAAGACAAATGTAAAGAGAAGAGAGACGCCTACATGAAGTATAAAACATCAAACACTCCAGAATCCAGAGACACCTATAGAAGAATACGAAATGAAACAAAGCAATTGGTACGAAGAACAAAAAATGAACACTGGGAACAGTTTACAAAAAGGATGGAAAGCGACTTCTACGGAACACAAAAACAAATATGGAGATTCATAAGAAACCAACGGAAAGAAATGGCAGAATTGAAGGAATACAATAACATACCAGCAAACGAATGGGAAAGATACTTGACGGAACTGTTTAAAGGAAAGGAAAATCATAATCAAAATAATAACCTACCTGAATTAAGACACGAAATTGAAATCAGTTTTCAGGAAGTAGGGGTAGCCATAAATTCACTCAAAAATAGGAAGTCACCAGGACCAGACGGAATAACCAACGAGCTTCTAAAATACGGAGGAGAAAGTATAACCCTAGAGATGACAAAACTTATACAAAAACTAATATTGCACTGCAAGATACCAGACGCATGGAGAAACAGCATAATGATACCAATGTTCAAAAAAGGAGACAAAGAAGACCCCAACAATTATAGAGGTATAAATCTACTAAACACCGCACTTAAGCTAACCACAAAAGTCCTAACCAACAAAATCAATAAAATAACAACTTTATCAGATGAACAACAAGGATTCAGATCCGGAAGATCCTGCGTAGACGCCGTATTTGTACTGAGACAAATCACAGAAAAGGCCATTGAGTACAATAAACCAGCATATCTATGTTTTATAGACCTGACAAAGGCTTTCGATCGCATCCAAGTCGAAGACGTCTTACATTTACTGTATGGAAGAAACATACCAATCAATATTATACAAACCATCGAAAACATCTACTTTCATAATCGAATACAGGCAAAGATAAATGGAAAACTAACGCAGTTTATACCAGTACAAAGTGGAGTCAGACAAGGTGACTCATTAAGCCCACTGCTCTTTAATATAATAATGGACGAAATAATAGAAGCAGTACGTAAAGGTCGTGGTTACAGAATGGGGAATAAAGAAATCGTATTGTGTTATGCAGACGACGCCGCATTAATCGCCGAGACAGAAGACGATCTCCAAAGATTAACACACATCTTTAATACAACAGCCAAGAAATACAATATGATAATATCAGCAGAAAAAACCAAATGTATGACAACATCTAAATACCCACTACGATGTAAAATCGAAATTGATGGGAAAATAATAAAGCAGGAAGCAAGGTTTAGATATCTGGGAATTGATATAACCAGTTACGGAGACGTTGAAGAGGAAGTACGACAACAAAGCTTAAAAGCAAGTAAAGCGGCGGGATCTCTTAATGACACAATCTGGAAGAACAAACACTTAAGACAAGACACAAAAGCAAGAATCTATAAAGCAGCAATTAGACCTATATTAACATACACGGCGGAGACAAGGCCTGACACATCTAAAACGAGACGACTACTAGAAACAACAGAGATGAAAATACTCCGACGAATATCAGGGAAAAGTCTGTTGGATAGGGAGAGGAGCGAAAACATAAGAAGATCATGCAATATAGAAGACATAAATGGATGGGTGACAAAACGGAAACAGGAGTGGAACGAACACATTAGTAGAATGGCAGAGGATAGGATAGTACGAATAGAACGAGATAAGTCACCAAATGGACGAAGAAGTATTGGCAGACCAAGAAAAAGGTGGTGCGATAACCTAAACAATTTAGGAGGATAATATTGAAGAAGAAACAGGCTTTAAAGCCTACATACAAGAAGGAAGAAGAAGAAGAAGAAGAATTTCAAGATTTTTTTGCCGGCACTATAATTATGTGTCGTAGGTCGTAGACCGCAAGCTATAGCAGAAACGGACATTCGTTTGACTTTGGAACAGCAATCGAGCACTTGTTAGTCAGAATTCTCGTTGACTTTGGAACAGCAATCAAGCACTTGTTAGTCAGAATTCTCGTTAACAATAAAACATAAACTTGGATTTGTCAACTGATAGTTGAGATAGATGAGAGTTTTTGTGCTATTTCTTTTATCTGAGGGCCAGGTCGAAAACGACATATGGTGTCAAGCTGTCCGTTCGCTCGAAAATGTACAATAATACAGAAGTATTTTTTTTAAATTCAAGATTATGTTATGCCGGTTATGCTTAAAAAATTTACCTCTTAATAATCATATATTTCATGTACTGTAATACTGCCTACCCCTGATGATTATATAAAAAGAAAAGATTTAAAAATAATTGAGTAATAATAATAGGGTTATTGGTTTTATGTCTATAATTTAATTTTTTTTTCAGGTATAGTCTACAAATGTTATGTTTGGATTTAAATTTTGAATATATTAACCTATATGCATATTTATTTGTCTTAATTATCCATGCAAGTTTTCTTAATTATCCAATTATTTGTCTGTCTGTAGTTTAAGTATTATATCAGCTAGTACATTTCTAATTGAAAATAAAAAAAATTGGCCTTGTTGGGGGGGGGGGGAGATTTCCTCTATCCCCCCCCCCGTAGATCCGCCACTGAGACATTATCGCACGGAGCACACACTTCACAACGAACGTAAATGAACGCAATATGATATTCAAACTTCAAACTGTTTGAAGAAGTTTGATTTCAAGTCAAACCTGAAGATATTGAAATCAAGTCAAGCCAAACTTTTTTACAAAATAAGTTTGGTTTTCAAGTCAAGTCAAGTTTGTTGAGTAAAATCAAACTAGTTTGACTTGATGCATCTCTGACCCATCGACAAGGCTAACTTGTGATCATTTACAATCAATCAATCGGTCAATTCGAAAAAACCAAAACGTACCTCAACGTTGCACAAGAAATGGGCACATCTTAGAACAGGTCAATTGACTTAAGTATCTGAGATGTTGGATTGATAGCAGCCTAAATCCTGATCTAGAAATAAGACCGAAAAGAGCACATGCCAGAAAATTTTTCGGAAAAATCAAAAACTGCATTGTGATTCTCGAATAAAACTCGAAATTCGACTACTTTTATAAAAATACTACGTCTGGTCGAATCTTCTCTATGCAATTGAGACATGGGCCATCAAAACATCAACCGTAAGTAAATGGGAGGTCTTTGAAATGTGGATCTACTGGATAATCCTCAAAATTTTATGGGCATCGCAAACCTCAAACAAAGAAGTGGTGGATAGAATAGACAAGGAAAGAGACCTTTTCAACACAGTGAAAGTTAGAAAAATATTATACCTAGGCCACATACTGAGAAATAATAAGTACCAATATGCTCAACTTATAGTGAAAGGAAAGAACGAGGGAAAGATGGACATTCCACCCCAAACAAGCGACTGTGGCTGGCCACAGTTGCTCGTCTGGGGTGGAACGTGCACTCCACATAAGAACCCACGGCCAATCATCGGAAACTACTTTTGTGGATGCACAGCGTAGCGCTGCAGTGTGGACCGTGGTTCGTCTGTTTTGAACCTTAGGCTTACAAAGTATTCGAAATAAGTTTCTACACATTAATTTAGAAACTTCGTCGAATATTTTGTAAGCGTTAAGATATTTTATTTTTTGCATGAAAACGAAGCGTCGTATCAAACAAAAGGAAAGACAGATTCTTTGTCACAAATTAAACAAGGAATTCAAAAATGATTTTTAATTTGAAATATTATCTCAGTGGAGTACTACCTGCACTGAGATACCTCAATCCGTTTTAGAGCAATAAATAAATCGTCAGTTTGTAAGAAAAATTTTACCACCCCGTATCTCGGTAACGAAGCATTTGGGGACATAATATATGTTTATAGAGCACACTCTCATTATTTTTCATATAGAAATACCCCTTAAAGTTTGTCATACTTATTTACTAACAGCCTGTATATGTATACACTTGAGTCCACGATTCTTTACCCGTGCGTCATTAATACCTGGCGAGATAAAACACATACTTTTTATCTAACATCATTCTCTTCCACGCATGAAACTAATTACAAACCAGCTACCGCCTGTTATTAAGTAAAAACACATTTTATTTTTATGAAAGCTCTACAATCAGTACATTGAAAAGAGGTAGGTATAAAAAAGACGATTGGGGATATGTTCAGATTTTAAGTACAATTTGTGACATTTCTGGTTTGTTTACTTTTGTGTCTGTCAGTCTGTTGAATTTTTGCATTTTGAAGTTTTTTTATATTACACAAACGGTTGTTTTCCCAACTAATTTCATATTGAAGTTTGAAATTTTATGGCACGTGTATTATTTTGCAATTAATTTTTACAACATACAAAGTTAATCTCATGCACACAGTTAAGGGATGGATGTGTTTATGTTTCCGCCAAAGTGAATAAAATGGCGAAAAGAAAATACGTTATTGAACTTTTTTTAAATTGTTTATTTATTTATTAATCACTAATGATATTAAGAGAATTTATTAAGCTACATGTCATGTAGCTGTAATTCTGAACCTAAATTTTAAAGCAAAACTTATATTTTACATTCTATTTATTTGATAACGTCAAATTTATAATACAACCCGTGATCGGAGCGGTAGCCACTTCCTGTCACTTGCTGTGACGTTTAGTAAATTTTCGACTTATTTCGTATGATTTAAATGATGACCAGGGCCGTGCGGTGCTATGATGCGGTGAGGCAGCCGCATCAGGTGGCATCAGAAGAGGGCGGCATAATCAGTAAAATCAAAATACAAATTGAGCCATTCAATAATTAAAAGTATATATAGGACCAAGTGTCAGCTAAAAATATTTAACTGGTGAAGGTTTAACAGAACTTATTTTGACAAATTTGGAAAAAATAGTTCTTGATTTAAAACGGCTCAGAGGACAAGGTTATGATAACGGGGTTAATATGAAAGGAATAAGAAAAGGTGTGCAAAACAGAATATTTGAAAAATATCCGAGGGCGTTTTACGTGCCCTGCGCATGCCATCTTAGTCATAAATGACGCAGCGTCTTCTTCTACAGAAACAACAAACTTTTGTTTGTAACATACAAGAACTGTAAACTTTTTTCTGGTTTTACAAAGTGTTGGCAAGTTCTGAAAAAAAAAATGTTTCACAACTAATACTAAAACCGTTGAGTACTGGTTAAGTCGAATAGATGCATTGAAACCTCTAAGATTCCAGTTTTGTGAAATACATAATGCCTTATTCGAAATAATAGAAGACGTCAACAATAATTATTCAGAAACTAAAGTCAAAGCACGAGGATTAGTAAAAAATATTAAAAATTATAAATTTATATGCGGTGTAGTTCTTTGGCATGCTATTTTATTTTATATTAATTCAGTCTCGAAGATATTGCAACATGTAACTATAAATTTGTCAGATTGTGTAAAAATGTCAGAAACTATGGAAAAAATGAAAATTTACTGACAATTTGGCTATGACCAAATGAAAATTACTGATAATGAAATTGCAGAAAATCTTGCAAATAAGTTGCGAATTTCCTTATGAAAACGAATATTGAGGCAAGAGAAAAATGCGTCAATTTGATCTGTGGATTAGCTCTCAACCGAGAAAGATAAATTTAAAGTAAATTTTTTATCTATATTTTAAACACTGCCTTTAATTCTTTGATTGATCGATTTTCGCTTTGAGAAACTCATAATAAAAATTTTAAATTTTTATATATGACATTTTTAAATTAAGGGAAATATAAGAAAAGGAAAAGATGATAAAATACTAGAAAATATTCATTCAATACTTTTCATAGAAAAAGAATCGGATATAGAGGCAAATGACTTTCTAGAAGATTTATTGCATGATTTATCCCAAATGATACCATACTCCATGAAACCTTTATAGGTCTGGATCCCGCGTATGAAAAAAAAGTTGATTAATAGCAAGCTGAAAATTTGTTAATATCTTAAGGGTGTGTAGTCGAATAAACTTTGATATATGGGAGCACTGGAACATGGGCAGTTTTAATTGTGGAACAAGTTAAAAATTTGGAACGGCCAGACCACGAAAACGGCACATTTATTTTGTCCGACAGAATATACTTAAACTCTCCGAACACAGATTAAAATCTCATGCAAAAATCAGACTGCTATTTATCACCGGTCATAATTCCTGTCATTTGACATATTCTACATGTTCCACTCATTAAAACGCCCATTTGGTGATAAATAGCAGTCTGATTTTTGCATGAGAGTTTAATCTCTGTTCGGAGAGCTTAAGTCTGTTCTGTCGGACAAAATACATGTGCTGTTTTCGTAGTATGACGTTCCAAATTTTTAACCTGTTCCACAATTAAAACTTCCCCTGTTCCAGTGTTCCCATATATCAAAGTTTGTCCGACTAGACACTTTAAGCTATTAACAAATTTTCATCTTGCTATTAATAAACTTTTTTTTCATACGCGGGATCCAGACCTATTAGAGGTTTTTAACTATTTGTGCCAAAATAACCTAATTTCTTTATACCCAAATATAGTTGTACATATCACTAAGGGCCGGCATTATCTGTTCCGATTAAAACCCGGTTAGAGGAATTTTGTCATACGAGGTGCAGAAAGTACCGACTCTAAGAATTTTACTAACAGTCTCTCTCTCGGTAGCTTGGGGAAAGAAGTTTTTCCAAATTAAAAATGATTAAAATATATTTACGAAGCTCCATAAGACAAACAAAACTAAAAAAATTAGAACTTATTTCAATAGAGTCCTCACTAGCTGCTAGTTTAAACTACACCAATCTGATTGACGAGTTTGCCAAACTTAAAATCAAAAGGATAAAATTGTAATTTTTATAAATGTTATTTAATGTTAATACATATTATTTCATTTAATTTAAAGTATGTTTTGCTTTTAAAATAAAAGTTTTCGTTCATTTTGTGTAATTTCATTTAATAAAAATAAATACTAGTATTAGTATTAAGTTTCAATAATATTTAGGGGGCGGCATTTCGAAGACTTGCATAATGTTGAAAAGATGTACCGCACGGCTCTGATGATGACGCACGGGTAAAGAACCCTGGACTCAACTGTAGGTAATTATTGATAATTTATAAGACTTAAGGCAAAAAATAACACTACGATTCAGTTTATATTTTAATAATTTCAGAGTATTAGTCCTGGAGCAACAGAAAGTGAATTTTTCATGCGCAGTAATATCCCCGTAGATCACGAGCAGATCGCAGCTTCAGTGGGAGAAGAACTACTAAAGGCGGAAGATGTGGCGGATGCAATCCATTATGCTTTATCGACTCCTCCACATGTTCAGGTATATTATTTTATACATTTTTCTTGATACTATTTCCAGTGGCGTAGCTGAAGATTGCGGGGCCCCCCGCGACAATTTTTATGGTCCCCCGTATTATAAACATAACGACAACTAATAACAGTATAATTACTAAAATTGGTGTATATAACAATATTTGGCCTTTCTTTAATAAGTCTTCATTAGTTAGTGTTAATAGATTTTTTGGGAATAGACATGAAAACCTATTATACATGTATCTTAATCCGACAAACCTTTGTTTATTAGTAAGTTGTTGCAATATTATATCTAAAATTACATTGAAAACATTAACTACAAAACTTTTTTTGTTAAAAGTTATTTTTTCATCTCAGCTGAGCTCATCGTAAAATTTTTTTATACGTTTTATCCGTTTATTTTTAAATTCCGGTATAATACCCCACTATTCTGCTATTCCTGCTGCGTTTGCTAAAGTTTCGGAAAACGAATTTCTCATTTCTAGAAGATTATTATGAGATTTTTCAAAAAGTTGAAGGACTACCGTTAACTCTGCCGTTTCAGATTGCAAAAGTGTTTATGTTAGATTAATAAAGTTAAGTATTTTAGATTGAATATTAATGTTAACGACAAATTCAAAATTATTCATATGGTCTAATAATTCCTTAACTTATAATTTTTCATCGTTTTTTAGATAGCAATGAAATTTTCGTTAAAAATTTCATTACTCGTCGGAAAGCTCGACGCAAAACCATAACAGCATCATGTCTGGATGACCACCGGGTCTCACGTAACCTTTTAAGTGTTTGCAAACGCGATGGATCCAAAGTCATAATAGTACATAGTACATCCTATCTTTTAATACTTGCACTAAAAAAACATAATTTTTTTAGTTATATCCTAAAGAAACCAACTCCTGTACACCAACAACGGAATCATTCAACACTAGGTTCAGATTATGGGATGCACAATGAACATAGGAAGCTGTTTTCCAATATCAGTTAATACGCCTTTGTATGCCTGAATATACACCACTCATAACGCTTGTCCCTTCATACCCCTTTCCTCTGCAGTTGTGTATGGAAAGGTGCTTTGATTGTATAAATTTTAAAATTTCATTTATAAGACCTTCTGCACTTTGGTCTAACATGCGAATAAGTCCCAAAAAACTTTCAACAACTTCTGCTTTAGAAGATAAATTATTTTCATCGCAAATTACCTACCGGAAAATAAAATTAAGCTGATCGTGTTTCGAAATATCTTGAGTGCTATCAAGAATTATTGAATAAAAACGTTTTTTTTTAATTAATTATTCAATTTGTTTTCAGTTTCTTGAGCTAGCAAATTTATAACTTCGTTTTGTATTTGGGGGCTCAAGTAATTTGTTTTTTTTTCTAAGGTAATTGTTTTTATCGACTAATTTAGCTAAAACGGTATCATATTTAGCTAGTAAAAGAACCACCGACAAAAAATGACCTTTTTGGGATTCACTTTCATCTAAACTACCAACATGTCCAAGAAGTTATGTCGATTATCCGCTTCATTATTTCATTCCAAATTCCCTATTTTGATGCTTATTAGGAAAATATGTTTTGGTCCTCAATTTAAAGAAAGTAGAAGTATTAAGCCTGAAGGTTTTAAGGGGCCCCGACGTTAGGAGGCCTTGCGGGCCCTGCGGGCCTGTCAGCTACGCCACTGACTATTTCCATATTAACATCGAAAAGATTCTTAAAAATCTATAGATGCAATATGAGTTTCTAGGTTAAATTCTCTTCATTTTTCTAAAATTTATCTCATTATAAAAACCTTGTCGTTAATAGGCCTGCTTTTGCGAAAACCGTATTGTTCTTCTTCTATAACGGTTTCTGCAATAGTATTGTATTATGGAGGGGAGTTAGACAATGATGTATTCTGTCACCCCTGCTATTTAAATTTTATTCCGAGTTTCTATTTAAAAAGGCACTGTAAGATTCCAAGGATGTAGTCAAGGTGGCGTAAACATCAACAGCATCAAATATGCCGATGATACGATGTTGATTGCAGATTCTGACTTGGGTCTACAACGACTCACCGATAGGACCAATTGGTCTATGAGCAATTTGATATGAAAGTTTTAACAAAAAAAAAGACTGTTTTCACTCTAATGGCATATAAAACAACATAATGCTATTCTACACCCCACCAGAATGAAAACAATGGGAACCTTCTCTGGTTACACCTCCGAGGCTTCTACAATTTGCAAGCCATACGGATGCTGAGACTAATGAAGATAAGGGAATTCTACAATTTACAATTCACGTCCCATCTGCTCAGCGCGGTAAAGTTCCAACGAGAATGGTTCCCTTCATACTTCTCACAGAGTAAATGTAAATCAAAAATGAATAACCATTTTCAATTTCGTTGCAAAACGAAAACACAGCCGAACCATATTCTAGTCCAATCAGAGAGTGCCGCAAGCACCCCTACCGGTTTCGAAACTTATTAGTCTCTCATCAGGAGGCACATATGCTGCTCACCCTGATCCAACCAAAACAAACCCCAGCGTGCAGTCCCGGATTGCAACGAACGAAATGGCATAGATGCCCTAGCGGCAACTGCTAGCAAAAAGACTAAGTTTTCACTCTAATGGCATATAAAACAACATAATGCTATTCTACACCCCGCCATTTCGTTCGTTGCAATCCGGGACTGCACGCTGGGGTTTGTTTTGGTTGGATCAGGGAGAGCAGCATATGTGCCTCCTGATGAGAGACTAATAAGTTTCGAAACCGGTAGGGGTGCTTGCGGCACTCTCTGATTGGACTAGAATATGGTTCGGCTGTGTTTTCGTTTTGCAACGAAATTGAAAATGGTTATTCATTTTTGATTTACATTTATTCTGTGAGGAGTATGAAGGGAACCATTCTCGTTGGAACTTTACCGCGCTGAGCAGATGGGACGTGAATTGTAAATTGTAGAATTCCCTCATCTTCCTTAGTCTCAGCATCCGTATGGTTTGCAAATTGTAGAAGCCTCGGAGGTGTAACCAGAGAAGGTTCCCATTGTTTTCATTCTGGTGGGGTGTAGAATAGCATTATGTTGTTTTATATGCCATTAGAGTGAAAACTTAGTATTTTTGCTAGCAGTTGCCGCTAGGGCATCTATGCCATTTCGTTCGTTGCAATCCGGGACTGCACGCTGGGGTTTGTTTTGGTTGGATCAGGGAGAGCAGCATATGTGCCTCCTGATGAGAGACTAATAAGTTTCGAAACCGGTAGGGGTGCCTGCGGCACTCTCTGATTGGACTAGAATATGGTTCGGCTGTGTTTTCGTTTTGCAACGAAATTGAAAATGGTTATTCATTTTTGATTAAGAAAACAACTTGCACAATAACAACTAATAGTGAAAGGAAATATCGAGGGAAAGAGGTCACTAGGAAGGAATATACTATCGGGGATATGAAACATCCGACAATGGGCAAGGCTTAACTTTGAACAGCTAATAAGAACAGCTGAAACAGACTAGAGTTTGCAATTGTAGTAGCCAACCTCCATTGAGGAGAGGGCACACTTTCAAAAGAAGAAGAATACCTTTTTACTTATTGTTAACAACGTTGGAATGTATATTATAAATTTAATTTAATATTTAATTTAACAGATACCTCCATAGTTTAGGCCATTGTTACGGTTGCCTTTTTTTAGACTGTAATAAAAACTGCGTCTTTTGCCACGTTTCAGGTACCTATTTTAAAATTTTACTTTTCCTACCTTTGAATCGAAAGGTCCGAATGGTCGTGAGTTCGAATCTCACCAGGGTCAGAAATTTTTCGTTTATTATAAATTAATAAATGAGAATAGTTTCTGTCCTTATGGGATCGGTACTCACCGGAGGGACCACAGACGCTCGGATACAATTAGCGTCTCTTTGCAAAGACAATGACGTCGACTTTGCAAAGTAACAAGACACTTACTCAACACACACTACACATGACACTAGGTACCTAACTGCAAAAATTCACCGTACCTATTATGCCAATGGTCATTAGTTGTCGAGGCATTAGCTAAATAAAAAAATGTTTACTTTTAATTTTTTGAGTCTGGATCCGACTGAAATTTCTTTATCCAGTATTAGGCTATATATGCAGCTTTTGTATTTGCAAGCCATAACTCATCGAGGTTGCAATATGATGGACAAAGGCTACATACTCTAAGGTGTTCCACATTCTGTATTTCCCCATATTCACATGAGTGCGTCGTTATCTCAGTTCTCTGTCTATAAGACATTTGAAGAGGTTCTGCTTTACAGGTTGAATGTGCGCCGTGTTCTTCAGTCCAGGTTCATTCCATGAGATCTCTCTGGATTTCACTAGGCCACTTCCTGGCGACCCATTTTATTCGTTAAATTGGTGTCTTTTATCGAATCTTTGCCTGGTTGCCTGTGCTTCTCCCCGTATTGAGAGACAAATCTATAGTCTTCTCGTGATATGAAACCAGCTGCTTGATACAGTAGAGGTAGAGTAAGTTGCTTTTATACAGCCAGCAGTTATTCTACATGTTTCGTTTAAAGCGGTGATGATTGTTGGGCGTGCCTAGATCTACTCCACATCTTCCTCTTCTTCAGATGCCATCTCCGCTACGGAGGTTGGCAATTATCATAGCTATTTTAGTTTTTGAGGCAGTAGCTCTAAATAGTTGTTTTGAGCTGCATCCAAACCATTCTCTAAGATTCTTCAGATATGAAATTCATCTTCTTCCGATGCTTATTTTGCCATATATCTTTCCTTGCATTATTATTCGCAGGATGCCATACTTCTCGCCCCGCATCACATGTCGGAGATACTGTAGCTTTATTTCTTTAATTGTAAGTTCAACTTCCTTCTCTTTACCTATTCTTCTCAGTACTTCATTGTTCGTATCTCTAGCTACCCAGGAAACCCTCATAATTCTTTTATAGGTCCACATTTCAACGAAGCAATCAAAAGATCAAAAAATAGAAAATCACCAGGTCCGGATAATATACCAAATGAATTAATTAAATACGGAGGTACAATAATAATAGAAGAGATAACAACATTATTGCAAAAAATTGTAAACAACATTACAGTACCAGAGGAATGGAGAGAGAGTATAACAATACCCATCTACAAGAAAGGCGTAAAGACAGATCCTACGAACTACCGAGGAATTACACTACTCAATTCTACATCAAAACTATTGACAAAAATTCTATCCCAAAAAAATATAAGAAAGCCGGTGTATCGGAAGAACAACAGGGTTTTCGCCCAAACAGATCTACAATAGACGCTATTTTCATAATGCGACAATTAGTTGAGAAATCAATAGAATTCGACAAGCCCAAAGGACGTGCTCACTATCCTTGAAAAGAAAAACATAGGTCAGAGGTATAGAAACATAATCAAAGAGCTCAATAGATCCAACAAAACACGAATTAAAACCACACACGGGCTCACGGAAGAAATCAAAATCAATGCAGGCATTAGACAAGGGGACAGCCTCAGTCCATGCCTATTTAATTTAATAATGGATGAAGTTATAGGTAGTGTTAACATAATGAATCAGGGATACAAAATGGGCAACCGAACCATGAGAATACTTTGCTACGCAGATGATGCAATCTTAATAGCCGAACACGAAGATGACTTACAACGCCTACTACAAAAATTCAAAATAACCGCCGAAAAGTATAACCTGACACTATCCAAAGAGAAAACCCAATCCATGGTAACATCCAGGAACCCAATTAGATGTAAATTAGTAGTGGACGACCATATATAATCGAACAGGTAATGGATTGTAGATACTTAGGTGTGGAAATATCTAGCGACACGCATCTGTGGCAAGAATCAAAACAGCAGGCAACGAAAGCAGCGAGAATATCGGGTTTCCTGAGGGATATAATCTGGCGGAATAAATATATGAGCACCGAAAGCAAAGTCCGCATTTATAAGACATGTGTTAGACCCGTACTGACATACGCAGCTGAGACAAGGGCCGAGACATCAAAGACCAAACAAGTAATGAGAACAACAGAGATGAAAACCCTAGGATCCATAAGAGGTATCACACTCAGAGATAGAATACGAAACGATGGACAAGAACACGACGACGCATGTGGAGCCACGTGGATCACGTAGATCGGATGGACCCTGAACGTATGGCGCATTGGGCGAAAACACAGAAGCCCAACACCAAGCGACCCATAGGAAGACCCAAAAAACGATGGTACGAGAGTTGGAGCTCCGGATCGCAGCAAAGACTGTAACAGAAGAAACAGGACATAGTCCTATTACAAGAAGAAGAAGAAGAAGACATTTCAAAGGCGTTAAGTCGTCTCATTGTCTCTAGAGTTTACGTCCATGATCCCACTCCATAGTATAGTACACTGTATACGTAACATTTTGTTAGGCGTACTTTAAGAGCTTATGTTAAATCTTTGCTACATAGAACCTTTTTCATTTTCATAAAATTAGAACGTGTCTAGATCTACTCATTTAGGATAGGCATATTTTTCTGCAAAACATTCCTGGCATCGACTGATTACTTTAAAACCAGTGTATTGGTACTTCATTTGCCCCCTAAAAGTTTCCGGACAATGTTGTTTCTCGTAGCAATCTTTTGTTGTGTGCTCTGGCAGTGGTATTTATATGTTAGTGAGCGATATAGCACGAGCCATATAGCGATATAGCACGATATCTGTGTTCTTGTCCCTTCTAAGTTCAGGTTTAGTTGCCTTAATGTGTGTTTTAGATGGAAAGCACACACTTGAATTTAAGCACGGTTTAATTTTAGTAAGTTTTTTTGTAATGGGTTGATATCAGTTTACGCTAGGGTGACCAAACGTCCCATAAAAACGGGATTGTCCCGTTTTTAGGATTTGTCCCGAAAAAGTATCTCGGGACGCCTAAATGTCCCGTATTTGCGTTGGGTTGAGTTTTTTTATCTGACTATATTTTCTCTCTTTAATTTTTCTTCAATTTCTGCATTTGTTTTCATTCTTATTTCTCCCTCTTTTGTTACATTGTGGCCCAGTATTGTTCTCATTATTTTTCTTTTAAATTTCAGAAGGCTATCTTCCTCTTTCTTGTTAATCGTCGTTGTTTCCATCCCATATATAACACCAAGTCTTATTAAGGTTTTATATAGGTTCATATTATACTAAGAGTGTTGCTTCTCAGCAGATTTCTACCGTGTAGATGTTTTTCTGTCCTTCAGGATTATTTCCTCTGTTCTTTCTTTTCCGGTTTTCCCTATTTTTATTCCTAATTAGCTAAAGGTGGATACAGTTTCAAATTTATGGTTCTGTGTTATTAGTTATTTCTGAGTTGGCTCATCTTTCCCTATCGTCATGTATTTTGCTGTGAGCTGGTTTATCTCTAGTCCTATTATTATCTTCGCTTCCTTATGTAATTTTCCAACTGCACGTGTTATCTTCGTCTTCGCTGTAATGACTGAATCATCTGCATATATTACTATTTGAAGTTGATCTGTAATAATGTTTTTGTTTGCAAGTTTGTCATCCTCATGATTACAGATTATGTCAATATCTGATATTATTAATATCAGATTAAATACTGTCGGAGATATAGAGTCACCTTGTTTCACGCCTTTGTGTACATTAATCACCTTAGAAGTTATTCCGTTGAAACTGATCCTTGCTCTGGTGTTCTTTAGCTCACTGTTAGCATATGTCTTAATTTTTCTGGGATTCCAACATTCTCTAGCTGCTCCATCATTTTTGTCCGATTGGTCGTATCAAAAGCGCTTTTGAAATCCATGAATATTAGGTGCATTTCTCTGTTGTATTCTCTCGATTGTTGAATTATTTGCTCCAATGTATGTATGGAATTAATCGTAGACCTCCCCCGGTCTGAACCAGTTCTGGTATTTTCCTAATATTGGTTCAGTGCATGATTTAAGTCTTATGTTTCGTAAATTTTCTAGAACGTTATAATATGTATTGTTTAATAAAGTTATTGCTCTGTAATTCTCGCACTCCTCTAGATCTTCTTTTTTTATATATCGGTACCTACTATAATACCTGCGTTCCAATTGGCTCGTAGTCTGTTTTGTTCATATTTGTTGTATTAGCTGGTTTATTCCTTTACGTAATTCTCTTCCTCCGTATTTTATTCCACAGTTATTTCATCTTCTGTGAAATTTTTTTATTCGTCGTTATCTTGTACGGCCTTACTTCTTCATCGCAGTGTATTTCCTTCACAGTTAATACTATTTTTTCGTAATATTCTTCCCATATTTTGCTGATCTGTCTGTCCTCAAACAAGGTTTTTCTTTTTTTTGCTTTTTTAGTCCTCTTGTTTTAATGCTGGGCGTATTTTTTGCTGCTTTGCCTTTTGATAGTTTTCTCTGTCTTTTTCAATATCCTCCAGCGAAACCAGTCATTTTTTTTCTTTTTCTTCTTTTTATTTGTTGAGTTGGCTTTGTTTCTCGATATTTTGTATTCGTCCCTGTTTTGTTCTGACGGGTTGTTGATCCATGCCATTGTGGCGGAGTTTTATAGTTTTCTGTTTCGCAGTCTTGATCGTACGTAAATTACACATTCAAATGTAAATTGAAAAGGATTTATAGGTCCCAAATTAGCTAGAAGACCATGTTTTAATTTCCCCTACCTGTTTGGGTATCGCTCCAAACCCTCCTTGGCAGTGGCGCACCCAGGGGGGCTTTGGGGGTTAAACCCCCGAGGGCATATGAAAAATATCCAAAAAATTGTAGGAAAATATAACATGTCTTTCACAAACAATACAAAAAAAAAAATCGACGCCCAACCAACCCTCTCCCCCCCGACAAAAATTCTAGGTGCGCCACTACTCCTTGGATGTGTCCCGTTTTTTCAAGTTTATGATTTGGTCACCCTAGTTTCCGCTGACCAAGATCGTCAGCGTAAAGAAAGCTCTCAGTTTGGGGTGCATTGGCTGGCTGTTCATGTAGATGTTTAATAGAGTCAGAATCAGACAGCTTTCTTGAGGTAGGCATTGTTATGGGTTAACAATTTGCTCTTCTTTTTATCTAAAACATTTGGGAGACTATCTATCAACAGTTAGCCCATTGACCGTTGCCTTAGCCGCCATCTTGATTTTAAACGAGAACCGTTTTTGCTCAATATCTCCGCCATTTTCAACTTTTCGACAAAAAATGTATAAACTGAAATTGTTGAAAATGCGATTTTCTATAATTTCGTATAATTCTATAAATACTATTAATTTTAACCTATACAAAAATAAAGAGAATTAATTTTTGTACAATTTTGATTTCTCTCATTTTTTTGATAAAATCAGTATTTAAGGTAGTACGTATGCGGTAAAGGCGCGAGCGTAAGACCCGATTGATTTTAAAGCAATTGTTTTTGTTCAATATCTTCCCAATTTTCAACTTTTCGACAAAAAGTGTAAGAAGGACTGAAATTGTTGCAATTACGATTTACTACAATTTTTCGAGAGAACCAATGGCGGGTCTAAGAGGGGGGAATGGGAAAATTCCCCCCAACGGGGTCCAAAATTAAAAAAAAAATTGTTGAAATACTACACATAAAATTCAACAAATAAAACCCGCTAGTTAATAAAATTAAATGAACTTAATGCATATGTTATTATTTATGTCTTTTATGTACTTAGTTTGGTTGGTGTTTCATTATAAGTTTCAAGAATTGTATAAAATATAATTCTCCTTATTTTTGTTTATGTACAATTATGTCGTAAAGTTAATATCAAATGAGACAATTCAATAATTATGCTTCCCTTCCGCTTCCAGTATTTTCCTCCTTAACTCGGAGAATATTGATCGCATAAAAAAATTGTGGAAAAGAAATTGTAGGAAATTGCGTTTCCAACAATTTTAGTTCCTACCGTTTTTGTCGAAAAGTTGAAAATGGCGGAGGTATTAAGCAACAACCGTTCTCCTTTAAAATCAATATGGCGGCTAATGCAACCGAGGAATTCAGTCAAGATTTCAAATTTACACTACTATTGATCTCCTCTAAAGGATAGAATTATAAAATTTGGGGCAGCTCGGAAAAAAGATTCAATTCAGTAATTATGCTCCCCCCACCACTTTTTACTATTTTCCCACTTAACTCGGAAAATATCAACCGCATGAAAAAAATTGTTAAAAAGAAATTGTAGGAAATCATATTTGGAACAATTTAAGTTGAAAATGGCGTAGATATTGAACAAAAACTATTACTACAAAATCAATCAGGTCTTACGCTCGCGCCATTATCGCATACATACTACCTTTATCAAAAAAGTGAAAAAAACTAAAATTGTGTAGAATTCAATTATCTCTATTTTTGTATAGGAACATTTTTATCGTAAAACTAACAATAAACGAGATAATTCAATAATTATGCTCTATTTATATATAACTGTCACTATTTTCCGCTATAACTCGGAAAATATCGATGGCACGAAAAAATTTTAAAAATAGAAATAATAGACAATTACATTTTCAACAATTTTGTTTGTTATACTTTTGTCGAAAATTTTAAAATGGCGGAGATATTGAGCAAAAACGTTTCTCGTTTAAAATCAAAATGGCGGCTAACGCAATGGCGGAATTCAGTCGAGATTTTAAATTTATACGACTATTAACCCCCCTAAAGATTAAAAAAATAAAATTTGGGGCAGCTCCTAATGCAAGCTTAGGCCTGTTATTCGTCTAACCCGACTGGACTAAATGTTATAGATTTTAGTTAGGTAGGTTTTGTGTCTGATTTTTTTCTAAATAGCTTTTATTTTAATATTCTGTACCGTAATGGAATTCTCAACCAATGTCGGACTAAAAACTCACCATACCGCCGTTTATAATTATTTTATTTAGTATTTACGTATTCTAGAATTTAGTTTAGTAATGTTTTTAGGTCCAGGAGTTAACAATCAAAAATGTAACTGAGAAAATCTGAAACAAAAATAAAAAATACACCATAACAATAAATCTTCGAAAGACATTCTTGAAAAAAAAAATGAAAAGTCAATTTTAGTTTTTAGTTTTTATAAAATTAAATAATTTTTTGTACATAATTTGTAACTTAACACTATGCTTTAATAAATATTTTACATGATGTGTTTTTTTATAAATAACGTAGGTATTTCCTTCTGGCCCAAAAAATATGTAGGGCAGAACAAATTCAACATACTGCAATTGTAAGTTCTCTAATACAAAAATAATCAGTTGAACTTGTGATCTCATTGAGATCATCTCAAGATTATCTTCAAGGCTCATCTCTCAAGGATGCAGATAAAAAATGAAGATATTGAACAGGTGGACAAAATGGAATACTTAGGAGTCTGAATTACGGAAGATCTAAAGCCGAAATCAGAAATTCGATGAAGAATAGATCAATCAAGAGCAGCCGTTTTGAAGATGAGGAAATTTTTGAGTAACCAAAGATTCAATCTGCATATCCGATATGGGATGGTAAAATGTTATATCTACTCTATTCTTCTTTATGGTGCCGAAGCTTGGAATGTTAATGTTGACTTAATGAGAAGCTTTTGAGATTTTTGATATGTGGCTTTTTAGAAGGATTTTAAAAATACCCTGAACCGATTATATTATGAACAAAAGGGTTTTGCACAAAATAGGAAGAGACAAAGAACTTTTGACCACCATTAAAAGGAGAAAGACAAGACATTATTATATACATTGGGGGCACAATCTTAGAAATGATAACGATACCCCCATCTAACAAGGTTGTAACTCAAATTAGATCTATTTTCAGGTTTCAACACATGCGAATTCAACAAAAAATTGCGCACACGTCAATACAAACGACATAGTTTAATTCTCAATAGTTTGGCTAATACTCCATTAAACAAAGTTGTATTTTAACTTACGTGTGCCGTTTTAGCGTGAAAAACATTATGTTCAAAGTTCAAGATTATTAAAAAAAGTAATTTTTACAAAAAAAAATGCTTTTATCACTGCAGGCTACTGCGACTTTGTTAGTAAAAGCTGCTAAAGTATGTGGAGGTGAGGCAAATTCAAGAACCTGCAACCTATTATGTCCCAGACATGTTTAATCGGAGACAGATCAGGCGATCGTGTTGGCTAAGGTAAATGGTTGATATGGTGTTGATTCATGAATTCTAGTCATGCTCTGGCAGTATGCGGTCTGACATTGTCTTGCTGAAAATTATTAATGCTAGGTTGCATATTTTTTTCCATTATTGTTTGTCTCGTTATGAATAGTTTCTAACTCTACTATTTCTTTACTTTAGAAAGTGCAAAACAAGATCTCTCTCACAGTGTATTGGTTGTTTTTGAATGTTGTTTGAATGTTGTGTTGGTATTGTATTTATTTCTTATCCTTTTTAATGTTCCTCATAAGTGTTGTTCTGAAGCTATTTCCTTGTGGAATTTTTATAATGAACTATTTTAAATGGGAAATAAGCCACAATTTTACCAAAAAAATGAATTTATTAACGTTTCGACGCCCAAGTCGGGTGTCGTTGTCAAAATACAAAATAATACTAAATAAACAAAAATGTTGTTGCTTAGTAAAAAATTCTTCTAATAATTTATTTAATCTGACTCATTTATATCGGCAATTCAGTCATGTATTATACATTTTAAAGTAGAAGACTTTAAAATTATATTGCCAATATTGATGAGTTGCGTTTCCTGGGAAGACTTTATTCATTCGATTACATGAAATCAACCCCAACTTAAGAATATCCGCCACAAAAAATCATAGCATGTGATCTGTCTTTAAAAAGACAACAAATACAACTATGGCAGTAAAATTCTCGCGCTAGAGATTCCATAGTAAATCACGAGGGAAAACCAGGAAAAATCCTCGTGATACTATCCCCGGCATCGTAAGTATTTGGGCTTACATTTAGTTTACTCTCAAAACTAATACCAAATTCTGACTTTAATGTATGTATGCTATTTTAAATTATAAATAATATTAATAATACATAGATATTATATAAATAAAACTAAAATATAAAATATGTACTAACTCGATATGTTAATGATTTACTAATCGTGGTATTTTCTTTCTAATGACTTTCTCTTTTAGTATGGGTAACCACATCCTACTGCATTCTGCCGAGGAATTTGCGACACAGTTGTTTTCATTTAGCATAATTAGAACCGCTTCTTTGATTTTTCTCTTTTTACTATCTGTTTCTTTCAGGACTATACTTAAATCTCTCCACTGAACTCTATGTTCATTATCCCATGCGTGTTGACATATTTGAGAGCTATCAAATTCTCTATTTTTAATATGACTGATGTTCACTTATTCTAACGTCTAATGGTCTTGATGTTTCACCTAAATAAAATTGTTCGCATTCACAAGGTATTTTATAAACACAACTCTTTCTTCTTTCTTGTTCATTGTTAGGTTTAGTTTTAGATAGAATAGATCTCAATGTGTTTGTTGTTTTGAATGTTGTTGAAATGTTGAATTTATTTCCTATTGTTTTAAGTTTCTCCGATAGTCCTTTTATATATTGTATTGATATTTTCCTCGTATTATTTCTTGTGGATGTTATAGGATCCCGTTCTACGTTGTTCTGTTCCATTCGATCCAATCTTGACAATTCCTTATTTATAAACGATAACGGATAATCATTTTTTAATAAAACAGATATTAACAAATGCTTTTCTTCTAAAAATGAATTTTCGTTAGAACAAGTAACTTTGGCTCTATCATATAAGGATTTAATGATTCCCTTTTTAACGTTGATGTGATTTGATTTGTAATTGAGATATCTGTTAGTGTGTGTTGGTTTCCTATACACTTGAGTTTCATATCCAGTATCGTTCTTTGAGACTAAAACATCGAGGAAAGGTAGAGTGTTATTACATTCCTTTTCCATTGTAAATTTTATTGTCTCTTCTTGATCGTTTATAATATTTAGGAATGTATCCAACAATTCTGATCTATGAGACCATATTTAAAACACATCTACATATCTCCACCATACTGTGGGTTTTAAATTTTGTTTAGAAATGATATTAGTTTCGAAATCCTCCATAAATATATTAGCCAATAATGGAGATAAAGAAGAGCCCATTGCTAGACCAAAATTTTGTTTATAGAATTCATTATTTAGTTGAAAATAGGTATTATTAGTACATAATGTCAATAACTCCATTATAGCTGATACATTTAGTCTTGTCCTAGTTGTCAATGTATTATCATTCCCTAATTTCGTTTTGATTATGTTTAAAGTTTCATCTAATGGCACATTTGTAAATAAACTGTTTATGTCAAAACTTACTAAAACATTATTTGGATTAAATTCAATATTTGATAATTTGTTTAAAAAATGTTGTGTATTTTTTATAAATGTGTCACTATTATTTGTAAATGGTTTTATAATATTTAATAAAATTTTTGAAAGTTCACTACAAGGAGAATTGATGGTACTACAAATGGGTCTAAGTGGAATATTCGCTTTATGAATTTTCGGTACTCCATAAAAATGTGGTGCCTTACTGTAATGAGGTGTCATTAATTTTCTTTGATAGTACGTTAGATCATTTTTAAATTTGAATAGAGTTCTATAGATTTTGTTTTCCAGTGTCTTCGTTGGATCCTTCGTTAATTTGGTATAAGGTCCATTTGTAATTAGATCTGTAATTTTGTCCTCATATTGTATTTTGTCCATAATTACAGTTGCATTTCCTTTATCCGCTGGTAAGATTGTTATAGAGTCATCATTTTTTAAAGTTTTTAAAGCTTTCATTTCTTCTCTGCTGATGTTCTGTTCAATTTTACTAGACTGTTCTAATTCAAGTTTACTTAGTACCCTATATTTTTCTTTTTCATGAAACCCTACATTTTTTTGTAAAAACCTTTTACCAAGAAAAAAGCCTAGCAGGCGGTTTTCTTCCTGAAATTAATTTTCATTAGAACAGGTGCTTTGAACTCTATCATATCATAATTTGACAGATAATGATGTTTACGTTGTAGGTTGAGTAGTGTTTTACATCATCGCATTTGTATCCTCTCTTGTGATTAACACATCCAAATAAGAAGTGAGTTGTTTTCTTTTACCATGGTGCTTCTGGTCCGTGAGACAAAATAGAGAGGACATCATCTACATATACTCTATCATTTTGTGCGTTTTTGGTCATGTTTGTGCACAATATTTTATTCGAATTCTTCCATGAAAATATCTGCTAATAATGGAGATAAGGATGAGCACATGACTAATCCAAAATGTTGTTTGTAAAAATCATTATCTAGTTGAAAAAATTGAGATCATTTTGTAGTACTCTAGTTGTTATTATAGTTTGTCATGTCGCTGCTAACGAACTTTGAAATCTTTTTATTCAATTGATCTAATTTTTCAAAGTTTTTTCTGTACTTATCTGTTAGTTTTATCGTTTTTCTTTACACAGTCTTAATTGAGTATTTTCGTATTTTCCAGTTTAATCAGGACACCATTTCTTGTTAACATATTTTCTTCCTGTCACAACGCATTTGTTAAGTTTTGTTATAAAATTTGTAATAAAATAATTTTACTAACATGATAGGTATATAAACTTAAACTATTTATTTGTGAAAATGCAAGAGTGAGTTAAAAAAGTAAACTTATTATCTTCGTATCATCTGCAAAAAATTCGAATTATGCTGTCTCCCCTACTACTTGAATCGTCAATTCCGTAATCTGAAACAAATAAGTTATAAATTTAAATTGCATAAAAATGACAGTAAGATGACGAGTACCAAACACAAACAACTGTGGTAAAATCCGGTAAAGTAAGAACTGATAGATGTGATAAAAGTGTAACTCCATTTTGGCAATGGGTGCGTTCGGGCGACCACATTGCCGTTAGTTTGGCATTCGGGTGCATTTTGACTGGAAAGCTGAGTAAGCGATAGCTATCAGACGACACCGCTGAAAGTCAGCCGCTGAGAGATTTACTAAGCTTTCCCTATCAGCGCTGGATACAACCACTAAGCTGCTTTGTACTGGCAGTTAATAATTCATGTGCCAACAATACACAATATATTTACACAATGGCCAAATGTGTAAATATAATAAATATAGCAACAGTGTTTTGTGTTACTATGTGTCTAAAAGACATATACAAGGTGTAACAGAAATGCACGTCATAAATGGTATATTCTGGGACCAAAGATAAATCGATTAAACCTAACTTACCTTAGTATAAATGTGCACATAAAAAAGTTACAGTCCTTTGAAGTTACAAAATAAAAATCGATTTTTTTCAATATATCGAAAACTATTAGAGATTTTTAATTGAAAATGGACTTTTCTTAAAAAAAGAATGTGTGTGTACTTTGTACGCACGTAAGAAGTTATACTTCTATTATAATATAATCTAACTTCATATTATGATTTCAACGAAATCAATATATCTATTTTCAAACAGTTTTTTTGTATTGTATTTAAATATTAAACTTATTTTAGAAAGAACTAAAATATCCAGTTATCCAATATGGAACTAGAGGATAATGAACAAATCACATCCTGTAGTGAATACACGTACCTGGGAGTAATCTTCGATAGAACGGGAAAAGACGATGAGGAAATAAAGAAAAGGGTAACACAAGCTAGAAGAATAATTGGCTGCCTAAATGGAATACTTTGGAGCTCCGAAATAGGAATACAGCGAAAATACAATATCTATGAAACACTTATTAAAAGCAACCTACTTTACGGAGCAGAAACTTGGAGAATAACCGAGAACAACAGGAAAAAATTAGAAGCTGTAGAAATGGATGTGTTTAGAAGATCGTTAGGTATATCCCGTAGGGAAAGAGTTCGAAATGAGGAAGTAAGACGACGAATTGGAATAGATGGTTACTTAACAACAGACATTGAGAGGAAACAGTTGATTTGGTATGGTCATGTTCAAAGAATGGAAGACACAAGATTGCCCAAAAAGATCATGCAGTGGGTACCACCAAACCGCAAAAAACGAGGAAGACCCAAAAAGACACGGAAAGAAGGGGTAACCAAAGCAATGAGTACAAGGGATCTTAGAGATGGCCAATGGGATGATAGAAGGACGTGGAAGTTAGGCATCGGACAACGTCGAAAGACATTCTAAAACCGATACATACATACTAAAAGATCACCAAAAATTAAAAAAAAAATATGACTTTGTCCGGATTTGAACACGGGACCTCTCGATCCCTAAGCGAATGCTCTACCGATCAGCTACCACCGTTTTTGTATTCAGTCGATTATTTCTCGGACATTCGCCATGTCAAATATTTAAAATTGTCACTGATTGTCACTGTCTAACTGACAATATGTTGACAATATTCTATTCGACTAAGTGCGTTCGTGCGTTGTAAGACAAAGATAGATTTGGAAAATATTACCACCGACATTGTGTTCATTTTTTTCGAATCCTGAAAAAACCAATAAATATTTTTGAAAAAATTAAACGGTGAGTGAAAGACTAAATTATTACCGAGGGCTGAAAGTCCCTTAGAATAAATAAAAAGTTGATTTTGAATGAGATATTTGAAATTAAAAATCACACTAAATTTTCTCTTAATTTTTCACCCCTGTAACTTATTAAAATAAACATTATAGAAGTTCTCAGGGACTTTCGGCCCTCACTAATAACGTAATTTTAATTCTGCGTTTACATTTTTCAAAAATACCTATTAGTTTTCTCAGGATTCGAAAAAAAGGAATCCCCATTTGAATAGCATTGCAGCCGAAAATACGTACTCTTCTAAGAGGCTGGTCGGTGTCAACTTTAATATTGAATTTAAGCGAAAAACAATAGCTATTTTTCAAATAAACATTTTTTTCTGTTTTAGGAAAAGAGTAAAATGTATTTCGAATGAAATAAATTATATACATTCTTCTTGTTGTCTCAAATAATTTAATTCAAAAAAAAATTTTTGGGCAACCTGTATAAATAATTAGGTTAATGTTTATATAAGTGAATAAATAATTGAATAACCTTTCGAATAAGCTATAACACGACCCCTATTCTCATTTAAAAAAATCATCGATTACGTCATCACACCCAGATGGATGATGCCATTAGTATGATAGACATATGTATATACCAAAAAATTGGAATTTAAAAATAAAAATCGACCTGTTTCGGGATTTATCTCCAGAGTTGCTCATTTTAGAGAAAATAAATTTATTCCAACTCAATCGTCCTCACTGTATTTGTTTATAAGCCAAAAAATTGTTTATAACTTTAAACCAGTGCTGAGGCCGCTTTAATAATTCGATTTTAATTCTGTAAAGTGTATTAGATAGATAGAGCGCCTCTTTATATGTATGTAAAAAAATTAGTAAACTTCTAAATTGTCAACTTTTTTTTCAGAAAGCTTTTAAAAAATTTGAACTTTTTTAAAAAAATTTAAATTGCAAAATTATTATGCAAAATCTGTTGGGTCGATTTTAATGAAATTTGGTAGACGGTTTAAGTACATTGTAACAAATTTTCTAAGCGGATTACGAGGGCTCTAAGTGCAACCAAAGTGGTTGAAAAATATTGAATAAAAACAGGCTTTTTGCCCCCTTATTTTGTATTTATTGCTATTTTGCAGGAAGGGTAATAATTTAAGACATTTTAAACCAGTCGTATATCATACTAAATTTAATTATCTTTATTTTGTTTCTCCACGACTTCCAAAATGAATCATTTTACAGTTATAAGCAAAGAAAGTAGAAAAAATCGATGATTTTCGAAATTTTTAAATATTTTAATTTTTTATTAATGTTCCGGGCATACTTGAGAAGGAGCATAAGTCAATTATAATTACTGAAGTTGTCATCTAACTTTATCTGCAAAAATCCGAATGCCACCTAGGTATTACATCCACCTCAAAACAGATCCGTTCTGGTCTATAAGTTAGTCTAGGTACAATCGAATTATTTTTGGTCCCAGAATATGTGATTTAATTTACGACCTGCATTTTTTTTACTTCACACACATTTACACAGAGTGTAACTCTGTCTCCCTAATCTGTCAAAGATTGTCCCGCTTTTGATATAAGAGCAATTACTTTTTTATCTTTGTATTCTGATAGATCTTATTGAGTAGGAAGGTCGATGGGTAAAGACGAGGAGTAAATGTGCAAGTGAAAAACTCACCCTACTTATGATCGATCTTAATGGCAAAAACTTTAGTATGGTCGCATTACAATAATTAAATCTTTACTTACGTTGACGTGAGGGGGTGTAGATAGCACGTAATAGACTGAATCGGCTACATCTTTCGCACTCAGTGCAGCTACTTTTTCAATCTCCTTAGGTTTCTCAATTGGCATACCCATCTCTTTTGAAACATTCATCATCATCTCCGTTACAATTGCCCCTGGGCTAATACTCTGAAAAATAAAGTGAAATTATTATTTCCATGAAGGCGCTAAAATATAAAAATAAAACGGGATAGTTCCCGAAAGTTGACTGTATACCATCCACTTAAGTAACTTTTAACGTGAAGTAAAAACTTTCTGGTGTAGTTAGTAACAAATTTAATTAAGAATTAAAATTTTAAAAATCCAAAAGGATTACATTGATTGTTCAGAATGAATGTTTCCGGACTTAGCAGTCCATCTTCAGTGAACTCCCTGTCCTTGCAAAATAGCCAAAATGCCAAACACTGTTTGGAATAAATGTTCATTCAATCTACATTATAAATAAAAGAAAATAATGCTACTTGAAAGTCGATGTCAATGGATTGCGACAATGAAAAGCAGACGTATGTACAATAAACATATCTATGTTTTATAGACCTGACAAGGCTTTCGATCGCGTCCAACTCGAAGACGTCTTACATTTACTGTATAGAAGAAACATACCAATCAATATAATACGAACCATCGAAAACGTCTACTTTCATAATCGAATACAGGCAAAGATAAATGGAAACTAACGCAGTTTATACCAGTACAAAGCGGAGTCAGACAAGGTGACTCGTTAAGCCCACTGCTCTTTAATATAATAATGGACGAAATAATAGAAGCAGTACGTAAAGGTCATGGTTACAGAATGGGAAACAAAGAAATCCAAATATTATGTTATGTAGACGTCGCCTCATTAATCGCCCAGACGGAAGACGATCTCCAAAGATTAACACACATCTTCAATACAACAACCAAGAAATACAATATGATAATATCAGCAGAAAAAATCAAATGTATGACAACATCTAAATAGCCACTACGATGTAAAATCGAAATTGATGGGAAAATAATAAAGCAGGAAAGGAAGCAAGGTTTAGATATCTGGGAATAGATATAATCAGTTACCTAGGGCGTCTTGCCCTCCCCTGGCTCTGAAAATGACTGAAATTTACAAAAAATAGATCAATTTTGTATTATGTTTACACGTAAAATGTATTGTATATATAATGCTTGCCCCCCCCTATCAAAATTTCAAATGAAGCTCCTGTCAGTTACAGAGATGTTGAAGAGGAAGTACGACAACAAAGCTTAAAAGCAAGTAAAGCGGCGGGATCTCTTAATGACACAATCTGGAAGAACAAACACCAAACACGTAACACAATACACAAAAGCAAGAATCTATAAAGCAGCAATTAGACCTATATTGACATACACGGCGGAGACAAGACCTGGCACATCTAAAACGAGACGACTACTAGAAACAACAGAGATGAAAATAAGAAGAACATGCAATGTAGAAAACATAAATGGATGGGTGGCAAAACGGAAACAGGAGTGGAACGAACACATTAGTAGAATGGCCAGTGGCGTAGCTGACAGGCCCGCAGGGCCCGCAAGGCGGGGGGGCCCCGACGTTAGGAGGGACCCCTTAAAGCCTTCAAGCTTAATACTTCTACTTTCTTTAAATTGGAGACCAAAACATATTTTCCTAATAAGCATCAAAAGGGAATTTGGAAGGAAGTAATGAAGCGGGTAATTGACGTAACTCTTACTCTTTCCGGGTGCAATTTAGCGTTTCGTGACATGTTGGTAGTTTAGGTGAAAGTGAATCACAAAAATTTAATTTTTTGTCGGTGGTTGTTTTACTTTATTAGCTAAATATGATCCTGTTTTGGCTAAATTAATCGATAAAAACAATAACTTAAAAACAAATTACATGAGCCCCCAAATACAGAACGAAGTTATAAATTTGCTGGCTCAAGAAACTGAAAACAAATTGATGAATTTAATTAAAAAGAGTTCTTTTTATTCAATAATTCTTGATACCTCTCAGCACTCAAGATATTTCAAAGCACGATCAGTTTAGTTTTATTTTCCAATATGTAAAAATAACTTGAGATGAAAATAATAATTTACCTTCCAAAGAAGTTGTTGAAAGTTTTTTGGGATTTATTTGCATATTAGACCAAAGTACAGAAGGCCTTGTAAATGAAATTTTAAAATTTATACAATCAAAGCACCTTTCCTTACACAACTGTAGAGGAAGGGGAAGCGTTATGAGTGGTACAAATTCAGGCGTACAAAGGCGCATAACTGACATTGAAAAAACATCTTCCTATATTCATTGTGCATCCCATAATCTGAACCTTATGTTGAATGATGCCGTTGCTGGTGTAAAGAAGTTGGTTTTTGTAGGATATATTTAAAAGATATGTTTTTTTAGTGCGAGTATTAAAAGGTGTGATGTACTATGTACTATTATGACTTTGGATTCATCGCGTTTGCCAACACTAGAAAGGTTATGTGAAACCCGGTAGTCATCCAGACATGATGCTGTTATGGCTTTGCGTCAAGCTTTCCGACAAGTAATGAAATCTTTAACTAAAACTTCATTGCTATCTAAAAAACGATGAAAAATTAGAAGCTAATGCATTATTAGAGCATATGAATAATTTTGGTGGTGGTAGAGTAGAGTAGAGTTACTTTGCCACATGTTGCTAGTCACTCTACTTTACCACCTACTATACACTCTACTTGCTACTCTACTGCGCTGAGCGTTTTTACGGGTAGAGTTACTCTACTCTATCAAGTACTTGCATCATTACTCTACCCGTGTAAACAAGTCTGAAGTTTTATTTCCTTAGAAATACAAACCTCTAATGAGACCAAGTTTGTGGTTACGCCTAATCTTGGTTTCTATTATTTGCAAACCAAACCAATGATGAATTAAAAGAAGACACAGGCAACGGGGATGTCTATAATTTGCACCTCACTTCCTGTCTATTCATCACGGCGAAATTCCAACGAAAACAGTAGGGGAGACCGGGGTTAGTAGGCCCACTTTTTGGATTTTGATTTTTTACAATTACATGAAACCAGATTACTTTTTCTGAACTATTATAAAATATAATACAAGGTGTGAACACTATATTACAGTAGAAATAAATACTCAAAACAAATTTTTAAAGGGATTATACGTATTTTTGTTCGGCTGGTCCAGTGGGCGAACTAACCCCTGAAGCGGGGCAAGTGAGCCACATCATTGGGGTAAGTATGCCCATACTTTTAAATGAATATACAAAACGATAATATCAATTAAAATATATTTGTAAAAATATACAATCACTAATCCGCATCGGACAAACAGTTATCGCACACAAAAAAAGGATATCTCCAGCTGCGCAAGCTTCATGAGCCCATTCTTTACATTTAGTGCACTGTACCCATTTCTCCTTACTAACACTATTAGAGAATAATTCGAGACATATTAGATAGAAGCATTCGTCCTCTTCTGAAGATGAATCTATCTCTTTAGCTTTCGTTTTTTTAGAACATATGTCTCTTTTTACATTCTTTAAACCTGCTTTACTTTGCTTTGTCTTCTTCTTTTTTTCTCTGCTGCTTCTCTAACTCAAGCTCATCTTTTATTGGTGTATCCGTTAACATTGCTGTGGTTCTACGTTTTCTGCCTCCTGTTTTACTTGTTCTCTCTCCTGCTTTTGCTAACGGTCTGATTTCTTCCAAAGATTTCTCACAAACGGGAGAAGGAACATGTGACGGTCCGGCTTCTAACAGATCTTTCAAAGAGATGTCATTATTTATAGCACCCATCAAATTCTTCTTATCTTCAAGATGATTGTTTATTTTTTTTTTGAGTAGTTAATTTGGGGGATGCATTAATTTCTAATGTGCTATTATTCATCTAATTTGGTGCAATCACTGTATTTGGAGGCCCATCGGTTGTATACCTACGCAGGTAAGAAATCTTGCTCCCCAAAAATATTTCTATTAAAGGGACATCCAGTACAAACAAATCTTGATTTTATATTTTGGGGGGTTTCTTGGAAGTTCTTCCTGTTCAGTAGAAAACACCTACAAATTTTAATCGGCTGAAGAAAAAGAAAATAAAATTAAGTTAAAGAATACCTGTCGGCTTTTAGCGTAACCTATTTGAATATTTATCAAATTTCCATTTTGTTCCTGAACTGCCATAAATTTTTTGCAATATTTTTCTAAGGTTTTTCTTGGTATCTCAAAATTTTTTGCAGCTTTTCTGACCGAAAAATTTTCTTCAAGGACAACCTTCACTGCTCGCTTCATAATATCGTACGGGGTTTTACCCTTCTCACTTTTCCTTTTGTATGTTCTCATTTTTTTTTCTAAAAAGTAAAAGATTTCGTTTTGTATGTAAGCACAATAAAAGACCAGGGTTTAGTTCGCCATATGGCTAACTAACCCCAGCTAATATGGACCAACTAGCCCCGACTAGAATATTTTACAAAAATGGTAGCCAGTTAACAAAATAAGCGATATTTTAAAACTACAATTCTACCAATATATTACAATAGTAGCATGTATTTGCATATTTAAAAATAAAAACTTGTAGATTATCTATATACCTACACAAACATTAAAAATGTAACAGAGGTAAAATTTACTCACCAATTCGAAAAACACTTAAACAGCGGTATGCACGCAACGAAGTCTTAGGCTACGGCTCCACGGGCGACAAATTTACGATAGCAGTAGCCGTAAAACGAACTTAAGGTTCCGCGGAACGGAATAGGAATAGCCGAACTGAACCGACTACAGGACTTGTGCGTAATCGGTTCAGTTCGGCTATTCCTATTCCGTTCCGCGGAACCTTAAGTTAGTTTTACGGCTACTGCTAGCGTAAATTTGTCGCCCGTGGAGCCGTAGCCTTATAGATAACTAAAACGGAACTCGCAGTTGCCGGGCGAGGTAACAAAGGAGTGGTCAGGCCATTGGCGCACTATCGTGATTTACATAGGAAATACGGCATGTGGGCGAACTTGCCCCTATGGCACACTAACCCCGGTCTCCCCTAATATTGTTTAAATAAAAGACAATTTAATAATTACAGTTCGAAAGATAAATACCAATTAAACAACTCACCGTTACTTTTATGTTGGTTTTTTGATTTGATTGCTCCAATCGTAGAGTTTCAGTAAGTGCACTAACAGCATGTTTGGTTGCGGAATATACATTAAGTTTTGGAACAGTAATCACCTTGTGACCTGCAACACTGTTGATGTTAATAATATGCCCTGCGATGTTATTCTCCCTCATTTGCTTTATGGCTTCTCTATTTGCAATACAAACTGAAATTACGTTTATATCAAATTCTTGTTTTAAATGTTGAGTTGTGATAGAAATTAAATCTTCTAGAAGTAAAACAGCCGCATTATTTATTAGAACACTGACAGGTCCTACATTTTCTTTGGTCCAAGAGAACGCTTTTACAATGTTTTCTTCTTTGGAGACATCGCCAGTATAAGGAAAAAATTTTCCCTTCTTTGAAGATAACTTTTGAGCTAGTTCATCTAAAACGTTTTTGCGTCTTGCAACACCGACAACCTTAAATATATTGTTACATTAATAAAAGACAGACATGGGCAGAATTACAAAAGCTGGAAGAAACGCAAACTTTCATATTAAATAAAAACGAAAATATTGTTGTTTATTTGGGTTTATATGACTGCGGACACTAAATCCATTCGCCAATTTTACTATTTTTTATTTTATTAGTCATTTTTTCGTATCTTATCCTAAAACTAATACTAATATTAATCTCTAATAAACAATTCTACTAATAAATAATTATTTTTGTATTTTTTTTAATAATTTTTTATATTATATTTTTTTTATTTATTTTTTTTTCTAAATGATGTTCTCAGAGTTCCACAGTAAAAACTGCAACATTCTTCTTTTCTTCTTTAGCCCTCTACTTCATTCGAAAGCTTTTTACTATGGACTATCCAAGTTCGTCATTCATTTTTTTATTATATTTTTTTTTATTATATATTTTTTTCTATTATTTTTTTTTTTATATTTTTTATATATTTTTTTGTATTTTTTTTCTTTTTTTTTATTTTTTTCTTTTATTTTTATTTTTTTTCTTTTTTTATTTATATTTTTTTTTCTTTTCTTTCTTCTTTTAATATATAACAATTTACAAGAAATTCTTAAACTATATTTTACAATTACAACTTAAGTTTAATATCTAAAATATGTTTATACAATAGTCGATATACCAACTCATTATTTTCTAATGTTAATAACTAATTTAAATTAATGGGATGGTGGACAGCAGTCAAAGAATACAGTGAATTTAAAAATATATTAACTTTATTAGAAATAAGAGAACAGGTCAAAATTTTGTGTTGTAGGTTACCAAGCTGACCACAAATACATTGAGGGCTATCAGCTATATTAAGTTTAAATATATATGATGGTGTAAGACAGTGGTTAAATCTCATTCTGCATATGGTTCTTGTCATATCCTTTGTCGACTCCATTTTAGAAAACCAAGGTTTATCTGTGATATAGTTTCTGATTGATCTGTAGTGATTTCCTGTATTTATGTTCTCATCAATATACCTTTCTTTCCATTCTTTCTTAAGCTCCTTGAATAAATCTGATTCAATATCTCCAGACGTACAAAGATAATGTGTTAATACTCCTTTTGTCACCGCGTTTTTAGCCAATTCATCTACTATTTCATTTCCAGTTATTCCACAGTGGCTTTTAACCCATGCTAACTTAACAGACTTTCCTTGTTGCTGAAGTTCTTTAATTTTATTTATTATAGATAATTCAATGTAGTTCACTTTTGATTTAGCATTTATAGCACTAATTTTACTTAGAGAACTTTTACTGTCACTATAAATTATAAACTTTGAATGATTTATATTAGATAAAATATTTTAGTGCTTCCATTATCGCTATTAACTCAGCTGTGTATATATTCATAATAGAATTTAGTTTGAACATTTTGCTAATTTTATTACTGCTATCCCAATAGGCACACCCCACACCTTCAATATTTTTTGATGCATCTGTATATACCATACAACAGTCTTTGAACATTTGTGAACTGTCGGATATAAACACTAATTTTCTTAAAGATAGAGGCAAATTGCTATAGCCCCTTAAAAAGTATACCTGAACTTGTTCCATAGTATTAAAGTCAATATTATAATTTGGGTTTATGTCATATTTATAAAGTTGTTTATTATATATTGTCATTTTTGAATATAAATCTACTATATTTAGAGTTTTCTTTTTTATCCAATATTTTTCTGTCAAGTCTGCTAAAAACAGTTGATGTATTTTGGTAATTAAATTTACCTTTTTTTCATACAATCTAACTAAAAGGCTGATGCCAAGTTTTTTTCGTCTTATATCCATCGGCATTTCACAGCATTAAACTTGTAGATTATTTATCGGTGTACTTCTTAGGGCTCCTATACACAATCTAAGGGATTTATTAATGATGTTGTCTATTTTATTTAAATGACACTGTGATGCGTCACTGTATAATATTGATCCGTAGTCGAATATAGCTCTTATATTATTTTTAAAAAACAAAAAAGAAATATTTGGATCTGCTCCCCAACGTAAGTGTGATACGAATCGAAGAAGGTTTATTCCTCTCTCTGTTTTTTTAACTATATGGTCTATATGTTCTTTCCAGAGAAGCTGTCTATCCAGAGTAATACCCAAATATTTAACATAACTTTGTACTGGATAGGAGATATAAGATGTGATTAGGTATTTCTTTTCATTTTCTTGTAAAAATAAATAATTTGGTTTTGGAATCAGATATATTTAGTCCATGTAATTCACTCCATATTTTAATATGTTTGTCTCCTTCTTCAATGGATTTGACTGCATTTTCTATTTTAAAGTTTTCTTGATAAATAACTGTATCATCTGCAAATTGTAAAATTTTTGTTGAGTTTAAATTTTTTTCTATATTTTATATCAAAAGTGTAAATCAAATATAACAAAGGGCTTAATATTCCTCCTTGAGGTAAACCACCCATCGCTAGTCTTGGACCAAATGTGTTATTATTTACCGATATATAAATTTTTCTAAAGTCATACAATTTTATTATTTTTTGACAGAAACATTCTGGCAGACCTATTTGTATCATTTTGTTATATAGTATATTTAAATTAACGTTGTCGTATGCTGCTTCAACATCTAATAAAAGAGCGATTACTGAAGAATTTTTCGTAAACGCTAAATTTATATCTGTTCCCAAATGACTCACAGCTTTCACAGTAGAATGATTTTTTAGAAATCGAAATTGGGTTTGTGATAATTTATTGTTTTTTTCTAGCCAACTTTCGAGCCTAAGTTTTATCATTATTTCCAGTGTTTTTGTTATGCAGGAGCTCAATGAAATACCTCTATAAGATTCTGCTGAATCAGGATTCCGATTTGGTTTGAGAATAGGAATCACCCGGTACTCTCTCCAGTTATCTGGAATATCTTCTGAAATTTGATTAAAAAAATTTAATAGTGTTTCTTTTCCTTTTTGATGTAAATTGGCCAACATAATATAATGTACATTATCTATACCTGGAGAAGTATTTTTCTTATTCTTAAGGCTTATTTCTAATTCACAGAAACTAAATGGAATGGAAAGTGGATGCATAGAGATTTTTCTTTCCATTACATTAATTTTTGAAAATATATTATCTGGACATAATTTTCTTAAAAACTCCTCAACCCATTCTCCTTCAGTCACTGGATTTACTTGTGCTTTAAAAATGTTTTGTAATCGTTTGGCTTGATTCCACATATCTTTAATTGGTGTATTTTTGTTTAAAGTTTTACAAAAATTTCTCCATGCATTACGAAAATATAAATGATAAAATAAATAATATTGCTCAGAAATTGGGCTGAAACTGAATACTACCAAATACATTTTTACAAATTTTAATAAAAGTTTGCAAAATCTCCTTATAAGTTTCAAATACAATTGACTTACCTTTAAACCTGCTTCAACCAATTTCTCTGATATAGCGGCTCCTACACCAGCACTTGCCCCTGTAACTAGGGCTACTTTTCCCAACCATCTATCCATTTTCTGTTACTTTTAGGTAATAATAACAAGCAAGTAATGTTTTTATTAAATAATTGACGATAAGCTGTTATCTAAAATATTTCTTTATTATAGTTTCTATTTTTTAGATAGTAAATTGTTTACAAATTGTTAATATAAATGTTTCAAAGATAAGATACACAATTTTGAATTTCAAGATTCATGCACTATCAAAAGCACTATCGAAATAAGTAATTGCAGTAGATATTACTTGAATAGAACATTCGCGAATCATATAGAACTGATTAGGTACATTATTTCTATGGCATACGATTTTAAACTTGCATAAAACAAGATCTAAAAATACACTGAATATTTTTAAAGCAATGCAAATTATATAATTAAAATCTCCATTAAGGGGAAAGGCGCAAAATGAGAAAGCTGAGAAGGCTGAGAAAACTAATAAGTATTTCGAAAGTCCCTTAGAATAAATAAAAAAGAATGTGTGTACTTTGTACGCACGTAAGAAGTTATACTTCCATTACATATATGATTTCTTAAAAATAAATATACTTTAAACAGTTTGTTTTAATTTTTTCTAAACACCAAACTAATTTTGTGCTTACCGCTTTCAAAAAAAGAATGTGTGTGTACTTTGTACGCACGTAAGAAGATATTCTTCTATTATATAATAGGTAATTTAAACGAAGTAAATATACTTAAAAGGTTATTTGTACTTATTTTATTTAAAAATCAAACTAACTTTCTTATCTACCACTTTCAAAAAAGAAGAATATCTTCAAAAATTATATAATAATATACTTACAATCATAAAATCTATAAAAAAAAATAAAAAAATAATAACTTGCTTGGGGCTTGAACCCACTTCACGTCTACCGCGCCGTACGAAAGTTGAAGCCATTTCAAACTGCACCAAACTCTCGTATACTTCATGTGGGAATATACACAAACTAAACCTTTACACCATAAATTTATATGAATTTAATAAAATTATTAGTTTGATTTTTGTCGAAATAAAATACAACAAAATATAGAGTAAGAAAACGATATATGAGATGAAGATTTGTAGAAAGTTTGTTCGTAATCAGATTATGTAAATTAAAGCATTGCCTACTAATAGGTATGGTTTGTTCAACAGTAAATGGTTTGAGTTCAATTAGTGCGGTCATAAATATTATTAAATTTATCTGACCTGGCCCATTGTTAAGACCCACCCGGAGCGATAAGCCACCGAGGTAGACAGAGTTGGTCTTTTGCAATTAACACTGACTAGACGGTACTCCCATAATAAAGCCTAAAATAAATTTTACCTGAAATCGGGCCTTTTATACTATTATCGGTTAATCCGGGCTGTTTATAGTGGTAACTAATTGAACTTAACCATTTACTGTTTAACATACCATAACTACATTATTTTGTTTACATTTTCCAAATAGATAGGTATTGAAACTATTAGGTATTTCCAACTGAAACATTTAGAATTACGTACCTGCGGCTTTTCAAAACTATTTAAAAAGTCACTATAATTATAAATTTGATTTTATTTCTGTCCACACATTAATAAAAACTAATATTATACAATATTTTTGTTTACCGATAACCTCCATATTGAACAATTATTGACAGATCATTTCAAAATTTCAGCACCCAATCAGAGCCCGTATAACAACTAATACCATACTGTCGGTGTGCGCATGCGCGGGGATCAATCAAATTTTACCCTCAATCGATTCGCCGCTAAAGAAGAATATCTTCAAAAATTAAAAAAAAAAGTATAGGATTGCACTGGATTCGAACTCAAGACCTCTCGATCTCTGGCCGAATGCTATACCAAATACGCTACGAGGACTGTGTCTGTATCGGTTCGGATGTACCTAATGACAATCCACGGTAACAAACAGTGAAACAGGTGAAGTATAATAAATATACAATAAAATGTTTTAATAATACTCATCTTATTCCTTAGGCAGACAACCCAAATCCAAAGACACCAATATATTCTTTTCACACCTTTTCTTGCACTGATATATTTATACATAACTAGAAAAATTTAGCAACTAAACGCCATACTGTCTGTGTGCGCATGCGCGCAGTATTATGAAATTTTACTCTCAATCGAGCCTAGAGAAGTATAACTTTAAAAAGTTTCTTTTGAAGGAAATATTTGCAATTAAAAATCATACTAAATTTTCTCTTTTATGTTCACTCCTGTAACTTATTAAATTAAACATTATAGAAATTTTTAGAGACTTTCGACTGATCTCAGTAATAATGTAATGTTTCATTCTGCATTTAAATTTTTCAAAAATAATTATTAGTTTTCTCAGGATTCGAAAAAAATGAATACATTTAAATCACTTCGAAAATTTTGACAGGCGATACCCTGTTTCCCCTTAAGAGGATCGGTACGTATTTTCGGCTGCAATGCTATTCAAATGGGGATTCATTTTTTTCGAATCCTGAGAAAACTAATAAGTATTTTTGAAAAATTTAAACGCAGAATGAAAGATTACGTTATTAGCGAGGGCCGAAAGTCCCTGAGAACTTCTATAATGTTTATTTTAATAAGTTACAGGGGTGAAAAACTAAGAGAAAATTTATTGTGATTTTTAATTTCAAATATCTCATTCAAAATAAACTTTTTATTTATTCTAAGGAACGTTCGGCCCTCGGTAATAATTTAGTCTTTCATTCTGAGTTTAAATTTTTCAAAAATATTTATTGGTTTTTTCAGAATCAAGTATATTCAAATGGGAAATACAAGTGAATACATGGTTTTTTCAGGATTCGAAAAAAAAATGAACACAATGCCGTGGTAATATTTTCCAAATCTGTCTTTGTCTTACAACGCATTCAGCCGAATATAATATTGTCAGCATATATTGTCAGTCAGACACTGACAATCAGTGACAATTTTAAATATTTGACATTGCATCGGGAATATGAAATATTATTGATATAAGTATAGTGTATTTGATAAATAATTGATTTAAGACGTGAACTTAATAAAAAGTTATTTATTGTGTATTATTTGTGGAAGATCCAAGCAGAGAATACATCAGGATAATATATTCTGTGATCCAAGTATTTTGTTGTTAAAGATGTTTAAAATTGTAAGTGTTCCATAAGAACAATATATTATTAAAAAATCACTTTAACACTTTTCCTCTTTTCTCGATTGAGTATTAGTTTTTGTTGTACAAATAAATTATTACAATCAATGAATACATAGTTAGTGAAAAAATTATCACATTTATTAACTGAATTAATAATGTGCAATTATAAAAATAACAGTTATCCAAGAACATTCAAAACCCATCTCTTTAAATTAATGATGACATTTTCAAGTAGAATAACATTCTAGTAATGTTTACATATCCATACCAGTGTGAATTTTACTACACGTAATTTGGCGTGTAAAGACAGAAAAAGTAGGGATACACGTAAAATATTTGCGAATTATGTACCCATAGCCTTAAACACTTTCACTGTTACTAATAAAACACTCGTATTCTAAGGTTATTCCGTATTTATATCTAGAATAGTTATTCTAAGTATAAAGTGGATATAGTACGAAAATAATTTGTTACTAATAAACTCTGTATAAGTTAGATATAAGTATTCCAACTTTATTCCGAAATAATAGTTTGGCAACGTCGCAATCTTCTGCAAAAATGCATAGAACAATGATATATTGTGTCAAACATGTCACTTTTGATTTTTCACTGTAACTGACAAACCAAATTAACCTAGGCGAAATGTTTTTTTTAATCCGTGTAAAAATGAGAGCTTTTCAAATACCAAAGTAGATTTAATCCACAGTCAATATTAACAGAGTTATTCAAATTGTTTATAAGCCAAAATTGACTCTACTTTTGTAAAATGTTTTCGGAATGATAAAAATGAGCTTTTAATATTGATTGATTTTTTTAAATACGTTTAAAATACCAGTGTTCTTCTGTCATCTGGTTTCCACAGAATTGCTGTAATCATTATTATTTTCTTAACAATAACATTGCAAAAAAAGCACTTTGGGATAAACAAATTGAATAAAATTTAAACTAATTGACGAATCATTTTGAAATTTTTTGTGCATTCTATGGACTGTTTGACTCAACTTTTCATGCAATATCAAATTCAACCTATTAAGTTTTCTAAAAACCTTACACCATCCCAGATAGCACAAGTACGTTTTATGGACATCCAATGGACGTACATCTGTGTACATTGGAACGTCCAATGGACGTCCCGCTAAGGTACAATGGACATCCGATGGACGTCCAACGAATGTCCAGAGTTCACAAAATTGGACGTCCATAGAACGTCCGCTACAAACGTACATTGTACGTTGTATTGAAGCTTTCAGTGTACACCTTATGTACATTCAATGTACGTCTTATGGACATTTGTAGGGCACTTTTCAGAAAGAAATCTAGTATCCATAATTTTGTGAATACATAACAAAAAGCCTTTAAGGAAATAGTTCCTTATAATACTAAACTTATACTTAAAAATATTACACAAAAGACCTTTTTATTTCTCTTTACTATAACTTCATTATAATATATACTTTATTATAGGAACTAGGAACTTCATTAATGCACGACTGTACTTGCACGATAAACAGAAAACACAAATATATCACAGGATGTATTTTCATAAAGACGAGATTCAGATAATGACGCCCTAGGAAGCATGCACATTAAAAGAGGTTTAATCTCTGTTCTGTTTCTGTTCCAAACTATTTTTAGAGTCAGTACCGTTGTTGTATATTACAAGCGCGTTTGCCATTCTGTGAATTATCATAAATAAACCATCCTTCAGTATTCCACAACAATTAACAGCGATAATCCCCTAAAAGTACCTGCCTAATAATACTACCTTTCACGACCGATAGCGCGAAGAGCGACAACGTTGTCAAGAAGATTCTCATTTAGTTTGTATTGGGACTTAATATAATAGTCGCGTTTTGTGTAAAATATCCATGGACCACAAATGGATGTCCAATGTACGTTGAAATCAAACGTCCAATGGACGTCCCGTAATGTACGTACATAGTACGTCCAGTTTTGGTCCATGGACGTTTGGACTTTAAATGTACGTTATATGGACGTACATCGGACGTTGTGTGCTATATGGGATCTTTAGAAAAACTGATATTTAATTCTGAATTCCTTATCCTTATCGGTGTATTGTGAAAAGGGATTTATTCTATCTTTGAAGTTTCCTTTTCGTGTATTATCTATCATGTTAATTAAATTATCAACTTCTTTGACAGCCGCAACACCTCTTAAACACATATTTTTAAAACCTTTTTATATACTTGGCTTGGTTGGTGTCACGGACTCCGCAAATTTTGTAATCCATTTTAACAATAGTTCTAGAATTATAGACTAACTAGGTACTTGAAATTTTCAGGATAGCTAAGAGCTGACGACTAACAATGCAATATTTAACTGCTATTGTATGGATAAATGGATTCTTTTTAAATTTCAAACTGTTTTAAAAATGTGATTTTTATGACATTTTATATTATTATATTATAATTACTCACAAAACAAATTAAAAGATAATAAATTTTTGCCTCTGATGACATTGACATTCATAAAATAGGTTATACCAGACTTAAACAAGGGTGTGGGTCGGTATAAACTTGGACTAAATTTTTATACCAAGTATAACCTATATCTAAGTTATTCCATGTTTATTGGTAGTGATTTTGCCTATACCTGATATATTCTGTATAACTTTTATACTTGGTTTATTAGTAACAGTGTTTGAGATATTCGTCGTGAGCCGATGAGTAGAGGGGATTTGACAGTTTTCGCTAGCGCCTTTAGTGACAGTTTTGTGCATTGAATTTGAACAATTTTATCAGAAAAGTACGAGTTTCAAACCGCGAGAGAGCGCTACCGACGAAACTCACAGCCAATAAAAAGAGAGGTAACCTCTAAATTTCACATAAACTTCTTCTTTTTTTTCAATGGTCTCTTACATAAGCAGTCATCCAGTCGCACGAATTTATATATTACATATTAAAATTATAATGTGTGTGTGTTTATGTTTTATTGGCACTGGTTTAAGCAACCAACTGGCCAGTCAATGTGTTTTGAATTCTCTCTTTTACAAAATATATGCTTAGTATCTAAATTTAAAACTATTAGTACTACTAAGTTTTTTTTACTGTTTTTTTATTATTTTTTTTTAATATATTTTTTAACATTTTTTTTATGTATTTTTTTGTATATTTTTTTATCGCGCTAAGACCTAAACCCTATTCAACCTCGCGGAGGTTTAGATCTTAGTAACTTTTTATTTTATTTTATTATTATTTTTTTTTTTATTTTTTTTCTTTTTTTCTCAGAGCTTTAATTTTAAACAATTAACATGGTTGTACAAAATTTTATAAACATCTAGATTGTTTGATTGTAAAAGGTATATAAGATTAAAAGGAAATTGTACATTAACTTGAACTAGATTGGCAAAAAAGTTTGATATTTCAATAAAATGTAAAGGACATTCTAACAGCATATGTTGTAGATCAGCTAGCTCTCCACATAAACATTCATCATTATCTACAAGTCCTATTTCTCTTTTGTAGACTGGAGTCAGACAGTGATTACTTCTTATTCGACAAATAGTTTTGATAAAGCCTCTGTTGGAAACTTGATTAAACCATGTCTTGATGGGAAGTGTAGGCTGGATTTTTTTGTAATAATTTCCTTTGTCTGAATTATTGTATTTTTCCTGCCATTTCGTCCGTTTGATAGATCTCATAATAGAAATTATGTCTCCCATAGGAAGTTGATAAGTATGCAGAGTGGATTCCTTCGTTGTTGCTTTTTTAGCCAGATCATCTACTATTTCGTTGTTTTTTATACCAATGTGTGCTTTTATCCAACACAATATTATATTTTTGCCCGATTTCAAAGCTTCACTGTTCATTGCTATGATGTCACTGATGATATAATTTTCTGCAAAATTATGTACATTATATTTCAATGTCTTTACAATGCTTTGGCAGTCTGTAAATATAACATAATTGAGTTCTTTTTGATTAATACATATTTTGTATGCTTCTTTGATTGCAATGAGTTCAGCTGTGAAAATTGTCATTTTATCAGGTAATCTGTTGTTTATTTTTATACTTTTTTGTGGGTAATATATAGCATATCCAACTTTTCCTTCCATTTTTGAACCATCCGTATATAATTTCTGATAACTCCCCCAGTTTTTTTGTACACACTGAAGGTAGTCTATTTTAGTAAGGAAGTCTGTCGCACGAATATTACTTAAATGACAGTTAACTGGAGATAAATAATCTTCATAATTTAGCTTTCGAGACGAGCTTTGTTCTATTTGGTGTATGTCGCCAATGGAATTAGAAACGTTGAGGAAGCTTTCCACAACTAAAAGCAGTTTCTTTTTTTCCCAGTAATAATGAGTTAGGTATGAGGTGGTTAAATGAACAATTTTATTTATTAGCAGTTTATCGTTAACCGCTGTTTTAACTATAAATTTCTCACTTAGGTATTCCCTGCGTAATGAAAGTGGAGGTTCATTAAGCTCACATTCCATGACCAATATAGGTGTGCTACGAAGATAACCAGTGCATAACCTAAGTGCCTTATTTTTTATCCTCTCGATTTTTTGGAGTACAGAGTGTGATGTATGTAAATAGGTAGTATTCGGAACGCACTCAAGTTGGTAATATTGTAAGAGTGACGTGACAGTGACAAGGACAGTGAAACGGAAATAAAACCATTCTGAATCTAGACACGATAGATACAAGTTGTTTCATTATAACCTATCCTCCAAAGTTAACCTAGGAACCCTACCACGTGTTACATTATAACATTACATGGTGCCGAACAAGATCGAATACGTTAAGAAAAGATATAAGTGCAATGGAATTCAAGGCAGCTATAAACTCGATGCAAATGTCAGGTAACTTGTATGAAAATTGGAAATTCTTCATACAAAGATTCAAAAACTATTTACAAGCTACAGAATTAACAAAGAAACCTGAAATAACCCAGTGTGCACAGCTATTACAGTTAATAGGGGACGAAGGGTTCAAAATATATAACACGTTTAAGTTCTCAACAGAAGAAAAAGACAAGTTAGAACTGTTAATAAAAAAATTTGAAGCACATTTCAAGCCAAAAAGCAACGTGTCAAATGCAAGGTATTGCCTGTTCACCAGAAAACAAGAAGAAGGTGAGTCAGTAGACAAATTTATAACAGATATTATAAACAAGGCAAAAAATTGTGAGCTAGAGAATTTGGAGGACAGTCTGATTAAGACTTGCATAACTTGTGGGGTAGCAGATGAAACGATGAGACAGAGACTATTAGAAGAAGATGAGATGAGCTTGGAAAAAGCAATCAATCTGTGTAAAAGTATAGAAAGTTCGAAAATCCAGTCTGAAAAAATGAAGTCAGAGGAGGTGCACTACATAAAGAAAAGAAACTTCAATAAGAAATATGTAAATAGAGAACAGTGGGAAGACAGAAGAGTGAATCCAACTCATTCAAAGCCCCAAGACGGCCAGTTCAATGGTAAATCTGGAAGCAGTTCAGGGTGCAGTAGGTGCGGAATGGAGCACAGAGGCCAACCATGCAAAGCATATAAAGCTAAGTGTAATTTATGTAATAAAATAGGGCATTATGCAAAAAAATGTTTTCAAAAACAAATTAAGTATGTAGATGTAGATGATTCAGAATCAGATGATTTGTTTATAGGCTTGGTAAATACTAAAAATAGCAGTTTTGATGATGATTTCATGATAAATTTTGAAGTTAACAAGCGTAAATTAAGCTGTAGATTAGATACAGGGGCAATGGCAAACGTAATATCAATAAATAAGTTAAATTCTCTAGAAGTTAATGTTGAACTACAGAAAACAAACTGCAGGTTAACGACATTTTCGGATGAAACACTTAGGGTCATTGGAAAATGTAGTTTAGAATGCAAGTATAAAGATAACATGTACAACATAATGTTTTATGTGGTAGAAATTAATTCACCAACGGTATTAGGTCTTCCTACATGTAAAGCTTTAAATATTTTAAAAAGAATCAATACTATAGAAAAAATTGAAAATAATTTGAATTCTAGAGAAGTTACATTTAAAAATGATTACTCTGATGTGAAAAAAATATTTAAAGAAGTTTTTTCAGGTATAGGCTGCTTGGATGAGCCATACAAAATCATGCTAAATGAAACTGCACAACCAGTTATACATCCTCCAAGAAAGATTCCACTACAATTAAAGGAGAAACTAAAACTTGAATTAGCTGAAATGGAGAAAAATTGAATAATTGAGAAGGTTGATGAACCTACAGATTGGGTCAACTCGATAGTCTTGGTAAGAAAACCAAAAAGTAATTCCATAAGAGTTTGTATAGATCCTAGAGACTTGAATAAAGCTATCAAAAGAGAGCACTTTCAACTCCCTACGATTGATGAAATAGCTGCAAATTTAAAAGGTAACGTTTATTTCAGCAAGCTTGATGCCTCAAAAGCATTTTGGAGCATAAAGCTTGATGAAGAAAGTAGTAAATTATGTACTTTTAACACTTGCTATGGTAGATATAAATTTTTAAGACTGCCTTATGGCATTAGTTCAGCAAGTGAAGTGTTTCACAAAAGATTCAGTAAAATATTTAATATGGAGGGTGTAGAAACATATATTGATGATTTAATTGTTTATGGCTCATCAAAACAACAACATGATAAATGTTTATATCAAGTTTTAGAAAGAGCTAGGATAAATAATGTCAAATTTAATTATGAAAAATGTAGTTTTGGTGTAAAAAATGTAAAATTTTTAGGATTTAATTACAATAAAGATGGTCAAAGTGTTGATAGTGATAAAATTAAAGCCATTCAAGATATGAAAAAGCCAGAAAATAAAAAAGACATACAGAGATTATTAGGAATGATAACGTATTTGTCTAAACACATAAAAAATTTGTCAGACTTAACCGCACCTCTTAGGGAATTAATTAAAGAAAATGTAGAATGGCATTGGTCACATAAACATGATGAATGTTTTAGTAAAATTAAGGAAATAATTTCAAAAAGCCCAGTATTAAGACATTTTGATATAAATGAAAAGTGTTTAATATCGGTTGACCGTTCAAAAGACTCAATAGGAGCTGTACTCTTACAAAAAGGTCAACCAGTAGCTTACATATCAAAGGCTTTAACTTTAACACAACAAAATTATGCACAAATTGAAAAAGAACTTCTTGGAGTTCTGGTGGCATGTGAGAAATTTCATAATTATATATATGCTTCCAAGTTTGATATAGAAACTGATCACAAACCATTGATATCCATAGTAAAGAAACCCTTAATGAATGCGCCACCACGACTTCAAAGAATGTTATTTAAATTGCAGAGGTATGACTATAATCTGATGTATAAAAAAGGTAAAGAACTATATATAGCTGATACGCTATCGAGATGTTGTTCGGAATTGCCTGTAATAAAGAATGATTTAGATATTGAACTAGAATCACAAATTTGTTTAGTAAGATTAAACATTAATGTTTCAAACAATCAACTGCAAAAAATCAAAGAAGAGACTAGCAAAGACAAAACTTTAATTGATCTAAAGACTTTCATAAAAAAAGGTTGGCCAAAAGAATTAAATAATGTACATAAAGATTTAAAAGCATTTTTTAAGATTAAAGATGAAATAACCTTCTTTGATAGTTTGTTGATGAGGAATAGTCAAATTATAATTCCTCATGTAATGAGAAAAGAAATGTTAAAAAGAATTCACTATGGCCATCAAGGAATAAATAAATGTAACATGTTAGCTAGACAATCATTATATTGGCCTTCCATGACAGTTGACATTGAGAATGAAGTTAAAGGTTGTCCAATTTGCCCACAATTTGAAAATGCAAAGAGAGAACCTTTGACTCCACACAATATCCCAGAACTCCCCTGGGAGGAAGTTGGCTCTGATATATTTTACATAGGTCAAAAAAGTTATTTAATGGTGGTAGATTATTACAGTAAATATCCAGAAATTTGTCTGTTGAACGATACAACCAGTTCAACTATAATTACACATTTAAAATCGATGTTTGCTCGTCATGGAATACCAAAAATATTTTACTCTGATGGTGGACCACAATACACAGCCAATGAATTTGTTAAATTTTGTCAAGAATGGGAATTTAAAAGCATAAAGTCAAGCCCAGAAAATCATAGATCTAATGGTCTAAGTGAAAGATATATTCAAACCTACAAAAAAGCGCTAAGAAAATCTCTTAGAGATGGTAAAGATACATATTTAACATTGCTACAACTTAGAAATACACCAATTGATTCAAATTTCCATCACCATCTCAACTTTTAATGTCACGAGTACTTAGAACTCAGATTCCCACCACTGACAAAATTCTAAAACCAAAATTATGTAATTCTAAAATAGTAATCAGCGATTTTCAGAAAAGACAAAACAGTCAAAAAGCTTATTATGATAGAGGGACAATAAATTTAAAACCGCTTAAAAATAATGAAAAAGTTTATATTAAAGATAAAAACAAATTGAGAGAAGGTCTTATCACACATAAATTAAGAGATAAAACCTACTCGATTAAATTAAGAGATTCTGGGTCAGAAATTGCAAGAAATAGACAATTTTTAGTTCGCATTCCTGCAACTTCTGACGATGAACATTCAGATAACGAATCTGAAACTAGTGAGTCACAAAATTTTGAAAGTGTCTCTGATAACCATTCTGATCATCACTCTCCAATAAACTTACCTCCACAAACCTCTTCAGGTCGAATTGTTAAAAAACCTGATAGACTAGATTTATAAGTAATTTTATTATAAAATAAAAGGGGGTAAAGGGTGAATGAAACAATTGTGGACATTTATAAATGTTTATTTAAAGATTTGTTAAAGAAAGTTATGTTTATTTTGTCATTATAAAAAGAGGGGGATGTGATGTATGTAAATAGGTAGTATTCGGAACGCACTCAAGTTGGTAATATTGTAAGAGTGACGTGACAGTGACAAGGACAGTGAAACGGAAATAAAACCATTCTGAATCTAGACACGATAGATACAAGTTGTTTCATTATAACCTATCCTCCAAAGTTAACCTAGGAACCCTACCACGTGTTACATTATAACATTACACAGAGTTTGATGCTGAGCCATAAAAAATAGATCCATAGTCTAAGATTGATCTTATCAAATTTCTGTATAGTAATATTGATATGTTTGGATCAGCTCCCCAGTTACTGACACTTACAGTCTTCATGATATTCATTGCATTTTCCATTCTTCGTAATATGTAATTTGTGTGTTCTTTCCAATTTAATTTGGAGTCTAAAAATACGCCAAGAAATTTTATTGAAGTTTTATAAGGAATATTAGTATTATCAAATTGTAGATGGCTTTGAGGAACATATCGTTTTTTAGTAAAGGTAACAATGGTTGATTTACTCTCTGATATTGTTAAGTTATTATCGGTCGCCCATTTTTTTATAATATTCAATGTCGATTTAAGGTAGATATTACATCTATCTATTGACTTATTTTCTGCATATATCGCAACATCATCAGCGTACTGTAGGATTTTTATGTGTTGAGGAAGTTTAGTTTCTAAGTCAGCAGTATACAGTATATATAATATAGGACTTAGGATGCTACCCTGAGGTAGTCCCAAAGATGTGTATCGGGAGTTAGATTGATCTCCATTTAATCTAACGTGAACTGCTCGATTAATGTATAAGTTAATGATGTTCCATGTTACTATCTCGGGTGTTCCTATTTCCAACATTTTCGCGTATAGTATGTGAAGATTAACGTTGTCGTAAGCCCCTTTTATATCTAAGAACAAAGCACTAACTGCTTTCTTATAAGTAAAGGAACTATAAATGTCTATTAAAAAGTGGCTGGCTAAATCTTGTGTGGATTTACCTTTTCTAAAACCAAACTGACTTCTTGGTAATAGGTCGTTCTTTTCTAGCCAAAATTCCAGACAGTTTTTAATAAGTCTCTCATATGTTTTTAGTATACAGGAAGCCAGACCGATTGGACGGTAAGAATCCCAATTCTTTGAAGATTTTCCTGGTTTTAAAACCGGGATAATAGTGTAAACGTGCCAATCGTCAGGAATCTTTATGCGGCGCATCCAAATTTCATTATATATATTTAGTAGTGCAGCCAATATATTACAAGTGTATGCCCCCACAAACGATAAACCAGAAGAAGATCTAGAGCAATTCTATGAGTTGTTGATAAAGTCACTTAAACGACTTAAAAAAGAAGATATAACTATCATTATGGGTGACTTCAATGCGAAAATTGGTAAAGGGAGAAGCGGTGAATTCATAGGTGATTTTGGTCTAGGACAGAGAAATGAAAGGGGAGACAGATTAAAACTGTTTGTAGAAGAAGAAGAATTTACAATACTAAACACATTCTTCAAACTACCACCAAGACGCTTGTACACCTGGGTCTCCCCGCAAGATCAACCAGGAAACGTAATACGGAATCAAATTGACTACATAATGGTGAACAAGAGATTCCGTAATGGATGCCTATCGGTTAGGGGTTACCCCGGTGCTGACGTATCATCAGATCATGTTCCTGTTGTTGGTAAATTTAGGTTTAGATTCAAGAAGGTTGCAAAAAAGAACAGCAACAAAAAGTGCGATATGAGAATACTAAAAGATAAGAAAACAAAAGAGACAGTCGCACAGATTTTTTCAGAGAAGCTAATTAATGTGGAGCAAACATATAATGCCGAAAAATCACTCCAAAATATATGTGAAACCTTTAACAACATCAGAGAAGAACATCTAATAGAAAAGAAAGAGATGAGAAAAAGTTGGATGAACGACAATATACTACAACTTATGGAAGAAAGAAGAAAATCAAAAAACAACAAAATAATGTACAACACGATTCAGAGACAAATAAGAACTGAAATAAGAAAGGCCAAAGAAAATTGGTTAAAATCACAGTGTGAAGAGATAGAGTCGTTAGAGCAAAAACATGATACGTTTAACATGCATAAAAAGGTGAAACAAGCAGCTGGTCTTCAGAAATCCAACACAGCTAGCAAATTGCGAGACCAACAGGGGAATATCATCACAGACAGAAATCAAGAAATCTGCATATGGACAAAATACACACAGGAACTTTTTGATGATACTAGATCCGAACAACCTCCATCCTACATATGTGATGACCACTTACCAATCACATCAGGTGAAGTGGAAAGAGCAATATCACAACTAAAAGATGGCAAAGCTCCTGGACCTGACAATGCATATGCTGAACTCATAAAACTATTTGACACCGACGGTACTCAACGCCTAACCAAAATATTTAACGACATATATTTAAGCGGAGTAATACCAAAAGCATGGTTGAAGTCGACGTTTGTTGCTTTACCAAAGAAAACAAAGTCCGTATCCTGCAGTGATTTCCGAACCATCAGCTTAATGAGCCATATTTTAAAGCTATTTCTAAAAATTATACATCAAAGGATATATAGACTGTGCGAAGAAAAAATCAGCCGAACACAGTTTGGTTTTCGAAATGCTGTGGGTACAAGAGAGGCTCTATTTAGTATACAAGTGCTATTTCAACGATGTAGAGACGTGAATTGCGATATTTATGCATGTTTCATTGATTACCATAAAGCGTTCGATACAGTAAAGCACGACAAGCTGATGGAGATATTAACCAATATTGGAATAAACACCTGTGATTTAAGGATTATCAGCAATCTGTACTGGAATCAAACATCATCTATCCGGACAGAGGCAGGAGAATCCGACGATATCAAAATCAAACGTGGGGTCCGTCAGGGATGTATACTATCCCCACTGCTGTTTAACATCTACTCTGAGGAAATCTTTCAAGAAGCATTGGATGATGTTGAAGCCGGAATTAGAATTAACGGAGAATGTATCAATAACATAAGATACGCAGACGACACTGTGGTATTCGCTGACAGTTCTGAAGCCCTACAGGAGTTAATGAGCAGAATCGCAGAAGTCAGTCAGAGATACGGACTTTCACTAAACACTAAGAAAACCAAATGTATGATGATCTCTAAGAATGAACAGCAATTTGGACGAATCAGTGTGAATGGTCAACAAATAGAAAGAGTAAAAACATACACCTACCTTGGTACGAACGTCAATGAAAATTGGGACCATTCTATAGAAATCAAATGTAGGATAGAGAAAGCAAGATCTGCATTTCAAAAAATGGCAAAGTTGTTCAAATGTCATGATTTGTCGATACCCATAAAAGTCAGATTACTACGATGTTATATATTTCCTATACTGTTGTACGGATTTGAGTCGTGGACTCTCACAGACGCCACCTGCAAGAAAATTGAGGCTTTTGAGATGTGGCTTTATCGTCGAATCCTGAAGATATCTTATACCGACCACATTACTAATGAGGGTGTTTTGCTGAGAATGAAAAAAGAAAAAGAGCTGTTAATCAAAATAAAAACAGCCAAAATCGAATACCTCGGTCACATCATGAGGAACAGTGAGAGATATGGACTGCTGCAACTGGTCTTGCAGGGAAAAGTAGAGGGAAAGCGAGGACCAGGAAGGCGAAGGATTTCCTGGCTGAAAAATCTACGAACGTGGTTCAACACAACCACTACAAATCTTTTCAGAGCAGCAGTGTGCAAAGTGCAGATTGCCATGATGGTCGCCAACATCCGAAACGGATAGGCACTACAAGAAGAAGTGCAGCCTTACCAATTCTTGAAAGATTTGATAGCATCGAGTAATGGATATTATCGGCACCTGGTGCTGAATTTGAGTTTTTCTTCAACGCAAAGTTTAGTTCAGTGGCAGAAAATGGTTTGACTAGGAAACGGATTGGTTCTGGATAGTCGTACAGAGCATTTAGTTGTAAATCAGGAATTATTAATTCTGCAGACGGCGGTGTGATATTTTGATGGAACTCTTCTATCCACGAAGCTTCCGACAGTATAACAGGGACTTTGTTCATTGTTTTTCTATTTTTTATTCGGTTAACTTTTGACTATACATCTTTAATAGGGACTGACCTATTTAGGGATCCGACATAATCTCTCCAGCTATTTCTTTTAGTTTGTTTAGTGATCTTCTTGACATGTGCATCATCTTTATTATACTTAAGTAGGTTTTCATGGTTTGGATTTTCTTTGAATATACAAAAACTTTCCTGTCTTCTTCTGACTGCTTCTTCACATTCTAAATCCCACCAGTATTTTCCTCTAGAAGCCGGTTTTTTTATTTTAAATTTGGGGATGCAGTAGGATGCAGTTGTATTTATATTGTGCAAAATTTGTTCATAAGAATTTATATCTTTAAATTGAGAGAATACATCTTCCGAATACTGTTCATATAATTTCCAGTCGGCATTCTTTAAATTCCACTTTTGTGAATATGGATTATATGTATGAGTTGGTTGATCCTCTAACTCTACTCTTATAGGTGTATGGTCTGAACCAAATAGGTCTTGAAGTGTTTTCCAAGTGATCAGGTGGTTTAAGTCAGGAGTACAAATGGTCAGGTCTATTGCCGATTTCGAGAAGTTCCTAAAGAAAGTAGGAGAGCCATCATTTTTAAATATTAAATTATTATCGTCTATACAGTCCATCAATATTTTACCTTTCATATCTGTTTGGTTGTCTAGGCCCCAGGAAATGTGGTGAGCATTAAGGTCACCTCCTATTATAAATGGTCTTTCCATAAATGTTATGAAATTGTTCCATTGTTGTAACAATAACTTGGTTCCTGGGGGAACATACATAGATATAAATGTGACAGTATATGACTTAAACTTTATTTTTATTGCTACTTTATTGACGTTTATTAAATCTACTTTCATGGTGACTTCCTCATAATATAGGTTTGAATTTATTAAAATTTCTGAGCCACCGCCAACAGTTACTGAAAAGCGGTCGTCTCTGACAATATTGTACCCGTGAAAGTTATAATACTTTTCTGGTTTAAATCTAGTTTCTGATAATAATGCGATATCAACTTTCTGGTCTTCTAATAGGTGGATAAGGTTTTCTCTATTAGAGTTAGCCGATCTACAATTCCATTGACAAATTACCAATCTATTCATTATTATATAAGAGAGAACTTAAAACTGATTGAATTGAATTTACTAGAACTGATTTTTCTGGAATTTCAAAATTTTTGTGATTTATATTAGAGATAATACTTGTAACTATATTTGATATTAATTCTGTTAATTCTTTTGATGGTTCATGTATTTTATATCCTTGTTCTGGATTAAATGTAGATTGATACGAAGAAGAGGTGATAATACCACCAGGTCTGTTGGACATGGGGTTTAACTTTATTATTTTTTGATGTTCCATTGTTACTTGGTCTGGTGAGGAAGAGATAGGTCGTTTGTATTTTGGTGGTTTTATTATTGTATATCTATTTGAAACTGAAGGTAGAGCGAACTGATTGGAAGATGTTTGAGATGTGGACAATTGAATAAAGGAATATGAAGAGGATGGTGCATTCATATTTGGAGTTTGATGAGAATTTATTGAGGAATTATTGGCTGCTATAGATGCATAAGTTATCTTAGGAAAGAGTTTAATTGTTTCCTTAAAAGACAAGCTGTTTTCAGACGTATAGGTAATGTTTTATTTTCTTTTGGTGATCAAATTCTGGGCATATCTCCCATTCATTAGTGAAGTGTTCACCTTCACAGGATAGACATTTTTTGTTAAACGATGATAAAGAACAAGAATCGGAAAGGTGAGATTCATGACACTTAAAACAGCGAGGATTACTTTTACACTGCTTACTCATGTGGCCATACCTATAGCAGTGGTAACAGATAATTACCTTTTGCTGGTATTTTCAACAGTGTGTAAGACATGATTAATTACTACATACTTTGGTATATTCTGGCATTTAAAAGACACAATAACTGATTTTGTTGGTTTAAATATTACTTTGTCATCTGCTACTATTTTTCTTGTTATTCGTTTCACATACTCAACCGAGAATTTGCAATGGTGATCAAATTCCTTTATTCTATTTTTAAGATATTCTTCCGATGTATCTGAATCTATATCCCTTACTACACCTAGTTTAAACAATTGAAATTTTGGAATGTATGCAGTCAGATTTTTTTGAATAATGAATTTGGAAGTAACTAAAGCATTTGCGCTACTATAATTTTTAAATGAGACCCTAACTCGGTTGCGTCCGATTGAGTCAATTTTTTTTATATAATTGTCAATTTCTGGATGCAACGTAAATAGGATCTCGCCTATTTTAACAGCGTTTAATTTTCCTGTAAAATTTAAACTGGAGTTTTCAATGAAAATGTAAAAAGGTCCTAAATCAGTTTTTTCGTATAAATAAACAGGTCTGGTTTTTTCTGGTTGATCTGAGTTTACTGAAGTATTTTGTTTTTCATTAATATTGTTGTTAAGATTAATACTACTACTTATCTTATTTTGAGGCTGGTTGGGTAGAAATCCATTTAAATCTTGTAAATCACAGCTACTATCCATCGAATTCTCAATATCAGGCGGTTCGCCTCCACTAGATGACTCCATAGAGGAGTTTTCAAGTAACGTTTAACTTATTAACACTTTCAAAATGTAAACTAAATAAGGAAAAGTTTAACAAAACTAAACAAACTAAATTAGAACGGTATAAATCAAATAATCCGCCAAAAATTAATATTTTTCGGAGAGATTTCCAAATTTAAATTAACTTTGACAATTATTTTGACGTATCTTAAAATTATAATGAATAAAATAAAAAAAAACATAATTACTTTTACTATTAATTCTGTGTATTCGTTCAGTAATCAGGTTACAATAATATTTCAGTTCATAATTTCTATTTTTCTAGATAAATATCTATTTTTGTCGTTTTGTATATTTCACATACACCAATTTTATCACAAAAGTATAAGTTTCAAACCGCGAGAGAGCCCTACCGTCGAAACTCACAGCCAATAGCAAATAATCAGAAAACATTGTTAATATGTAGTTAAAACTGATGATGAATTCTGACAGAAGCAAAACGATAAACTTTTTAGCCATATTTGCGATATAGACATATACCCCAGGCTGTGGGTGAAAAATAGGTCGATTTCAGGATATAATTCAGGAATTTTTGAAACCTATCAGGTGTTGTAAAGGACGATGCCAGGAATAACTTCTACTAAAATGTAACCAAAAATATTGTGCGGTTTTTTTTTATTGCGATTTTCATTTGTTAAATTTGCAATTTTTATTGATTTTTAATTTTGTAGCTTAGGATATTGATTTTAGAGAAAAACTTTTTAATAGAAAGTTGTAGTAAATTTAAAAACCTACAATTTGAGCTAAGGTAAGTTTAATTTTGTTAATTGGTTATTGCAAAACAGCCTGCGAAATGTCCAAAATGGCCGTTTTTTACAATTGCATTATTTATTGTACAAATAATTTTTTTTTATTTTTTAAAGCTTTAAAATGAAGATCTTTCAATTCCAAACATAAAAAAAATTGTAAAGCCAGATTAACGAATTTGTTGCTTAGATATTATAAATTGTTTATCCCAAGAGGTCAAATGTCGAAGGCTATAACTTTTTGATAAAAAAAAAGGTAGAAAGTTGGTGAAACTTCCAATCTCCTTCTAAAGAGTTATATTTTCATATTCTGATGTAAATAAATGCGTAAAACATTTTTAAACCTCTAATTTTTGGGTTTGAAAATAAGGGGGCAAATTTCGTTATAAATATTTAGAGCTGAAGCGGCCCTGTAGATCCTATAAGTTTTTAACTTACAGATTATTGTTGCTGAAGATGAAACAAAAATTTATAAAAAAATAAAAAATTTCTACGACCAACTGAAGCCGAGATAATTTTTGGGTTTGAAAATAAGGGGGCAAATTTCGTTATAAACAATTAGAGCTGAAGCGGCCCTGTACATCCTATGAGTTTTTAACTTACAGATTATTGTTGCTGAAGACAAAACGAAGATTTATAAAAAAATAAAAATTTTCTACAACCAACTGAAGCCGAGATAATTGTTTTTTTTTTCTTAAGTCGTAGTGCCTTTATTTATAACAATTAAGAAATTATTTTACAGTCACTTACTAAAGAAAGACTTATATTATCTTAAAATAAAAATTATTATAAAATATAATTACATTTAATTATTAAAAATTATTTTTAAAATCGGTGCTTTTGCAAGCGGCCGAATTTTGCAAATCGCTCGGCTCGCTTCAAATCCGCGAGGTCGGAAAATTTTTACGTAACTTGTATTAAATTTTGACAGAAAACAATTTAATAATATTACTATTATATTATACAGTCTATTTACCACTGTTAGTCCTGTCGCCAGGGGGGTACAACGGCCTCCTGTATTCAGATGGACTTACCCAAGTTTTTATTATGTATTTTGGCCCGTAGAACACGAATTTTTTGGGTAGCAATTGATCCGGATGTCGATAAGATTGTTATAAACAAAGAAGTTGAGGAATTACATAACAGCGATTTCCCGCAAAACAAAACATGTTTTTGTATTTTTTGGGCCATTCTAACCAAAAAATGTTCCTACAAGTTTTTTCGTAGGATGCATAGTTTTCGAGATAAACGCGGTTGAACTTTCAAAAAATCGAAAAATTGCAATTTTTGAACCCGAATAACTTTTGAATAAAAAATAAAATAGCAATTCTGCTTACCGCATTTGAAAGTTCAAGTCAAATTCTATCGGTTTCGAATATATACGTTGCTAAAAATTTATGTGTTTATTGCTAAAAAAAGCTATAAACACATAGTGTTTCCCGTGCCTAATACATGCGTTTACATGCATGCTACGTAGAAATAACCTCGCTTGCACTTGTACCTACTCTACCTACTCGTTCGATTTTAAATGAGAAATCATTGAAAACATCACTCCAGCACTAGGTGTTTATACTTTTGTTTAACAATAAAATAATAAATTTTTAGCAATGCAAATAACTAAAACCGATATACTTTGACTTGAACTTTCAAATGCGGTAAGCATAATTGCTATTTTATTTTTTAATCAAAAGTTATTCGGGTACAAAAATTGCAAATTTTCGATTTTTTGAAAGTTCCACCGCATTTATCTCGAAAACTATGCATTCTACGAAAAAATTTGTAGGAACACTTTTTGGTTAGAATGGCCCAAAAAACACAAAAACATGTTTTGTTTTGCGAGAAATCGCTGTTATGTAATTCCTCAACTTCTTTGTTTATAACAATCTTATCGACATCCGGATCAACTGTTACCCAAAAAATTCGTGTTCTACGGGTCAAAATACATAAAAAAAACTTGGGTAAGTCCATCTGAATACAGGAGGCCGTTGTACCCCCCCCCCCCTGGCGACAGGACTATGTATTTGTTTTTCTTGATAAACTTTTATTTGTGAAATTTCATTTCTGAAGAAATGATATTACAAAAATGATACATATATATGAAATATATAACTATATTTTTAATTTTTTCATTGTTATATATATATATATATATATATATATATATATATATATATATATAATAATAATAATGTTACTTCTTACTATAATATACAATATAAAACTTTTTCTTCTTGTAGTGACTATTCTTTTTGGATTTCAGATATAAAAGTTTATCAAGAAAAACAAATACAGTGGTAAATAGACTGTATATTATAATGGTAATATTATTAAATTGATTTCTGTCAAAACAACGTACGTAAAAATTTTCCGAGCGCGCGGATTTGAAGCGAGCCGGGCGATTTGCAAAATTTGGCCGCTTGCAAAAGCACCGATTTAAAAAATAATTTTTAATAATTAAATATAATTATATTTTATAATAATTTTTATTTTGCGATAATATAAGTCTTTCTTTAGTCAATGACTGTAAAATAATTTCTTAATTGTTATAAATAAAGGCACTATAATTTAAGAAAAAAAAACAATAATCTCGGCTTCAGTTAGTTGTAGAAAATTTTGTTTTTTTATAAATCTTCGTTTCGTCTTTAGCAACAATAATCTGTAAGTTAGAAACTCATAGGATATACAGGGCCGCTTCAGCTCTAAATGTTTATAACGAAATTTGCCCCTTTATTTCCAAACCCAAAAATTATCTCTGCTTCAGTTGGTCGTAGAATTTTTTTATTTTTTTATAAATCTTTGTTTCATCTTCAGCAACAATAATATGTAAGTTAAAAACTCATAGGATGTACAGGGCCGCTTCAGCTCTAAATGTTTATAACGAAATTTGCCCCCTTATTTTCAAATTCCAAAATTAGAGGTTTAAAAATGTTTTACGCATTTATTTACATCAGAATATGAAAATATAACTCTTTAGAAGGAGACTGGAAGTTTCACCAACTTTCTACGATTTTTTTTTCAAAAAGTTATAGCCTTCGACATTTGACCTCTTGGGATAAACAATTTATAATATCTAAGCAACAAATTCGTTAATCTGGCTTTACAATTTTTTTTATGTTTGGAATTGAAAGATCTTCATTTTAAAGCTTTAAAAAATAAAAAAAAATTATTTGTACAATAAATAATGCAATTGTAAAAAACGGCCATTTTGGACTTTTCGCAGGCTGTTTTGCCATAACCAATTAACTAATTGCCATAGCCAATTCCACTTCAGCCATGCTATCGCTCTATATCTGTGACGCCTGTCCTTTTTCTAATTTCCCCGTTTCTAACCTTGTCTCTGAGAGTCAGTCCAAGTAGTGATCGTTCTATTCTTTTTTGGGCCACTCTAAGTTTGGTTGCTGTGACCTGGTTTAACGATAGTGTTTCGGCGCCGTAAGTCATTACGGAAGCACACATTGGTCGAACGTCTTCTTTTTCAGATAATTTGGCATGTTGCTCTGGAAGATAATTCTATGAAGATAAGCAAATATGCCATTTGGCATGTTGTTCTATATGCCATAATGCCTCCATATTAAAAACGCTTCATAACAAGTATTTCCGCCTTTATTTCTAAATACTTCTTCACGCAACGACTAGGTATTTGGCATACTTATTTAAAATCAAGCGTCGTTTTTGGTTTTGATCAATTGCATACCAAAGTTCTTTCACCATAACATCTATGTCATCAAGAGATACAGGGTGTGGTGGTCGGCTCCTGAGTTGACAATCAATAATATCCCATAACTTCTTTATGGGATTCATATCTGGGCTGCAGAATGGCCAATTCATGGTTACCAGTACCTTCTTCTTCTTCTTCTTCTTCTTCTTTAGATGCCATGTCCGTATTCAGACGTTGGCCGTCATCACGTTTACAAGTTCCTGAAACCATTCTCTAGCGGCTGCTGCGCGAAATATTTCTTCCACCGTGGAATCACACCATTATCTAATATTGCGCAACCATGCAAGTTTCTTTGGCCAAACATCTCATTCCCTCCACTTTTCCTTGTATTGTAAGGCGAAGTAGATGGTATTTAGATCCTCTAATTATATGGCTGAAACTGAAGTATTTTGTTTTTCTCCTCTTTATGATCTTAATGTGCAGACATTCTGAATTCATCATTTGGAGAACATCTTCATTGGAAGTGTGCGGAACCCACAAGATCCTTAGGATTCGTGGATAGCACGACAATTCGAAAGCTTTCAATTTATTTAGTATTGTGGTTTTTAACATCCATGTCCTACAACCATACAATAATATAGACCACACATAACATTTCAGGACCTTCTTGTGAATATTCATCGACAGGCTTCGGGCTTCGGTTACATAAAACTGATTTCCAGGTCATAAAAGCCTTAGGTACGTTAAATTTCGATCCTGGATATCATCTCTTTATCACAGTCTCAATTTACGTTTAACCAACTGCCAAGGTATTTAAAATGGTTTACCCGTTCTATCTCCTCTTCATCGAGAGAAAGCAAACTTTGAACTACCAAATCTTTCCTACTGCCATCCACTTTGTCTTTAAAATATTGATTTTTAGGCCTCTCCGATAACTTGCTTCACTGACTATATATCCAATACCAACCTCGTCCAAATATTCACGGGCCACACGTACAGCATGTGATCGTGCATTTTCATGCATTAAAAGAAAATCATTGCCTATCTAAGGAGCAAATGAAACTGTTAGACAAAATGTGAATTATATACATTTTACTTGTTAAGGAACCTCTTCGTAAAGCAACAAGGTCCGTTCGCGATGTAAGAGATGTTCCTGCTTAAATTTCCAAAACTTCTATAAAACTGCTCATTATACAATAGACACTAGACACTAGTCTAATAGCGGCACCACACTTCGCTATGTGTTATTTGTTATGCGGCCTATTCGGCCGCATAGGACGAAGTGTGGAGAGTTCATTCGTTTACTCGCACGCGTAACGCATAAGAACGAATAGCAAATACGCCTATCCGTCCAGTTGTCGGATTTTGACACACTTCGAAGGACAAAATATTTGGGCGCATACAGTGTAGCCACATAACAAATAACACATAGCGAAGTGTGGTGTTGACATAAGAAACTGAAGATTTCAGTTTTAGTTTGAGAACCGATCGGAGACAAGTTGCGACAGCCCGATACGGTTACTGTTCATATAAATGGTTAATTTGACTTTTATAATACTAAAAAAATAAAGTTCGTAATTAAGTTATGTTTTTTATTGTTTTGAGTTCTTACATACTCTAAGTTTTATGATTTTATGAAAGCAGAGCTTAATTAGTAATAGATATTTTTAACCGTTCTTTTTGGTGTGAAACAGCAAAAAAATAGTCATTTCGGTAACACACTATAAATAGGACTAAATACATTTTTAAATTTGATATTTTTTAAAAACTAACCTAAAATGATAGTATTTTACTACAAGTCATCTTAGGTGGTAGCTAAAGTTTAAAACTGTTTTTCTTATGTTGCAATAATTAATTTTTTTTAAAATGCACAATATATTTGACTTTATTTTATTCTAAATTGCTCTAATGAAATTAATGGTAGTGTTTTTTCAACTTGTTAGCTTATACTTTATTTATAATTAACAACTATAATGTTTTTTCTGGTTTTAGTTAAAAAATTTATGTTAAAAAATTATTTTGCCGGCGTTACCGAAATGACTCAACGTTTCCGAAATGATAACCCTTAACTATTTTAAAGAAAACGTACATTTATAACTATGTATTTATTGCCATAAAAACGAAAAACGAACAACAAAACAAGGAACGCAAACGTAAATGGGGAATTAGATAACTATTGTGTTTAATTTTATTTTCTAAAACATGTAGGGCAAAGAAATATTTCACTATTTTTGTTTAAGTGATGTTTAACAATGCATTTAAGATGATAAGTTCTGCTACAGTCGTAACATTTGCGTCCTTCATTTTGGATGTTTAAACTAAAAGTACAATCGTAGCAAAGACCTTTTGTCTCTTTAACATTCCTTTCAAAAGTCTGTAATAAAATATTTGAAATTATCTTAATTTTAGGTATTGTATTTTTTTCATCTTCATCTAAAGAAAACGACGACACATCTGTTTCACAATGTTAAGGAAAGTGTATTCATATTAGTTATGCAAAAATGTATTGTTAAATGAACTTTCATTAAATAAATAATTAAAGACAAATTATTAAGGATATAATTTTGCACACTGCTACGCAGTAAAAATATAACTTGTCTTGTCCTTGCAACACCAATCTATCAGCTTTTCGTTTGAGTGATCCTCCTACGTCCTACACCATCCATGGGTCCCTTGCCATGGCCACTTTCACTATAATTCCAGGACATTGACTCAATATTTTTAAAATACTGGGGAATTTTCTTGCACATCAATAAACAGTTATTTCTATTTTTATACTGAGATGTAGGACCATCAGATAAAAAATGTACTTGTGTAATATTGGGAAACCTGTTAGCCAACTCCAATAAAATGGTATGTAAGTGGGCCCATATTGCGTGTGATTGATGATCTAGATTGTCACTGACTGAACAAAAGCTCTGAGATTTTACAAGAGCATCACTTTCTGTTCTGTAATAGTACCTAAACACCAGTGTGTGGTGAAATCTGCTTTTTGAAGCACCAAAGTGCATTGACTGGATTTCGCTTTCATATTTTGCAACATAATTTTCGGAAAAATCAATCTGTAGTAAAAGTTCATTTGGTTGCAAGAACTGTTTTAGTCTTTGCAATTATTCTTTCTGCTGGTGTCGCATAAAAAAACATGCTTCATGTACGGCGTAAATTGAACCTGTAAAATCTTCAAAATGTTTTTAACAATATCATTTTTTTGAATTTTTACTGTTTTGCGAACATCTTTAAACTCTCCTTTGATTTCCCTTTTTTCGGCTTTTGATTCCCACACTGCGTATGTTATGATTTTGTTTAAATTTTCATTTACTTCGCTTTTTACAGGAATTGTTCTTTCTTTGCATCTAGGACAATTGTGCAGCATGCAATTTATATCTTTTTCATCACAAACCATAGCTTTCAAAATTTCGTCCGGTTTCTTAGTTGGTATAGTTTTAGCATTATACAGTGATGCACATATCATTTCTACATTTGAATGCTTTGAGCAAGCGCAAGTTTCTCTATCACTTTGCTTTGGAGCGACTACCCAAAAAGGTCTAAATCTACAAAAAGTTGTTCTGGAAACTTGAAATGCGAATTCAGTTGCTAAATATTTTTTGTGTAAGTTGCAAAGAGAATCCAACATAATACGTTTTTGTTTTTTAACTTTATTTTTAGTTATATAATCCTTTTTTCCTGGACACATTTTTGAGTTTTCATCCCTTTCTAAAAAAAGTTGAACTGATTTTGACAACTGCATGGTTACGTTTTTTTCTTTCATATTGGGAATTATTAATGAATTTGCGATGCATTCTGTACGAAAGTATTTTTGAAGTCTCGCCCCTTAAACGATATTTATTTATTATGCTTCCAGACACAATCGATAACGTATTCTTAGCTTTGTGATTTTTTAACATTTTGGCGTTTTCTTCTAATTGATCTTTAATAACTTCCCCAAAAACTAACTTTATTTTGATTTTATCTGGAACTTCGATATCAGCTATCAATTTAGTCACCCTTGTTTCAGGAGATTCTTTTTCTTTTTTTTTTGTTTTAAAAATTGTTTAAATTTAGATTTCTCCCTTTGTAACCTTTTTCGATCTCTTGCTAACTGTTTGGTTAGGTCTCTAATTTTTAATTCTGCCTTTTTAAATTCTCTATAACATGAAAATTTTTCTTTTTTCACTTCTTCTTCTTAACGTGCCCTATCAAGTCCCCTTGACGTTGGCGATTAACATGGCGAAACTGTCTCTGTCTCGAGCTATTCTAAATAGGTGTTCTGCTTTCTTTATTCCTGTCCACTCCCGGATATTCTTCAACCAAGAGGCCTGCTTTCTACCAATTCCTCTGCGTCCTTCGATTTTACCCATCATAATAAGTTGAAGAATATTATACCGGTCTCCCCTTACTACGTGTCCAAAATAGGCCATCTTTCTATATTTGATGTTATCAAGCAGCTCACGGGTAGCATTTGCTCTCTTAAGGACTGCCACATTTGTCAGCATAGCCGTCCATGGTATTTTTAGAATACGTCTGTGCAGCCACATTTCAAAGGCCTCCAAACGGTTAATGGTGGATATTTTTAATGTCCATGCTTCGACACCATACAAGAGGACTGACCAAATGTAGCATTTAATCATGCGCTTTCGAAGTTGAAGTTGCAAGGTATCATTACAGAAGAATGACCTCATTTTTAAAAATGTCGTGCGGGCTATCTCGATTCTACATTTTATCTCTTTATCTGGATCTAGTTGTTCAGTAATATGGCAACCAAGATATTTAAAACTGGGTACTCTTTGAATCATATGACCATCAACATATAACATATTTTTTCACTATTCATCTAAATTTTCCGCAAGATCCTCATGAAATGGGTCGTCCTGATTTTCAATTGTAACTTCATCTTCACTTGTTGCGGGTGAATTATCTCTAGCAAATCTTTCGGTTTCACCTTTCATTTTTTTCTTCTCTCTATATCTTTTGCTGTTTTTACTCCATTCTTTTCTTTTTATTCTTTGATGTCGTGGTGTCAAGTCTTTTATAAACTTAACTTGTCCTTCTTCTTTCTTTTTTTTGTATCGCTCTCGATCTTTTCTTCTTTTTTCTTCAAGTTGCTGCTCTGTTAATTTCATTCTATGTTTCTGAACTCTTTTTCTTACTTCTTCTTTCATCTTTTCGTTACATTTCCTCTTTTTAATTTTTATTTTCGTTGGTGTTCTATTATTCTGCAAGTACTCTTTTTTTATTTTTGCTTGCGCTGTTTTATCATTATTATTGTCGTGGATATTATTTACTTTTTTTTTTTCAGTTCAAGTTTCAATTTTTTTTTCGGCTCGACATTACGTTTATTCTGTTCGAACTTGAAATTGACTTGAATTTTAGGCTTGGAGATGCTAGTTTGGGCCGAAGAATATCCATTTGAAGTTGAAGGCTTAGTCATCCTATCTTCTTCAAAAAGTTCGGACTTTTTAGGATTTAAAACAGTTTTATTTTTATTTTTTTTTCTTCTTTTCTTTTCTTCTTTATTTTTTAAATTTAATTCGTAGGAATTTTTTCTATCTTGTGTTAATTTTTCTTTTAAACATTTTAATTTTTCGCTGTCCATCATCTATAAATAAAAAGAAACTAATCATTTCTGTAACAAAATATAATTTCGGTAACACAATATTACTTTTAAAAATGTTGCCGAAATGACGTTACCGAAATGACGAAATCTTACATTTCGTAATTTAGCTCCCTCTAGGAGTAACTTAGATTATTAAAATTTTTGAGGTTATTAAACATGTCCTATTTTTAAAAAGAAAAATACATTATATTGCTTATCTGAGGCAAAAACTTATGAAAAAGTAGTTACCGAAATGGTCAATAATAGATAAGTATACGCCAAAAAAATCAGTCATTCATTAATTTATAAAAAAAAAACTTACCATATTACTTAAAAACCACTGCCACTAACTCATACATACGCTACGCGCGAACATGGAACTCGAAAGAAATAAACAACAAGTTAAGTCGGTATTGTAGATTTCTTCGCATAAAAGTTGTGTTACCGAAATGATGCGAGAGGTCTGGGACATAACTTTCTAATCTACAATATTTTTATTGGTAAGAACTAATTTTTTTTATATTTAACTAAAAAGTTCAATATTTATTTTCTATAAAAATTACTCTAAAAGGTATATACCTACGTCAAAAAGTGTTACATATATTTGGGTTTAAACTACAAATTGTGACTGTAGAACAGTTACCGAAGTGACGATTTTAAGGTTTGACGATAAATAAAAAATATTTGTAACACTTTTGCAGCCAAACCAAAAAAAAATGCTTCTCGAAACAACTCCGTTCTTTTCAATAGTTTTGGATTTACAAAAATATCTAAAACAGAATTCGAAATAAAATAAAAAACCGCATATAGTACATTTATATGAACAATACCCACACTCACGTGTCGTATCTCTTTACTCAAGTGTCTCAATGTTTTTTATAGTTATTTTTATATTTATCTGTTAGTTTTTATCATTTTTTTACAGAGCCTTCAGTCAGTTTCTCTTCTTTTCCAGTCTGATTAGAATAACACCTCTTGTTAACAATCTGTGACAATGCATTTGATAAGTTTAGTTATAAAATTCTTAATAAAATACTTTTGTTATTAGGTATATAAAATATTTATTTGTGAAAATGCAATAGTGAGTTAAAAAATGTAAATGTATTGTCTCCCTATATATTTATCATCTTCCAAAATTCGAATTAAGCTGTCTCTCCTACCACTTGAATCGTCAATTCTGTAATCTAAAACAAATAAATTATAAATTTAAATTGTGTACTTCAACTTTAATTAAAGTTCATAATAAGATGACAAGTAGGTACCAAACAACTGTAGTAAAATCTGGTGACAATAATTCGCTAACTGTGTAAATATACAGGGTGTTTGGTAAAGAATGGGCCATATAGCTTAACCTTAGATTCCTGAGGTTAAAATAGGTCGATTTAAGCTACCTTACCTGTGTGCAAAAGTTGATAATAACCGAAATACAGGGTGTCAAAGTTAAACTTTTATTTTATTTATTCTTGAATCTTTCCTGACAGGCATGGGATAACAACACAAAATTTGGTAAGCGGGGGTTTTTTGTATGTATTACCCAGAGGGCGCCACATACGTCTTTCAGCGCTCATTTAATACGTTCAATTTTTTTATTCCCCACGTTCTTTTTGAATTAAAATTTTTATTCTCTTAATATTTTTACTTAAAAAAGGTCCACATTCATCTCGCTAAACTTAAGTGTTTTCGAGATAAACGCATTTTAAATCTGCGACACAACATAATTTTTTGTATAATATCATTGTAGTTAGACCCGAAAAATAAACTTGAAACCATAATAATTGTGCCAGTTCTCATATTTATGTCATTGCATCGCAAATTCCATTTGAAGAAATTTGTGATACATTTTTGGATAATTTTATGGTTTTAAGTAATTTTTCGGGTGTAACTATACAATGATATTATGCAAAAAATGATGTTGCCTCGCAGATTTAAAATGCGTTTATCTTGAAAACGGTCGAGTTTAGCGAGATGAATGTAGCATACCTTTTTTAAGTAAAAATATTAAGAGAATAAAAGTTTTGACTCATAAAATATGTAGAGTGGGTAATAAAAAAAATTAAACCTATTAAATGAGCACTGAAAGGCGTATGTGGCGCCCTCTGGGTAATACACCATTTTTGGTGGCGAATTTAGATTTCTCGTCCCAAAAAATCTCCGCTTGCCAAATTTCGTGTTATTATTCCATGTCTGTTAGGAAATATTCAAAAGTTCAACTTTGACACCCTGTATTTGGGTTATTATCAAATTTCGTATTAAGGTATCGACCTATTTTAACCTCAAGAATCTAAGGGTAATCTATGGCCCATTCTTTACCAAACACCCTGTATAAATGGCAAAATTGTTTAGTGTCAATGAGTGTCTAAATATCATAGAAAGTTTAACAAAGACTCCCCAAACAGGGTTAAAAATCAAAGCAGATTAAGACAGGGACGAAGCAACATCTCTGTTGGCAGAAGCCCTCCAAAGTTTTGTAGTGCCTTTTATGTAAATCAGTACTGACAGAGCGTGTTGCGACATTATGAGTGAAATAAAAAAATGTAACAGAAAAAGATAAAAACTGAAGACGGAATTCAACCCAACGTGAAAAAGATTAAACGTAAGAAGAGATAGATAAATTTCTGTCAAAATTTGGTATTTATGACCCTTAAAATAACACCAAATGCTAAAATTTATTAGCCTGTAAATAGTGTGGATGTCTCGTCAGCCGAGGGTATGATCAGTGGCGTGGTAATTTTATGGTCAAACTACGTTTTGTTCTAATTTTTATCATTGTGAGAATTAAAAAAACCAACTAATATTTTTATCTCCACCACTGAGAGCGGTCAACTTTTTGGTTGCCTGTATTCTTCGGGACATATTCGGGACATTTTATCACAAAGTGTAAATATTACTAATTTTACCGTCTTGTAGGGTATCTGCGTTCTCTTTCTTTTCCACTATTATATATATTATATCTCTCTTTGCCGACGTTTAAATTAGGACCCACTTGAATCTCGCTTCAACACGCGCCTCGACCTCGTCGTGAGAAAAAGAAGTTTTCATCATGTCTTGATAGCCTGAGACCGCAGGATTGCCACATCCCTAGATCTCTACATTCAGGATCTTCGTGATAATGACTGGGATGGACAACAGTGTATTGTATACAGACAAAAGACCTGGGCCCGGATTACGTACACTCGATACGCATCGTATCCGCCATGTTTTCCCATAAGGCGCTACAGTAAAACATGGCGGATACGATGCGTATCGAGTGTACGTAATCCGGGCCCTGGGCCCGGATTAAGTACACTCGATACGCATCGTATACGCCATGTTTTCCCATAAGGCACTACAGTAAAACATGGCGGATACGATGCGTATCGAGTGTACGTAATCCGGGCCGCATATTTACAGATGCTAGCGTGTGTAGACACCAGGGTGTTGAAATCAGTTAGGGTTTGTAAAAACAGTACATTTACAGATGCTAGCGTTTGTAGACACCAGGGTGTTGAAATCGGTTAGAGTTTGGAAAAACAGTACATTTACAAATACTAACAGATTTGGACACCAGGGTGTCAAAACCAGCTAGCTTTTTTAGGGCTATATGCATAGATGCTAACGTATATTGATATTGATTTTATACAGTGCGTCCATAAAGTAACGTATACATTTATAATTTCGTAAACCGATTTTTATTTTTAAATTACAATTTTTTTGCATATATATCATACTAGTGACGTCATCCATCTGGGATTGATGACGTAATGGATGATTTTTTTAAATGAGAATAGGGGCCATGTGATAGCTCATTTGAAAGGGTATTCAATTCTGTATTCACTAATAGAAACATTAACACAATTATTTATACAGGGTGTCCAAAAAATTATTTTTTTAATTAAATTAATTAGGACAAAAAGAAGAATGTATGTAATTTATTTAATTCAAAATACGTTTTACTGTTGTCAGAAAAAAAAGGAAAACATGTCATTTGACAGATAAATATTGCTTTTCGCTTAAATTCAATGTTAAAGCTACCACCCACTTGTCTCTTGGCAATTTGAACATTTCGTTTAAACGAAAATCAATGTTTAGTTTTTAAACAAAACATTTTTATGTTTTCTGATAGTAATAAAATGTATTTAAAATTAAACAAATTACATACATTCATCTTTTTGTGTCAACTAATTTAATTAAAAAAAGTTTTTGGACACCCTGTATAAATGATTATGTCAATGTTTATATTACTGAATAGAGAATTGACTAACCTTTCAAATGAGCTAGCACACGACCCCTATTCTCATGTAAAAAAATCATCGATTGCGTCAACTCTCCCAGATGGATGACGTCACTAGTATGGTCAAAAAGTCATAATTTAAAATTAAAAATGGACCTGTTTCAGGATTTTTCCTTAAAGTCGGTGGCTTCCGAAATAATGAATTTATTCCAGACATTTGCACTATACTGTATAAAATAAATGTCAATAGCCGTTATACTATGCATGTATAATGTATAACCACTAAAAAAGCTAGCTGGTTTCAACACTCTGGTGTCCAAATCTGTTAGTATTTGTAAATGTACTGTTTTTCCAAACCCTAAATGATTTCAACACCCTGGTGTCAACACGCGCTAGCATCTGTAAATGTACTGTTTTTCCAAACCCTAACCGATTTCAACACCCTGGTGTATACACACGCTTAAAAATGGACCTGTTTCAGGATTTTTCCTTAAAGTCGGTGGCTTCTGATATAATGAATTTATTCCAGATATTTGCACTATACTGTATAAAATAAATGTCAATAGCCGTTATACTATGCATGTATAGTGTATAACCACTAAAAAAGCTAGCTGGTTTCAACACTCTGGTGTCCAAATCTGTTAATATTTGTAAATGTACTGTTTTTCCAAACCCTAAATGATTTCAACACCCTGGTGTCAACACGCGCTAGCATCTGTAAATGTACTGTTTTTCCAAACCCTAACCGATTTCAACACCCTGGTGTCTACACACGCTAGCATCTGTAAATGTACTGTTTTTCCAAACCCTAACTGATTTCAACACCCTGGTGTCTACACACGCTAGCATCTGTAAATATGCATCCGGGCCTTGGTATTATTAGTAAGTCATATTGTAGTTCTAGGATTATGTTTATGTTTATTTTGTTTCTGTTTATATCTTAGTCTGTTTGATGTCATTTGTATTTTTTCTCTTTAATAAATTCTTAGTACCTTTGGTTAGCTTTTTAAACCGTTATTTTTTAAGATGTTCCTAAATTACACGTAAGACTTCTCATATTTGTATCCAGCATCTTTATATACTTTCTCTCTCATTTAGGACAGTCTTCGTGTTTATCATATTATGTAGACATTAATTTTATCTACACATTTTGTAGGTAGGTTTATTTTCCTTTTAACTTTTTATTCTGTTAGTAGGTGTTATTGAGTAGGAAGGTTCATGGGTAAAGATGACTAGTAAATATGCATAGGAAAAATGCAAACTCTCTGTGATCAATATCAAAGACAGCAACTTCAGTATTGTTGTATTACAATTAAATCTTTACTTACGTTAACATGAGGAGGTGTAGATAACACATAATAGACCGAATCAGCTATATCTTTCGCACTCAGAGCAGCTACTTTTTCAATCTCCTCAGGATTCTCAATTGGCATACCCATCTCTTTTGAAACATTCATCATCATCTCGGTTACAATTGCCCCTGGACTAATACTCTGAAAAATAAAATGAGAGTATTATTTTAGTGAATAAAGTAAAATATTTTTAAAATGTATAAACATTTTCAATTTCATTGCAACACGAAAATACAGCAGCTGCATAACACTCTGGTTAAATCGGAGAGTACAGGAAGAGTCTATACCGGTTTCGGAGGTTTTTTCCTCCTCATCAGTAGTCCCATATTCTCTTCTCTCCGATTTTCCCAGGTATCATACTTTACGCCTTTCCTAATTGCAAGGAACGAAATGTCACGGATGTACTAGAGCCATCTACCGAAAAACAAAGTAAGTTATTAATCGAAGTAGCACAGAAAACGACAATAACTATCCTTCCCATACCACCAGATTGACAACAGGTGGAATACTTTCTTTGGTTACAACCTCCCGAGATTTACAAAAATTATAAATCATACAGGATGCCGAGGAAATTAAGATGAGAGAATTTTAAATAATTTATAACCCGTCTGCTCAGCGTGGTAAAAGTTCCAACAAGAAATATTCCTTAGTATTCAACAAAAGAGTAAAGGAATTAAAATGTATAAACATTTTCAATTTCTTTGCAACAGAAAATGCAGCAACTGCATAATACTCTGGTGAAATCGGAGAGTGCAGGAAGAGTCTATACCAGTTTCGGAGGTTTTTTCCTCCTCATCAGTAGTCCCATATCCATAAAGGCCCAAAGTATGATACCTGGGGAAATCGGAGAGAAGAGGATATGGGACTACTGATGAGGAGGAAAAACCTCCGAAACCGGTATAGACTCTTCCTGCACTCTCCGAGTTAACCAGAGTATTATGCAGCTGTTTCATTTTCGTGTTGCAAAGAAATTGAAAATGTTTATACATTGTAATGCGAGTCTTTTGTTGAGTACTAAGGAATCTTTCTTGTTGGAACTTTTACCATGCTGAGCAGATGGGTTGTGAATTATTTAAAATTCTCTTATCTTAATTTCCTTGGCATCCTGTATGATTTATAATTTTTGAAAATCTCGGGAGGTTGTAACCAAAAAAAGTATTCCACCTGTTGTCAATCTGGTGGTATGACAACGATAATTATTGTCGTTTTCGGGTGCTACTTCGATTGATAACTTACTTTGTTTTAAAATATTTTTATTTTCATAAAACTACTTTTATGAAAATTGAGGCATTTCCTTGCAATTATCATCTCAGTTTAGAACTAAGACAAAGAATGATTAGGTGCTATATTTGCAATGGCGAAGCGTCCATGTAACCACTGTTACCATTGGTAACAGTTAAAAATCTTGCAAATAAATATGTATTTTATGACGATGAATAATTCCATTTATTATTTTATTTTATTTTTACCAATAGAAATATATTATTATATTATGTGTTAATAGTACCTAATTCAGTAAATAGCCAGACACATGAAAATATTGGCGAGTTTATGTGACTCAGTTGCACTTTATTATATTCTGTTACCAGTCTCATTTGTGGTGACAATGAATGGTTATCTCGCTGTCGCTCGGGCGGCTCGGGACCGGCTAGTGAAAATTTTGAAGGAGCGATGGGCGTAAGCGCGCTGTGTATATCAGTAGGGCTGTTACCAGATTTAAATTTGCTAACAGTAACAGTACCTATAATAAAAAGTGTGCGTGCAGTTCACCATGGATGAGTGTCGCTGCGTAATCGATCAACTACTTGAAAAGTAATTCTGATTGAAAAATAAAATGAGATTATTGAAAATGAAAGACCTATTTTAAGCAATTTAAAAAAGGAATTTAAAAAATTAGCTCGATATTTTAAATTTAGTTGGTACAGTGAAAATCCTTGGTTATGTGGTTGCAAGAAAAATAGACTGTATTGTTGGCCATGTCTTCTGGTTTTTACAGAAAAATGGGTAGACCAGGTTCACGATTTAAATAGTTTTAGAGTTTTAAAAAAGAGACATGAAATTTCTCCGTTACCTACATGTAAGATGTATACCCAATTTGATTCAGTTTGGCAAAACAAGAATCAAAAGTTCTCTTAACCAAGCATTTAAAGCAAATATTGCTAAACATAATGAGTTTGTTAAAAAAATAGATAGGTAATACTCGTATATCCTTAGCTTACTTATAATAGATATGTACCGTATGTTTTTTGGCCGAACAAGAATTAGCGTTTCGTGGTCATTTTGAGGGCGACGGCTCTGACATTCGAGGCAATTACAGGGAATTGTTAACATTAATTGCCAAAAAAGAAAAAAAAATTTGCCAACATCTAGAAACATCAACTGTTTTTTCGAGAGTTTCAAGTGATATACAAAATGATATTATTGAAGCTATATGTATACAGGGTGAGGCAAATAAAGGGCCTATTAGAAATATCTCGAGAACTAAAAGCAACAGAATCCTGAAAATTGAAATAAAGGGGTTTTGAAGGATGGTCTATTAAATGAAAATATTTTCATCTCTTTGGAACTTCCGGTTATACCGGAAGTTGCTTATAACTTCGTTTTTTTAAATGGGACACCCTGTATATTTTTACATTTTTGGATTCTCTTCGATGTCTTATTTCTTAAAATATGAGGTTTTGTAATATTATACAGGGTATTTTAAAAGATAATTACGTTTTTTTATTAATTTCGTAGCAAAATTAACACCCTGTAGAATTGTAGTAGTTTGATATCTAAAACTCTACTTATGTTCAAATGATTTTTAATATACTCTACTATTGTTAAGAATCATTAGTATAGCTAAATTTTTAATTTTAGTATACAGGGTTGGTCGAAACTCGGAATGAGTATTTTCTGAGTTTTCTTAAATGGAACACCCTGTATTTTAGTATTGTAATGAAATGATATTTTATGGTACTTTTTTATTTCTTAAGCATTCCCTATACCTAATTGCTTTAATTTTTGCTTAATTGTTAATCGCACCTACAATCTTAACTACGTAGGTATTTTGATAGCTAAACCATTATTGGTAATTTTAAGGACCAGTCTGGATTAATATGTATTTATTTCTGAAAAATTAATTGGTATTGAGTATTTTCACGGCCAACCTAATAAAATTTTACGTATTTTTTGTTGCAATTAATGTTTAGCTTGAATCACCAAGAACTCACAAATTAAAGCAGTTAGGTATAGGGAATGGTTAAGAAATAAAAAAGTACTATAAAATATCATTTCATTACAGTACAAAAATACAGGGTGTTCCATTTAAGAAAACTCAAAAAATACTCATTCCGAGTTTCGACCAACCCTGTATACTAAAATTAAAAATTTAGCTATACTAATGATTCTTAACAATAGTAGAGTATATTAAAATCATTTGAACGTAAGTAGAGTTTTAGATGTCAAACTACTACAATTCTACAGGGTGTGAATATTGCTAAGAAATTAAAAAAAAAAACGTAATTATTTTTTAAAAAACCCTGTATAATATTACAAAACCTCATATTTTAAGAAAAAAGACATCGAAGAGAATCCAAAAATGTAAAAATATACAGGGTGTCCCATTAAAAAAAACGAAGTTATAAGCAACTTCCGCTATAACCGGAAGTTGCAAAGAGATGAAAATATTTTCATTTAATAGATCATCCTTCAGAACCCCGTTATTCCAATTTTCATGATTCTGTTGCCTTAAGTTCTCGAGATATTTCTAATAGGCCAGTTATCTGCCTCACCCTATATACATTTAGCCATATCTTCATTTTTTTAAATATGATTTTTTGCATCTGGTTTTGTAACACTTTAGAAAAAGTCACGCGTCGCCACTGTATATTTGATCAAAATGCTCTTTTGTATTGAACAGAAGTGTGGACACTAAAAGTATCAATCATGAACAGAATTGAAATACTGGAAATGTGGATTCATAGACGAATGCTGAAGATACTTTGAATAATAAGAAAAACTAATGAGGAAGTACCTACAAAGGTCAACAAAGATGGAGGGTCAACTAAAAACTGTTTAAACACTATAATTGATCCTTAAAGGCAAAATAGAAGCCCGTAGAAGTGTAGGAAGAAAACAAGTTTCTTGGTTAAAAAACATTATTGAATGGACTCATATATCAAATGCAGGACAATTATTTCATGTTGCAGAAGATCGAGAAGCCTTCGCCATGTTGATGGCCAACGACATATATATCACACCAGTGGCGGCTCGTCAGAGGAGGCAAGGGAGGCTCAGCCTCCCCATAAATTTTTTACACACTCTACACTGTTTTGTTTATCATGAATCGCGAAAATAACAAGCACTCTCACTATTATACAACGTGTAAATTCCATATTATCACTAATTATCCATACGTACGGAGCATTAGCATTAGAATGCATGATCTTGTCTCAGTTTTATTACATATTATTGTAGGCAGGACCCTGGGTTATCCCGAGATGCATGAACGGAGCACGGAGCCGAGAAGCCCAACAGTTTCCGTTGCTAATGTTGTTCTGAAGCTATTTTCTTGTGGCATTTTTATAATCAAGTAAATTTTACCTAAAAATGATTTTATTAACGTTTCGACGCCCAAGTCGGGTGTCGTTGTCAAAATACAAAATAATACTAAATAAACAAAAATGTTGTTGCTTAGTAAAAAATTCTTCTAATAATTTATTTAATCTGACTCATTTATATCGGCAATTCAGACACGTATTATACATTTTAAAGTAGACGACTTTAAAATGATATTGCCAATATTGATGAGTTGCGTTCCTGGGACGACTTTATTAAAAGATAGTTCATTCGATTACATGAAATCAATCCCAACTCAAGAATATCCGCCACAAAAAATCATAGCATGTGATCTGTCTTTAAAAAGACAACCAAATGCAACGGTGGTACTGAAATTCTCGCGTTAGAGATTCCATAGTAAATCACGAGGGAAAACCAGGAAAAACCTCGTGATACTATCCCGACATCGTAAGTATTTGGGTTTACATTTAGTTTACTCTTAAAAAATTAATACCAAATTCTGACTTGATATTTTAAATTTTAAATAATACTACAATACTAAATATGTACTAACTCGATATGTTACTGATTTACTAATTGTGGTATTTTCTTTCTATTGACTTCCTCCTTTAATATGGGTAACCACATCCTACTGCATTCTACCGAGGAATTTGCGACACAATTGGTTTCATTTAGCATAATTAGAGCCGCTTCTTTGATTTTTCTCTTTTTACTATCTGCTTCTTTTAGGACTATACTTGAATCTCTCCACTGAACTCTATGTTCATTATCCCATGCGTGTTGACATATTTGAGATCTATCAAATTCTCTATTTTTTATATAAGACTGATGTTCATTTACTCTAACGTCTAATGGTCTTGACGTTTCACCTATATAAAATTGTTCGCATTCACAAGGTATTTTATAAATACAATTCTTTGTTCTTTCTTGTTCACTGTTAGGTTTAGTTTTAGATAGAATAGATCTCAATGTGTTTGTTGTTTTGAATGTTGTTGATATGTTGAATTTATTTCCTATTGTTTTAAGTTTCTCGGGTAGTCCTTTTACATATGGTATTGATATTTTCCTCGTATTATTTCTTGTGAATGTTGTAGGATCCCGTTCTAAGTTGTTCTGTTCCATTCGATCCAATCTTGACAATTCCTTATTTATAAACGATATGGGATAATCATTTTTTAATAAAACAGATGTTAACAATTGTTTTTCTTCTAAAAATGAATTTTCGTTAGAACAAGTAATTTTGGCTCTATCATATAAGGATTTAATGATTCCCTTTTTAACGTTGATGTTATGATTTGATTTGTAATTGAGATATCTGTTGGTGTGTGTTGGTTTTCTATACACTTGAGTCTCATATCCAGTATCCTTCTTTGAGACCAAAGCATCGAGGAAAGGTAGGGTGTTATTGTATTCCTTTTCCATTGTAAACTTTATTGTCTCTTCTTGATCGTTTATAATATTCAGGAACGTATCCAACAATTCCGATCTATGAGGCCATATGGAAAACACATCATCTACATATCTCCACCATACTGTGGGTTTTAAATTTTGTTTATAAATGATATTAGTTTCGAAATCCTCCATAAATATATTAGCCAATAATGGAGATAAAGAAGAGCCCATTGCGAGACCAAAATTTTGTTTATAGAATTCATTATTTAGTTGAAAATAGGTATTATTAGTACATAATGTCAATAACTCCATTATAGCTGATACATTTAGTCTTGTCCTAGTTGTTAATGTATTATCATTTTCTAATTTCGTTTTGATTATGTTTAAAGTTTTATCTAATGGTACATTTGTAAATAAACTGTTTATGTCAAAACTTACTAAAATATTATTTGGATTAAATTCTATATTTGATAATTTGTTTAAAAAATGTTGTGTATTTTTTATAAATGTGTCATTCTTATTTGCAAATGGTTTTATAATATTTAATAAAAATTTTGATAGTTTACTACAAGGAGAATTGATAGTACTACAAATAGGTCTAAGTGGAATATTTGCTTTGTGAATTTTCGGTACTCCATAAAAATGTGGTGTCGTACTGTAATGAGGTGTCATTAATTTTCTTTGATAGTACGTTAGGTCATTTTTAAATTTGAATAAAGTTCTATAGATTTTGTTTTCCAGTGTCTTCGTTGGATCCTTCGTTAATTTGGTATAAGGTCCATTTGTAATTAGATCTGTAATTTTGTCCTCATATTGTACTTTATCCATTATTACAGTTGCATTTCCTTTATCCGCTGGTAGAATTGTTATGGAGTCATCATTTTTTATGATTATTTTTATCTGCTAATGCTCCGTGCAGCGCAGCAGGCCTTTAAGGAGGCCCGGTCTCCTAACAGTGGCATCTACGACGGTGCCATCACACGCTGCCCGGAGATATACCAAGGGAGGCAGAATAGCTTCTCGGCTTCGTTGCGTGGTTGCGTGCGTCTCAGGACAACGAATTTTAGGGTCCTTACTAAAAATAATGAAAAATCTAAAAGTGCGAATTTTGTTATGAAATTTGGTATGTGGGGTTATAATAATATTTGGAACAACTTGCTCAAATAACTTTTTCCGATATATCTCTAACTCAAAGCAAAATATCGGTAATTTATGGTGTTTTTGAATTCGCAGTAGGCCGCGTTTAGAATTAAAAAATTCAGTTGAGTATCTTAAAAAATTTGAAGCTTCATTATGTATGGACTGCAAAACTTCAAATCTATATTTATTTTGATATGCGAGGTATCTATGTACAAATAGATGGAATTGTTAACAAATAAACGACACAAACTTTGGTATTAAACTTTTACAATTAGACTAACTATTTTTAAAATGATATGATATCATGAAATTATGAATTAGGATGATATTATGAAATGTAAATAAAAAATGGTCAAAAAATGGGGCCTTAAATTACATTTTTTGGCGCATTTTTTTGCTAGTGCAAATTTGTCTAGATATTTTACAGTTAGGTATATAGCCTCCCCTATTGTAAAAATCACGAGCCGCCACTGTATCACACAGTGGCACGTAAAAAAGAAAATAGTAAATAGTAAAGGGGAAAAAGTATATGGCACGTAAAGAAGAAAAAACAGCTTACCGTTACTTTAATGTTGGTTTTTTGATTTGTCTAGATATTTTACAGTTAGGTATATAGCCTCCCCTATTGTAAAAATCACGAGCCGCCACTGTATCACACAGTGGCACGTAAAAAAGAAAATAGTAAATAGTAAAGAGGAAAAAAGTATATGACACGTAAAGAAGAAAAAACAGCTTACCGTTACTTTAATGTTGGTTTTTTGATTTGATTGCTCCAACCGTAGAGTTTCAGTAAGTGCACTAACAGCATGTTTGGTTGCGGCATATACATTAAGCTTTGGAAAATTCATCACCTTATGACCTGCAATACTGTTGATGTTAATAATATGCCCTGCGATGTTATTTTCCTTCATTTGCTTTATGGCTTCTCTATTTGCAATGCAAACTGAAATTACGTTTATATCAAATTCTTGTTTTAAATGTTGAGTTGTAATCGAACTCAAATCCTCTAGAAGTAAAACAGCTGCATTATTTATCAAAACACTGGCGGGTCCTACATTTTCTTTGGTCCAAGAAAACGCTTTTATAATGTCGTCTTCTTTGGAGACATCGCCAGTATAAGGAAAAAATTTTCCCTTCTTTGAAGATAACTTCTGAGCTAGTTCATCTAAAACTTTGGTACGTCTTGCAACACCGACAACCTTAAAAATAACATTTTACATTAATATAGTATTTTTACTACAAAAACTTTATTACGTAGGTCAAAATTTTTGACGTAAGAGAACTGTCAAAACATTAGAATGTGACTTTTCATTATTGCTATGTTTATTATAAACACGGCAATAATGAAAAGTCACATTCTAATGTTTTGACAGTTCTCTTACGTCAAAAATTTTGACCTACGTAATAACGTTTTTGTAGTAAAAATACTATACATAAATAACAAAAAAACATGATAGTCGAGGAAATGAAGCATTTTGGCTCGCAATTTTTTCTTCCAGCATGGATTTACTTGAAATTTTCACAGAAGGTAGGGAATAGTCCAAGGATCATTTTCTATATTATGCCGCTGTACGCTAAAACCTTGGGGGTGGTTGCCACCCCCTCTTGGAGGCGGGAATTTTTTATGGCATTTTAACTATGAAAATCGATGTAAAACGTAATTCTAAGAAAAAAATGCTTTTTGCATTTTCTTCGTAAAACTAATATTTTTCGAGTTATTCGCGCTTGAAAGTAACAGCTTTTCGACGAAAAAATCGACTTCTTTAGAGGGTTCTTTGAGAATACCTCGAAAAATATGCATTTAATCAAAAAAACTGTAGATATCAAAATTGTGTCTTTTTGTAACACAAACCAAATTCTTTTTCTGTAATATCTTTAGGACCAATACAAACCGAGATACGGCATGTTAAAAGTTAGCTTTTTTCGTCAAATGCATAATTTGAAATATTCAAAGTAGAATAACGGAAAAACTTTGCATTTTTCAAGGAATACCTAAATAATATTTTTTTAAGTATGCCGTTAGGCCTTTCAAAAAAAAAATAATAAAAAGTTTCTAGCCTAAAAACTAAGCGACTTATATTCAAAAAAATTCGGTACTTGCTTTTCTCTATGAAAAAATCAGTGAAAACAACTCCCTAACTACCCTCCTAATTAAAAATTGATCTTCACCTTTCTGTAATTCCTTTTATATTTCTATTATCAATACACCCAAGAAGCTTGACCTATTTAAAAGACCTAATTTTAGAAAAATTGAAGTTTAAAGAAAAATTAATTTTTTGGAATTTCCCGTTTTTCACCTTTTACTTCAAAATATCTCCGAAAATACTGGAGATACGAAAAAAATGATGAACAACTAAATTGTAGATTTTTTAAAAGCTAAAATTCCCTTTTATATAGGTTTTCACTACAGTGAACAGTTATCGAGATATAGCTGTTTAAAATCTCTATTTACGAGCAAACACCCCCTTATTCGAGCTCTTTAAACCCTCCCTAATTAAAAACTTAAGGGATCTTACGGAATTTAGTATACACAGTGTTATAACTCTTCAAAAATCCTACAAAGTCATATTTGAAAAAACTTTTTATCGCCAAAAATGAAGGAGCTATGTTTATAAAACAAAATTTTTTTTTCGAAAAATTCGGATAGTCCGCTTATGGATAATTTTCAATGTATGTATTGTTATATTTCTATTTGATATGAAAATTAAATTGTGATAATTATAAACAGAATTCAATTTAATATAAAATATTTTCAATTTTCTCAACCACGGGCATATAAATTTAGAACAACCTGTATACAACAAATTGTTATATTTAATTTTAAGAAGTGATTAAACGAAACTCGGGAAAATGCGCTTAGAATAAACTCAAGTGAAAGCGATAATAGGTCATTATCGTTGTTCGCGGAAGGATCGATCATTAGCCGATGCTAAATAAGACTAAGTGGAAATAGAGAATAGGTCATTAAAATTTGTATATAGTAGAAAGTAATTTTAGAATGGGAATTAACTATTTTCTTTGAAATCCATTAAGCATATTTAGAAAGATTAAAAATTGGTTTTGAGGAATACTGCGAATGAGAGTTGGTGGAGGAAGACTGATTTGTGAATCTGGAAGGGATATTTAGAAAGTAGGTGAATGAATGACAAAGTGGGATCAGAATGTTTTGAGCTGTCGAGAAGTGAAGTCGAGTAGTAGACGGTAGTGTACGGAGAGTGAGAAAGCCGGTAGTTCCGTGAGGTTGGAGTATCTATCGTGGAACGAGAAGTAGGCCAGGTCGAGAGTAAAAGAACCTCCTTGAGCCAAGAGTGTCCCGGTAGCTGATAGCAGTTTCGAGAAAGGTAGAACACAGCATCACGACAGACGCAGGAACGAGAGCTATTCGAGCTAGTTTTTCAAAGGAGAACATTACTGGAAGCCAGGACGAGGTTTGATCGCAGCCAAGGATAGCAGGAAACGGGTCTTGTGTGAGGACATTTTCAGTTCACCAGGAAAAGGTCAGTCTCATTTGTTTGGACATGAATGTATGGGTTTTTCGTATTAAATTCCACATAAAAAATTGAATAACATAATCAATAATATCAGAAAAGCTTCATCAAACTTAAATAGAGTTGTTCCTAATAACTCCTAATAGTTAAATGTTAATAAAAACTTTCAATTGAAAACCAAAAGGAAATAAGATTCCCATTTGTAAATGTTATGTTTAAGAATAATAAGAAATAGCAAATATTAAGCATTGATTGCCTTTTAAATAAAATAAAAAATATTTTGATTATAATTGTAACCCATATGTGTATTTTTTTTACTCTTTTCTTTTCTATCCCGATTAGGAACCATTAAGAAATATTTAGAAGCCACGAAAGTAAGTAATTAATTTATAATTCGCCCTGAGATTGAAAACATATTGATATGTGATCTGGTTAATTAATTAGATTAGTATTAATACATTGATTAAATTAAGTGACATATAAGAATATTATCTCATATCAATAATCAAGATCACATCAACTGTCGTCCAACGTGGAAAGCATTGTAAAGTATTTCTAGTGGCAAATTTGAAGGATAGAAAGAGTAAAGCCGGTATTTGAAAATTTATATGCCTGTGGTAAAAAGTGAGATACTTACATTTGATAACATAAAATTTTAGATCTCTTTAGGTACAAATTTTACATAACTGATTTAATATTTTATTTTTACGATATTTACATTTGATATATTTATTGACAATTTATAATATTTGGGTAAAAAAAAGTCGTATTGGTAACATACTAGTAAAATTTCATATTTGGCGGGGATAATACTTCTTGAAAACAAATGTCTGTGACAAGAAGCCAAAGCAAGGACAACAAAAAACAAAAAGAACATTCAGACCAAGAAGATATTTTAGACACGACAATCATGGCATCAGAACAGCAAGAATTATCAGGAATAGATAAACTATTACAACTGATGCAACTCCAGTCACAAAAACTGGATGACAATCAAAGAGAAACAAAACAAGCAATGGATGAAGCAAAAAGGACAATGGATAAAAATCAGGAAGAAACATCCAAGAAAATGGATGAAACACAACAAAAAATGGATGAAACACAACAAGTAATGAAAGAAAATCAGGAGGAAACAAAACAAGCCATAGAAGAAAACAACAGAAATATAGAGAGTATTAAGAAGGAAATGGTTAAAAAAATAGAAGAGATTGCAGAAAAGAGCGAGAAACAGGAGTTAGAGATTAAAGAAATCAAAATCAAAATAAAGGAGATAACGAATTGCCAGCAAAAGGAACTAGAAAATTTGGAAAATAAGTTGGAAAATGCTATCCAAGTAGACAGAGAAGAAGTGGAAAAAAGAATCACAGAAATAGAAAAACAAGTCACCGAAAATAGGACGCAACAGAATGTCGGAGAAAGAAGAGAAATGGTTATACATAGCACAGATGACGTGAAGATAAGGTTTGGCGGGGATGTAAGAAGATTACACCCAGTGCCGTTCATAAAGAGCCTGAAAAAGAAAATACAGCACATCGGAAATTTCGAAACAGCAAAAGAAACTATCAGAAACCATCTAAAATATGAAGCAAGCCTATGGTTCGATTGCAAAGAAGAAGAATTTGACAGTTGGCAACAATTTGAACAAAAATTTTTGAATTATTTCTGGGGAAAAGTCCAACAATTGGAAATTAACAAGGAATTGCAAAATGGGAAATACAATGATAGGATGGGTATATCAGAAAGGACATATGCATTACAAATTTACTATAACGCAAAACATCTACAATATAATTACTCATCGGAACAATTAGTCGAACTGATTGCAAGACATTTCGAAGAAACGCTGGAAGACCATATCACATTGCAAAACTACAAAGACATAGATAGTTTATGCCAATTCCTACAAATAAGAGAATCACGTTTAAGAGAAAGAAAATCAAGAAGGTCGCGAGAAGATTACAGGCTCCGAGAAACACAGGATTACAGAGATAGAAATCAAAATAGGAGGGACTATACAAGACGAGAATTTAATCCCAGAAGGGAAAACGAAAATAGAGACAACGGAAGAGGAAATTATGAACAAAGAAATAGGCAATGGAATGAGGACAGAAATCGAGAATACCGGAATAGAAACACCACACTCGCAAATCAAGAAAACAGAAATAATGGTAGACAAAATGAACAGGGATATCGAGAAAACCGAAACAGATCCGACAGACCAAGAGAAAATAGAAGAGAAGTAAATAATACCCAGACAGATGAATATGACGGAGAGAGACATTATGACGAAAATATAAACTACGATGAGCAACCGGCGTTTTTTCACGACGGCGCTCACTAAAAACCAAAAATCAAACAGGAATCTTTTGTAACCCCAAGGAGTTTATTAAATTGGCAAGAAACAACGAAAAGAAAAATGGAGTTAATTTAAAATTTGTGGATGGATTTATCAACGAGAAACCAATTAAAATTATGATAGACACTGGATCTGAAATAACATTGGTCAACAGAAAACTAATAGAAGAAGTTAACTTAACAAATTTAATTTACAAAATACCTAGGGTAAATTTAGTGGGCGCAAACAAACGGACATTGGCAACTATAAATGAAGGCATACGAGTAATGGTACGACTGGGTAAGAAGATGTATGCACTACAATGTGTAATAATGCCAAACATGTCACATGACATGATAATAGGAGTTGACGAATTGGCAGAAAAACATGTAGTGATAGATTTTAAAAATAATACGATGAATCTAACAGAAGAAAAAGAAGAAGAACAGAACAAGGAACAGGAGAAACAAAATACGGACGAATCAGGTAAAGAACAAACAGTGGAAATGAATTTGGCAACGAAGCAAGGACAAAGAAGAAAAGGGAGAAAAAGTCAGAAAAAGACAAAAGAAAATGAAACCTGTGGCTCCTCAAAAGAAGAGTTGAGCCCAGAAGAAGAAAAATTGAGAGTATCAAAAGCAAAAGAAAACTGGGATTCCTCAAAAGAAGAGATGAGCTCAGGAGAAGAAGAAATAAAGCTAACAAATGAAAGCGAAAAAGATATGATCGAAACAGTGGCATTTGAAGAGGAGGCATATGAAAACGAGGATGCAGAATACACGGTAAAAGTATGTGAAAAATCTGAGGAAAAAGACAGAAGATTGATATGGGAAAAAGGGAAAGACAACATAATAGCCGACACTCTAACACAGGATGAGGACACTGAAAATAAGGAAACAATTACTCTACAGGTGGGACTAATTAGAGTAATACAAGAAGAAGGGGTATAAGACGTAGATTAAAGTAAGGAAATATACAGGGAGTTGGTGTTGCCTCGAGAAAATTTATTTAAAAAATGCAGATAAATTTTATCGAATACAAGGCGGGGATTTGTTATATTTCTATTTGATATGAAAATTAAATTGTGATAATTATAAACAGAATTCAATTTAATATAAAATATTTTCAATTTTCTCAACCACGGGCATATAAATTTAGAACAACCTGAATACAACAAATTGTTATATTTAATTTTAAGAAGTGATTAAACGAAACTCGGGAAAATGCGCTTAGAATAAACTCAAGTGAAAGCGATAATAGGTCATTATCGTTGTTCGCGGAAGGATCGATCATTAGCCGATGCTAAATAAGACTAAGTGGAAATAGAGAATAGGTCATTAAAATTTGTATATAGTAGAAAGTAATTTTAGAATGGGAATTAACTATTTTCTTTGAAATCCATTAAGCATATTTAGAAAGATTAAAAATTGGTTTTGAGGAATACTGCGAATGAGAGTTGGTGGAGGAAGACTGATTTGTGAATCTGGAAAGGATATTTAGAAAGTAGGTGAATGAATGACAAAGTGGGATCAGAATGTTTTGAGCTGTCGAGAAGTGAAGTCGAGTAGTAGACGGTAGTGTACGGAGAGTGAGAAAGCCGGTAGTTCCGTGAGGTTGGAGTATCTATCGTGGAACGAGAAGTAGGCCAGGTCGAGAGTAAAAGAACCTCCTTGAGCCAAGAGTGTCCCGGTAGCTGATAGCAGTTTCGAGAAAGGTAGAACACAGCATCACGACAGACGCAGGAACGAGAGCTATTCGAGCTAGTTTTTCAAAGGAGAACATTACTGGAAGCCAGGACGAGGTTTGATCGCAGCCAAGGATAGCAGGAAACGGGTCTTGTATGAGGACATTTTCAGTTCACCAGGAAAAGGTCAGTCTCATTTGTTTGGACATGAATGTATGGGTTTTTCGTATTAAATTCCACATAAAAAATTGAATAACATAATCAATAATATCAGAAAAGCTTCATCAAACTTAAATAGAGTTGTTCCTAATAACTCCTAATAGTTAAATGTTAATAAAAACTTTCAATTGAAAACCAAAAGGAAATAAGATTCCCATTTGTAAATGTTATGTTTAAGAATAATAAGAAATAGCAAATATTAAGCATTGATTGCCTTTTAAATAAAATAAAAAATATTTTGATTATAATTGTAACCCATATGTGTATTTTTTTTACTCTTTTCTTTTCTATCCCGATTAGGAACCATTAAGAAATATTTAGAAGCCACGAAAGTAAGTAATTAATTTATAATTCGCCCTGAGATTGAAAACATATTGATATGTGATCTGGTTAATTAATTAGATTAGTATTAATACATTGATTAAATTAAGTGACATATAAGAATATTATCTCATATCAATAATCAAGATCACATCAGTATAATACCACAGAACCGGTTCGTATACTGGAAGATGACTAAAAAACTATTTGTATTTGTATTTGTACATATTTGTAAATTCGTATTTTTGTGTAAATAAATGTTTTTGTAATTCTTTAATTCTACTTTTTTTTTGTATAGATCTATTAAAATATCTACTTATGAAAACTGTATGTTATTAAGGGTGGTTTTTAAGGGTTGAAATATTATAATATTATATCCTAAAGTATAAAACAATCATTATTTAACCAATCAAAACCAAATTTTACCCATATTAAAGTTTACAATGTTTTTATAATATAATTTTTGACAATAAGGGGTAGTTTACACCCCTAAAAATAATCAACGCCCTTAAGCATGATATAGAGTATGAAGTACAGGGTGAGATGATCCTAATCCCAAATTTTTATGTAAATCAATGCAAGCCGAAATTATTCTTGTAGGATAAGTAAATTTTTTATATAAAGCTCCAACAAGGGTGGTTTTAAGGGTTGAAAAATTATAGTATATCTTAAAGCATAAAACAATCATTATGTAACTAATAAGAACCAAATGTTGACAATGTTAAGTTTAAAATGTTATTTTGTAATTTTTTACAATTAGGGGTAGTTTTCACCCTTAAAAAAGCAAAAGCGTACAACGGCTCAATATAGAAAATGAACTAGAGGGTTTAATGACCCTAATCCCAAATTTTTGTAAAAATCGATGCTGGACGAAAAAATTGCGAGGTTTTGCCATTTTTTCAGCTTTATTTCCTCGACTATGAGTAGAATTAATTGATGTGGTATTGCATTATACATATTTTTAAGTTTTTTACCCATGACCAGAGGCTTAGCCATGAATCAATTTTAAATGTAATATGTTGGTCGACAATTGCTCTTCTATGAGGTGTTTATACCTATAAGACGAAGCTCTGAGGACGGCATTTTGATATGCTGAAAGTACTTAACTGATTTTTAATAAGTGTTTTACTTACTATCAGTTTTTTGAAATCATACTAGTCCAGTCGGGTTAGACGAATAACAGGCCTAACCTTGCATTAGGAGCTGCCCCAAATTTTATTTTTTTAATCTTTAGGGGGCCAATAGTAGTGTAAATTTAAAATCTCGACTGAATTCCGCCTTTGCGTTAGCCGCCATCTTGATTTTAAACGAGAACAGTTTTTGCTTAATATCTCCGCCATTTTCAACTTTTCGACAAAAAGTATAACAACCAAAATTGTTGAAAATGTAATTTTCTATCATTTCTATTTTTACAATTTTTTCGTGCCATTGATATTTTCCGAGTTATAGCGGAAAATAGTGACAGTTATATATAAATAGACCATCATTATTGAATTATCTCGTTTATTGTTAGTTTTACGACAAAAATGTTCCTATACAAAAATAGAGAGAATTGAATTCCACACAATTTTAGTTTCCTTCATTTTTTTGCTAAAGTTAATATTTAAGGTAGTATGTATGTGATAATGGCGCGAGCGTAAGAGCCAGGCCATCCTAGGCCATTTTCAACTTAAATTGTTCCAAATATGATTTCCTACAATTTCTTTTTAAAAATTTTTTCATGCGGTTGATATTTTCCGAGTTAAGTGGGAAAATAGTAAAAAGTTCTGAGGGAGCATAATTACTGAATTTAATCTTTTTTCCGAGCTGCCCCAAATTTTATAATTTTATCCTTTAGGGGAGATCAATAGTAGTGTAAATTTAAAATCTCGACTGAATTCCGCGGTTGCATTAACCGCCATTATAATTTTAAAGGAGAACCATTGTTGCTTAATATCTCCGCCATTTTCAACTTTTCGACAAAAACGGTAGAAACTAAAATTGTTGGAAACGCAATTTCCTACAATTTATTTTCCACAATTTTTTATGCGATCAATATATTCCGAGTTAAGGAGAAAAATAGTGGAAGCAGAGGGGAAGCATAATTATTGAATTGTCTCATGTATTATTAACTTTACGACATAAACAAAAATAAAGAGAATTATATTTTATACAATTTTTAAAACTTCCAATGAAACAGCAACCAAACTAAGTACATAAAAGACATAAATAATAACTTATATGCATTAAGTTCACTTAATTTTATTAACTAGCGGGTTCTATTGGATGAATTTGTCTGTCGATAATTAAGTTTCATGTCAGCTAACATATTTTAATATTTAAACAATTTTTTTTTAAATTTTGGACCCCGTTGGGGGGAATTTTTCCATCTCCCCTCTTAGACCTGCCACTAGTTCTCTCGAAAAATTGTAGTAAATCGTAATTGCAACAATTTCAGTCCTTGCACTTTTTGTCGAAAAGTTGAAAATGGGGAAGATATTGAACAAAAACAATTGCTTTAAAATCAACCGGGTCTTACGCTAGCGCCTTTACCGCATACGTACTACCTTAAATATTTATTTTATCAAAAAAAGTAAAGAAATCAAAATTGTTCAAAATTTAAGTCTCTTCATTTTTGTATAAGTTAAAATTTGTTGTAAAAGTAATATTAAACGAGATAATTCAATAAATCAATAATTATGCTTTAACTGTCACTGTTTTTCCCCATAACTCGGAAAATATGGACCGCACTAAAAAAATTATAACAAACGAAATTATAGAAAATCGCATTTTCAACAATTTCAGTTTCTATATTTTTTGTCGAAAAGTTGAAAATGGCGGAGATATTGAGCAAAAACGGTTCTCGTTTAAAATCAAGATGGCGGCTAACGCAACGGTCAAATTCAGTCGAGATTTTAAATTTATACTACTATTGAGCCCCCTAAATATTGGAAAAATAAAATTTGGGACAGCTCCTAATGGAAGGTCAAATGGTATCCCGACTGGGCTATACACCTGTTGCCGTTTTGACCTAAAATATGTATACCTACGTGCGATAAAGTCATGCAGTGGGATGCGTGTTGATTCTCTACTAGTCGACACGGAATTGTCTTGGTCTCGAAACTAAAGTCACCAGGGAGTCTCCCATGCTGATCTCGAGACTCGAGACCGCAAGTGATCTCAAATGGACAAAACCTTGAGAGTAATCTCGAGAGTTTATCTCAAATGGACAGTTAGCAAGAACCTTATTATCCTCCTTTCAGCTGCTCGCCCCGCTGGCAAGTGGTCGTAAGAAAGGAAAGAGAAGTATTCGATTGCAATGAAAACCTGCTGACAGACAAGTAAAACTCAGTCATGAAAAAGATGAAAAAATCTTCGTGGTCCTTACTACATCTATCACAAACTCAACCGTTTTATTTTATTATTTTTTATGTTATTTAATTACACAATATATCGATATCTTTATTAGATGTATGATATGATATAATATATCTACGTATAATAATTTTTGTTTGTCATCCCTAGTCATTGACAGTGACAAACTCAAAATCTAATCGGATTTTCAAGTTTATGTATCCTCTTGCCTAGGTCGTACGCATTCAGAAAACTAAAACGTTTTGGCGCCAAATTATATCTCAAAGTCATAGATAAGCTCGACTACAAAACGAAAATATTAAAAAAATTCTGCTCGGAAACTGAAACAACATTGTCAGTAATACTACCAAATATTTCTTTTTTTTTTATTTTAATCAAACTTTCAAAATGTTCTTTTAAAAATATAAATATAAGTAACTGACGTACCTTCAAACCTGCCTCAACCAATTTTTCTGATATAGCGGCCCCTACACCAGCACTTGCCCCTGTAACTAGGGCTACTTTTCCCAACCATCTATCCATTTCCTGTTACTTTTAACAATGGCAAGCAAGTAATGTTTGTATTGAGTAATTGATGATTAACTGTTATCTGAAATATTTAATTTATTTGTTATAATTTATATTTTTTAGATAGTAAAATGTTTACATATTGTTAATATAAATGATTCAAGGACACGATACACACTTTAGAATATCAAGATTCATAGTTGACTAGATATCAATATATTTGCAGTAGATATTTTTTGAACAAAACATTCGCGAATCGTTTAGAACTGATTACATCATTTCTAATGGCGCGTCCGCATTGGTAAATTTTTCGTGCGTTTTGAACTAATGGTTCGTCGCAAGAATTTTCGTCGCAAGAATTTGCGTCGCAAATTTTTACCAGCGAGGACGCGGTGATCTAGCAGCGAAAATTTATTTTAGTCCAGGGCGCATCTGTTTTGAGATGGACGTTGAGAGGTGACTCAAATTTTTTTGCAGAAATTGCTTAAAAATAAATAAAATAATAATATTTGAGTTATCCTCCCTCTGAAAATGGTCCGGAACATTGTTTAAATAATCAAAATGTCAAAATATGAAGGAAAAATTCGATTTTTTTATTGGTTTTTTGATTATATTTTTAAAACTGTTTATCTCTGAGAAAAGTTGTACTGGCATAAAAGTTGCGTAATTAAATTTCCTACAATATGGAATTGGTTAAAAATTTAAAAAATAGTCACCCTTGTTGCAAAGTAGCAATTATTGCGAAAAAAACCATACAAAAACAAGTATTCGCATTTTACGTTTTTCAACCTTTTATGTTAAACTTAGGCCCTTCATATTTTACCCAGAAAAACTTTATGATATAATGAAACAACACTGTAAATTTTATTAAGATCGGTTTAACAGATTTTGTAAAATAAATTTTGCAATCCAGCTTTCGCAAAAAAAAAAAATTTTTTTAAATGTTGCAGGACTGAAAATAAAGCAGATAGCAAGTTGAATTTTTTTTTGCGTATTGAAGTGTACTGTACCTTTCATTTGCAATTTGCAAAATTAAAATCGATTAATTACCACGCGGCGTCAGGAAATTTTTAAAATAAACATTAATTTTTGGTGCTACGCGCAGGACAGCGGTGTTCGATTCACACAAGTTGATTTCAACCAAAATTTCTTCCAATCTTTATCTAATATAATATTTTCTTACTCTATATTTTGTTGTATTTTAATATTTTAATTCCACAAAAATCAAACTAATTTTATTATTGTTTGTGAAATATTGTTTAAACAATTGCATATGTTTAAAAATAATAAACTTTTATTCTCTAAGTTAAAATATATGAACAAATAAAGTTTTTGCTAAAAAAAGTGTTATTTCAAAGGATAGAGTATGTGTTTTTATTTTGCAATAAACAAATTTATTTATTTATTTGTATCAATCATTATCAAAGGTCACTGGAATGCCCAATCAGAGCAAACTCTCCGCTGTCCTGCGCGTAGCACCAATAATTAATGTTTATTTTTAAAAAATTCCTGACGCCGTGGTAGTTAATCGATTATAGTTTAGCAAATTGCAAATGAAAGGTACAGTACACTTCTATATGCAAAATAAATTTCAACTTGCTATCTGCTTTATTTTCAGTCCTGTAACATTTTGAAAAAATGAAATTTTTTTTGCAATAGCTGGATTTCAAAATTTATTTTGCAAAATCTGTTACACCGATTTTAATGAAATTTACAGTATTGTTTTACTGTACCATAAAGTTTTTCTGGGTGAAACGTGAAGGTCCTAAGTATATCATAAATGCTTGAAAAACGTAAAATGCGAATACTTGTTTTTGTATGTTTTTTTCGCAATTATTGCTATTTTGTAACAAGGGTGACTATGTTTTAAATTTTAACCAATTCTATATTGTAGGAAATTTAATTACGCAACTTTTATGTAAGTACAACTTTTCACGGAAATGAATACTTTTAAAGTTATAATCAAAAAACGAAGAAAAAAATCGAATTTTTCCTTCATTTTTTGACATTTTGATTATTTAAACAATGTTCCGGACCTTTTTGAGAGGGAGTATAACTCAAATATTATTAATTGAGTTATTTTCAAGCAATTTCTGCAAAAAAATTTGAGTCACCTCTCAACGTCCAAATGTACCAATATTTTTACAGATGCGCCCTGGTCTATTTATCGTTCGTTGCGCGTACCTGCTCAGGTTGTGTAGAGTAAATCACAGAATTGGTTTTCGGGTTAAATAAGTAGACGGGTAGGAAATATTATTATGGATTTATCCAGGGAAGATGTTTTACTATTAATCCAGGAATATAGTAAGCATCCTAATCTATGGGATCCAAAGAATAAATTTCATTATAACAAAAATAAAACAGCTGATTCTTAGGAAGAAATTGGAAGAGTTTTTGATGTTGAGGGTGTACAAGGAAAACAAAAAAATATTAAGTTTATTAGGCTCTTACTGAAGGGAAAAAGCCAAAGGCAAGGAAACAATTAGAACAGTCTTCGGCATTAAATTGTTGCAAATGGATTACTGGAGGGATTTTGGAATGGCTGAACGTTAATACGCCATCAGATCTGACCCACGGAGCACCTGGTGCCTAAGGCGACTCATTTTCTGGAGTTTCGGGGGGTTTCGGCATTAAATTGATGCAAACGGATTACTCCATTTACATTGGAGTTACGGATTACAAACAATGGGTTTTTGAGGTTGTTGAACACGAATGCACCATCATAACAGACACCAGGGCACCTGGCGCCTAGGGCAGGTCATCTTCTGGGGTTTCGAGAGTTTTCGGAACTAAGTTGATGCAAACGGGTTACTAACGGGTTCTTGGGATTGCTAAACAAAAATACGCCATCAGAAGAGACATCGGAGCACCTAAGCCTAAGGCACGTTATCGTCTCGATTTTCGAGAGTTTTCGATACTAAATTATTGCAAATGAATTACTCATGGGTTTTGGGGATGCTGAATACGAATACACCATAAGAACAGACACCAAAGCACCTGATGGCGAATGCATATCATCTTATAGAATTTCGAGAATTTTGATGCAAACAAATTGCTTATAGGTTTTTGAGTTTAGTGAACACGAATATGAAATGAGAACCGACCTCCTGCGTTCATAGTGGCCAGAGTGGCTGCTATGCATATCATGTTTTAGAATTTTGAGGCATTCTGACACTAAATTGGTACACACCGAGTACTCGGAGGTTTTCTGAGTTGCTGTTCAAAGAAAACATTCAAATTGTAACATATTTTTTGCTATTTTACTTAGACTGTTTATTAAAATAACTATGTGGTGCTATACAATTTTTTAATTGTTTATAAATATAAACTTAGTTTATATCTGACAGCATATTTCCTTTATTGATTTCAAAATCGATTTATTTTATTTTATTTTGATAGAGTGGTCCTTCGTGGTCACTAGATACACCAAAGTCTTTCACCTAAGTCATATTCGTATTCAGCAACTCCAGAAACATAAGAGTAATCCGTTTGAATCAATTTAGTACCGAAAACTCTAGAAATTCCAGAAGATGACGTGCCATAGGCATCAGGTACACCGGTGTCTGTTCTGATGGAGTATTCGTATTCAGCAACCCCAAAAACCTATGAGTAATCCATTTGCATCAATGTAGTACTAAAGACACTCGAAATTCCAGAAGATGACGCCCCTTGTAGTGACCCTTGTCACCAGGTGCACCAGGGGTCGGTTCTGATGGCATATTCGTATTTAGCGACCTCAAAAATCTTCCAGTAATCCATTTGTATTAATTAAATGCCGAATACGTTAGAAACTCCAAAAATGACGTCCCTTGCTGTGATCTTAGGCACCAGGTGCTCTGGAGATCGGTTATGATTGCTTATTCATGTTTAGCGACTTCAAGCCCTTGAGTAATTTATTTGCATCAATTTAATGCCGAAGACACTCATAACTCCAGAAGAAGACGTGCCTTAGTAGCGATCCTGGGCACCAGGTACTCCGGAATTAAATTCTGATGGCATATTCGTGTTTAGCGGCCCCAAAAACCCATAAGCAATCCGTTTGCATCGATTTAATAACGAATGCCCTCGAAAATCAAGAAAATGCCGCCCATTGCAGTGATCTTGGGCACCAGGTGATCTGGTGGTCTATTCTGATGGTATATTCGTGTTTATTAACCTCAAAAATCCCCGAGTAATTCATTTTTATCAATTTGATACCGAAATTCCTCAAAACTCCTGAAGAGGACGTCCCTTGCAGTTACCTTGAATAACAAAACCCCCGAATAACCAAATATGGTCCTTAGTATACTGATTTTGACATGTTTGTGCACTTTTGGATGCATTTTATGCACTTCAAAATGCAATTATGCATTTCCACCCATTTTTGAATACTAGACTTTTTTTCTGACATCATCCTCAACATAATGCAAAAAACTGCAAGTCTCTAGGTGCTGTATTTAAAAATCTATTTATTTTGTGCTAAATGCCCTCGTCTATAATAAGCCCACACGATTAACTCAATCGATGTTGTAAACAAACAAACAAACAAAAACACACACTGTACCAAGAACAGATGGATCGTGTGCGTTGTGTGCGTCGAAAATTCTTGCGTTCGTTTTATGCGACGAACACGTCTACACTAGCACAATTTACTTCGAGCACGCAAATATTTGCGACGAACAGCTGGTACGCACGAAAAATTTACCAATGCGGACGCGCCATAACGCATAAGATTTTAAACTTACACAAAAGAAACTCTAAGAATATACGGAATATTTTTAAATCAATGCAAAGTATATAAGCAGAATATTCATTTAACCTTTAACTACGGGATACGGTGTACACAGTACACCATGCGTGTTAAGTTGGTTGCCGTTTCTTAAAACTATTTTCTGCGTTTACGGCGCTCGACGTAACCTATCAGTATATTATCAACCATTGTCTGTTACAGTCGATACGTGATTTTTGATAGAATAGTTGAGTTGTGATAAAAAATATCAAAGTGAGTTCCCGAACGGTGCCTTCAGTACACCACACACATAGTTATGTAAGTAAATTTAACGAATGTTAAACTTTAAATTACCTGCAAACGAGTTATTTTCTGTGTAGTAAATGTTACATTGTACTTTTTATACAAAAATGTGAAATGGAAACTTAGGAGAAATATTTTTTATAGGGATCGAGTGCGTGTTAGAAACCCTAAAAGTCTCACACAAGATGAGCTTAGAGCTATGGCTGAAGCATTGTTCGAAGAAGAACCTGAGGAAGAAGTTAGGGGAGAAGAGGATGCTAGTTCGTCAGAAGAAGAGGAAGAAATTACGGAAGACAACGATTATAACACTGAGTCGGAGATAGAACTAAATAATGAAGAGTCTTCTGATTCAGATAACGAGAGCGATGGTGAGAGTTTAGAAAGCGATGAAGATGAATATTTTATAGCGAAAGATAAACAAACAAAGTGGTATAAAAATTCAGTGGTGAGCAAATTTAGCAAAACTTCCAGCAAAAATATTGTAAAAATACTTCCTGGGCCAAAGCTGAGTGCTAGAGGTATTACCAATGAGAGAAGTGCTTTCGAAAAAATTTTTAGTGACGGCATTATTGAAAGTATAGTTGAGTGTACAAACTTGAAAATGTCAAATATGCGAATAAAGTATAACCGGCCGAGACGGGCTAAAGACACAACAGAAACAGAAATTAAGGCATTTATCGGACTACTACTTCTTGCAGGAACTAAAAAGCAAAACCATACACATTTTCTTGAATTTTGGACTAAAGACGGAACCGGCTCAGGAATATTTAGAGCGTGCATGAGTGCTGATCGATTTTTATTTTTGCTTGCTGCTCTAAGATTTGATGACAAAAATAGTAGAGGGATACGCAAGAAAACTGATAAGCTTGCTGCTATTCGAGTTACACTGGATCGTTTTGTGGAGAACTGCAACAATAACTACTGTTCAGGAGAAGAAATAACAATTGACGAAATGTTAATACCTTTCAGAGGTAGATGCAGTTTTATTCAATATATCCCGTCCAAGCCTGCAAAGTATGGGTTAAAAGTATTTGTATTGTATGATGCCCAGACATTTTATGTTACAAATTTAGAGGTGGATTGTGGTAATCAGCCACAAGCACCTTACAACAAAGCAAATAAACCTGCTGATATTGTACATTGTTTACTTCAAGACTGGAAAGGGAAAAACCGGAACTTGACATGTGATAATTGGTACAAAAGTTACTCATTGGCCAATGATCTTTTGAAAGATAAAGTAACAATGGTTGGCACACTAAAGAAAAATAAACGGGAGCTGCCGTTGGAGTTCCTACCACATAAAGAAAGAGAAGTTGGATCGTCCCTTTTCGGATTTCAAAAAGAGGTAACTATAGTGTCATATATCCCTGCAAAAAATAAAGCTGTGCCTTTGATATCAACCATGCATAATGATTCTGCAGTAGATCCGGAGAAAAAAAAGCCAAATATAATTTTAGATTATAATTCTCACAAAGGAGGTGTCGACACAGTAGATAAAATGTGCGGTACATACTCGGTATCAAGGAGAACGCAAAGGTGGCCGATGGTTATATTTTTTCAGCTCCTAAACATCGCAGGAATTAACAGCCAAATCCTGTATAATGCTGCAAATATAAACAATCCTCAAAAATATAGAAGGATATTTTTAAAGGAATTATCTTTATCTTTGTTGAGACCACACCTTTCAGAACGAGCTGAAATACTGAGTTTGCCCTAAGATTTAAAACTATTCCTGAAGAAATATAAAGCTACTGTAGTGGAACAAGAAGAAGAAGAACCACCAGCAAAAATACGAGGAAGGTGCTATTGCTGCGGAAGGCGTAAAGATAGAGTGACAACCATTTCGTGTTAGACATGCAGGAGAATGGTTTGCAAAGAACATTCCACCATATTTGTCCTGAGTGTATTATCTCAAATAACCAGGAAGAAGACGAAAGTGAATAAAGACTCGTATGTGTTTATTTTTTTACCTAGTTAAAAATTTAAAAATTTTCGCATATTTTTTTAGGTTGGTGTTTCAATATGTAATAAATTACTGTTTTCGTTTTTTCTCACTGGTTTACCATTTTGAATTATATTTTAGTTTTATTTTTATTATATAATAACTAATTATTGATTAAACACAAGTTATGCAATTTAATATAGTTCTAATTATTAAAGAAATTTTGTTTCTGTAGCTATTTGTAACTGGTGTATAGAGTACACCGCGCCCGTATTGGAGATTCATGGTTGGGCGCCCGTAGTTAAAGGTTAAACAATTTGAGATAAACATTAACAAATAAACAGAAAAGGTTATTAATATGTTATGAATAGTAAAAACTAGCTGATGACGGATTCTGAAAAAAGTCAAACAATAAACTATTAACACAATCAAGATGCAGTAGAAATAAACAAACCAAGACAAGTTAAATGCTATTAGGAGCACTCCCGAATCATAATTTACAATGTATATACATTGTAAATCCCAAATCATGATTTCCAAAGTTTACACAATACAAATTATGATTCAGGAGTGCTCCTAGTAGCATTTAACATGTCTTGGTTTGTTTATTTCTACTGCTTCTTGATTGTAAATATAGTATAGAAGAATTCTACTTTTAAGCAGTATTTTTGATTGTAGGCAAGGTATACTCAATATACACTCAACCAAACTTATATGGAATCATCTGATATTTTTATTGTTTTAAGCGAATTAATGCTAAATGAAATTTTCTTCCATAGCATCTCTCAGGAGCCTAACTAAAGGTTATAGAACTAAATCAACATACCTGCGAGCTATTAAAGTTGGTTGGATGAAAATTAAAAGATTTTTTAACGATTATAATTCCTCCAGATAAAATTGCAATAGAACGAGGAGTACGACAGGGCTGTATTTTATCTCCACTACTATTCAATATTTACTCTGAATGGGTATTTAAGGAAGCTTTAGACGGTTGTGCGAAGGGAGTATTAATGAATGGTAAATGGTTGAATAACATTAGATGTGCAGATGACACCACAGTTTTTGCCGATAATCTGAATGATTTACAGATATTAACAAATCGTATAACAGAAGTCAGCAACAGATACGGACTAGCTCTAAAACATAAAGAAGACCAAATTTATGGCAATTAGTAAAAAACCAATACTAAACGCTCAACTTACAATCAACCAACAGAATATCGAAAGAGTTGAGCAATATACATATCTGGGCACGAATTTAAATAGCCAATGGAACCACTCGACAGAAATTAAACAGCGAATATTAAAAGCGAAAGCAGCATACGTTATAATGACCCCATTTACAACAGTCGAGACATCATTAAAAACAAAATACCGTCTTTTCAAATGCTACATATTCACAGTTCTGCTCTACGGAATGGAAGCGTGGTCACTAACTCTTGCATCTATGTATCGGCTCGAAGCTTTCGAAATGTCGGACTGGGACGTTTCGCCATCGCCGTTTCGCCGTCGCCGTTTCGCCGTCGCCGTTTCGCCGTCGCCGTTTCGCCGTCGCCATTTCGCCGTCGCCATTTCGCCGTCGAGCCGCTTCGCCGTCGGACGCTTCGCCGTCGAGCCAGTTCGCCGTCGGCCGTTTCGCCGTCGCTATCACGGCATTGGTTAAGTTTACAAGAACGTGATAACATACTAACTTTTTTTATACTAAATGTCGCAAAAACGTGATAACATACTAACTTTTTTTATACTATATGTGAGTGTAAATAAAATGCTGATGTTGCTAGTAAAACCAAGTTAGATTTTCGTATTCAACTATACATTGTGTTCGTCTGAAAAATAAAATATTTACAGATTTCAATTTCAATTGTTTTTACTGCATCAAAAATAAAAGACTTCATTATGCAAAAGTGATAGTATATAATCGTTCAGAAACCATTCAAAACTTATATACTAGTAATGATCATTCCGAAATTATAAGTACGAATGCTAACAACGAAGTGGCGACGGCGAAATGGCTCGACGGCGAAACGGCGACGGCGAAATGGCTCGACGGCGAAATGGCGACGGCGAAATGTCCTAGACCCTCGAAATGTGGTGTTATAGGCGCATCTTACGTATATCCAGTGTTGATCGAATTACTAATGTGGAAGTTCTGCGTAGAATGGGGAAAGAGTGTAAAATTCTCATAAGCATCAAAACAAAAAAATTAGAATATCTAGGACATGTAATGAGAAATCAAGAACGTTACGGCCTCCAACCGATTCTCTAAGGGAAGGTACATGGTAAAAGAGAACCGGGAAGAAGACGCATTTCCTGGCTTCAAAATTTACGAAAGTGGTATAACACGACTACCACTGAACTGTTCCGCGCTGCGGTAAACAAAGTCAAGATAGCCATGATGATCGCCAACATCCGGAACGAATACGCACTTTAGGAAGAAGAAGAAGATAATTCCTCCCTAGAACACGACCCTTCCTCTTTTATATTTATGAACAAATCTGGCAGTTTCCGTTCTTGCTTGTCTTCCTCGCCTCTAAGTAGATACATGAATTCGTTAATCATCTGATTTTACACATCCTATTTTTGTTTATAAAACGAAAGCGAAAGCAGGATGTGTAAAATAGCACACTTTTCCCATTTCCAATGTTCAGTGGCGGATCCAGAAATTTTGTTTGGGGGGGGGGTCATGGGTCTTGAGGATGCCCAGCTAACAGTGTTCGTATATATTATGACGTCAAACAAACGTCAACATTTTGGGAGAAGTTACGTCAAAAGTTACGTCAAATTTTACCTAAAATATACGTATAAAAGTCACAGCGATGTTACGTAACAGTTTAACGTTATTTCTACGTAACCTTTTCAACGTTACAAAAACGTCACTTTCTAGTTGAATTTTCGGTATAAATAATGTATAAAAAGGACTTAAATTATTGTGTAAATAAAACCACGTACATAATGCTGACATATTTATTAAATATTTGCATGATACTATAAATAACAAGTTGCACATCCGGAAGTCGTGACGTAACTGGAGACCGGCAAGTTCGTAATGATTCGGAATCATTCGTAATGTCCGATTAGTTTGAATTGTTCGCGGTTGTAAGCTAAGTGTATTCTATATTTTTTATCTTTGACAGTTATTTTGACTGAAATCTCGACACTAAATTTTTTTCGAATACATTGAAGTTTAATGTTATTTTGTTAATTGAATAATTTCATCACATAATGCATACAAATTCCATTTAACTTGTAACAAGAATTCAAATTCAACTTCCGGTCTCCAGTTATGTCATCATTGCGCGGACTCGGACGTATTTGCGCTACGGGAAAATACTATCTCTTTATTTATTCGCGGTGTGCAAGTACTTGGAAGGGATACGCGAAACGATCGTGCGCGAATAGCGGAGAAAAATTTCAACTTTTTTAAATAATTCATATTGTCAATTGAAATTGTCAAATTGACGTACATTTCATACCTATTGTCATTTAAGAAGAAAAATTATATATTGCTCCACAATATTGATATGATATGCAATTATTATATAAAGGTAAATATAATTAATTGTATTTTTCTTGCAGTACTGCATTTTAATAACTAATTTTATTTACTACATACAATTATTTACGTTTTAATAACATAACCTAAATCTTATTTTTTCTTCTTATTATTTTTTTTGGACTATGGCCTTGACAATTATCCAGTAACCAGGACCATATGATTGGCCAATATAATTAAAAGTGCGAATAAAAGTACAGAGCGTAGAAACCAGGTGTCGCTTTTCCGAACTTGCACGGTCCCAATAGTATCATGAATATTTGAAATAAACATTTATTATATATTTGACTTTTACGTGAGAGGAAGATACAAAATTATTAATAGCTACTTTATACATATAAAACATAAACATACCCTTAAAGTAATCTTCATTCTTATAGTGTAAACTGCAAACTTTCATATAAGGACTAGGCTCATCCGATTTTTAGAAGATATTTCCATACATTTCGTTTCAACTAAACTGCCATTGAATATAATTATATCTTGTTTATTCTTTTTAGGGAAAGAATGAAACGATAAATTACTATTACGCTTTATCCAAGAATCACATTGAGGCACACAACAATAATAATTTGATTTTTTTGCCATAACTCAATTAAAACAAACACATTTTAAGCACGCAAATGTAAGGTTATGTATTAATGTCTATTTGAAAGGTTCGAAATAAAAACGCGATGGCGCTGCAGTCGTCGGCTTACTGCCAAAACCAACCAACTCCATTTTTAAAAGTTTTGAGAAACCTACCTTTAAACTTTAATTTGAAATGAAAAATCGTCTGAATTTAAATAATGATTTAATAATTGAAAAGTATGACAAAAATATTTTTCAGTTATTAAATAATTTTTTTAAATTCAGTCGATTTTCAATTTCAAATTAAAGTTTAAAAGGTAGATTTCCCAAAACTTTTAAAATGGAGTTGGTTGGTTTTGGCAGTAAGCCGACGCAGTCTTAAACGAGATTGCCTTACGTAGCATTACCTACCAAAAAGCCACGTTTAAAAGGCGGGTTGACATTACCTACTAGTGAATAACGAACGTGGTTCACGCTTACGTATTTTTCCCGTGCTATTGTTAGATATTTTATTATCTATTTTCAAACTCGAGCAGTACATTTGTATTTATGTTTTGCATACAAATACAAATGTACTGCTCGAGTTTGAAAATAGGTAATAAAATATCTAACAATACCCCGGGCAAAATACGTTAGCGTGAGCTACGTTCGTTATTCACTAGTAATGTCAACCCGCCTTTAGGGAGGAATAAATTCATACGTATTATACCTACAAAAAAGCCGCGTTTCAGAAACAAATAAATTCATACGTTAATATACGTATTAAAATTTCGTATCAGTAACGTCATTTTTTGATAGATGTTACGTAACAGTACAAAAAAACCTAAATTCAACGTTAAGGTAACCTTATCTTGCTAGCAGGGTGATTTAATTACCTATCTCTGATGCAAGGTGACTTAGTCTTACCAACCTTAGGATACGTGGGTTTACAATTATGGGGGGGGGGGGGGTCATAACCCCCATGACACCTCCCCTGTATCCGCCAGTGCCAATGTTCCAGTTTTGGTGTCGAAGGCACCAATTTACGTCATCAATCTTGTGCTGCCTGGTTAACTCGGGATCCCGTAACTTCCTCCTGCTATATTATAGTCCTTGGGCACGGCAACTCTTTTTCTTATCATTTCAACTAAAATATTTACACCTATAGCTTCCAAAAGCTGTAGGTTTCAAATACATAGTGATTCCATATAAGTTGTTTGGTTGAGTATATATTGATTATATTATAAACTCGACCTTAAATTTACCATAACTTTGAAGCTATTGTTCTTCCGAATCGTTGATTGGAATTCAAGGAATTTTTCATATTATACGTTTATTTTTAAGACATTACTGTACCAATGCTTTTTGAGAAATGTCAACGTTTTACCCATATATGAGTAAAAATATAGTTAGTCATCTTATTTTGAAACCAACACTACTACTAGGAGTACATATTGCGTAAAGATTCATCTTTTCTCAACATTTTCGTAAAAAAAATCATTTCATAAAAATATCATACGTCTAATAGTAGATAACATATGGCGTCGAAACATGGATCATGGCAGAAAAGACAATAAACCTTATCCTTGAAGCACATCTATAAAATGTTTACCCGAATAATTACAAGACTAGAAAAAAAGTTAGATTTCTACCAACCCCGAGAACAAGCTGGATTCCGCTCAAAATTCGGAACAAATGATCACCTACAAACAGTAAAAACCTTAATAGAAAAGTCGATAGAATATAACAGACCACTGGTACTTATCTTCGTAGACTTTCACAAAGCCTTCGACACTGTGGAATTAGACAGCATTATAACTGCTCTGACTAATAGTAGAATAGATTACCGGTTTACAAAGTTAGTGCAAACATTATACCAAAACGCCACAATGCGTGTAAAAAGGCCGATGCCACATTATGCGTTTTGACCGGATGCGTTCCCGCCGCATCCGGTTAAAACGCATAGTGTGACAGATCGGTCCGGTTGCGTTGGAAACGGATGCGTTTTCACCGCATCCGGTCAAAACGCATAATGTGGCATCGGCCTAAAACTACATGATACTACCAGACAAATTCATATCAAGCGAGGTGTGAGACAGGGAGACACTCTCACCTAAAATATTTATAGAGATCCTCGAATACGCCTTTAAAATGCTAAAGTGGGAAAATAGAGGAATAAAAATAGATGGAGATATGCTCAATCATCTGCGTTTTGCCGACGATATAGTACTTATTACCGAAGATCTGGATGAAGCACAGCAAATGCTACTAGAATTAGAAAACGTATCTTCAACAATAGGTCTAAAAATGAACATCAGTAAGACCAAATTTATGACAAATTTAGTTCCCAGCGAACACCTAACCATCAAAAATCAAGTGGTAGAATTGACAGAAAAGTACATAATATATCTCGGTCATGAAATCAGAATAGGCAAGGACAATCAGACTTGCGCATTTCAACGACGAATAACACTCGCTTGGAAGAGACATCTTTAAGAGCAACATCCCGACAGCTATGAAACGGAAGACATTTCACCAATGCGTTCTTCCTATTATGACATATGGAGCAGAAACTCTCACGCTCACAAAAACAACAGCACTAAAAATGCGAGTGTCACAAATAGAGTTTCACGATATTCGATAAAAATATCGATATTGTATTGATATCGTATCGAAAACCAATACCATATCGATACAATACATACCTTAGCAATATTAATGTCGATACGATACTCATTATCTGAAATTAATACAATACTCTTGTATTGTCGATGCGCTTGTCTCGATATTATTGAAAATATCGATATCGAGAAAAAAAATAAAACGCCACAGTTGTTTGGATTATATTTTGTGGAATATTTAGATCGGAAGTAATTATTTATGTACATAAAAACTATAAGTGATCTGCAACCCAAGCATCAGCTGTTCGGGATTTCTCCTCCGGGATTTCCCTATCTTTTCAAAAGCAGTTTTTAAACAATACAAAATTATTAGTAAGTATTAGTCGACTTTCAAAAAAGCATTTATCCATATTGAATTTTTATAAAAATCTATAAGTTATAAGAAATATTCGTAATATTTTTAGAATAATGTCCATTTGCTAAACATGCAAAAGTGGGCACAAAGAGCCTACACAGCTCAGATGTATATAATTCTTTTTATGTCGATATTTTATCGAGTATTGTATCGATATCGTATCGAAATCAATATCAATACGATATTTTTATAAGAAAGTATTGCCGATATCGATACTCGATACGATACTTCATTGGCATAGCCAATACAATACTAGATCCTTAAAAAGTATCGATATTGTATCGTATCGTGAAGCTCTAGTCACAAAGGCGCATGGAAAGATCGATTCTCGGCGTGACAAAAAAGACAAAATAAGGAACCAAGACTTAAGGAAAAGAACAGGTATCACTGATGTCGTTGAACGTATAGCCAAGCTGAAATGGAATTGGGCAGGTCACATAGCGCGACTGTAAGACTCAAGATGGACCAGAAAACTAATTGACTGGTGCCCAAGAGAAGACAAACGCAGCAGAGGACGACCACCAAGACGCTGGATGGACGACATTAACTGAATATCCAAGAAATGGCAACAAGAAGCACAGAACCGTGAAGAGTGGCGAAGAATGGGAGAGACCTATGTCCAGCAGTGGACAGGAGAGGTTGCATGATGATGATGATGATGATAATTTTGAATGAAAGATATTGAGAAGGATATTGGGACCCAGCCTGCGGAACCAGTTGAAACCCATCTGGTTCCAACTGGTGGAATCCCATCCCTTCCACATACCATTGTATATGTGGAGATTGATATAGAGTTCGGTCAGAGACAACGATAAGGTCCAACCACGAGTTATATTAATATTACAAATAACCCTCTATAGCAGGTCACCTAATCTAGTATAATGAGGAATACTCATTGGACTTATGGCCGCCGGCCTGTAAGACGACCAAGAAAGAGGTGGATAGATGAAGTGTGTACCGATTCTAAAGGGATATTGAGGGTGGATAACTGGATGAGAGCAGCTAAGATAAGATATGCAAGGAGGTGGATATTGGGAGAGGCCAGGGCCCCACATGAGCTGTAGCATCATAGAAGAGAGAGACAAGTACATCGATTGAAATGTGGAGCTATGTTGACAAGTTTCAACATTGCACAGGTTTGATCAAATAAAAGAAAAATAACAATAACATGTTTCGGAATGATGGACGAGAGGTGTGATAAAAAGCGATAAAATTAACAATGAATTTAATAGTACATTCTTTCACGGTTTTTGCTGTAAATTTTAAAGAACCGCTTGGATTGACATGCAATTTGGCAGACGCATAGCTAATGTTATAATGTTAAGATGACATCTGGCAACAGTGTCTATGGACGGTTGTCAGCGGTCACTGGGCATGGCATCGTAGAGAAATAAAAAGAGAATTTTTTTTATTTCTCTATGGCATGGCATCGCCCTTGGACGGAAGGGGGGATCATTGATCATTGATGTTCGATGTAGAACAATAACAATGTTTATAACAATGCTTATTTAATAAAGTTATTTATTAACAATCTGGTAATCTCTAATTACTACATGGTGTCAGGTGAAAAACATCAGAAACATAAAGAGGAAAGAATAGTGTTTTTGTGAACACAGGAAAGAAAAATAAAAACCACTTTGAGGTTAAGCTTTAAAGAAAAAAGGCCACGTGAAAAATAAAAGAACAAGAACATTTTTAGCAACTAACTAGTAGTAGTGAAAATAAGTAAGGTATTATGGCTTCTTTTAAACCACCAAATAACCTAAAATTCGATGAGGACATAGCAAAAAACTTTGAACAGTTCCATAATAGTTTCAAGTATTACATGAAGGCATCGGGATACGAAAAGAAAGATGACGAGACAAAAATAGCTTTATTTTTAAACATAGCGGGAGAGGAGGCGCAGGTTGTATTTGAAACTTTCGAACTAGAGGATGATAAGAAAAAAATATATAAAGAAGTAATTCAAGCCTTTGAGAATCACTGCGCTCCTGTTAAAAATGAAACTTATGACAGATACAAGTTCTTCAACAGGCTACAAGGTGATAATGAAGACTTTGAACATTTTCTCACGGATATTAAAACTTTGGTAAAGCCGTGCAATTTTGGTACTCTTGAAAACAGCCTGTTGAAGGACAAGATTGTAATTGGAATTAAAAATAATGAGCTGCAAGAAAGACTATTAAGGACACCAAATTTGGATTTAAAAACAGCAGTAGAATATTGCAGGGCTGCAGAAATGAGTAAGAAACAGTTAAAAGCACTTAATAATGAGAAAGCAATAGATGCAGTAATGAAGAAGGACTTCAGGAGAGAAAACAAGTTAAGAAATAAAAGTCAAGCAGTAGCAGTACAGAAGAAATGTCAATTTTGTGGCAGGATGCATAAGCCCAGAGAATGCCCAGCTTATGGGAAGATATGTGTTGTGTGCAAAAAGCAAAATCATTTTGCTAATGTCTGCAAATTTAGTCAGAGGAAAGTGCATGAACTTCGGGAAGTGGAAAGTGATAGTGCGTAGTGATATAGGTGACTACTTACAAATTGACTGTATAGAAGTAGATTCTGTAGAAAAACATGAAGATAAATGCTGGATATAGATGGTAAGTGTGCATGATGTTGACATACCTTTTAAGCTAGATACCGGCAGTGAGGTTTCTATTTTGCCACATAAATATTTTTTAAAAATTGATGAAAGTAAAACCACTTTAGTAGATACTGATACTGTTCTAGTAGTGTATGATGGCAACAAAATAAGACCTCTTGGGACAGCAGTTTTGGACTGTAATGTTAAAGATAAGAAAACAGAAATTAAATTCATTATAGTTCAACAAAACAACGCTGTACCTATTTTGGGCCTAAGGGATTGTATTAGTTTAAACTTGATAAAAAAGGTAGATACCATATTCACAAGCAAAGAAAAGCTAGAAAACCTTTTTGTTAAAGATAAAGTAGTATTTGAGGGACTAGGTAACATAGGTAGCTATAGTATAAAGTTAAAAGAAGGAACAGAGCCAGTAGTTAAGCCTCAGAGAAGAATTCCTGAGTCTATAAAACCTAAATTAAAAAAGGCTCTTGACAAATTAGAAAAGGAGAGCATTATACAAAAAGTGCAGGGACCTATTGAGTGGTGCCATAATTTAGTTATTGTGGAGAAACCTAATGGTAGTTTAAGGTTATGCCTTGATCCACAGTATCTAAATCAGGGCATCATAAGGGAGAGGTGTTTAATACCCTCTGCGGAGGAAATTTTTAGTAGATTGGCAGGAAAAAAATACTTTTCAGTCCTGAACATGAAGGATGGGTTTCTTCAAGTAGTGTTAGATGAAGATAGCAGTAAAATGTGTTGCTTTAGTACACCTCATGGTGTTTACAGATATTTACGAATGCCTTTCGGGTTGTCATCAGCCCCTGAGGTAATGCAGAATTTGAACTTTAATAATTTTGGGGACATAAATGGGATTGAAATTTATTTTGATGACCTAATAATTGCAGCAAATAGTATACAGGAACATGACATAATTTTTAAAAATGTCATTGATAGAGCTAAAAAGCATAATGTTAAATTTAATAAAAATAAATTGCAATACAGGGTAAACCAAGTAAAATTTTTAGGAGTAATAATTTCTGAATTTGGGATTAAATGTGATCCTGATCATGTAAAAAGTATATTAAAATTAGAAACACCCAAAAATATAAAAACTTTGCAATCTTTTCTGGGAATGTGCAATTATTTAAGCAAATTCATACCACATTTTACTGAAAGTACAGCTCCTCTTCGAGAGCTTATTAAAAAAGAAAATATGTGGAATTGGGGTAACAAGCAAGACAAAGCTTTTCTAGAATTAAAAAATAAATTAAGTAAAGCGCCTACTTTAAAAATATTTAACAATGACCAGCCCATAATTTTACAAACGGACAGTTCTAAAGAAGGGGTGGGTGCTTGCCTCTTACAAGAGGGGCAACCAGTATCTTTTTATTCTAAAAGTCTTACAGATGCTCAGGTAAGATGGGCTCCTATTGAAAAGGAGTTGTATGCAGTTTGTTCTGGTGTTGAAAAATACCATCAATTCATTTATGGTTATAAAGTAACTATACAAACTGATCACAAGCCCCTAATTTCGATTGCAAAAAAGGACATAAATAAGGTAAGTTCTAGGTTGCAAAGAATGCTATTAAAATTATTAAAATATGACTTGACTTTTGAATATGTTCCGGGGCCAAAAATGTTTATGGCAGATTTTCTCTCAAGAAATTTTTTAAAAAACACAGCTTGTGAAGATAAAACCTTGTTAGAAGTAGTCCACTGTATGAGTGTTGACTCACACATTAGTGATAATCGCTTAGCTCAAATTAAGTTAGAAACAGCCAAGAACAAAAATCTTAAAACATTTCTAGACTGGTACAGTGTTGGTTTTCCTAAAAATAATACAAATATAGAGAGTCATGAACTTAAAAACCTATATAAACTAAGAGATAACATTACGGTCCAACATGGTATTCTTTATTTAGGTTTAAAAGTAATAGTCCCAAAAAGCTTAAGAAGGGAAATGCTAGACATCATACACACTGGCCATTATGGCATTAACAAATCTAAAAATAGAGCACGATCTGTACTATATTGGCCGGGCATGAGTAATGATATTGTTAAGGTGGTACAAAGTTGTTCCATTTGTGAAAAATTTAACATATCAAATTCAAAGGAACCTTTAATACCCCATCAAGTCCCAGACCTGCCCTTCAATAAAGTAGGGGTTGATTTATTTCAATTTGGCAATAAAGACTATTTAGTCCTAGTAGATTATTATAGCAGATGGCTAGAAATAAAGGAATTACTAAACAAAACTTCAGAAAGTGTAATTAGTGTTTTAAAAGAAATTTTTTCACTGTTCGGAATACCATCTGTTATGATATCTGACAATATGCCATTTAGTAGTTATAGGCTTAAGGTATTTGCTAAGGAGTGGGGGATAAATATAATAACATCAAGTCCAATGTATCCTAAATCCAATGGGTTAGCGGAAAAGGGAGTGGGTATAGCCAAGAGACTGATGAAGAAATGTGCTGAAAATAATGAAGATGTAAACTTGGCTTTACTCGCTTATCGTAACACACCTATCACGGGTATGAATTATTCACCTTCCCAAATGCTAATGTCACGTGTGTTGCGCGATAAATTACCATGTAACACAAAGCTTCTAAAGCCTAAACTTTGTACAAATGTCAGTAAGCAAATACTAGCGTCTAAAGCTAATTCTAAACTAAGTTATGATCAGACTGCAATTTCTAGAAAAAAATTTGAAACAGGCAACAATGTCTTAGTTCAAGACGGTAGATCTAAGTTGTGGTCACCTGCCAAAATTGTTCAACCTTGTCAGGTTCCTAGGTCTTATGTAATACAAAAGTCTGATGGTCGGTTTTTGAGAAGAAACACTTTTCAGTTAAGAAAATCGCACAATGATGTTGTAGTTAATCCTAAGTGTGATGTTCCTCTTTTAGAAGGTATACCCCAGGCCAAGTTTGCCTGTTAGTAACATTCACAATAATATTACTAAGACTGTTCAACCTAGCAATAATGAAACAGGATCTCCTCCTACAAATAAGTTTGGACGAACTATTAGAAAACCTGCCTATCTGAAGGACTATTGCACTTAAATTAAGTATTATATTTTTAGTTTTATAAGTTTCTATATTTTTGGAAAAAGGGAGATGTTGTAATGTTAAGATGACATCTGGCAACAGTGTCTATGGACGGTTGTCAGCGGTCACTGGGCATGGCATCGCCCTTGGACGGAAGGGGGGATCATTGATGTTCGATGTAGAACAATAACAATGTTTATAACAATGCTTATTTAATAAAGTTCTTTATTAACAATCTGGCAATCTCTAATTACTACAGCTAACATGTCAAAGAAAAAAAGTAATATGGTGCCGATGTGTGCTTTTGCCCTGGGGGTGAGTTTCACCCCATCTCGGGGGTGAAAAAATATATGCCCAAGATAAGTTCCAAAATAGATAAAAAGTTTTTTCACCAGATCAATGCTTTTCGAGTTATTTGCAAGAAAATATGTTCATTTTTCAACAAAATAACCACGTTTTTAGACGGTTTTTCGCAAATAACACAAAACGTAAGCATTTTGTCGAAAAAAATATTCTTAGCAAAACTATAGCCTATTAAAGAGTGAAAAAAAAAACGGTGTATATATTAGGTCTCTATACCTAGTAAAAACAGAGTTATAGCTAATGAAAAATAGGTTCATATTCTAAAAATTCCAAATAGATTAATTCAATGTGAAATATCCAAATAATGAAGCATTCTTGGGGAAAACACATTACAACTTTTTTAAAGTGTTTAATATTTTTATTTCTGTTTTTATAAAAAAAATTTCTAGCATCAAATGTAAGCAAGTAACGCTCAAAATAAAGTTGGTCCCTTATGTTTTGGCAAAAAAAATCAGGAAGATCAACTCCAATTAGCAACTTAAATGAAATTAATCGTTACCGTTTCACAAGTTACTTTACTTATGTTGTGTTTATATCATCTGTAAGTTTCATCGATTCAAAGTCCTTATTTTTGAAAAAAATTGGTTTTAAAGCAAAATTTTTAAAAATTTTGAAAAAAATGCTTTTTTTCAAAATAACTTAAAAGTTGTTAGACATACCAAAAATCTTAAACAATAAAAAAAGTCGGCTTTACTTTTCTGAATATTTTGTATTTTTTTGTTTTTCTGTAAGACAAAAATTGGTTAAGATTCGGTGTTTCCAAATTTGCATACACTCGTGATAAGTGACTCGTTCAAGCTCTTTTAACTACAACTCTGTCAAACATAAGGACTTTGAACCGATGAAACTTACAGATCATATGATCAATATATACGAGAGTAAAAAACTTGTGAAGTGGTAACAATGAAGTTAATTTGAAATGCTAATTAGGGGGTGATTTTCCCGATTTCTTACCAAAAATAGAGACCAACTTTATTTTGAGCGTAACTTGTTTACTTTTGATGCTAAAAAATTATTTAAGGGTGATTATCTGAAAAGTGAGTCTCACCATGTCTTTGTATCAGAAATTGAACAAAAATAATTTAATTATAATACTAAAATCATTACTGAAATGCATAACATGTACTAAATTAGTGCATTCGAATAATTTTTCAATTAAAATTATTTTTAGTAATAATTTCATGTAAAGAATGTTCATTTGTAATTCCCATGTCCCGAAACTCATATCACAAATATAATGTTCATCACAGTTTCTTTATCCTTCTACTTTTAACAACCTCTGTTTGTAATTTGATTAAAAGAATAATTTAATATTTAAAATCTTGAAACTCAAAGCCACATAAAGTCAAAATTCAACTACAAAAAAAAATTATATATTTTGTCTCTGGCAAAATGAGTAATTCCCGTGTTACAAACAAAAATTGTTTATAAAAATCATAGATGTCTCTACTTTCAACGACGCTGACAGCCGGAAGCTTGCGAATCACCGCTGTGACTCCCAGGGTTGCCAATTTAGTAGATTTTCTACTAGATCTAGTAGAATTTCTTGTGATTTAGTGGGAAAATTTTACATCTAGTAGATTTTAGAATCTGGTAGAAAATATAGTAGATTTTAGTAGGTTTTGGTTGAAAGGAATCTTTTATTTTGACAATTGACAAATGACATTAAATATTTTTGTAAATTTGTAAAATAACCTTTAAAATGTGCTGAAATTTTATTTGTTACCTGTAATATAGATAAAAAGTAAAATAGGATCATGGAAAAGAGTAAAACGTTGAATTTAATTAGTATTTTGTCATTTAAAGAACAGAACAACATAACCGATATTAATCATCCTGCAATATAGAAGTGCATTTACAAATACTCTATTTTAGGAGTTGTTAAATACTTTTGCACATTATGGGTATATAAAATGGGGAATTTATGGGCAAAGTATTGCTAGGGAATATCCAGTTCTCGACTACCTGACACCATTGCAGAATCTTCAGACAGCAGTTGAAGTGTTTCAATTATAAATATTGCTTGTTATTTAAAGGTTTGGTATTTTGAAGAGATTTTTCATATTAATATGTGAAATAAGAGGCAATGCAAGATATCTTTTGTTCAAAAATATCAGCTCTACAAATATTGCAGTTGTTTAGAGAAAACATTGAAATACTGACAACTGAGCCTGCAGTTATTTAATCGAACAAGCTGTGGCAGTACATTTTTAACCAGGAGAAAATCTAGTGCAACTGTTTGTGTAATGTGTGTGTTTGTTTGTTTTAAAATGTTGCCATTTAAAGTAAATACAGTAAAACCTCCGTTAACTGAAATGGCTTGACAGTTTCAATAATTTTGTCAATAAAAAGTAAATTAAACAGCAATAAAATTAATGAAATTAAACATGTTTAGAGTGTTTTAGAACAATACTATGTAATTTGATAAAAGAACAATATAAAAAACAATGTTATTTTTATCCGAAATTCTTGTTATCCGAAACGGCCTCCCCCTCAATTATTTCGGTTAACGGAGGTTTTACTGTAAATGGCTAATGTTGATAATATATTATTTTTCTTGGATTGCAGTTTGTTAAAAAATTTATAAATACATACATGATATTGGTGTTTGATTTGAAATGATTTTAAGTACCATATAAAGTATGTTATATCACATTCCGTTAAAAGAACTTCCACAACTAGCAAAAATGTATGATAAACAAATTGTTTTAAAGGACAAAAATAATAAGGGAATTAGCTTTATGGTGGGTTTTTTATAGTACATTTAAATAAACAAATGCTGTGGCATGCAAATGAAAGTGTAATTAATACTTTTGGTTCAAAACTTTATAGATTCGAATACATAAAGGATTAAAATTTAAAAAATAAATACTTAAACCTTTGTTTTATTGTATTAACCTGTTTATATTGTTAATACCATTTGGATTGCATATCAACCAAAGGATAACATGGAACAAACACCTCCAAATGAAATGCAGGCAGTTGGATCTCAAGTTCAGACAAATGTACTGGCTCCTTGGTAGGACATCCAAATTGTCATTAAATAACAAATTACTACTATACAAAGCCATGTTGAAACCAATTAGGATGTATGGTATCCATGTCTGGGATTGCGCTAAATTAACACACATCACAACCATATCAAATTCAATCAAAAGTCCTTAGATCAATTACTGGCGCACCCTGGTATGTCAGTAATCTCACAATTCGCAATGATCTAAATATTCCCTTTGTAAGAGATGAAATACAGCGGACAGCAACCAACCATGAAAGTCGAACAAGAAACCAAGACAACAAACTGATCAAACATTTCTGCCAGTGAACCAATAATCAGAAGACTCAAGCGAACGTGGCTACAAGATTTAATACAACAGTGAAATATACCTATAAGGCGAAGCATCATTGCATGCTCCTCCTTCCTTGCTTAAAATTTCATTCAAAATTGCTTAAAACTTTTAAGAAATTGATTGTAAATAAAAGTTCATAAGGAGAAAAAAATATATACAAATTTTATTTTAATTCCGATATACCTACCTTTAAAGACACTACAAAAGACAGCAAACATACCATTGCATGTTTGTAAAATATTTTAAGTTAAAAATGAACTTTTGTCTAGAACTTATAGTTGTCTTTTTCATGTTTATATAAATATGTAGAACTTTCCTTTCAGTTAAATAAAACTTATTTTTACCAAATTCTTCTTAAAGAGGATATTTTTGTGATATGTGCAATCAGATGAAATTGCCAATGCTAGCAGCATTTTATCAGTTGGGGCAAGTTGGGGTTGATTGGAATAAGCTATAATTTTACATTAAAATAAGTTTTACTAATTCGAAACGTTAAACTAACTTAATTTTGAAGTAAAATTTTGGATAGTAAACTGTGTTAAGCACAAGAAAGTGGCTTAAAAAAATTAAATGCACAAAATGTATTAGCACTGGTTAAAAAAGGGTAGTTCTTAAACAATGGAATTAGCTCTGGTATTAGTTAAATCAAACTTGTTTCTCTTGTTTTCACCACTTTATCCTAGAAAGGATATATTTTTCTATCTATAGAATAATAAGTATTTAACATTTTTTTAAATTATTTTTTAGAAGTTTCAGTTATGTTGTTTATGTAAATATAAAAATATATTTTATTTAAATAAAAATGGTTTTTGTTGTTTTTATTTTGACATATAACAAAATAATCTGTCATTTTCTTCTTCTTTTTGAGCTGTCATCTGTCATTTCTTCTTTTTTGGGCTGTCATCTGTCTTTTTTTCTTCTTTTTTGGCTGTCAAGTGTCATTTTGTGAGCAAATAATTTAGTAGAATATTTAGTAGATTTTATGCTCAATCTAGTAGAATTTAGTAGATCTTGTATATAAATCTAGTAGAAAACGACGTTCGGTCGTTGGCAACCCTGGTGACTCCTAACCTATCAGTTAAGCATTGGAAAGCAACGAGAGTGGATGTATTTATTACTGTTTAAAGCACTGCAACCACGTGTGTAATATTCAACAGTGTAATTCCCGGGGTAAGTTTATTTTTGGTAAAAATAACAAATTTTGCAAATTTTTATGCATCATTCAATGTTAGACTTACTTAGAGTCTGCTTTATAATATAATATTATTCAATTTTTTATTTTAAAGCTTATAATGAATGTAAAACACGTATTTTGTAATTCCCGGGTCAGTAATTCCCATGTCTTTTTAGTGACACGGGAATTACAAGCAAGACACGGGAATTTCAACCACTTGTTATTTTATTATTGATGTTAATTTTTTTTCCAGAATCATGGCTAAACTTTCCAAAGAAGAGCTTTTACGAAGAAAACGAGAAAGGGAGAGAGAAAGACGCAGGAAAATAAGGGAAGATCCAATCAAAAGAGCTGAACAACAACAAAAAGAATACTGCTCAAGAAAGATTGGGTTTAGGAATTTGAGCCCCAAAAAATATCAAAATAAGTCTATCTTATTTCATGAAAGAAAAAGGTCTGTAGGTATGGATACTGTTCGACGACAGATACATAAGTATTTTAACGAGGATTTAAATTCGAGAATTTGTGCTGGAAAAAAAGAGTACATAACTCGAAATAAAGTAACGAAACAGAAACGATATTTAACAGATACAATGATTAACCTTCACAAGAGATTTTTGAATACTTATCCAGGTATTAAGGTGAGCTACGCTTTTTTTGCAGATGTCGTCCGTTTTGGATATTGCAAATGAAAGTTTCCAGTAGAGATACTTGTATGTGCACTACACACGCAAACATGGAGCTTATTACTTCTAGTTTATTTCAATTCGGAGTTTTAAGTTCAAAAAATTTGACTACCATTATTAAAAGTTTATGCTGCGAGAAAAAAACTGAAAATTGTCTATTACGTGTGTGTGGTGTGTGATAAATGTCAAGAGACTGATATAACATACAATAACCACGATAAAAACAAGCCTGTCAAATATTATAAATGGTCAACAAAAAAAGAAGGATATTACGACCCCAAAAGTAACACAAATAAAACTACGATTAAAACCGTAAAAATTCTTGTTCCAATAACATTGGGATCTTTAAAGAATTTGAATCCAAATTGACTGGATTTTTGGCACACGAAGCACGAATATGTCACCAATTCCAGGCAATTTCGGGCCTTAAGAAGCAACTTTCGCAGAAATCTATCCTAATCCACTGCGACTTTAGCGAAAATTATAATTTAAAATATGCCCAAGAAACACAATCGTTTCATTTCGGAGGCTCAAGGCAACATATAAGTTTACATACAGTCGTCGTCTACAAAACAACTGCAGATTCTATTGTTAAACCTACCTCTTACTGTACGATATCAGAATGTCTTAAGCATGATGTTCCTGCTATTTGGGCCCACTTATTACCGGTGCTAAAGGATTCAATAGGAGATGCCACTACAGTTCACTTTTTAAGTGATAGCCCAGCGACCCAATATCGCAATAAATTTATGTTTAATTTTTTGGTCAAAAATTTAAATCGACACTTTAGTCAAATAAAAATGGTGACATGGAATTATTGCGAGGCTGGACATGGAAAAGGACCACCTGATGGTATTGGAGGGGTATGTAAACGAACTGCTGATCGTATTGTAGCACAAGGATCTGATATTGATTCACTAAGAACACTTATAGACGTGCTTGAGAAAAATTGTGCAAAGATTAAGTTTTATGTCATCACGGAACAAGAAATTAATAAGATAAGGCAACAAGTGGAACAAAATGATAACCTTATTTTTAAAGGTACTATGAAAGTACATCAGGTAGTAACAAAATTTTTGTCAAAATGTTGGTTTCGCAGTTTGTCTTGTTTCACGTGTGAAGAAACATGCCATCATTATGGACTTGGATGTTTGAAGTATGAAGATTTTGATTCTAAAGATGTTCCCTGTACAAGCAAGACTTCAAAGTTGAGATATGAAGATGTTTACAGTGATTCTGAAGAAGATGGAGTTGTAATGTCTTCAAAAATAAAACCAGGTTGCCACATTCTTGTCGAAGTTAAAATTGACGCTAAGAAAAATGTTTCCAATGAAAAATACAAATATGCAGCTATATGCCAAAGCGAGATGGATGAAGATGGAGAAGTTAAAGTTATGTTCCTCAATATTTGCGATAGTAAATCGAAGTTATTTAGTTTGGACGAAGAAGACATCTCATATGTAGATTTTAATAATATTTTACGTATTCTTCCGGATCCAACTCTTGTCTGCAAAGGCAATCGAATTTACTATTCGTACCCAACGGAACTTGACGTTTTTGAAAAATAAGGTTTTTTAGTTTTTTAAGATTTAGAAACATATTTAGGTTATCTTTTTTATTTATTTTTAAGTTAGAAAGACATTTGATTTGTATACTTTTTACATTATAACACACATTTTATAATCTCTAGTGTTTTATTGTAATTCCCATGCACTTGGCGTAATTCCCGTGTCTGCCCTTTTCAGAAAATTGTAAAAAAATCAAAAACCGGTATTAATTCAGAACGTTTTTTGATAAAATCTTTTTTCTAATAAAAAACCACATCTAATAAAATGAAAATTTGATATCTTATTTGAACTTTTTTGTTTGCCAAAAATCTGTATTATGAGACTCACTTTGCAGAGAATCACCCTTAAAAGAACAAAAATAAGCATTTTTTAAACACTTTAAAAAAGTTAAAATAAGTTTTCCCCAAAAAAGTGCTTCGTTTTTTGGTTATGGCACGTTAAAATATTCGATTTTCAATTTGACGAATATGAACCTATTTTTCATTAGCTATAACTCTGCTTCTACTAGGTATAGTGACCTAATATATATAAAACATGTTTTTCACTTTTGAAGATGGTTAAAATATGTTTCAAGCCAAAATGATAATCAAATCACCCAATACAAATATCGCGAAATCTATAAGCAGTAAGTCAAAGGAGTAAGTGAGGTAGACCAAGGAGAGCTTGGTATGAGAAGCTTTTTAACGCTATAGGCACAAATGCAAAGATAACTTATGCTCATACAGTGATTCAATCGTATTCACATGTGGCAGTTATGTCGTCACCTAATTATAGAATACAGTGATGAGTGCGTTAAGAACCGGCCAAATAACGCGAAATATCCAAAACATAATAATTGTGAAACAAAATGAGATGAAACTAGTAGAGGTCGGAAATTATCGACAGAAACCTACAATTCTACATTACATTACATTACATTCCCACTATTGATAGTTTCCCACCTTTAGACGTTAGCTTAAGAGCTATTTGACTTCAGTCATAATTATACGTATGACGTTAACATGTTATTAACATTTTTTACATTCACATAAAGTAAAATTTGATTGAAGACAATAAAGCAAATGTAAATTAAAATCAGTTTGATTATTAGTAATTTTTTAATCAAAATTAAATTATTGATCAAAAATAATTTCTACTACGATTTGAGACATGGTATACGCTCTTGTCAATAAATGACTTTAGACGTCATACGTATGACTGAAGTCAACGAGTTTTTAAACTAACGTCTAAAGGCGTAAAACTATAGATAACGGTAATAATTCTATCGATAATTTCCCACCTCTACTAATTTCGTCTCTTTTTATTATACAACGTATTATGTTTTCCATCTTTTGCGTTATTTTGTCGATTTTTAGCTCACTTCTCACTTTATATTATTAAACATACATTGAATACAATAATAATAATAATGATATCAAACAAACTATGTTACGGTATTTCTCAATTAGTACGTTATTTAAAGGTTAAATATTGCAAAACCTCTAAATTTTAAACAGCCGCTTGGATTGACATGAAATTTGGCATACACATAGCTAACAAGTCAAAGAAAAAAAGTGATATTGTGCCGTTGTGTGCTTTTTCCCTAGGGGTGAGTTTCACCCCCTTTTGGGGGTGAAAAATATATGTTCGAAATAAGTCCGGAAATGGATAAAATGACTAATTCTAAGCAACTTTTGTTTTATAAAGTTTTTTCACCAAGTTAATACTTTTCAAGTTATTTGCGAGTGAATATGTTAATTTTATACAAAATAACCACGTTTTCAGATGGTTTTTCGCAAATAACTCAAAAAGTAAGTATTTGGTCGAAAAAAAATACTTATCAAAAATATTACTCGTAAAAAAGTGAAAAACGTGGTGTATATAGGGCGAGGCAGATAACTGGCCTATTAGAAATATCTCGAGAACTAAAGGCAACAGAATCATGAAAATTGGAATAAAGGGGTTTTGAGGGATGATCTATTAAATGAAAATATTTTCATCTCTTTGCAACTTCCGGTTATACCGGAAGTTGCTTATAACTTGGTTTTTTTAAATGGGACACCCTGTATATTTTTACATTTTTGGATTCTTCTGAATATCTTCTTTCTTAAAATATGAGATTTTGCAATATTATACAGGGTATTTTAAAAGATATTTACGTTTTTTTATTAATTTCGTAGCAATATTCACACCCTGTAGAATTGTAATAGTTTGACATTAAAAACTCTGCTTACGGTCAAGTGATTTTTAATATATTCTATTATTGTAAAGAATCATTAGTATAGCTAATTTTGAAATATTAGTATACAGGGTTGGTCGAAACTCGGAATGAATATTTTCTGAGTTTTCTTAAATAGAACACCCTGTATTTTAGTATTGTAATGACATGATATTTCATAGTACTTTTTTATTTCATAAGTATTCCCTATACCTAACTGCTTCAATTTGTGAGTTATTGGTGATTAAAGCTAAACATTAATTGCAACAAAAAATACGTAAAATTTTATTAGGTTGGCCATGAAAATATTTAATCACAAACAATTTTTCAGAAATAAATACATATTAATCCAGACCGATCCTTAAAATTACCAATAATGGTTTATTTATCAAAATAGCTACGTAGTTAAGATTGTTTTTGCGACTAACAATTAAGCACAAATTAAAGCAGTTAGGTATAGGGAATGCTTAAGAAATAAAAAAGTACCATAAAATATCATTTCATTACAATACTAAAATAAGGGTGTTCCATTTAAGAAAACTCAGAAAGTACTCATTCCGAGTTTCGACCAACCCTGTATACTAAAATTAAAAATTTAGCTATACTAATGATTCTTAACAATAGTAGACTATATTAAAAATCATTTGAACGTAAGTAGAGTTTTAGTTGTCAAACTACTACAATTCTACAGGGTGTGAATATTGCTACGAAATTAATAAACAAACGTAATTATCTTTTAAAATACCCTGTATAACATTACAAATCCTCATATTTTAAGAAAGAAGACATCGAAAAGAATCCAAAAATGTAAAAATATACAGGGTGTCCCATTTAAAAAAACGAAGTTATAAGCAACTTCCGGTATAACCGGAAGTTGCAATGAGATGAAAATATTTTCATTTAATAGATCATCCTTCAAAACCCCCGTATTCCAATTTTCATGATTCTGTTGCTTTTAGTTCTCGAGATATTTTTAATAGGCCAGTTATCTGCCTCACCCTGTATATTAGGTCACTATACCCAGTAGAAGCAGAGTTATAGCTAATGATAAATAGGTTCATATTCGTCAAATTCCAAATCGAATATTTTAACGTGCTATAACCAAAAACGAAGCACTTTTTTGGGGAAAACTCAGTGTTAGAAAAATGTTTATTTTTGTTTTTTTTAATATTTTTTAGCATCAAAAGTAAACAAGTTACGCTCAAAATAAAGTTGGTCTCTTTTTTTGGTAAGATATCGGGAAAATCACCCCTTAATTAGCATTTCAAATGAACTTAATTGTTACCACTTAAAAAGTTTTTTACTCTCGTATTTATTGATCATATGATCTGTAAGTTTCATCGGTTTAAAGTCCTTATTTTTGACAGAGTTGTAGTTAAAAGAGCTTGAACGAGCCACTTATCACTAGTTGGAAACACCGAATCTTAACCAATTTTTGTCTTACAGAAAAACAAAAAAATACAAAATATTCAGAAAAGTAAAGCAGACTTTTTTTATTTTTTAAAATTTTTGTTATCTCTAACAGTTTTTAAGTTATTTTGAAAAAAGGCATTTTTTCAAAATTAATATTTTTAAAAATTTTGCTTTAAAACCAAATTTTTTCAAAAATAAGCACTTTGAATCGATGAAACTTACAGATCATATAAACACAACATAAGTAAAGTAACTTGTGAAGCGGTAACGATTAATTTCATTTAAGTTGCTAATTGGGTTTGATCTTCCTGATATTTTTTGCCAAAACAAAAGGTACCAACTTTATTTTGAGCGTAACTTGCTTACATTTGATGCTAGAATTTTTTTTATAAAAACAGAAATAAAAATATTAAACACTTTAAAAAAGTTGTAATGTGTTTTCCCCAAGAATGCTTCATTATTTGGATATTTCACATTGAATTATTCTATTTGGAATTTTTCGAATATGAACCTATTTTTCATTAGCTATAACTCTGTTTTTGCTAGGTATAGAGACCTAATATATACACCGTTTTTTTCACTTTTTTATAGGCTATAGTCACATAGTTTTGCTAAGAATATTTTTTTCGACAAAATGCTTACGTTTTGAGATATTTGCGAAAAACCGTCTAAAAACGTGGTTATTTTGTTGAAAAATGAACATATTTACTTGCAAATAACTCGAAAAGTATTATATATACATATATATATATATATATATATATATATATATATATATATATATATATATATATATATATATATATATATATATATATATTATTATAGAAGTTATTTTATTTTATTTATTTTTATTATTAATTATTTTATTTAATTTATTTAATTTAATTATATTTTATTATTATAGAATTATGTTTATTTATTTTTATTTATTTATAGAATTTTTTTAAATATACTGATTTAATAATTGATTTTAATATTGATTTTGCCCGGCGCCATCTATTAATCACTTACCTTACTAGCTCAGTTATAAAGTGAATTCTGCATGAGATCTCCTATCTGTGGAGGTGTGAGAAAAGATTTCTGAAATATCAACTAAACAAACGACACAAAAATACAGCTATATGAAATGGTTGATAAATAACAAAAGACTGTCGAATATTGTACACGAATTTGGAAATATATTGAAAATAAAGGCTTTGTTATGCAACATCAAAAATACAAGGTAATTATACAATAATATAGATCAGATCAATATGATATCAACTTGAAATATTTGCTGATCTATCTAACGCTAAATTATTTATTTTAGGTTATCTAGTCGAAAGTCTGAAGGACGAAATATGATGCAATGAATTTAACTATATAAAAAAAATAAAAGTATTTGACAAAAATTTAAGTCGAAGATAACCCAAAATTATCTTGAATATTCAAAATTTGTTATATTAAAGCTAGAAAATGAAAAACATTGACTTTAGATCATGATCAATTAAAAATATAAACTGTTCAGTACAACCTTTCACGATGTAATATGAAGATAAACCAAACTGCTATGAAGTCTCTTCGGATCCAAGACGAAACCAACTGCTTCTCTTTCACTGGAACAATGTTCTAAACATGGTAGATACCCGCATCGGAATACTTTTTCACTTTTCTTATAAAGTTGAGGGTCATTTTTGAAAATTTTTTCTTCACCATGAAGATTATTTATACAGGTTAGTAGAATAAAAGTTTTTAATTTAAAATTTTTACGATTTAACGCATTTTTTTCAAAAAATTGCGGAGCTCCTTATAAACAGGTGTTGCTTGTTCAAAAGCCTGCAGAAGTCTCTAAAATGGATTCCTTTTGGCTTGGCGTCCCTTCACAGCCAATGGAAATTAATTATTAATAACAATCCTTGCTATGAAAATTTGAATTCACCAATAAAAAAATTCCAATAAATTTGACATTTCATCAAAATAATAATTTTGATGAAAATTTTGGAAATATGAACCCAAATTGTGATTCTATCCTAATCTTTGGGTATAATCTAATCTGGGATTTGAATAGATTAAACTTTCTAGTTCATTTTGATATAATTTCCTTCTTGCTAGGTGCCCTTATTAAAGTTCTATTAGGGTTCATTTCAACGTCCGACACTTCATTTTTAGTTTCTTTATCACTTACACTCACATATTAAAATTCAAATATTTACACAATTACTACATACAAAGGATTGAAATAACTTTCAATTTACACAAAATAAATCAGCAATTGAATATGCATAAGCCATTTCCTCAAAATATCATTCTTATACGTTAATTTGACCTATAGTTTCGACACTTGTCAAAGCTATGATTCTATTGAACTATTTTCCACATTTTTCTTTAAAATTTATACTAATACTATTAATATTGAACTAACTATTGTTCTCAAATTTTAGATTGATGTCTATTTCAACATAATTTCACAAATCTACACATGCAGCTAAATGATGCAAGACGTATCACCTTAACGAAGTTCCTTTCGAAGTGACTTTTGGAAACATGGAACCTTTTGATGATTCTTACGAACAAATAAGGCTATTGTATGATACAAATAGAAGTAATTCTCTGGTAAAACTCAAAATTCAAATTATTATATATTCTATTTACTAATTTCTAATTTATATGTCATTGAAATATCATCTTTGATATAGGATTACCTATTTTGATTTCTCATGTAATTCTACCTTTATACACTTAAATAAAACCATCTTATAACTATTTAATTATTACTAAGTGCTCTCCTAACTTTAGTTCTTTTTATAATTCTCATTCTTCTCAACCTTCCAATCAACGATACCCCTCAAAAGTGGCAATAATAAAAAAAATTATCCATATACTTTGGGCTTTATTAAAATTACTAAATTATCTATTATTTTTAACTATTCTATGGTTTGAGTATCTTAAAAAATCATAATAACTATTTAAAATCATGACAATTGCCCTAAATGAAAAATTGATAATTTTTCTTAAGTAAAATTTAAATTTTTCATTTAAAATTTTAACTATTATATAAATTATATTTATTTAAAAAAAATTACTTATCCTATAAACTTTAATCTATCCTTGGTAATATTTATACAAATCATTTATATTAAGAAAATATTTTCAAACGCAAATTAAAATAATGAAAAATACCATTTCACTCCCTTCTTGAGTAAATGATTTAAAGGAACTATCTTTTGGCTCAAATCAGGCACAAGCCTTTTAAAATAGTTGATCAAACCAAGAAAACCACGCAAATTTTTAATATTTTTAGGAGTAGGGTACTCCTTTATTCTTTCTACTCTCTCCTCGTCCATTGAAACTCCCAAATTATCTATTTTATATCCCAAAAATGTAACACTATCTTGAAAAAATTGGCATTTCTTTATATTTATTTTAAGACCCGCTAAATCTAATTCTCTTAATAATATTTCAATATGTTTTAGGTGTGAAAATTCGTCTTTTGAAAGTATAAGGATATCGTCTATATAATGAAGAATAAAATCATCATATTTATCTAAAATATTATGAAGAGCACGAACTAAAGCACTACATGAACTTTGCAAACCATAAGGCACAACACAAAATCTGTACAGAACACCATCTATCATGAAAGCTGTATAATCTCTGGATTCATGGGCTAAAGGAATTAACCAAAAACTATGTCTCAAATCTACTTTGCTATAATATTTTGCCCCCGTTATTCTCCCGAAAATAGTTTCCGTTGTAGCAGGTGCTTCGTATTGCGGTATGGTGTGATTATTTAAATTTCTTGCATCTAGACAAAGTCTTAATTCTCCACTGTTCTTTTTGACTACAACAATTGGATTTATTATTCTTGAATTACATTTTTCTATTATTCCATTTTCTAACATCTTTTCTACTTCTCTATTTACCTCACTTCGGTATCTATATGGTATCGGATATGTTTTCGGTCTAAAATCTTGGATATTTCTAACTTCTATTTTGTGAACATAATCACTAGCAAATCTATTTTCCTCATTTATGAGTCCTTCATACTTTAATAATATTTTCTTCACTTCTCCTATCCACTCTTTCTTACATATCACTTCCTCCTCCATTATATCCATACTACTTTTACACACCTCATCATCAACATCTTCATATAATACATTATTAATATCTATATAATCATTATTTATCAATTCATTGCCCTTTTCTGGACTTAATTCATTAAATATTTCATTATCCTCCATATACATTCTCCTCATATTCATCAATTCCTTGCCCTTTTCTGGACATAATTCTTCCTCAAATTTCACATACTCCTCCTCTACTTGTACCAAACCTTTCTCATAATTGATTACCATACCCATTTTGTCTAACATATCCGATCCAATCATAATATCATATTTCATCTTATCAATGACAATCAGTTGTAGAATATAATCTTTTTTAATTAATTTAATATGACCAACAATACTTTTATTAACATGTGTAATCGTTTTATTATTTGCACCTACTAAACTTAACTTAGGAATTTTAAAACATGAATCTTCTAAATTCAAATTTTTAATGACATTTTCACTAATTAAGGAAATCTCTGACCCTGTATCCAATAAAACTTTAAAATATTTACCACAAAATTGAACTTTAATAAAAATTAATCCCCTGAACTTTTTCGATATAACATTAGCTCCCATGTCCAAAAATTCCCTATGATGCTCGTACAGTTTGGTTGCTATATTGCCTAGCAGGTGCGATCTACAAAATTCTGTTCAAATGACTCCATTTGAACACCTGATGACGTTGATGGTTGATCAGAAATTTCACCATCCATGACTATATTATTTACACTAAATTGTGCCCTATTATCACTATTTCTACTATTTTGGTTGGAAGGCTGATTCGAACTCGAATTACCCATATCTCGTCTTGGTGATCGTCTGCTATCACCATTATTGTCATTATTATTGTAAAAATTATTATTACCATTAGAGTTATTTCTATCACCATTATTTCTATAATTATTATCTCTGTAATTATTATATCCCCTATTATTATTATTATTTTGGTTATAATTATTATAACCTCCACGTCCATTGTTATTTCTATTATTATTATAATTATAATTTGATCTATTATTTTGACTTCTGTTTTGATTGTTATAGTTATTGTTATTATTATTGTTATTTTTATTATTCCAAGTTTGATTATTGTTATTATTATTATCATATCTGTTGTCATTGTAATTATTACTATCAATAAAATTTTGAAAATTGCCATTATTATTATTTCTGCTTCTATAACTTTGAAAAGCTTTTTCCTTTTCAATAAGAAAATTGCAGAGCATGTTGAAGTCGGTAAAATGAAAATTTAGTCGGATATTCTCTATCTGACTTTCAAAATGGACTATTATGTGGTTCACCAGTTCCTTCTCTGTGAGTTTTCCATCCAGATACTGGGCAGCACTATATAATCTCATAGCATACAGATGCATGCTTGTTCTAGAGTTGGAGTTATATCTTCCTCCAAACAATTCTGCTCTCACAACTTGTTGTCTGGACTGTCCCCAGAAAAATTCCAAAAACTTCACTTTAAAACCATCAAAATCTTGGATCTCATTCTCCACATTCGTATACCAAATCAACGCTTCACCCTTCAGCTGATTTCTAATGACTTCACGAAATTCGTCGAAGTCATTGTATTGCAAATATTTGGTTGTGAGTATACGAATAAATGGTACTGGATGTTGAGATTTATAGTCCCCATTAAAATAAATTCTGTTCTCCGATGTTTCTATAGTATGGACTATTGTTCCTTTTGTTGTATTCCTAATCTTCTTCTCCATCTTTTCTATCTCTTGTTTAACTTCTTTTACTTCAAACTTTAATTTATTCTCCAATTGATCCTCCTTTTCCTTGGATGTTTTCTGATCTTTCTTGATTTGATTTATGTTTTCATCTACCATGATGAATCTTCTGTTCGTCCACTCTGCTTCCTTTTCTATATCTTCTTCTACTATATTTATTCTTTCTTTATGCTGTTGTATCTGTGTTTTAATCTCTTGATTTTCAACAGTTAATTTAGTTTCTAAATTTTCATGTTTATTCATGATCTCTCCGTACAACATTTTCACTTCTCCAATACTCTTATTTATTCTCTGTTCCATTTGTTCTTCTATTCTTTTAATGTTCTCTTCAAGTTTCTTTTCCAACCTCTGACTATTTTCTTCTGCTTTTCTGTTATTTTCTTCTAACTTGTCTTCCATCTTTTGACTATTTTCTTCTAATTTTTCTTCTACCCTTTGACTATTTTCTTCTAATTTTTGTTCTACTTTTTGACTATTTTCTACTAATTTTTCTTCTAATGATTTACTATTTCCCTCTAATTTATTTCCCATTTTCTTGTTGTTTTCATCTAAGTGAATTAATTTTCTTTCTATTTTATTATTATTTTCTTCTATTTTTGTTAATATTAACTCCATGAATTTTTCAAGGTCAGACTTTTCTTGTTTCTGTTCCTCTTCTTCCTTTGTCGTCTTCGAAACAGATCTACGTCCATCTGCCATTTTGTAAAATATATCAGACTCAAAATTTTAATATTGATTATTTAATATGTGACTATTTTGCCCTATATTTATCTTATCGTTCCACGTTGGTTGCGCCAATTATTATAGAAGTTATTTTATTTTATTTATTTTTATTATTAATTATTTTATTTAATTTATTTAATTTAATTATATTTTATTATTATAGAATTATGTTTATTTATTTTTATTTATTTATAGAATTTTTTTAAATATACTGATTTAATAATTGATTTTAATATTGATTTTGCCCGGCGCCATCTATTAATCACTTACCTTACTAGCTCAGTTATAAAGTGAATTCTGCATGAGATCTCCTATCTGTGGAGGTGTGAGAAAAGATTTCTGAAATATCAACTAAACAAACGACACAAAAATACAGCTATATGAAATGGTTGATAAATAACAAAAGACTGTCGAATATTGTACACGAATTTGGAAATATATTGAAAATAAAGGCTTTGTTATGCAACATCAAAAATACAAGGTAATTATACAATAATATAGATCAGATCAATATGATATCAACTTGAAATATTTGCTGATCTATCTAACGCTAAATTATTTATTTTAGGTTATCTAGTCGAAAGTCTGAAGGACGAAATATGATGCAATGAATTTAACTATATAAAAAAAATAAAAGTATTTGACAAAAATTTAAGTCGAAGATAACCCAAAATTATCTTGAATATTCAAAATTTGTTATATTAAAGCTAGAAAATGAAAAACATTGACTTTAGATCATGATCAATTAAAAATATAAACTGTTCAGTACAACCTTTCACGATGTAATATGAAGATAAACCAAACTGCTATGAAGTCTCTTCGGATCCAAGACGAAACCAACTGCTTCTCTTTCACTGGAACAATGTTCTAAACATGGTAGATACCCGCATCGGAATACTTTTTCACTTTTCTTATAAAGTTGAGGGTCATTTTTGAAAATTTTTTCTTCACCATGAAGATTATTTATACAGGTTAGTAGAATAAAAGTTTTTAATTTAAAATTTTTACGATTTAACGCATTTTTTTCAAAAAATTGCGGAGCTCCTTATAAACAGGTGTTGCTTGTTCAAAAGCCTGCAGAAGTCTCTAAAATGGATTCCTTTTGGCTTGGCGTCCCTTCACAGCCAATGGAAATTAATTATTAATAACAATCCTTGCTATGAAAATTTGAATTCACCAATCAAAAAATTCCAATAAATTTGACATTTCATCAAAATAATAATTTTGATGAAAATTTTGGAAATATGAACCCAAATTGTGATTCTATCCTAATCTTTGGGTATAATCTAATCTGGGATTTGAATAGATTAAACTTTCTAGTTCATTTTGATATAATTTCCTTCTTGCTAGGTGCCCTTATTAAAGTTCTATTAGGGTTCATTTCAACGTCCGACACTTCATTTTTAGTTTCTTTATCACTTACACTCACATATTAAAATTCAAATATTTACACAATTACTACATACAAAGGATTGAAATAACTTTCAATTTACACAAAATAAATCAGCAATTGAATATGCATAAGCCATTTCCTCAAAATATCATTCTTATACGTTAATTTGACCTATAGTTTCGACACTTGTCAAAGCTATGATTCTATTGAACTATTTTCCACATTTTTCTTTAAAATTTATACTAATACTATTAATATTGAACTAACTATTGTTCTCAAATTTTAGATTGATGTCTATTTCAACATAATTTCACAAATCTACACATGCAGCTAAATGATGCAAGACGTATCACCTTAACGAAGTTCCTTTCGAAGTGACTTTTGGAAACATGGAACCTTTTGATGATTCTTACGAACAAATAAGGCTATTGTATGATACAAATAGAAGTAATTCTCTGGTAAAACTCAAAATTCAAATTATTATATATTCTATTTACTAATTTCTAATTTATATGTCATTGAAATATCATCTTTGATATAGGATTACCTATTTTGATTTCTCATGTAATTCTACCTTTATACACTTAAATAAAACCATCTTATAACTATTTAATTATTACTAAGTGCTCTCCTAACTTTAGTTCTTTTTATAATTCTCATTCTTCTCAACCTTCCAATCAACGATACCCCTCAAAAGTGGCAATAATAAAAAAAACTATCCATATACTTTGGGCTTTATTAAAATTACTAAATTATCTATTATTTTTAACTATTCTATGGTTTGAGTATCTTAAAAAATCATAATAACTATTTAAAATCATGACAATATATATATATATATATATATATATATATATATATATATATATATATATATATATATATATATACCCCACCATGTTTCACTCTTCCATTCATTGACATTTTTCATATGTTAGGTCGTCCGACCGACATAGCTCCACAGTATATGGAGGAGCGAAAGAAATCAATGTAAATCGATTTAATTTATCATATTTCACCTTTCTACAACTTTTTAGAGGGACGACTTATTATGGTTTTTTTAACATTTTGTATAATTTAGTTTGAGACATGACCGAGAGTTGCGGCGGCGCCACCGCTCTACGTATATTGACTGCAGTATACGAAATGTAGGTATTTCCGATGGTAGGTCTTCCGCTGAATATATGTTTATATTTTTACATAGCATAGGTATTCCGCAAATCGGGCAACACTGCATGCAATTAAATCTATTTTAGGAATATTCGGCTGTTGGTCTCTCGCGTCGTTTATCGCCTAATATCTTGAAGTATTAGCACCGTTTATTTATGACTACCTATATAGTGGTTTCATAAATAAATGCGTGTATAATTTTTCAGTGTTTTTTTATTTTTGATGTTTTTTGTTTCTGTTTTTTTTTTGGTTTTGTTATTTTTTCCATTATTTATTAAACTATGTTTATTTGTGTGTTCATTCTAGTTTTTCAGTGGATTTAGTAGTTATTTTTTATATTTGTTTTATTTTGTTTAATCTTACATTTGATTTAGATGTGTGTACATATAATTCTATAATATAGATCAAAACATACATTTCGCTATTCTTACTATTATATTAATTAAAATTAATATAGTGAGTTTTAGTTCACGACAAACGCATGGGCATTTTAATTCCAATTATATTTATGTAATGTATTGTCGTTTATTAGTAATTATACCTGTATTTTAATAATTAATACATACATACATAATCGATTGCCTCTTATACCCATAGGTTATATGCTGCTCTCTGCAAATTTCCGCCACTTCTTCCTATCTGCTGCTAAAACTTTTGCTTCTTTCCACGGTGTTCCTCTTTTCTCCAGTATTTCGTTTAAATTAGTGTTCCAGCTTTTGCTTGGTGTACCCCTCGTGCTTTTATCCACTGCTTTGGCCTCCCATGCCATTTTCACTTCTATGTAACCAGTCATTCTTATCATGTGTCCAGCCCATTTAACGTCTTTTCTTTAATTTTTTCGTTGAACGATTTTACCTGTAGTTCATGTCTTATATCTTCGTTTCTTCTTTTGTCTAATCTTCTTGCTCCCACCACTATTCTAAACTATCTCATTTTTGTAGCTTGTAATCTTTTTCTTTGTCTGTCGTTCAGTACCAAGTTTTCTGCCCCGTATATTTTAATTGTCTGTATAATTAATAATATTAAATATATCGTGTATATTTATCTATCAACGGTATTATTTATATTATTTTAAAGTGCGCATGCTCCACTTGTCGTGGACCAGTCCTTGACTGTCTCCGCGAACACACTTAATAGTACGGGATCCGAATAGGAGGTCGAAATGTACCCATCTGCTTGCCGGATGAAACATTTTTTTATTAAATTTCATACATGGACAAATAATATTTTTAGCATGGGTTGACTATCAAAATCGTGTCATAGCTATCCTTAAGGGGGGCCGTAGGGGTTGAAATCAACATTTTAAGCACATTTTTTTGAATTTTTTTTGAAAGTATGAGAGAATAATTTTATTTTTAAATTAAATAAGCATATTAAGTATAATTCGAAAAATATTAAAAAAAAAATTCAAGAAAAAATATTGAAAAATAAGCCAACGGTGGACATCAGAATTTATCATTGGAGCATGGTAGACAAAAAATTCAAAAAGATTTTATTAGCTTATGACTTCTCGAGGTAACGCTGTCAAGTTTCTTTTAGTTTTAATGATCTTTGACTTTTTAGTATCACTCAGAAGACAAAACAATGAAATTTTTTACAGAAAAAGGGTGAAAATCAACATATTCATTATTGTTAAACAAAATATAAGCATAAAACAAAGTGTATTACGATATCTCGACAGTGTTACCTAAAGGAATGTCTAACGAAAATGTGTACAAAATTCCAGGTGAGTTGGTCAAGTGGTTTTTGAGTTACAATGTCTAAAGTCTTTGAAAATAGCAGTTTTGAGAAAAACGCTTTTAAAGTATCTATTGTCAACTTTTATTTTCATTTTTTTTGTCTGTCAAAACATATAGTGATGCAAACCGGAATGTTTTTGAATCGCGGGGTAATTTACAAAAGAAAATGAGAACAGCTGTTGACCGTTTCTCACTAAGCTCAAGCGCGCTGGCGCGAAGATACTGCAAACCGAGTCGAAGGTAGGAAGATAGTGTTGAATATCCCTATTTTCGGCTCGCTTTGCAGCAGGTTCGCGTTAGCACGCACGCTTGAACGTAAGAACAACGGTCAGCAGCTGTTCTCATTTTCTTTTGTAAATTACTCCGCGATTCAAAAAGATATTCCGGTGTATATCATTTGACGATTTGACAGACAAAAAAGAAATTGAAAATAAAAGTTGACAATACTTTAAACGCCTTTTCCTCAAAACTGCTTTTTTCAAAGGCTGTAGACATTGCAACTCAAGAACTACTTGACCGACCCACCTGGAATTGCGTATATATTTTCTTTAGACATTCCTTGAGGTAACGCTGTCGACATATTTTTTGCTTTATGCTTATTATTTAACAATAATAAATATGTTGATTTTCGCCCTTTTTTGTGCAAAAAAACTACGCCCTCCCCCTTAGGGATTGCTATGACACGATTTTTATAGACAACTCATGCTGGTCGAGTTTGTCTATATATGAAATTTAATAAAAAAAAATGTTTCATCCGGCAAGCAGATGGGTACATTTCTACCTCCTATTCGGATCTTAGACTATATGTCTGTATAACAAATTTAATCAAAAATGGCAAATAAATATTACATATTAACGTCAAATATTTTAAATGTGTATATGTTTAATGCCAAATTGTGGAGTCATGCACGGAGCGAATAGTTAATTTAATGTATATTTTTTTTTTCGGCGAGTACCTACTCAAATCTAAGCGTTCAAGCTTAAATAACGAGAAAACGGTGCATTTTATAACATACACTTACTTAACACTTGTCAAAGTACTTTGAAATACCTATTAACTGAGCTACAGAAGAAGTTGATAGCATCCAAATTTATGCTCCAAACATTTTTCCAAGCAAATTATTATTTTTTTTTTCATAACTCCGTTAATTTTTATTATATCAGGTTGATCCAAAAACCATTTGAAAGGCAATTTTATTAGCTATAAAATTTTATTAAATTTAAATACATTTTTTAAAAGGATTAATTAAAGGGCCCCGGTTACATGGTTTTCGCAGTAAAATTTAGGCTTCAAGTGTTTCTGTCTCGGTTATTTTGTATCCTTCAAAAATTAAAAAAAGACAAGTAAAATCTTTGCTAACAAAGAAACATAAATTTCGTTCTGTGTCAAAAAAAACTCTATAAACAGGTCAAAATTTATGATGTCATTACTTATGCCAAAAATAAAAAAGTCGCATAGGGATTACTAAATATTTTAATTTTTGTGGAAATGGCGTCTGTTTTATTTTTCACTTTTTCCTAAAAAATCGAAAGGTTCTTCTATTAAAAGTTTTTTCAAGTAAGGAATTTATTAGATGTTTAATAAATGATTTTATTCATTTTAAGTTCAATTCTCTCTTAGGACTGGAAGATGAGTAGGTTTTCTTGAGAGTGGGTTGTAGCTCAATAATCAAAATGCGCGAATTTTAAGAGTTTAATCTTATACTTTATATGCTATACGAATTATATCTGCGGTACGATAAATATTTTAATCTTTCCCAACGTTTTTCTCTTTGTTGAATCGATTAAAGGGTTGTTTGGGGGGTTAAGACAACGATGACAAGACTAAGATGATATATGTTACATGACAAGAAAGCTAATAGAGGAATATAGGAAATGGAGACTAGAGATCAAAGAGACAAATATATGAATATCGATGGAACGCAGCAGGACTTGCTACTAGCCGGAGGAGAAACAATTAGTAAATGTAACGATTATAAATACCTGGAGCTAAAACCACGAAAATCACGAACACTGGACGGAGCCATTAAAAACGGAATATTCAGAGCAGGAAAGCAATTACGCTTTTAAACTCAGTACTCTGGGACAATCAGATAAACGATCAAAACAAGAAATAGATCTATAATGCCGTAGTATAAAGCATTATAACGTACAGCTGCACAGTATGGCATATGAAGGAAAAATCAAAACAAATGTTAGAGGTCACCGAAATGGATTTCTGGAAGATCAAGAAGATAACATGTCACCAATGAACGGATACGAGAAATAATGAAGGTCACACATACAATAAATGAGGAAATCAACTAAATATAACTAAGATGGTTTGGTCACGTACAAAGAATGGATGAGGATAGAATCCCAAAACAAGTACAAAACTCTCATATATAGCTCGTAATTTATCGCAGTTGTTTTTTAATTTGTGCAAAGTGGGGGGACCAGCCCAATAGGGGTATGACAAATACCTACCACAAGAATAAAGAGAACTTATGAATAAAAAACTGATGATGTTTTCTAATAGAATCTTACGAGCTTCCAGGATCTGATTATAATACACATATTTATAAATAGAATAGATGCCTACATTCTTTATAACTATGGACTTTTCTAGTTGAAGAATTAATGTTTTATCAATAACTTTAAGATTAAAAACTCGTTTTAGGGCAAATGCTGAAGTAAAACATAATTTAATTTACGGAACCCGAGTTAAATAACAAAAGAATAAACAAAATTTACACCTTACAGACATTAATATTATTTTAGAAATCGACTTTTTCATTAACGAAAGTAGGTACATAACGCAATTAAACTAAAACAAAATATACCTATAACATTTTAAAAACAGAGATAATAATATATTTATAATAATTATTATCAGATTCACCACAAGTATTCATTTCATTTAAATGTTAAAAACCACAAAACAAAACCAAATTAAAGCAAAGGTATAACATCAAAAATAAAACTTAAACAAACGCATCACTATGAACAAACAGGTGATTTCATGACGTCACAGTTCTTTTAAAATTTTGCCATGGCGAGACAAACGTCTAAATCTGGCAACACAGGTTGGTTAATCTATTAAATGCATTTTGTAACAAAAATATACTCAGGAAGACCGAAACCTGTTAGAAATGGATAATGTAATTATACACGTGGAAGATTCAAACATTGCACAATGTAAGGAGGAGAGAAAAATAGTAGATTAAAAAAATAAAAAAAAAATGATTTATATTTTTCCACACTGCATATCATAAAGGTGTTTCAAGCGATATACTCAAATCAAAAAGTACATATACTCACTCCTTCTGGGAGACGACTTATAGCTGCTTTCCGAAAGGAGGAGTTAAACATACGGGGGTATATATATATATATATATATATCATAAAGGAGTACGACCGTCAATTCCAATATAACAAAGGAGCACTCGTAAGTGTAGGGTTTTATCGGTCAAGTGGGTGAAAAAAGAGACAAAGAATTCAGCTACTTCATCTATTTATTGAAGACGTTTCGTCTACTGCTCAGTAGACATCATCAGTTCATCTACAAAAAGAGTGTTATAAGAAACAACATCCAAAAGAGAGGTAAAAAAGCACTAGCGTTACCTTAAAAAGACATGTAGCAAAAGATAAGATGTACATAGTAAAAAAAACCTTATCCATGAACCAATGTAATGTATAAGTATGTAACATTTAAGTGTATAGTTAATATTTAAAAACTTTAGTACAGCCAAAGACAAGACCATGTGGTAACAGTCACATATAAAAAACAAGTGGAAAAAAGCTGGCTTGCTTTTTTTTCCAAAGTCAAGAATGAACCAAGAAAAAACCAGATTCACACTTCCAAAAATTTAGTAGTGTTTAAGCATACTTCATTTTAACCTTAGGCAACATCATTAAATGAATATAGTGCTAATATGCAACTTCGAAAATTTAAAGTTGAATAGTTACCAGCAGGTCATCCTAGCCCAACGGACACACAAAAGAAAATGGAGTTTGAATTATCAGGTGTAAACTGACATCTCGCCAAGAGGCAGGCAACCTTTAAAAAATTTTATAACAAAGAGTGACTGACAACTGCAGCGCAGCGCGGTAAAATTTAAATTGATGTATTTAAAACAGTTATAAAAGTGTTTAAAAAGTGAAAGTAATATCAAGAAGTAATCAAGGGATGTACCTTATACCTCGTAGACAAGAATCACAGTTTATTTTAAACAAGTGAGGGCACTTCACACAATTATATGGAAAAGTGCCTACGTTAGTACTGGTCATCCAGCTACCAACGAATATATAAGATAGTACAATAGTATAACTCCCATATATCGCAGCTCAAAATGCAAGAAAAAATATGCAATAATTTAAGAAAATTTATAAATCAGTTTAGCAAATTGTAATTTATAATTAATATCAATAATGCAAAATTTTATCCTATGGAAAATTTTAAATTGTTCAATCTATTAAGTAACTGTTATTATCAAAAAAAAAGTGGGAAAAGCTTGAAAAAACCACCAAAAACTTTTTTACAATAAAATAATTTAAGTGTAATAACATCTACTGATTCCGCAAGATCAATATTAAAAGAAGTGGGAAAAGCCTGAAAACCACAAAAACTTTTTTACAATATAATAATTTGAGTGTAATAATACCAACTAATTCTGCAAAATCAATGCATGGTATATTTGACTCAAGTTACTGATGTCAGTTCTCTTGTTAAGTACATTAGAGGTTTTTAATATGAAACACATCTCTAAGAACTGTCTTTTCGACAGGTTGCGTTCATTGCAAAGGATCTTGGCTTCATCAAAGTCCACCTTATGTTTTGTATCTATTGCATGTTGGGCTAAGGCACAAGTTGGTTTTTTCAAATTGATATCACTACGGTGTGAAATTAAACGTGATTTTAAAGCTCGCTTTGTTTGCCCTACATAACATGCGTCACATTCAGCACAAGGTATGTGGTAGACCACATTAACCTGTTCCAAAGGGGACAAGGGTGTTTTAGTCTTAGAGAACAAATTTCTGACTGATCTTGCGTTCTTAATTGCAATCTTAACAGGAATATTATTATTTTTATATAGTTTAATAAGTTTATCAGTAACCTGAGGAAAATAAGGAAGTGAAGAAAACTGGGAAACAGGAGTCCCAAGATTAGTAGTAGGCAGAATTGTGATGTTAACAGTATTATTCGATATTGATCTAAGTTGGTCACCATTGGGTATGTCGTTCAGAGAAGAACCGTAACTTTGGGAAAAAAGAAATTTATTGATAAGGGATGAAGGGTAGGAATTATCTACCAATATACTTCTGAGTAACAGAAGGGATTCCCTTCGATTAACCGGATGTGTCAACCTATGTAGCCTGCAGCTTAAAGCTTTAATAAGATTTATTTTATATTTAAAAGGATGACAAGAATGGTAGTTGAGAAACCTATTAGAGGCCATTGGTTTCCTATACCAGCTTGTACAGAGTGTGTTATCTCCACTTCTAGTGACACGCATGTCCAAGAAGGGGATACTCTGGTTGTTGGGGTCCTCGAGTTCACATGTGAACTGCAAGTGAGGATCAAACCCATTGAAGATGGACAAGGTGGCCTGAGTCTTGTCTGGTGGTAAGGCTAGTAATAGGTCGTCCACATAACGTTTAACAAAAGGAACTTGAAAATCTAAATAACCCAGCCGGTCAGAAACTAAATCATCCAAAACATAATTCACTAGGATGGGTGAAATCGAGGAACCCATTGGTGTCCCAAAAATTTGTAAATAAAATTTGTCGTTGAAGACCAAAAAATTAGTGTCAAACACTAATTGGAGCAATTCTGCAAACACTTCCCAGGAAACTGGAGAATTAGGTTGGATAATATTCCAATGATTTCTTAGTGAAGTAAGGACACTAGCCAAGGGAAGGTTAGTAAAAAGTGAAACTACATCAAAACTCACCAAAATATAACCATGTGGTAGCTTCAAGTCATTAATAAATTCACTAAATTGAAAAGAGTCAACAATGTTGTAATCATTATTGTAATTATAAGATTTTGACAAGATATCAGTCAAAAATTTAGCAATATGTATATTAGGTGAATTAATTGAGGAAACAATAGGCCTCATGCTCAATGTGGGCTTGTGAATTTTGGGCAGACAATAAAATCTTGGAGCATAACCATCATAATTATGTAATGACTTAGCTAAAGTTTGATCTATGATCTTAATATTTTTTAAATGAGTAATGAATTTATTAATTTTGTTAGAAAATTTTGAACAGGGGTTTGAAGTAAGAGGTTGGTAATACCTAACGTCATCTAACAATGATTGACTGAGGCTGATGTATTGATCTTTATCCATAAGAACAGTGGCATTGCCTTTGTCACTGGTGAGAACGAGAAGATTAGGGTGGGTTTTTAAAAACGATACCGTTTCCCTATAAATCTTATCAATTTCAGAAATGGATTGCCTAGGGCGGTTGGTATAATTCAACAGAATGTTGTTAGAAGATGACCTTAGGGAAAGAAGATCAGCATTGTCTGCATGAGACAATATATTTTCCACATCTGCAAGGGTCCTACTGATTGAATAATCTTTGAAGGTAGGTTCCAGACCAAATTTAGGGCCCAAAGATAATAACTTTAGAATATTTTGAGGAACATCCACATTAGAAAGATTCTTTATCCAATTAGGATTAAATGGAATTTTGTGGAAGTCTGGTGTACCCAATTTATCAAGCTTACTCTGAAGATGTAAAATAGTTTTATTATAAACGAAATTAAATTTCTTGTGTAAAGAGGTCTCAAACCTATCTAACAAAGATGCAGGTAAAGTGTGATCTAAGAAATCAGTGACATTATTTATTTGACCAAAAATGAATTTAATATCTGAATGAACCTTCGATATATGGAAATTAAGTAATCGTGCCCTCACCTGTCTATTAAGAGCCTGGCTCCTGCGTTGGAGTGTGTGATCGTGGGTTCCTGTGGTAGTAGTAAGTATGTTAGAAGTGGTGTCTGTGATAAATCTAGGAATTTTCTTGGTTCTCCTGCACTCTAGAAGGAAAGTTCTTCTTGCTTCAGCTGTAGCTAGTTTTTCGGTCAGATTGGTCCATCTCTTAAGCTTTTTCACTGGTAGTTCCCCATGGATGCGCCTGGTATTAGCGTAAAAACCCTCTGTAACAGAAGACATCATAAAGGAGTACGACCGTCAATTCCAATATAACAAAGGAGCACTCGTAAGTGTAGGGTTTTATCGGTCAAGTGGGTGAAAAAAGAGACAAAGAATTCAGCTACTTCATCTATTTATTGAAGACGTTTCGTCTACTGCTCAGTAGACATCATCAGTTCATCTACAAAAAGAGTGTTATAAGAAACAACATCCAAAAGAGAGGTAAAAAAGCACTAGCGTTACCTTAAAAAGACATGTAGCAAAAGATAAGATGTACATAGTAAAAAAAACCTTATCCATGAACCAATGTAATGTATAAGTATGTAACATTTAAGTGTATAGTTAATATTTAAAAACTTTAGTACAGCCAAAGACAAGACCATGTGGTAACAGTCACATATAAAAAACAAGTGGAAAAAAGCTGGCTTGCTTTTTTTTCCAAAGTCAAGAATGAACCAAGAAAAAACCAGATTCACACTTCCAAAAATTTAGTAGTGTTTAAGCATACTTCATTTTAACCTTAGGCAACATCATTAAATGAATATAGTGCTAATATGCAACTTCGAAAATTTAAAGTTGAATAGTTACCAGCAGGTCATCCTAGCCCAACGGACACACAAAAGAAAATGGAGTTTGAATTATCAGGTGTAAACTGACATCTCGCCAAGAGGCAGGCAACCTTTAAAAAATTTTATAACAAAGAGTGACTGACAACTGCAGCGCAGCGCGGTAAAATTTAAATTGATGTATTTAAAACAGTTATAAAAGTGTTTAAAAAGTGAAAGTAATATCAAGAAGTAATCAAGGGATGTACCTTATACCTCGTAGACAAGAATCACAGTTTATTTTAAACAAGTGAGGGCACTTCACACAATTATATGGAAAAGTGCCTACGTTAGTACTGGTCATCCAGCTACCAACGAATATATAAGATAGTACAATAGTATAACTCCCATATATCGCAGCTCAAAATGCAAGAAAAAATATGCAATAATTTAAGAAAATTTATAAATCAGTTTAGCAAATTGTAATTTATAATTAATATCAATAATGCAAAATTTTATCCTATGGAAAATTTTAAATTGTTCAATCTATTAAGTAACTGTTATTATCAAAAAAAAAAGTGGGAAAAGCTTGAAAAAACCACCAAAAACTTTTTTACAATAAAATAATTTAAGTGTAATAACATCTACTGATTCCGCAAGATCAATATTAAAAGAAGTGGGAAAAGCCTGAAAACCACAAAAACTTTTTTACAATATAATAATTTGAGTGTAATAATACCAACTAATTCTGCAAAATCAATGCATGGTATATTTGACTCAAGTTACTGATGTCAGTTCTCTTGTTAAGTACATTAGAGGTTTTTAATATGAAACACATCTCTAAGAACTGTCTTTTCGACAGGTTGCGTTCATTGCAAAGGATCTTGGCTTCATCAAAGTCCACCTTATGTTTTGTATCTATTGCATGTTGGGCTAAGGCACAAGTTGGTTTTTTCAAATTGATATCACTACGGTGTGAAATTAAACGTGATTTTAAAGCTCGCTTTGTTTGCCCTACATAACATGCGTCACATTCAGCACAAGGTATGTGGTAGACCACATTAACCTGTTCCAAAGGGGACAAGGGTGTTTTAGTCTTAGAGAACAAATTTCTGACTGATCTTGCGTTCTTAATTGCAATCTTAACAGGAATATTATTATTTTTATATAGTTTAATAAGTTTATCAGTAACCTGAGGAAAATAAGGAAGTGAAGAAAACTGGGAAACAGGAGTCCCAAGATTAGTAGTAGGCAGAATTGTGATGTTAACAGTATTATTCGATATTGATCTAAGTTGGTCACCATTGGGTATGTCGTTCAGAGAAGAACCGTAACTTTGGGAAAAAAGAAATTTATTGATAAGGGATGAAGGGTAGGAATTATCTACCAATATACTTCTGAGTAACAGAAGGGATTCCCTTCGATTAACCGGATGTGTCAACCTATGTAGCCTGCAGCTTAAAGCTTTAATAAGATTTATTTTATATTTAAAAGGATGACAAGAATGGTAGTTGAGAAACCTATTAGAGGCCATTGGTTTCCTATACCAGCTTGTACAGAGTGTGTTATCTCCACTTCTAGTGACACGCATGTCCAAGAAGGGGATACTCTGGTTGTTGGGGTCCTCGAGTTCACATGTGAACTGCAAGTGAGGATCAAACCCATTGAAGATGGACAAGGTGGCCTGAGTCTTGTCTGGTGGTAAGGCTAGTAATAGGTCGTCCACATAACGTTTAACAAAAGGAACTTGAAAATCTAAATAACCCAGCCGGTCAGAAACTAAATCATCCAAAACATAATTCACTAGGATGGGTGAAATCGAGGAACCCATTGGTGTCCCAAAAATTTGTAAATAAAATTTGTCGTTGAAGACCAAAAAATTAGTGTCAAACACTAATTGGAGCAATTCTGCAAACACTTCCCAGGAAACTGGAGAATTAGGTTGGATAATATTCCAATGATTTCTTAGTGAAGTAAGGACACTAGCCAAGGGAAGGTTAGTAAAAAGTGAAACTACATCAAAACTCACCAAAATATAACCATGTGGTAGCTTCAAGTCATTAATAAATTCACTAAATTGAAAAGAGTCAACAATGTTGTAATCATTATTGTAATTATAAGATTTTGACAAGATATCAGTCAAAAATTTAGCAATATGTATATTAGGTGAATTAATTGAGGAAACAATAGGCCTCATGCTCAATGTGGGCTTGTGAATTTTGGGCAGACAATAAAATCTTGGAGCATAACCATCATAATTATGTAATGACTTAGCTAAAGTTTGATCTATGATCTTAATATTTTTTAAATGAGTAATGAATTTATTAATTTTGTTAGAAAATTTTGAACAGGGGTTTGAAGTAAGAGGTTGGTAATACCTAACGTCATCTAACAATGATTGACTGAGGCTGATGTATTGATCTTTATCCATAAGAACAGTGGCATTGCCTTTGTCACTGGTGAGAACGAGAAGATTAGGGTGGGTTTTTAAAAACGATACCGTTTCCCTATAAATCTTATCAATTTCAGAAATGGATTGCCTAGGGCGGTTGGTATAATTCAACAGAATGTTGTTAGAAGATGACCTTAGGGAAAGAAGATCAGCATTGTCTGCATGAGACAATATATTTTCCACATCTGCAAGGGTCCTACTGATTGAATAATCTTTGAAGGTAGGTTCCAGACCAAATTTAGGGCCCAAAGATAATAACTTTAGAATATTTTGAGGAACATCCACATTAGAAAGATTCTTTATCCAATTAGGATTAAATGGAATTTTGTGGAAGTCTGGTGTACCCAATTTATCAAGCTTACTCTGAAGATGTAAAATAGTTTTATTATAAACGAAATTAAATTTCTTGTGTAAAGAGGTCTCAAACCTATCTAACAAAGATGCAGGTAAAGTGTGATCTAAGAAATCAGTGACATTATTTATTTGACCAAAAATGAATTTAATATCTGAATGAACCTTCGATATATGGAAATTAAGTAATCGTGCCCTCACCTGTCTATTAAGAGCCTGGCTCCTGCGTTGGAGTGTGTGATCGTGGGTTCCTGTGGTAGTAGTAAGTATGTTAGAAGTGGTGTCTGTGATAAATCTAGGAATTTTCTTGGTTCTCCTGCACTCTAGAAGGAAAGTTCTTCTTGCTTCAGCTGTAGCTAGTTTTTCGGTCAGATTGGTCCATCTCTTAAGCTTTTTCACTGGTAGTTCCCCATGGATGCGCCTGGTATTAGCGTAAAAACCCTCTGTAACAGAAGACATCATAAAGGAGTACGACCGTCAATTCCAATATAACAAAGGAGCACTCGTAAGTGTAGGGTTTTATCGGTCAAGTGGGTGAAAAAAGAGACAAAGAATTCAGCTACTTCATCTATTTATTGAAGACGTTTCGTCTACTGCTCAGTAGACATCATCAGTTCATCTACAAAAAGAGTGTTATAAGAAACAACATCCAAAAGAGAGGTAAAAAAGCACTAGCGTTACCTTAAAAAGACATGTAGCAAAAGATAAGATGTACATAGTAAAAAAAACCTTATCCATGAACCAATGTAATGTATAAGTATGTAACATTTAAGTGTATAGTTAATATTTAAAAACTTTAGTACAGCCAAAGACAAGACCATGTGGTAACAGTTGTAGCGTTTGAAAAAACTCCAACATTAATTTAAAATCCCAATTCCCAAAAAAATGTCTATTTTCCAATTTATTTTGTGAAGTTCAATATCATTATAAGATCCCAAGCCGACCCTGTATACAGCCATGAAGTATTGCAGCAACATTTCAATGTGTTACAAGATTCCTGTTTATTTGAGACGCAAAAACAGAATTTGTAAGAAGTGTTGACACAAGTACAGTTCTAATGCGTAGATGAACTTTCTAGAACAAATCTTGAACTGAAAGTTGAGTTCTTGTCAACTAAGCATCCCTAAGGATCAAAATCGCTCGGTACTTCCGTGGTACTTTTCCCCGATCTGTGGCTTCAGACCGAAGCGCAGATCAGTCCGGTTTGATTTCTTCAAGCGTGAAGATCGCTTGCCGACTCACCCCAAAAGGGCGTGGTGCCTTTTGTTACCCGCCGGTAAAGGGTATAGTATGTCGTTCTGGAAGATCTAGTGTGAGGGCACGATGTTTTTTTTTACCCCGTAGTGAAGTTGGGTGCTCTTACACTGTGTTTGAGTTGTGACGCAGTACTATACGCCGGCGTGGTATGAAGTCCCTGTATCTTGTCCAAGTTCCTGTTTAAATGAAGTCTTCCGAGTCCCGATTGATGTCCTGATGTAGACATTTTGAGTTCCAGTCCCGTGATGTTTATCCAGTTGATTGCCCCGAAATAAAAAGGAAGCCATGAAGCCCACCTCAGGTCGATGACCCTGCTTGTTTGTAGATGAACCCCCTTTCCGTGTAGTTTGTGACGTGTGATAAAGGATTTTGTTTAAATATGGTATGATATATTTTTTTTAAATTTTGCAAGGATCCCAAATGGATAAATATTTTTGTTGGTAAAGAGTTTTGAAAAATAATAGTTGTTTGTGCTTTCATGATGCAACTTGTAAATTAAAATGACAGTGACTTTGACCTTTGACAGCTGCGTCAAAATTTTGTTTTGACATACACTGTCCAACAAGTTCTTTTGTCATTCTTTTGTTATGTTAAATTGAAGATTTTTTTTGTAATGTAAAAGATTTGTAGATATTTTGTCCTGTAAAATCATTTCCTGTTAAAAGTTTTTTTGTTTGTTTAAAAAAAAAACCACCGTAAAGTTTTAAATAAATGTTTGTGAAAGTGTATCTATCATCTCATTTCTGTAGCCTTTGGAAAAATTTTAACAGAAAACTAATGCAACTGTATGAAAGTTTTAGTTCAGGAGAAAAGAAAGAATATGGCATAGAAGCCAATAATAAGGAAAGATGTTGTCCCAATGTAACCCCAAAGAGGAATCAATGATGATTGTCCCCCCGATTGGTACCCGTAAGTAAGAAAGTATCCAGTAAGTACCCATAGGTGAAATAGAGGATTTATTTCAAACGGCGTCCCTTTTTGTTAAATAGTAGAAAGATCCTCTAGTCAGAGTAAGTACCCTTATGTATTTAGTTATGGTAGTGTAGTCATCTTAACACCCCTTCACCCTCCCTAACGAATCTACGACCTAGCTCCCGCACAACAAATGAGCTGCCGTCCCGCAACGAGGCTTTATGTGTCTGCTTCTTCTTCTTTAGCCCCATTCTTACCCCCCAGTATCTCTATAGATAGTCTTTCCTTGTTCCCATATGAGCAGACATGTAAAACGCTTCAACTGTCGCCCTAGAACGTGGGGCATGTCTTTTTTGCCTCCCCCTGACCCCATTAGCATGTGCCCACTACCATATCCCTTTAGCCTCCTTTCGGTTTCATTTGTACTACAACTGTTAGGCAGTGCCCGTCTTGGGTAGCCGATCTCAGTTTGTGGTGCAAGTGTTTCCGATAACATGGAAGCTCGACTCGTGTCATGTTTTGTATGCCCATTGTTACAAGTCTAGCTTGTAGACATGTTCAACTAGTAGTTAGCCTATCTACTAGTCCCCAATATCTTTAGCCACCCCCCCACTTAGTGTTACGCTTGTAATACTTGTAACGTACACCCTGAAGTTTGACCCGAGTAAATATCGCCCCAGTCTTCCCATGTAGTTTAGCCCAGATTCCTCTTGTCTTGCCCCCCCGAAACTGTTTCATGTCTTTTAGTGCCCCCGAAACTGTTTCAGTCTGTTAGTCCCCATGAAAGAGCCCATTTTTGTAGTTTTTGTTGCAAAAGTTAATAATTTTTCCAAAGAGGTGTAAGTAAGTACACATTTTGTTGTGATGTTGATTTGGTCGTGCTGTTGATTGTATGGGCATGTACCATTTCATACATCATAGTGTATTTAACTTGTAACCCCATATGTATACTGGTATTGTATGTATCGTAGAACAGAATTGTATGTTATTTTAGCGTACTAACTGTATTGTATTGATATTGTACCCATGATGAAAGCATTGATTTGAATTTTTTTGAAAATATTGATGAAATATATAGACAAACAGTTGAATAAAAAAGTAACGTAAAATTTTTTTTGAAAATTTTGATTAAAAGTAACGTTAAATATTTTGAATATTGAATCCAATTATGAAGTATAACAGTATGTTGTATTTTTTGCATGTATTCCTATAGATCAACAGTTTTTTTTACAGAATAATCGTTTTTTGTGATTTATTGATTTGGTCATTTGATTAGATGTGTAATGTTGTTGGTATGGTCCGTGTATGAGTTTAGTCCCGTATAGTCTGTGTGAGAGAAGTTACCCCTTGAGAAGTGGCCCCGTGAAGAAGTGAAGAGGGAAACCGTGGAGAGGCCCCCCACTTCTGTGTTTTTTTCAAGCAGCCAGGAGAAAAGCTGTCACTTTTAGATTTGAAGATAGCGTTCTCTGTCGACACTGTTTGAGAATAACTGTCTTGAAGTGTAGAAGTTAGCCCCTGAAAAAGCCCCCCCCTTGTCTGTGTTGCCCCTTGTTTTTTTTTTTTTTACTAATCTATCTTTGTAGGTGTCAAAAGGATGCCAGAGGTTAGTTAAAAAGAGCCCGTGAAGTAGTAGTTGAAGTCTCCCCCCCAGTGAAGTAGTTGAAGTCCCCCCGTGAATGAAGTATGTCTTTTTGTATCTGACATGTCACAAGTGTAATACTCGTGATGAAGGAAGTGTTGTTCAGCTATCTGTGAACACTTTCATTAGTAGTCGGAGCAAGAAATGTCTTATCCCGTGTGAGCTCATATAGGAACCAAATTTCAATATTGTTTGTGTTTGTAAGCCCCTGAGTATATCTAGAAGTCAAAAAGTATGTTGTTGTCTGTTTGTTTGTCTATCCCTGTTTTGTCTGGAAGTTTTAGAGCCCATTGTCTGTTGTCCCGTGTTGTCTATTAGCCTGTGTTGTCTATTAGCCCGTGTTGTCTATTAGCCCGTGTTGTCTATTAGCCCGTGTTGTCTATTAGCCTGTGTTGTCTGTTAGCCCGTGTCCGTGCTGGAGTTTGATTTTTTTTGGCGAATAGTTAGTTGACCTCTCTTCTCTTTGTTGATTGAAAGTAGGCCAAGAGCAGAAGCTGTGACAAGGCTGGTGAGGTTAGGATCTGGCCGCGTTGAGTACAGGTGAAGCTTGCTTTCGGTCGATAAATGGAAGCGGTTGTTCGTCAGAACTGTCATACTTTCCAATGTCCCTTTGGTCTTCCCCTTGCGTGTTGCTTTCACCCCCTGTTTTGAAAAAGTAGCCCCCCGTTTTGAAAAATAAAGTCCACCCCCAGTCTTGAGAAATGAAATGCCCCCAGTTTTGAAAAGTAAGTCTATCCCCAGTTTTGAAAAGTAAAGCCCAACCCCCCTGTCTTGAAAAATGAAGTCTATCCCCTGTTTCGAAAAGTGAAGTGTAGCCCTGTTTTGAAAATGAAGTCTTTCCCCAGCTTGTGATTTGAAAATGAGAGAGTTGTCTAGTGAACGTTCATGAAAGGTTCTTATGTCCTGGATTGGACTGTTGATTGAAAACGTAATGATGTAGTGTTCTCTATATCATATGTTGCGTTCATTTCCCTTAGTCTTGTTTAAAAAGTTTGATATCCTGTTTGAACCCAGTATACTAGTCTTTTTGGTCTTTTGTTGTTGTCACACATACCCCCTCCCCCTTGTTAGTCTTGTTTTGATTTTAGCCCTTGTTGTTGTCATATACCCCTTTGTCTAGCCCTGTCTTGTTTGAATGAGTTGTTGAAGTAAGTTGTTGGTGAGATTTTGTCTCACTGAGGTGTTTAGACTGGATTGTCTAAATCCTCGTTTTGCAGAACCGTTGCCGAAATGTCCCGTGAAACTCGCTAGGTGTTAGCAGAGTTTGGGCAGATGTTTATCTGTCAAACATCAACTTTTTAGTTTTTGTGAACCGCTCGCGGTTAGGCAACGAGGTGACAAGGCTGTGTCTGCCCTGGTATGTCACTTGTGTTACTGCTGTGGATGTCAGCGAGGTCCACACAGGGCACAAGTTTAGTTTCTTTCCCAAGGCACAGAAACTCTTGTCACCTACAGTTCTTTGTAGAGTCAAGAAACATTTAAGTCTACTCGACTTTAAAGAGTCTGGCGATTGATGGCACGCTAGCCCAATCCCTAACGACTTTTTTGTTTTGTTTAATCCCCACTAGCCATTATCTAAATATTTTGATATTGTTGTCCTGTCACACCTAAGATGTCCATGTTGGATTTTTTTCTGTTTGTTATCGAAAACTGGATAATCTTATCCAGGTTTCTCTTTTGCGCGGAGGCTTTGTAGCGTTTGAAAAAACTCCAACATTAATTTAAAATCCCAATTCCCAAAAAAATGTCTATTTTCCAATTTATTTTGTGAAGTTCAATATCATTATAAGATCCCAAGCCGACCCTGTATACAGCCATGAAGTATTGCAGCAACATTTCAATGTGTTACAAGATTCCTGTTTATTTGAGACGCAAAAACAGAATTTGTAAGAAGTGTTGACACAAGTACAGTTCTAATGCGTAGATGAACTTTCTAGAACAAATCTTGAACTGAAAGTTGAGTTCTTGTCAACTAAGCATCCCTAAGGATCAAAATCGCTCGGTACTTCCGTGGTACTTTTCCCCGATCTGTGGCTTCAGACCGAAGCGCAGATCAGTCCGGTTTGATTTCTTCAAGCGTGAAGATCGCTTGCCGACTCACCCCAAAAGGGCGTGGTGCCTTTTGTTACCCGCCGGTAAAGGGTATAGTATGTCGTTCTGGAAGATCTAGTGTGAGGGCACGATGTTTTTTTTTACCCCGTAGTGAAGTTGGGTGCTCTTACACTGTGTTTGAGTTGTGACGCAGTACTATACGCCGGCGTGGTATGAAGTCCCTGTATCTTGTCCAAGTTCCTGTTTAAATGAAGTCTTCCGAGTCCCGATTGATGTCCTGATGTAGACATTTTGAGTTCCAGTCCCGTGATGTTTATCCAGTTGATTGCCCCGAAATAAAAAGGAAGCCATGAAGCCCACCTCAGGTCGATGACCCTGCTTGTTTGTAGATGAACCCCCTTTCCGTGTAGTTTGTGACGTGTGATAAAGGATTTTGTTTAAATATGGTATGATATATTTTTTTTAAATTTTGCAAGGATCCCAAATGGATAAATATTTTTGTTGGTAAAGAGTTTTGAAAAATAATAGTTGTTTGTGCTTTCATGATGCAACTTGTAAATTAAAATGACAGTGACTTTGACCTTTGACAGCTGCGTCAAAATTTTGTTTTGACATACACTGTCCAACAAGTTCTTTTGTCATTCTTTTGTTATGTTAAATTGAAGATTTTTTTTGTAATGTAAAAGATTTGTAGATATTTTGTCCTGTAAAATCATTTCCTGTTAAAAGTTTTTTTGTTTGTTTAAAAAAAAAACCACCGTAAAGTTTTAAATAAATGTTTGTGAAAGTGTATCTATCATCTCATTTCTGTAGCCTTTGGAAAAATTTTAACAGAAAACTAATGCAACTGTATGAAAGTTTTAGTTCAGGAGAAAAGAAAGAATATGGCATAGAAGCCAATAATAAGGAAAGATGTTGTCCCAATGTAACCCCAAAGAGGAATCAATGATGATTGTCCCCCCGATTGGTACCCGTAAGTAAGAAAGTATCCAGTAAGTACCCATAGGTGAAATAGAGGATTTATTTCAAACGGCGTCCCTTTTTGTTAAATAGTAGAAAGATCCTCTAGTCAGAGTAAGTACCCTTATGTATTTAGTTATGGTAGTGTAGTCATCTTAACACCCCTTCACCCTCCCTAACGAATCTACGACCTAGCTCCCGCACAACAAATGAGCTGCCGTCCCGCAACGAGGCTTTATGTGTCTGCTTCTTCTTCTTTAGCCCCATTCTTACCCCCCAGTATCTCTATAGATAGTCTTTCCTTGTTCCCATATGAGCAGACATGTTAAACGCTTCACAGTCACATATAAAAAACAAGTGGAAAAAAGCTGGCTTGCTTTTTTTTCCAAAGTCAAGAATGAACCAAGAAAAAACCAGATTCACACTTCCAAAAATTTAGTAGTGTTTAAGCATACTTCATTTTAACCTTAGGCAACATCATTAAATGAATATAGTGCTAATATGCAACTTCGAAAATTTAAAGTTGAATAGTTACCAGCAGGTCATCCTAGCCCAACGGACACACAAAAGAAAATGGAGTTTGAATTATCAGGTGTAAACTGACATCTCGCCAAGAGGCAGGCAACCTTTAAAAAATTTTATAACAAAGAGTGACTGACAACTGCAGCGCAGCGCGGTAAAATTTAAATTGATGTATTTAAAACAGTTATAAAAGTGTTTAAAAAGTGAAAGTAATATCAAGAAGTAATCAAGGGATGTACCTTATACCTCGTAGACAAGAATCACAGTTTATTTTAATTTATTTAGATTTTCAAGTTCCTTTTGTTAAACGTTATGTGGACGACCTATTACTAGCCTTACCACCAGACAAGACTCAGGCCACCTTGTCCATCTTCAATGGGTTTGATCCTCACTTGCAGTTCACATGTGAACTCGAGGACCCCAACAACCAGAGTATCCCCTTCTTGGACATGCGTGTCACTAGAAGTGGAGATAACACACTCTGTACAAGCTGGTATAGGAAACCAATGGCCTCTAATAGGTTTCTCAACTACCATTCTTGTCATCCTTTTAAATATAAAATAAATCTTATTAAAGCTTTAAGCTGCAGGCTACATAGGTTGACACATCCGGTTAATCGAAGGGAATCCCTTCTGTTACTCAGAAGTATATTGGTAGCTAATTCCTACCCTTCATCCCTTATCAATAAATTTCTTTTTTCCCAAAGTTACGGTTCTTCTCTGAACGACATACCCAATGGTGACCAACTTAGATCAATATCGAATAATACTGTTAACATCACAATTCTGCCTACTACTAATCTTGGGACTCCTGTTTCCCAGTTTTCTTCACTTCCTTATTTTCCTCAGGTTACTGATAAACTTATTAAACTATATAAAAATAATAATATTCCTGTTAAGATTGCAATTAAGAACGCAAGATCAGTCAGAAATTTGTTCTCTAAGACTAAAACACCCTTGTCCCCTTTGGAACAGGTTAATGTGGTCTACCACATACCTTGTGCTGAATGTGACGCATGTTATGTAGGGCAAACAAAGCGAGCTTTAAAATCACGTTTAATTTCACACCGTAGTGATATCAATTTGAAAAAACCAACTTGTGCCTTAGCCCAACATGCAATAGATACAAAACATAAGGTGGACTTTGATGAAGCCAAGATCCTTTGCAATGAACGCAACCTGTCGAAAAGACAGTTCTTAGAGATGTGTTTCATATTAAAAACCTCTAATGTACTTAACAAGAGAACTGACATCAGTAACTTGAGTCAAATATACCATGTATTGATTTTGCAGAATTAGTTGGTATTATTACACTCAAATTATTATATTGTAAAAAAGTTTTTGTGGTTTTCAGGCTTTTCCCACTTCTTTTAATATTGATCTTGCGGAATCAGTAGATGTTATTACACTTAAATTATTTTATTGTAAAAAAGTTTTTGGTGGTTTTTTCAAGCTTTTCCCACTTTTTTTTTTGATAATAACAGTTACTTAATAGATTGAACAATTTAAAATTTTCCATAGGATAAAATTTTGCATTATTGATATTAATTATAAATTACAATTTGCTAAACTGATTTATAAATTTTCTTAAATTATTGCATATTTTTTCTTGCATTTTGAGCTGCGATATATGGGAGTTATACTATTGTACTATCTTATATATTCGTTGGTAGCTGGATGACCAGTACTAACGTAGGCACTTTTCCATATAATTGTGTGAAGTGCCCTCACTTGTTTAAAATAAACTGTGATTCTTGTCTACGAGGTATAAGGTACATCCCTTGATTACTTCTTGATATTACTTTCACTTTTTAAACACTTTTATAACTGTTTTAAATACATCAATTTAAATTTTACCGCGCTGCGCTGCAGTTGTCAGTCACTCTTTGTTATAAAATTTTTTAAAGGTTGCCTGCCTCTTGGCGAGATGTCAGTTTACACCTGATAATTCAAACTCCATTTTCTTTTGTGTGTCCGTTGGGCTAGGATGACCTGCTGGTAACTATTCAACTTTAAATTTTCGAAGTTGCATATTAGCACTATATTCATTTAATGATGTTGCCTAAGGTTAAAATGAAGTATGCTTAAACACTACTAAATTTTTGGAAGTGTGAATCTGGTTTTTTCTTGGTTCATTCTTGACTTTGGAAAAAAAAGCAAGCCAGCTTTTTTCCACTTGTTTTTTATATGTGACTGTTACCACATGGTCTTGTCTTTGGCTGTACTAAAGTTTTTAAATATTAACTATACACTTAAATGTTACATACTTATACATTACATTGGTTCATGGATAAGGTTTTTTTTACTATGTACATCTTATCTTTTGCTACATGTCTTTTTAAGGTAACGCTAGTGCTTTTTTACCTCTCTTTTGGATGTTGTTTCTTATAACACTCTTTTTGTAGATGAACTGATGATGTCTACTGAGCAGTAGACGAAACGTCTTCAATAAATAGATGAAGTAGCTGAATTCTTTGTCTCTTTTTTCACCCACTTGACCGATAAAACCCTACACTTACGAGTGCTCCTTTGTTATATATATATATATATATATATATATATATAATCGGTTTAAAACGTCCTCCGACGTCTTCCGATGCCCAATCTCCATGCATCTCTATCTTCCCAAAGGTCTTCGTCTAAACCTCTCTCTCGGATCTCTCTGTCTATTCCTTCTCTCCAGCTCTTTCTGGGTCGGCCTCTTTTTCTCTTACCATGTGGTGACCAATCTAGAATCTGTTTTGGCAGACGGTGTTCTGGCATTCTCTGCACATGTCCATACCACTTTAGTTGTTGTACTCTTATATCTTCGACAATCGTATGTGTGACTCCCATAATCTCTCGTATACGTTCGTTATTAATTCTTTCGAGTTTTGATTTTCCTGCGGCACGTCTCCAGTAGTCCATCTCCGTGGCTTGTAGTGTTCTTTCAGTAGTTGTCTTTAACTGCCACACGTCACTTCCATACATTACTATGCTCTTTATAATAGTGTTGTATATTCGATGTTTATTTTTTTTGGATATATGTTGATCCCAAATAATACTATTTAGTTGAGATATGGCCCTTCTACCTTGAGTGTTTCGTTTTTTTATAGCCTGATCTGATTTGCCGTCGTCCGTGATTTCTACTCCTAAATAAGAATATTTATTGTTGTACTTAATGTGTTGTCCGTCGTTTAAAACTAGATTCTGTTCGTTGCCACCGATGTTCATGTACATTGTTTTCTCTATGTTAACTTCTAATCCCCATTTTTTGTACTCTTCGATTAATTTCCGAGTCATGTATTCCAGATCGTCATAATCGTTGGCAATCACAATTTGATCATCAGCAAAACATAGAGTGTACAGGTTGTTATTATTTAATTGTATACCCATGCCGCTGCACTTCCGCTTCCAAAGTTTTAATGCTTGTTCCAGATATATTTTGAAAAGTGTCGGCGATAGGCAGCATCCCTGCTTCAGTCCTTTGTCTACTACAAAACCTTTGGAAACATTCGTTCCTATTTTAACTTTGGCGTTGGCGTTATCATATAGTTTTTCCACTGCTGTTATGAGATTTGAGTTGATGTTCGTTTGTCTTAGAGTGTTCCATAACTTGTTTTGGGGGATGCTATCGTAGGCCTTTTTTAGATCAACAAACAAAAAGTGGACTTCTTGATCTACAGCAACCTTTTTTTCTATAAGTTGAGTGATACAAAAAAGGTGGTCTATGGTCGATCTACCAGCTCTAAAACCCACCTGTTCTTCTGCCTCCATGTCAGTGTATTCTCTTTCTATTCTATTTTTGATCATTTTCCCATAGATTTTACTAATGGTACTAGTAACTGCTATTCCACGGTAATTGTCGCAGTTTTGTTTGTTTCCTTTTTTATGTAAAGTTGAAATGGTAGAGGTTTTAAATTCAGCTGGAACCTCTACTTTGTTTATGCAGTTTTGAAAGAGTATTGTCAGGTGTTCATATAGTTTTTCAGTTCCATATTTTATTAGTTCTGAGGGTATATTGCCAGGTCCAGGTGCTTTTTTGTTTTTGAGTGAAGTACAGATATCCTTTACTTCCTTTTTCGTGATTCTTATAGGAGATGCTTCGACGCGTATGTTTTGGTTATTTTCTTTTATTTTGAATTCTCTTCGATCTTCTTGCAACAGTTTACTGAAGTACATGTCCCATGTTTCTAACGAAATTGGTGAGATTAAATCTTTTTTCTTGTCGTTGGTCCTAAGAGATTTAATAAGTTTCCAGCTTTCTGTACTTCTGGTTCCTCCTATATACGTATTTATTTTTTGACAGTTTTGATCCCAGGATTCATTTTTCTTCTGTCTTATCATTTGTCTTACCTTTGCTTGATGGTTTTTGTAATTAGACCAATTGGTATCTGTTTTTGCACTTAAATATTGTTCATACTTTTGTTTCTTTTGTTTTATCGCTGTGTCTATTTCTTCATCCCACCAGTATGGAGTATTTTTGTTTTTCTTTTCGTAATATCCAAGGGCTTCTTTTGCTGCAGAGTGAATACTTTCTTTAATGTAATTGTAGTGGTCTTCGATGTTATTGAAATTTATGTTTTCAAGCTTCTCGTTCAGTCTGTTTTGATACAATATTATACAATAAACTCGAAAAGTATTGATCTGATGAAAAAACTCTATAGAACAAAAGTTGCTTAAAATTAGTAATTTTATCTATATCGGAGCTTATCTTGGACATATATTTTTTCACCCCCGAGATGGGGTGAAACTCGCCCTTAAGGCAAAAGCACAGATCGGCACAATATCACTTTTTTTCTTTGACATGTTAGTTATGCGTGTGCCAAATTTCATGTCAATCCAATCGGTTCTTTAAAATTTACAGCAAAAACCGTGAAAGAATGTACTAAATGTATGTATTTGTCTTGACTCTATTCTACTTCTGTTTGTCCTTCTAAATATCATCTAAAAAATTAGACTTACCTTATTGATATGCATATGCATACACTGATCTACTACAACAATAAGCTTTGTAGTAATGTTTTAGCTATTTGTGAAGCAAAACAATGTTTTAGCTATTTGTGAGAATATCTGGTAGGTATAGTTGTTGTTAATAATTCGAAAAATGGACGGAAAATTGTATAGTATTAAAAATGGCAGCCAATGAACATACTTTCATATCTGTTAAATAATGGACTTTCGTGTTTACGTGTACATCTTATTTATACAGGATGAGATGATATACCAGTTTAATTGTACTGTAGAATGTGCAGTAGTGATAATAAAAAAATTGCGGAACATTACACTTTTACGATTGCCAAATTATTATTTTTACGATTGCCAAAATTTAGCACACGCTTAAGTCGTATTATAAAGGTTTTCTAGGCAGAATCCGAAGGTTAAAGTTGTGTTTTAAGGGGTCGAAAAAATTTAAAGGAAATACTCCATTGTTTGCACTTTTTTCCCAATTATTGCTATTGTTAAACAATAAACATTAAAAAAAGAGAAAATTAGAGAGAGAGAGAGAGAAAATAGGTGACTATCTATTGCCTGAGCTTTTTACAAATTTATTAGGCATACAGGCCGATAAATAACGGACAATTGGAGAATCTACAATATACATTCATCACCTGCCCGTTTATCTAGATAAAATTCTAACAGAATTCAGCTTCCTTAGTACTCAAATATGAGTAAAATAAAATAAGGAAAGACAGCTTTACATTTAATTCGATCGGGAGCCACCACCATCGGCTGACCTAGGTTTCTACTTTTCAGTGTCTTCAGAGGCGCCTGGGTTGTATCTCGAAGCGAACTAATTCTGGCTGTCCCACTAGACAAAATAATAAAATATTCATGATGAATCACTCACGTTAAATATAACATAAAGTTATCCAGTAGTTAAGTTATAATCCTCGAATTGGTGTGATGTATCATATTCAACTTAACTATTTATGTTATTTCTTGACAGTTCTTGAGTTATCTGATATAGTTATCAATTGTCACTTTATAACGCGACGTTAAACCCCTAAGTTATGAGATAACTCTGTAGTTATGTTAAGGCTTGTAGGGTTAGGTTTATATTTTGACTTGTTTTTAGACAGAAATAAAGTAAATTTAGAAGCTAATAATTTAATAATAATTAAGAATAGAATGGTAATACAATTTTAAAAATTATACAAAAATCAAATCGAAATATATAAGTTGAAATTTTATTAACATAGGGCTTTTATTTTAAGTACGTAGGTAAGTAGGTACTGTTCTTTTTAGCCAGAGTTACCAGATGAGATTTTATAAATCCCCCACTTAAAAACTGAAATTCCCTCAAATTGAAGCTCAAATCCCCCAAATTTAAATTTTTGCCGCATTTTAATAAATTAGTAGTCAAATGAAGAGAACAGTAAACCAAAATTATACTACTTATCAACGAGGGCCCTGGAAATAATTCATAGTTCCTATCGTCTTCGATTATATGGAAGTATAATATACAGTTCTATGTACATTCGCAAATTTATTTTACCATGACCCCTTAAAATCCTCCTTAATTTTCCACCCCCAAAAAATCCCACTACAATTTCTGCTTCGAAAAATTTCCCTAGACGCTTTCAAATTACCCCAAAATTGTGGGAAAATACACCAATCTGGCAACCCTGTTTCTATCTACTTTTGATACACCACCGAACCCGAACAGCTATTTGCTGTTCGACACTGTTCGGTCATCTACCCATCCTGTAGCATGTTCCGAACAATCTCTCGCACTCACTCCAACTTGTACTATTTCTACATAAGGTTCTCCTTGTTACTTCAAACTTTGTTACTCAAATGTTATTTCTCTTTTAACGTTTAAGAAATAACTATCTCATAACGGTGACGGATACGTCACACCGAATTTACGTAAATAGTTATGGGCATAGTTATCCCTGAGAGTTATCTTATAGGGGAGTGCATATAGATTTTCACTTCGGAAAAAATCAAACAAGATAGTTCTACTCATACAACATATCAAAAAGTTCTACTCGAGAAGTGGGTGCTTCATTTTTTATTAAACAAATGAAATAAGAAATTAGATGTTTTTTTAAATAACTCCGAAAATATAAATTTTAGAAAAAAACTGACTTGACTATTGAAAAATTCAGAAAATTTTCCAAAAAAACCTTATATACAGAATTTTCTAAAATTAAATCTGTATCTTCTATAATTTTTTATTTATAACGCTAAAGTCACCCTTCTCACAAACATTGGCGCCCTGTAAACTAGCGTACGGCGAAGTGCACGGTTGAGTTATTGTAATGTAATTCTTTAACTAATGGATGAAATGAAATTTTACAAACTAAACATGAAAGAAAAATAATTAAGCTATCTTATGGTTATAATAGAAAGAAATAAAATGTATGGGCATAAGTACGGTGTGGGCCGAAAATGAGCCTTACATGAATTTTATTTAAAAATTATTTAAAAATGTGTAACTAATACAATTTTTCTTATAAAACTCTCAATTTTGCACAACTTAACTTTCAAGCATCTTACTAAATGATGTTTTATTAAAAAAAATCTCAAAAATTTAATTCAAATGATATGACGTCTCAAAAAATGTAATTTTTGAAATCTTCGTAGTTTTATAGAATTACCACCATTTTAAGAAGGTATTACTCAAGTCTGAACAGATTTGTTACAGTTTTATAAGTGCTTTTGTAAAGCTTGGGATGTAGTCTTTAAAATGCACTAAGTTATTTTACTTTAAAGATGAAATACACTAGGTATTCCTTTTTGAGAAAATTAAGAAAGATATCAAAAATGTAATACAAAAACCGAAAATTACCAGCTAAAAAAATGTTTATACAAAGTGATCAACACTTTTTTCTGTAAAACTTACCTAAAATACATTTAATAATAAGCTTCAACAATAATAAATGTTCAGCAAAAATAATTTTTTTTAGCTCTTATACAGTATGTCTGCGTAACTTGGAACCTATTGATAACTTTTTTATTATCAGTTTTACGAATAAAAGTTATTCTTTATAAAATACTCTGCATCGTATATAATCCAAGATGCAATCCTCAAATATCAAATTTAATTAATTTTATACAAGGTATGTCAAAAATTATGAATTTCACTCAAGAGTAAAGTACCTTTACATTTCACAATATTGAAAATTATTATTAAGAAAAGTTGTTTGGAGTTAAAAAATTTGTTTAAGTGTCAATTACATCCTTCTAATTAAAATATTGTGAATAATAAAGGCACGTAACTCTTAAGAAAAATTCATATTTTTACATACCTCGTATAAAATTAAAAAAGTTTGATATCTGATGGTTGTATCTTATATTTTAGACCAGGGAGAGCATTTTATGAAGAATAACTTTTTTTCGTAAAAGTGATAATAAAATAGTTATCATAATTGTAATAACATGATGATGAGTATCCGTAATTTGAGAAAAAATTGAAAAAATTTTTTTCGATTAGAATGATGTAATTGTATATTTAAACATAGTTTTTAATTTCAAACAACTTTTCATAATATCATTTTTTGATATTCTGGAATATAAAGGTACTTTACTCTTTAACGAAATTCATATTTTTGACATAACTCGTATAAAATTGATAAAATTTGATATCTGATGGTTAAGTTTTAGATTTTTGACTATCCAGAGCATTTTATGAAGAATAACTTTTTTTTGTAAAAGTGATAATAAAAAAATTTTCCATGTGGTTCCTAGCTACGCATACATTTTGTATAAGAGCTTCTGTATAAGAATTTTCAAATTGCAATGCCATATTCGGATTCAGCACAATCAAAAACAAAATAGAAACATATTTGATCAAAGTAAAATGATGAATTTACCGATATTTTTAAAATTATTTATACAAAATAATTGTTATTGTTTAAACAATTACAGACAGTCTAGATGGTTTGCAAAGAATAATGTCGCGCATATCAGATATAAGTAGAGAATACGGACTTGATCTCAATACGAAAAAAACAAAGTATATGGTAGTCAGTAAGCGCGAAATATTAAATACACAGCTTTTGGTTAACCAACAACTAATTGACAGGGTCGACAGCTACGCATACCTTGGTACCAACATAAACAGCCAGTGGGACCACTCAAGTGAAATAAAACAACGCATAGGAAAAGCGAGATCAGCGTTCATAATGATGAAGTCTCTTTTCAGAAGCCACGATTTACCTCTTGCTACCAAAATCTCTATCATCAGATGCTATGTATTTTCTACGTTATTATACGGAGTAGAGGCCTGGACACTTTCCGAGGCTTCTTTGAGAAAACTCGAGGCATTTGAGATGTGGTGTTACAGGCGCATTTTGAGAATTTCGTGGGTGGATCGTGTGACTAATATTGAGGTTCTACGTAGAATAGGCAAGGAATGCGAGATTATTAACATAATCAAAGAGCGCAAACTAGAATATCTTGGCCATGTTATGAGGAATGAACAGAGATATGGCTTGTTGCAACTCATTCTTCAAGGCAAGGTATTTGGAAAGAGAGGACCAGGGAGAAGAAGAATATCTTGGCTTCAAAACCTGAGAAAGTGGTTTAATACATCGACAACCGGACTATTCAGAATAGCAGCAAGCAAAGTTAGGATAGCCATGCTGGTCGCCAACATCCGGAACGGATAGGCACCTTAAGAAGAAGAAGAAACAATTACAATTAGCGGCCAAATCTGCGAGTAGAACTTTTTACTTTAACAAGTATATAAACTAACAAAAAAAGTTTTAGAAAAATATAAGCTTGTTTGAATTTTTCCGAAACAATGCATGTTTTCGTTCTAATTGCACTCCCCTATTATAATCAACAGGAGCAGATCTGTCTGATATTACTTTTGAAAATATAGACAACCTTATCTGTATTTTCAATTTCACTTTAAGACACGTTAGTGGACCCTCATCCATTTAGCCTGAGATTTCATGACAAAAAAATAAATCAATTTATATTTATAGTAATTTGTAAATTGGTAATCCAAAAACATAATCTATACATACCCTGTAAGTTACTGCATGAATTAGTAACCACAATTAAATGCCCTTTCTGTTAATTATTTTTATATTTAGTTTTCAAACTTAAAAACCTAATTTCTCAAAACTTGTTTTTTTGAAACCTTGTCCTTTTAGCCCTGAGCTCTTCAATTTATAAGGCAAGGAGACGACGAATAAAGAAGACGAAAGGAACTCTACAATATGCAGTCACATTCAATATATTTGTCTAGGAAAAATTCCAACGAAAGATGGTCCCGTGTAATCAAGATATGATTTTATTTCAGTTTTTGTTAACATAACTCTAATTGTATGCTGAGCTGTGTCACCTTGTATAAGTTAATCAAAATTAAATAACTCTACAAGGTCATATTGTTACATTAACTAATGAAAAGAATTGTCGGTGTAGATTAATGTTATTATGCTTTCAGCTATAATAATTGCACCTATAATAACTGCTGAGTTTAAATGTTTTTTTTTTCTGTTAAATACACAGTATTTATGTATTTACGTTATTTTTTGCCTTTTTTAGTGAAATGTGCAATATATCTACATGGTTGCAATAACTAACACATCTAGGACCTATAACAAACTGTAAACACATTAATTCCATTAAAAATCAGTCCAGTAAAAATCCTGTCTCCTAGATTTCTGCATCTAAAATAGTCTACATACAACCCACGAAGCATCATTAACTGCAAAACATACTTTGGTGCAGATTGTGGAAGTAATCATCACCTTCTAACATTGAGCCTTAGAATAAATTTCTGATGGACACCAAAATACATTAGGCCATAGATAAAGAATATAATATATACTACTCAACATTAGACTATAATACATCCAACTCCCACAGAAAACTGGAAGCACGTTGCCACTAACGCCTCTGCCGGCTTGAGTTGAACTACGTTTTCTCAACGTAAACATACTTTAATTTTGTTAATTTTTGGATAATTAATTAGCTAATCTTGGTAAATTGTGTTTGTATTTTTACACAAAATGTCTTATAAAATACCTAGGATGGCAACAAAATTAAGAAAAAAGTGTATTACTTTGCTTCAATTCACCCCGATGAGAGGGCGTTTAGCTGCAATTTCTTTTTACAAGAAGGCTAACCCGAGACTGTATAGGAAATTTATTTTCTATTATTAGGGCTAAGGATACACCTGATAGTGTGAAATTTAGGTATAACTTATTATGAAGGGAGCTTCAGATAAAATTAATGATATATTTATAAAAGGTATTTTCAAAATTATATACAAGAGAGTGTTTAAAATGTTAAATATAATTTAAAATTAAAATGTTACTTACAAGAAACTCTCCAAATGTACCTACAAATTGTCGCAAAACTTTTATGGATAAATATTTTGATCTTTTAATAAAAGCGTATGTAAATAAAATTACCGATAGTAAAAAGGAAAAATTATGTAAATTAAAAAGTAACAAGTTGAAAATGCGAGCATTATCATAACGAAAACTTTGTTTATATACGTATTTAAATTCATAATATAGAAAATTGCTATTACGAAAAGCTGTTTAGAATTAAAAATTATGTTTTAATCTGCAAGTATATCATTCTAATTTAAATATTGTGAACTATAAAGATACTTTACTCGAAATTCGTATTTTTTACATACCTCGTATAAAATTAATAAAATTTGATTCATGATGGTTGGATCATAAATCTTAGACCAAGAAGAGATTTTTATGAAGAATAACTTTTCTTCGTCAAATTAAAAATACAAGAGTTATAAATGAAAATGATGTTGGTATCCATAATTTGAGAAAATTCGTCAAATATTTTTTTCCATTAGAAGGATGTAATTTCATATATCAGAACATACTTTTTTATTCCAAACCATATTTTAAATAACAATTTTCCAATATTGTAAAATAAATAATACATACATGATAAAGATACTTTTTACTGATGAACTTGACTTGGATCAACAGACCGAACGAGTCTCGTGAATTCCACGGGTCTGCGCCACGCTTCACGCAACCGTATTTGCGTACTTGTGTTTTGAGTTGTGTGGTCGTACCAAATTTAAATATAATCGTTTCTACAAGGTTTCTACTGATTCATTATTAATAGTATATGTATTACTGCTTTCAAAATACATATACTCAAATTGTATTTTTATATATTTATTACACATATTATTTTATATAATAATTAAATTCACTATAAAATGTCATTTATATTTTATTAATAGCTTTAATAATTTAAAATTTAGTTTGACATTCACGACACGAAGTGTCAAACTCAAATGTAAATAACCTAATATTATGCTTCTTCTTCCTTTATTGGGTTATATCCCTCGGGATAATTCGCCCAGCTTACACCAGGGAAATACTCTTGTCTTGCTCTGGGCAGTCGAATATTTCCAAATATATATGTTAAAGCCTCAATTTTTTTAAATATATATTAGCAGAAACATCTTCGTATAGGGCCAGACAGTCCCTACAGGAAAGGCAATATTATACCATAAGGGTTAAGACTTTTATCATTTGGAGGTCCAATATCTTTTTATACCTTTATCTTCTTAATTTTTTTAATTCAAATTTGGGAATTGATTAATTTATAAATTAAGTTTGGCTAAGTTAAGGAATTTAAGGATCAGGTTAATCCTATGTGGATTAAGGTTGGACATAAGTAGGCAAATTTCAATGGGAGTAGGGATATTTGTCTTGGCTAATTCTTTATATAGGTCAAAATTGGGTGACATATTTATAGGGCACTCAAAAATCAGATGATTTAAGGACCCAACTCGGCCACAGTCACAATATGGGTCATCTTTTACTCCTATCCTGAATAGGTGAACTGGAGTAGCACAATGACCTGTCCTCATTCTAATAATGGTGGTTATATGTCTTCTGTCTTGGTATGCAAAATTGTGGTACCAGGGGAGTTTATCTATCTGACCTACAATTTTAGAGTAAAATGAATTATTTCGATTTTTCCCCTGCCATTCTTGCTTCCACCGATTCCAGATGGAATGCTTGATGTCTGGTAGAAAGTTGGAATAGTGAAGAGTGATACCAGCAGCTACATTTAAGGTTCTACCTATATTAGCTAGTTTATCAGCCACCATGTTCCCTTTAATATTCGAATGTCCTGGAATCCATGCCAGACTAATATTAACGTTATTTTCTTTCGCTTCAATGATGCCTCTCTTGGTCATGAACGATGAATGTTCTGTTTCCATAGAATAGGTTGATCTGCCTATTTTCTGTAAGGCACTTTTAGAGTCCGAGCAGATGATTGCTTGTTTAATCCCATTTTTCAAAATAATTTGGAGGGCATGATTAATTGCGACAATCTCAGCCGTACATATTTGGGTATACTTAGGTAGTTTACTGGTATAAGAATAGTTGATCTCTCGGCTAAAGACACCAAAGCCTGCTGATCCTTCATCATCAACCGAGCCGTCGGTGAAGAATTTGGTGTGACTAGGTTTATTTAGAATTATTTTTTGGAGTTGAACTGAGGCAAGTTCATCTGAACGATTAGATTGAATATTTATGATTGGAATTGTTGATAATTGATGGTCTAGTTCAAAGTTATGGCATGGGTATAAGTCACTTAAATATAAGTTGGGATAAGTACTTTTAAATTTGTTTTTTAAAAGCACTAGAAATGGAATACTTCTGTTTTTCCAATGATTTTGGTTCCTTTGAATTGCCAAGTCTAACAGGTCGAGAGCGGAAATAATTGGGTTGCCAATTAACATTAAAGTTTTTAATATAAATTTAGAGCTAAGCCATTCCCATCTAGATTTAAGCGAGATCTGACCACTTTCACTTAAGAGAGCATGAATTGGGGTAGATTTCATGCATCCAGTTATAATTCGGATACTTTTGTATTTTAGTTTCTCCAATCTTTTAATTAAGGAAGTTGGACAATCGAAAATTACCTGGCAGCCATAGTCCAGATGGCTCTGAATCAGACCATTGTGTACAATTTGTAAGGTTTTTGGATCACTTCCCCAATAAGTCCCACATACGTGGGATATATAGTAATAAGTCTCATCACATTCAGGACACGATTTACTTTTAGTTCTATTGAGTTTACATATGAATTCCACTTTACGTTTTTTTGAATATTTACCCCCAGGTATTTGACTGAATCCACCCAACCAATATTCTGGTTACAAAATATTACGTTAGGGGGAGAGATTTTCGTGTTTCCTTTTGTAAATAATATTGCAGAAGATTTGTTCTTAGACAGATTTAAATTGTGGTCTAGCAACCATGATTCCATCTGAATCAATAATTTATTTACATTAATTACCAATTCATTAATATCACTCCCTCTAATCAGAAGAACCAAATCGTCTGCATACTGAATTAGTTTGCATGAAGAGGGGATTAAATTATACAGGGAAAGACAATATAGGTTGAAGAGGATAGGGCTTAATGGGGAACCTTGAGGTAGTCCCAGACTTGATTTTCTTGGGCCATGGGTTTGTCCCAGTTTGTCTTTGACAAATAGCTCTCTATCATTTAGAAGGCAGAAAATCAAATTAGCCAGTTGGGTTGGAATGTTATACTTTAATAATTTGGAATACAAGAGTGATATATTGACATTATCATAAGCAGAAGAGATATCTAGAAATATGCCAATAGTGTATTGATTTTGAGCGAAGCCTATTTGAATTGTTGAGGTGAGGTATGTAAGGCATTCCGTACAACCTCTACCCCTTCTAAATCCTAGTTGTAGTGGATTAAAAATCTTATTATGTTCCACAATCCACTCTATTCTATTCTTTATAAGAGTTTCGAGCATTTTGCCTACACATGAAGAAAGAGCTATTGGTCTAAAGTTTAACGGATTATTACAATCTTTATCTTTTTTGATTATAGGTAAAATTACTGATTGTTTCCACTGAACAGGAACTATACCCGTTCTAAGACTTTCATTGAAAAGTTGAATTAATAACAAAGATCCAACAACGGGAAGATTTTTTAACATTGAGTAGGAAATCTGATCCAAACCAGGAGCCGAGTCAGATTTAATTGAGAGGGAGTTCTGATACTCGTCGAGAGCAAATGGCGGTTCTAGGGCTTGAGGAGATCTAACCAATACTTTATTGACAGCGGAAAGGGGGGTTAAGCAACATAGAATTTCGTGGGATATAGGAGTAGAGGGCAATTGTGTATATATTGAAGGTTTCGAAGCCGATACCTTATTAATTTTCTCCCACACAACTTTTAGAGGAGTGTTTCTATTTAATTTACTGCAAAATAGTCTGAAACTATTTTTACGTTTTGATTTTAGGAATTTTCTTGATTTGGCTATATTCTTTTTAGCCTCGATATAGTTTTCCATTGAGGGGATATTTTTAAATTTTTTTAAGGCAGACACTCTCGCAGAGACGACTTCAGCCAGGCGCGGATCCAAGGGGGGTCAATGGGGTCAATTTCCCCCTCCTTGAGACCTCGCCTGGTGTCTACTGACAGTTTTTTTTTAAGAAAGAGATAATTACGATTGAAAATAAATAGTGAGTTTTGTGTCCTGTTGATAACTGAATAACTGAAACATAACACAGAATTCCTTGCTTGCTTTGCCTTTTACGACATCACGTACAGAACGATCATTTTCTGCTTTTAAACGTCTTAAAACTTGGCTTAGAAACAAAATGAGTCAGGATCGATTGTTACTGTTAGGTCTATCTTTACTCCATGTTCATTTTGATTTAAAATTAATATAGAAATTAAATAAAATTGATTATATAAAATTAACGATCGTTTTCTGATTTCAAACGCCTTAAAACTTGACTTAGTAACAAAAGGAGTCATAATCGATTGTTAGGTCTAGCTTTACTCCATGTTCATTTTGATTTAAAATTAATATAGAAAATAGTACCTATTAATAAATTTGTGTGATTTATTTATGTGATATATTTCGAGCGATATGTACTGCGTTTTCGTCTAATAGTGATTAAATAACAAATATAGTTGGTTTTTATGGTACTACTGATAAACTATAAGTTTTACTATCTTTTAGAAAATGATTATTACATGTTATTAAGGTCACTTTAAATAAATTTACAAACTTTGGATGTATGTCCATTTTAATTAAGTATATTTTAACAAAGCAGAGTTAGTTAAATCTATTTGATCATTTACTAAAAACCCTTCGAATAAAAGCCGCTTTTAAACGGATGTCCAAATTATTATGTAACAGAGATATAAAATTGGCATTAAGGATGCGCCTACTTCGCTGCTAAAAGCGAAGTACGTGTTCTTGGTCTTACTGTATGATGGTATACTTGGGCTGTGAATAAAATCGATCTAAATCGCCTTGAGGCTTTCGAGATATGGTGCTATAGAAGAATTTTAAGAGTTTATTGAGCAATATATTTTAAGAGCAAGGCATCAACAAGAGAAAGCTGGATTATTTCGAACATGTAATAAGACTTCCCAAATATAGGTTGCTACAAAATATTATGTAAGTAAAAATATAAGGCAAACGCAGTCCAGGACGAAGAAGCACTTCGTGGTTCATTCAGGGTGGCAGTGAATAAAATTAAGATAGCTATGATGCTAACCAACGTTCTGAAAGGATATGGAACATGAAGAAAAATAAAGTAATAGCCCATTCCGAAAAAGAATCCTGCCTACGCCAGTGACGAGAAAATTTTTATTTCATTGCCCCCACCTTGCCAGGTTGCTGGATCCGCCGTTGACTTCAGCACATGAGTCATCCCACCATGGAATGTGATATTTGGAATTATTAGGAGGGTGAAGCCAAGGTATTGTTTCATCAGCTACCGATGATATGGAGTTAGTAAAAAATTCGTAATCTTCCCTGGGAGAAGCTAAGAAAATGCTGTTTAAATTGTTATGATAAGTAGACCAATCAGCTTTCTTTAGATTTCTTCTTTTACATGAATGCGGGGGAGATTGAGGGCATACACCTATCTGACATATTATGGGGAAGTGGTCACTAGTTCCAGTATCTGAAATAGTGGACCACTTGCCCACACTGGCTGCCACATCGACTGATGCCATTGTTAGATCTACTACCGACTTACTGCCTCCTGGGGCCACCAGTCTAGTTGGGGACCCATCATTGAGAAATACTAGCTCAAGTTCCTCCAAAGAATCAAAAATAATCCTACCATTGTGACTGTCTCTAGAACTACCCCATGCCTTATGATTACAATTTAGATCACCCATGATTAAAAATGGCTTATTAAGTAGTTTAACAAGGGAAAACCAGTTGGATTTGGAGATAGAGTTGTCTTGTGGACAGTATATATTAAGAATATTCAAATTAAAGTTAGGGAGAAATGTGAGTTGGAATTGGACATCATGATTGAAGCCTGGATTGGCAATTTGAATTTCCCTATAATCAATATTATTTTTGATAAGAGTAATTAATCCGCCATAGCCATCCTCTCGATCTTTTCTGATTATTTGATACCCTCCACATCTTATAACATGTCGGTTTGAGAGCCAAGATTCGCTAATAAGGATTATATCTGGGTTAAGGTTTTTTATAAGGATTTTTAGATTGTCAGAATTAGTGTTATACGAACGTATATTCCACTGAATAATAGTTATCGGAGTGTTAGGATTCATTATAAAGAGTATGTTTGCTAGACCAAGGAGTCAAAAGATCTCGAATCCTCAGGCTCGAGATCCTCTATTCCCCTCCGACCCTGGTTTACATTTGTATTGAAAGGTGATACACTTTTGTTTATGCTAGTCTTTAGATCTGCCATATTGTAAGGAATGGAGTATGATTTTGAGTTTATTAAGTCCCCAATGAAGGTCATGACGAGCTCCCTGTGAGATTGGTTCAGCATAAACATGGCCTGATTGAAATCCAAATGAAGTTGGGATAAAGATTGTGAGTTAGTGATTTGAGAATCAGAGTGAGCAGGATTGAATTTTGAAGTCGAGGGCTCATTTATTCTTCTACCTGATGGATTAATAAGTAGTCTTTGGTGGGAGATTTTATCATAACCTGTATTTTCTTGTATTGAAGGTCTTCTTCTTTTTGGTGGAGATTGAGTGACTTGACTAAAAGGTTTTGAATATTGAGCTGAGGTTGCAGACCTCCTCTCCTGTGGTAAGATGTCATTAGAATTATTCTGATCGCTATGTAAGGGGGGAAATCGTTTATGTTTAAAGATGAAATATTATGGATCCTAGGAACCTGCTGACTTGCCTCATAGAAAGATAGATTAGAAAAGGACATTAGATCCTTAATATCTTTTTGTCTGACTCTCTCTCTACAATTACGACTACTTGATTCATGGTCAGAAGATTTGCAGAAAATGCAATATTTTGTACACGTATTAGATGAAGAATCCTCATGAGAAGTTCCGCATCTAGCACATTTCTTTTTTCCTCTACATTGGTTCGTAGAATGGCCATAAAGTAAGCAATTTCCACATTGAAGAACAGGGCTGATGAATGGTGTGACCCTCATTGGTAGTTGATATATGGAAATTTCTTTAGGAATAGTTTTTCCTGAAAAAGTTATGCAATAGTTCCCGTGGAGACAAATTCAACCTTTGAATCCACTTGGACTCTCCGGTTCATTCGCTTTACACTTAATATCTTACATAAAGCCAAGTTGGTTTCTGATGCCTCCTTTATTTCTTCCTCTGTGAATCTTTTATTAACTCCCCTTACTATACTCCTACAAGAAATCTGATGAAATGGAATGAACACGTCATACCCTAGGGCTTCCCAATCTTTCCTCACAACGAAATCGTTGGCTGCTTTTTTAGTGGCAAATAATACCCCTATCCTGTTTTTACCTTTTCTACTGATTTTCGTGATGTCTTTAATTTTTAAAACAGAAATAGATTTAGCTATACTTAACACGTGGTAATCTCCAATATTTTTATCCTGACCCTGGACAAATACTTCATAAGGACCTATGTCGGTCTCCGAATATAGTATTTGTTTTTTTCCTTTAAGACTTTTCTGAATAATTGGAGGTTGAGATTGACATTCATGTTGGTTGATTTTATTAGGAGGGTCAGGTGGTGGAGGAGGATCGGGAGGAACTTCTTCCTCCATCTTATGCGGCAGATTGACGAATTTAAAATCTATGCCAGTCGATGCAAATTAGAAATTAACAGGGAAATATAGATAGTTTTGGCCCTTACCCTTTGGATGAGTTTCAAAAGTCGTCCGTTCACCTCGAACGATAATCACAGATTTGTCTATTTTAAGTTTTCTTCCAAAAAATCAAATGTCAAACACAACAAAATTCACAACAGATATTCACTGCGAAAAGAAGCCGAGGCTGTTCATCCCAGCGGACCTCGACTTCTTATCAACGATAAATAAAAAATTAACAAGAATTAACAACTGTTTTCAAACTAAATTAGGTTTGATGAGGTTTTTTTAGCAAAAATTAAAAACTGTCAACTGTGACGTTTTCAACCCTAATTTCAACGACCTAATATTATGCTTTGCTTAACAAATCGAGATTAAATAATAATTCAAAATAACCAAATATTATTAAAATTATTCAAATTCATTAATTAGAAAACGTCACATAATATAGGTACCTTGTTGTGCATTACGTTCAATGGTTTTTAATTTCAAAAATAATTTATATACGTACAATATATTTATATAACCTGAATTTACAATTAAATTAAAGGAATAAACGGTTTACTTACACAAGATTCGATATTTGATGTATTATAAGATATAAGATGTAAGAAGGTAGATTGATTTTTTTATAGTCACACAAAAATACGACTGCGCTTGTTCAATTCTGGAAGAGAAATGTCAAACATTTGTAAAACTACTAGATAATTATTACTAGTCTACTCGTAACTTATTGAGTTTGATGTTTAGCTTTTTGAAAAGTAGCCTACTTCCTAATAAACCATTTGAACTGACGTTTAGTGCGTCTGTAGGAGATAACCGGATTGTCACGTCACATTTTTGACTTTGAGGTCGATTATCTCGAAAACGGTTAGAGATATCGAAATGCCGTTTTCAGATTTGGATTCAGAAGGGAAAACTACATAAGAATCCATCGATATACCTGCTTTAAGTATTGCAGGAGCGGCGACGCAATAACACACAGACTTTTGCAAATTTATAAACGAAAAGTTTTCGTTGAAAATATAAAATTAAAGAAAATAACTCACAACTAAATTTGTATTTCGATTTAATCCTACAAAAATACCTTTCTTTTAAATATGTACATAGTTTGTGGTTACAACCCATACCACTAGATGGCGCTATTTTGTTTGCTTCCACAATATTAATGGGAAATGTCAAGAGTTGTATGTATTGTATTTGTGGACATCAACAGTAAAGAAGAATCAATCAAATCCACCATGGAAAAAGAAAACAGCCCACTTCCTTTTCTGGATATTTTGAAGAATGGAGATCAAGCATCCTAATACCTCTCTTCAAAAAAGGAGACCAATCGGACACGGAGAATTACAGAGGAATTAACTTATTAAACAGAACATTAAAATTAACAACCAAAGTGATAAACAAACTGAATGAAATTATAACATTAGCAAAAGAGCAATATGGGTTTAGGTCGGGAAAATCATGCATCGATGATATATTTATAATGAGGCAAGTTCAAGAGAAATCGTTAGAATACAACAAACCAGCATATTTTTGTTTTGTGGATCATAAAAAGCATTTGACAGGGTAAAATTAAAGGTAGGCATCCATTTTTATACTCAAGAAAGGTATCTTTAGGAATAATTAAAACGATCGAAAACATCTACCAGAACAAGAACACAAAAGTAAAAGTAGAAGATGAACTAACTGACCCAAACTGGCAATGGGATAAGACAGGGGGATTCCTTGAGTCCTTTATTGTTCAACCTGATCATGGATTAAATAATAAAAAAGTAAGAACTGAAAAAGGATACCAAATGGGAGAAAAACAACTTAAAATAATCTGCTATGCAGACAATGCCATGCTAATCTCTCAAAGTGAAGATGATTTATAACGTATGCTGCACCAACTTAATATAACTGCCAGAAAATTTAACATGTTAATTTTCCCAAAAAAGACAAAATGTTGGTTATAACAGCAAATTCAATATGTAAATTGGAGCAGGAGGGTCAGATAATAGAACAAGTGATGAGTTCAAATTTCTATGCATCACACTATCTAGCTACGGATAGCTCGAAACAGAAGTTGAAGATCAAGTGAATAGAGCAAACGGAGCCGCAGTTTGCCTGAATGACACAATATGGAGAAATAAAAATATCGGAAAAGAAATGAAAGGCAGAATTTACAAGACAGTCATCAGACGCGACCTGACACAGAGAGGACAAAATGATTACTCGAAACGGCTGAAATGAAAACCCATCGAAAAATCGATGTTAACTCTATGGGACAGAGTTAGAAATGCAGATATAGGATGGATATGCAGGGTGGACAACATTAATAACTGGGTAAGAAACAGAAGAGTAGAATGGAATGACCACATAAGCCAAATGACAACAAATAGAGTAGTAAAGATAGCTAGAGAGAGAGAGAAAGATGAAACGACAACTTACTGGAGGCACATTTAAAAAACAGACAGAGTCATGCTTATACAAAAAGAAGAACTTGTTAATACTATTATACCTCTCGTAATGTTGTTTGTAATCAATCGCTCCCGTACGAATGGACATAGTTGCCGAGCACGTAAATGTAAATAAAAATAATAATAAATATACATACCTTGCAATATGTGTAATGTTACGTTTACAAACTTGTGGTTCTACTACTAAGGCAAGTCTTATTCAAAATATTGTTTATGTAAACCTATTAATCGGCTGATACAAAGTTTTTGTAAAACTGACACAAACGCCAATTTAATTGATATTTAACAAATAAAGTTATCAACAAAACTAATTATTTATACCCAAGTAATATCGACCAGTCATCCTTTAGTAAATATAGATTCTTTATATTCATAGCGATATTAATTGTTGTTTCCAAAAGGGTAAAAATTATTTATCTCTAAAAATTAGGAACCTACAAAATGGACAATTACCAACCAGTGGAACAGGCTGGCTTCCGCAAAGGATATAGTACATCAGACCATCTGCTGACAATGAGAACATTGATAGAGAAGGCAAATGAATACCAACTACCCGTATTTCTTGCCTTCGTAGACTATGAAAAGGCGTTTGATAGTATCGAGATGTGGGCCATAGAACAAGCTATTAATAATTGTAGAATAGATTCGAGATATAGACAACTAATACATAATATATATGAAAATGCAACTATGATAGTACAACTAGACGAAAATACAAATCCCATCCCTATTAAGAGAGGCGTGAGACAAGGAGACGTAATATCGCCAAAGCTTTTCAACCTAGCACTAGAAGACGTCTTCAAAACGACAAATTGGTCAACCTATGGCATTAACGTTAATGGCAAGAAGCTAAATCACCTCAGATTCGCTGACGACATTGTGATTATAGCGAGCTCATTCGAGGAACTGCAAATTATGATAGAGGAACTCGCAGGCAGCTCCCAATACGTCGGTCTAAAAATGAACATGAAGAAAACAAAAATAATGACAAACACAGATGACCCCAGACGCATAACTATAAATGGCAGTGAGATAGAAAAAGTCCAGGAATATATCTACCTAGGCCAAATCCTGAAACTTGACAAAGAAAACCAAAGTGCGGAAATTAATAGGAGAGCAAGACTAGCATGGGCAGGATTTGGAAAGCTTGGTTGGATACTTAAGAACCGCAAAATACCTCAATATTTGAGGACCAATGTGTTCAACCAGTGCATCCTTCCTATCATGACATATGGGTGTCAAACCTGGACCCTAACCAAGGCAAATATGAATAAACTAGCTACAACAGAAAGAGCTATGGAAAGAGCAATGTTAGGTATACGACTGTCAGATAAAAAGAGGAGCGACTGGGTAAGATCAAAAACAAAAGTCGAGGACATAACAACAAAAGTTGCCAAACTTAAATGGAGCTTTGCAGGCCACACTGTTAGACAAAAAGACCAACGTTGGAATGCCACGATACAACATTGGAGACCTTACCAAAGTAAACGACCGAGAGGAAGACCACAGATGAGATGGGTTGATGATATTAAAAGAGTAGCCGGAACGAATTGGAAATATGTTGCTCAGGATAGAGACCGATGGAAGGAGTTGGGAGAGGCCTATGTCCAAACGTGGACGATAGAAGGCTAAGAAGAAAAATTAGGAAAATATTCCGCAATCTAATGGTCGTTAATGATATGTCTCCTTAACCTTTTCTTAATGTTTAATTATTGTTCTAGTATTAGGACATTTTTGTTCTGCGGGATTCCAAGGAGTTTTCAGCATGCGTGTCTATCAGAACATCTCAAACTCATCTATGCTTCTTTTGTCGACTTCCTTGCAGGGTTAACATTCCAATCTCCATCTAGTGCCGACTCCACTAATGAAGGTTGGCTATGGCTATAACCATTGCAAATTCGTCTCTCTCTTCTGCTTTTCTTAAAAGCGTCTATGTGTTGAACCCGGTCCAGTCGCGAATGTTTTTCAGCCAGGATATTTGTCGTCTACCAGGACCCATTTTCCCTTTGATTCTACCCTTCATAGTTAGTCCAGTCGGGTAAGACGAATAACAGGCATAACCTTGCATTAGGAGCTGCCCCAAATTTTATTTTTCTAATCTTTAGGGGGGATCAATAGTAGTGTAAATTTAAAATCTCGACTGAATTCCGCCGTTGCGTTAACCGCCACCTTGATTTTAAACGAGAACCGTTTTTGTTCAATATCTCCGCCATTTTCAACTTTTCGACAAAAATTATAAATTAATCTAAGCGCCATCTACACGATAATTGTGAAAGTATCCGAAGTAAGAAATTAATTAATTAATAGAACGTTTAAATAATTAGCAAAATCTTTAAAAAATCGATTACAATTTATTTACTTTTTTGCGTTGTAAATATTAAGCGATAACAATTAAATAATAAATTTAAAAATTACCGGCGAAAGTTGCATTAGTAATCCGCTAGTAGCGACACCAGCGAAGCTCAGAGCGTATACAGTGATGAGGGCGCTAATAACCGGCAAAATAGCGCAAAAGAATGAAAACATATAGGTCTGGATTCCGCGTATGAAAAAAAAGTTGATTAATAGCAAGCTGAAAATTTGTTAATAGCTTAAGGGTGTCTAGTCAGACAAACATTCATATATGAGAACACTGGCACAGGGGAAGTTTTAATTGTGGAACAGGTTAAAAATTTGGAATGGTCAGACCACGAAAACGGCACATGTATTTTGTCCGACAGAACAGACTTAAACTCTCCGAACAGAGATTAAACTCTCATGCAAAAATCAGACTGCTATTTATCACCAAATGGGCGTTTTAATGAGTGGAACATGTAGAATATGTCAAATGACAGGAATTATGACAGATGATAAATAGCAGTCTGATTTTTGCGTGAGAGTTTAATCTCTGTTCGGAGATGTTGTTCTGAAGCTATTTTCTTGTGGCATTTTTACAATTTTAACTATTTATAATGAGAAATAAGCCACAATATTATTAAAAAATGATTTTTATTAACGTTTCGACGCCCAAATCGGGTGTTAATAAAAAATTTTAATAAAAATTATTAATAACGTTAATAAAAATCATTTTTTAATAATATTGTGGCTTATTTCTCATTATAAATAGTTAAAATCTATTCGGAGAGTTTAAGTATATTAAAATATAAAGGAAAAGATTCCTCTCATTGGCTGTATACCATAATAAAAAACTTACTGAGGAAGTAAAACTTCACTTGTAGGTAGAGATGGTATATGAATTTATTAAAATTCTTTATCTAAAATGATCCAAATTGGATTGAAGTTGGTACATCTACAGTACAAAAAACACACAAACGTTTTCGGACCAATCAGTCCATCATCAGGTAGAAACTTTAGATCCAAAGTAGTTGGAACTAGCTACATAGTTAGGTCAAAAGACCTTAATATTACAATAATTAGGCCATTTCGGCTACAACAATGTCGACAATAAGTCGATGTTTAAAGAATTTAGAAATGTAGTGGTACTATAGTCTGGTCTTCATCTTGGCTTCAAACTGACAGCTTGAAGCCAAGATGAAGACCACACTCACTACATTTCTAAATTCTTTAAATATCGACTTATTGTCGACGTTGTTATAGCCAAAATGGCCTAATTATTGTAATATTAAGGTCTTTTGACCTAACTATGTAGCTAGTTCCAAGTACTTTGGATCTAAAGTTTCTACCTGATGATGGACTGATTGGTCCGAAAACGTTTGTGTGTTTTTTGTACTATAGATGTACCCACTTCAATCCAATTTGGATCATTTTAGATAAAAAATTTAATAAATTTATATACCATCTACCTACAAGTGAAGTTTTACTTCCTTAGTAAGTTAAGTATATTCTGTCGGACAAAATAATTGTGCCGTTTTCGTGGTCTGACCGTTCCAAATTTTTAACCTGTTCCACAATTAAAACTGCCCCTGTTCCATTGTTCCCATATATCAAAGTTTATCCGACTAGACACCCTTAAGCTATTAACAAATTTTCAGCTTGCTATTAATCAACTTTTTTTTCATACGCGGGATTCAGACCTAATAATACATTGCGAAACAAAAAGAGATGAAAACGGAGGTGTATAAATGTATAAATTAACATTACATTCCATAGTTTCCCACCTTTAGACGTCTGTGATAGGAGTATTTTATAAAATTCTACTATCACAGTGACAGTTGTCATACTCCTCTGATACGTCTAAAGGTGGGAAACTATGTAATGTCATGTTTATAACGATCGTTTATAACGATCATTTCCATCACCACTAGTTCCATCCATTTTTGTTTCGCAATGTATTATGTTTTCAGTCTTTTGCGTTATTTTGCCGGTTATTAGCGCGCTCACCACTGTATAGTTGTGTTAGTTGGTTTTGATGGTTGTTGATACGTTGTTAGAAAAATCTTTTTTCTGAACAAGCACGTGGTAGTAAAGACATGTAATCTCTTATTAGCTATAAACTATTCATTTTGTCTTGGTCAATAATGGTAAAAATGTGCTTTTTTACGTTCTTGTCTCTTGTACATTTACAACAACAGTTCTTGTCGTCGATATCTACCAAATATATCAAAATAATAATGCAACTTTTAATTAAAAACTTCTCATTCGGTGCTTCATGGATAAATTTTAGAACAATTTCTCTAGACAGAGCTTTAGATTTTTTTGTCTGGTATCCTTTTGACCCTTGTATCAAATATTCGCTTAACTTATGGAAATTAACAATGGTAATATTCTTATTTACCATTAAAATCTTTATCATTGAATATTTGGACCATAAGGAGTTTATCGAAAACATTTCAAAGAGATCGCCGAAGTATCCACGAAGCACAGTTTCATTATGTTCTACACTCTACACAGTTTTTTTTCTATGAAACTGATTTCTGCCATCGAGTTTAGTAATTTGTCGTATTCTCTGTCGAATTCGTCTCTTCGGTATCAATTGTGTGTTGCTTTTTCCTCTTTTTTGCAATTTCGTCGGGAATTCCAAAACTTTTCTTATTTTGACTTTTTGGTTTGACAGCTAGCAGCAGATATTTATTTATGTTTGACATCTACTCAGATAAATTTTCTGAATTTTTAAAAATATTTAGATTGTGAATACGATAACTAGTATGACATAAAACTTTGTATGCACCGTGAGCATTAATACATGTGTATACCCTCGAGCGACTTATAAGCACTCGGGCTAGAGGACCTCGTGTTTGTAAAATAGTCGCCCTCAGCCTTAAACATCTACTTAATGGCCCTGGTACGTGGGTGGTCCAATAAGTACTTACCCTCTCTGCCCCGATGGCGCCACTGTAGCAAGAGAAAACTACTGTCGTACAATATGGTTTCATATACTTGTAACACACTTTTCTTGCTTTTTCATCTTTTGTGAGAGACAATGAAATGTCTTGCATCATTTTTACACTTCTCTCAGAAACATCATTCATCATCATTCTCTTTGCCTTATCCCTATGCGGAGTCGGCTTAAGAAACATCATTAACAAGTCTAAAAATTTTTAAAAAGTTCATTGGTCTAAGATAGAAAAATGTGTTGTTTTTTTAACGAGAATAATTTTCATAGTTATTAGATACTCAAGATATTTTGAAAAAGACTAATAAACATGAAAATTGAGTAATATTTATGATATTTCATCCCCGTAATCAACTTATCATGGCCTGTAATATTTTTTTTCTGAATATACCTATATATAAAATAACAGTTAAAACTGAGTTTACTTGTTTCATTACGGACAAGACGATCGTCAAATGCAAATAGTCGCAGATTAGCTCCCACTGGACCAATAGTATAGTATAGTTGATCCAAAAGATGGCATAACCCAGACATCCAAAGTGAAAGTTATCCTTCAACACCAAATTGTTCTATATGGTCCACACAATGTCCAGAAAAAAGTCACACCATTTTGAGCGTCGGGTTTGGGGGGGGGGGGGGGGGGGGGGAGAAATCGGTAAATTCGTAGTTTTTTAAGTCTTTCGCCAATATTACTAAAACTATGAGGTTTAGCATGAACAACCCTCTATACAAAATTGTTCTACATTAAATTTGAAATAAAAAAGGTCCTATGCATAATCTTTCTAAAGTGAATGGTTCCAAAGTTACGGAGGTAGTATAGTATAACTGGTCCAAAAAAAGGCCTAACCAAAACATCCAAAGTAAAAGTTTTCCTCCAACACCAAAATGTTCTATATGGTCCACATATTGTTCAGTAAAAAGTTACACCATTTTGAGCGTCCGGTTTGAGAGGGAGATGGGAGAGAAGCCGGTAAATTAGTAGTTTTTATAGGGTTTTCGTCAATATTTCTAAAACTATGCTTTATCGTAAACAATGTTATATAATAAATAATAATAAATATGGAGTTTATTCGTAGCAAATAAATTGTACATAACAAAATAAACTCAGTTTCTCACTGAAGTTGTAGGTACAACTTGTGCGTGAGAGTTTATATGTACAACATATACAAAAATATTCTACATGAAATTTAAAACAAAATATGTCCTATACATAATTGTTATAAAATCAACGGTTCCAGAGTTAAGAAGGGAGAAAAGTCGAAGTTTTCAATACTTGTTATATTTTTTGGGCAATATTTATGATATAACTATACCAAAAACCCAGACATCCAAAGTGAAAGTTATCCTCCAATATCAAATTGTTCTATATGGTCCACATAATGTTCAGAAAAAAGTCACACCATTTTGAGCGTCGGGTTTGGGGGGGAGAGGGGAGAGAAATCGGTAAATATAAAAAGTATCGAAAACCTCCACTTTTCACCCTCCGTAACTCTGGAACCGTTGATAACAATTATGTATAGAACCTTTTTTGTTTTAAATTTTATGTAGAATATTTTTCTATAGAACATTCCTTACGCTAAAGCATAGTTTTAGAAATATTGACGAAAAACTTAAAAAAACTACTAATTTACCGACTTCTCCCCCATCTCCCCCCAAACCGGACGCTCAAAATGGTGTAACTTTTTACTGAACAATATGTGGACCATATAGAACAATTTGGTGTTGAAGGAAAACTTTTACTTTGGATGTCTGGGTTAGGCCTTTTTTGGACCAATTATACTATACTACCTCCGTAACTTTGGAACCGTTTATTTTAGAAGGGTTATGCATAGGGCCTTTTTTATTTCAAATTTAATGTAGAACAATTTTGTGTAGAGGGTTGTTCATGCTAAACCGCTTAGTTTAAGAAATATTGACGAAAAACGTAAAAAACTACGAATTTGCAGATTTCTCCCCCCTCACCCCCCCAAACCCGACGCTCAAAATGGTGTGACTTTTTTCTGAACATTATGTGGACCATATAGAACAACTGAACAACTTGGTGTTGGAGGATAACTTTCACTTTGGATGTCTGGGTTTGGGTCTAACTATACCATACTACAAGAGAAATAATTCCGAACAGAGCGGGTAGGTTGCGTCCACTGATCGGCATTCCGAATTCATCCGAACGCATCGCAAAAGTTGCCACTCGAAGCAACCCTTAACCCTTCGGCATTACCGATGATGCGATCCGTACGATGCGGATCAGTGGACGCAGTTACATAAGTTTTTGTACAATAACGGTACAAGGCAAACTAAAATCCGTTGCGTACGATGCGGGTCTGTGGACGCTTGCCTTAAAAGGAGACTACGTTTAGAAGCAAATCACCAATTTTCCAAAATGTTCGTTTTTCTTTTGTAGGATAAGTACTTATCAGACCGCCCTAGTACATAAATAACTATAACAAACGACTTTTTTTTTTAAATATTATGTGAATTCAAAATTTAAAGTAAACAATATTTAGTATGGTATAGTTAGACCCAAACCCAGACATCCAAAGTGAAAGTTATCCTCCAACACTAAATTGTTCTATATGGTCCACATAATGTTCAGAAAAAAGTCACACCATTTTGAGCGTCGGGTTTGAGGGGTAGAGGGGGGAGAAATCTGCAAATTCGTAGTTTTTTTAGGTTTTTCGTCAATATTTCTAAAACTAAGCGGTTTAGCATGAACAACCCTCTACACAAAATTGTTCTACATTAAATTTGAAATAAAAAAGGCCCTATGCATAACCCTTCTAAAATGAACGGTTCCAAAGTTACGGAGGTACAGTTGAGTCCGCGAATCTTTACCCGTGCGTCATAATTTAAAGCATACGAAATAAGTCGATGATAGACTTATTTCGTATGCTTTAAATGATGACGCACGGGTAAAGATTCCCGGACTCAACTGTAGTATAGTATAATTGGTCCAAAAAAAGGCCTAACCCAGACATCCAAAGTAAAAGTTTTCCTTCAACACCAAATTGTTCTATATGGTCCACATATTGTTCAGTAAAAATTTACACCATTTTGACCGTCCGGTTCGGGGGGGGGGGAGATGGGGGAAAAGTCGGTAAATTAGTAGTTTTTTTTACGTTTTTCGTCAATATTTCTAAAACTATGCTTTAGCGTAAGGAATATGTTCTATAGAAAAATGTTCTACATAAAATTTAAAACAAAAAAGGTTCTTTACATAATTGTTATAAAATCAACTGTTCCAGAGTTACGGAGGGTGAAAAGTGGAGGTTTTCGATACTTTTTATATTTACCGATTTCTCCCCCCTCTCCCCCAAACCCGACGCTCAAAATGGTGTGACTTTTTTCTGAACATTATGTGGACCATATAGAATAATTTGGTGTTGGTGTTTTTGGTATAGTTATATCATAAATGTTGCCCAAAAAATATTAAAAGTATCGAAAACCTCGACTTTTCACCCTCCGTAACTCTGGAACCGTTGATTTTATAACAATTATGTATACAACATTTTTTGTCTTAAATTTTATGTAGAACATTTCTGTATATATAACATTGTTTACGCTAAAGCATAGTTTTAGGAATATTGACGAAAAACGTAAAAAAACTACTAATTTACCGGCTTCTCTCCCATCTCCCTCCCAAACCGGACGCTCAAAATGGTGTAACTTTTTAGTGAACAATATGTGGACCATATAGAACATTTTGGTGTTGGAGGAAAACTTTTACTTTGGATGTTTGGGTTAGTCCTTTTTTTGGACCAGTTATACTATACTACCTCCGTAACTTTGGAACCATTCATTTTAGAAAGATTATGCATAGGACCTTTTTTATTTAAAATTTAATGTAGAACAATTTTGTATAGAGGGTTGTTCATGAAAAACCGCATAGTTTTAGAAATATTGACGAAAAACCTAAAAAAACTACGAATTTACCGATTTCTCCCCCCTCTCCCCCCTAAACCCGACGCTCAAAATGGTGTGACTTTTTTCTGGACATTGTGTGGACCATATAGAACAATTTGGTGTTGAAGGATAACTTTCACTTTGGATGTCTGGGTTATGCCATCTTTTGGATCAACTATACTATACTAATTGTAATGGCTGCTTAAAAATAACTATAAATTACATCTTACCACTTAATAGAAGCTGACACTCACTGCAAGTGCAAACTATCGTATCTACACAGTGAACGTTTACCAAAGCTCAACTAGTCACATTGCGTTGTGTTCTTGAGTTGACTACTACGACACTACTGTTGACTGTTAAATGCATAGAGAAATAACAACTTGTTGTTATTTCTCTATGGTTAAATGAAACCTAAAATAATCAAGTATTCAAGGCTTCAATCAAGGAGACGCAGGTCAATTTTAAAGAATTGAAGACCCTTCCAATTTGTGGTGTTTTGTACGGGTAGTGAAGAGTGAGATAAAATAGCAACCACAGATAAAAACAGGAAAGGGTTTCTTGGTTTCTATTTATACTCGTGAATAATATTATGCATTAAGACAGGGTAGTTTTGATTAAAATTTTGATACATTTATAGGTAAACAAAAATCACATTGATATGTTTTCGGATTATTCTATTTATAAAAGTGGTTTATAATAATATTATATAAAAATAATATACAGGGTGCGGCATTAGTGTGAGGAAGTCAAATTATTCATTTGTTGTACGAGATGCGAAAAACAATGTTTAGGTAAAAGTTGGGGCATAGATAGGACCGTACTTTAAAAATATTTTTAAATATTCAGGACTACCCATATTGACAAGGTGGAACAAATTTATCTTTTTTTAATGGAACACCCTATAGGTACATAATTATACAGGGTGTCCCCGAAAATAGTGCGTTCCTTAAAGGTATAGGTAGAAGGAACAATGTAGAGCAAAGAGTCTTATAACGTTTTTTTCTAAATTCAGCCGTTTGACCAAAAAACGAAAATACATTTTGATATGCAAACTGAAGTCTAGCAACAACGTGTAATTCAAAGACAGTCACAGTAGTAGGTTTGTAGGTCAGTAGTTGTATCTGGTAGGAGGTAAAATAATGTAAATATCAACCAAACCTTCTGCAGGGGTCTAGTCAGTGGCGTAGCGTAGTAGGGGCGGCAGGGGCGGTCCGCCCCGGGTGGCACTTTTTAGGGGGCGGCAAAATTTAACAATGAATAATAAAAATATTTTGTAAATATTTGAACCATTTTATATTTTTATCGCAACTACAAATTCGGACCGATTGAAAGGAGCACGGAATTTTTCATTACATACTTATTTTGTGACGAATTCGGGGAATTCCTTTTCTTTGAATGATATTTTGTAGCGACTGGCAACAACGTCTATACTGACTTGTGGGAATTCCCCGTTTATGACTAAAAATCAGCACAACTTTTTTCCGCACTTTAGAACCTTACTATTCTTTTTTTTCTCGACACATCGTTGGGAAGTTCTGATAGCAGCTACAGGCCAAAGAAGGATTCAAGACACGCGGTGGAGTGCAAGAGGCGATGCCGTAAATGTGACATGGCATCATTACAAAGACATTCTCGTCACTTTGGAAAAACTGACAGAAGCAGGTGAAAGCTTATTACACTAGGACATATGCAGGTGCTTTACTAGTTTCGATGCAGTCATTTTCCTTTCTTTCTTTTTTGGGCCTGTGGCAACCGGTGCTACATGAAGTGAATGATGCACAAAAATACAAACAAGGATACTTGACATAATATTGTGCGCTCAGAAAGTAAATGATTTGCAGATGATATTGACAGAGAAAAGAGATGAATGGGCAAATAACGCTGTAGGGTATGCAAAAATATGTGTGAAGAACTTGGAATGTCCATAAAACCTCGGAGGCGCATACCAAGAAAGCATATTTTCGATGACGGAAAAATGAGTAGAGACGAAAGCTGTTTTCTTCGTTAGATAGAGTTATTGTAGAAATTCGTGAGCAATTTCAACAGCAACAGAATTTAACGGATAAGTTTGTTTATCTTACGCCAGCTATATTATTAGATCCAGACAACACTGAATGTAATCTACACTACGCATCTGACGAAATTGACGAGCAGGGTTTCAAGCTGGAAAAACTTCGACTGCGGACTTTTGTTGCTGCTACAGGCAACGAAATTGATTAATGCAGACTTACTTGAACTATTTAAATTTATTGTTAAATCCAAGCTGGAAGATATTCTGCCCAATATTTTAATAATGTTCCGAATATTTTTCACAGTCGCTATAAGCAAGGCCAGCTGCGAGAGGAGTTTTTCAAAATTGAAAATGGTTAAAAATTATTTAAGATCGACAATTATTAGTACTCTAAGACCAACTAATTTGGCTATTTTGTCTACTGAGCAAGAGGTGTGTAATGCGATAGACATTGATGGTGCAATAAAAGATTTTGCTCTTAAAAAAGGTAGACGTATAAATTTTTAATTGAAGATGGAAGTGTTGTTTTTAATTCTAACAAATACTCGTATTACTTTTCAATAGAAATTAAAATATAACATTATAGTATCGTTCACCCGTGTTGAGCTGCCCCCCCCCCACTTCCAAAAATTAAAAAGCAAATAGCCCTGATTTATGAGCTATTTATGAGCTTTCATATTCCGCAAACTGAAAATTTTGAGCTCGTTCCACTGAGCAGGAATTTAATACTTTACTGGGGGGGGGGGGCTGAGTCAGCCCCCCACTACTTAAAAATAGGAATATTGAATCGGTTTTTGCGGCAGAATTACGAGCTATTTATGAGCTCTTGAAATTATATAGTTTCGATTTTTGAGCTCACCCCCTTCACCCCAAACAACCCTTTAATTGATTTAACTTAAGAGAAAAATGCTGAGAAAATTTAAAATATATCGTATTGCGGATATAATTCCTATAGCTTATATACTCTAAGAATAAACTATTAAATCACGTGCATTTCGATTTTTGAGCTACAACCCCTTCGCAAGAAAACCACCCTATCTTCCCGGCTTAAGAGAAAGTTGTACTTAAATGCATTAAATTAATTATTTGGTGCCTACATATCATTTAATAATTTATAAGCTTCCAAATTACGCGCATTTAGATCAGTAAATTGCAATTTATTTTGTATAATTATATAATTTCAATTTCGGTGAACCTTCATCGATTTTTACGAAAATTGGTCAGTGGTTAGAGGATACCTCAAGAAACAAAGGTGACATGGTACCACCTTGCGCCTTTACCCTGAGGGTGGATATCGCCCCTTCTCGGGGGTGAAAATTATTTTATAAAAAATAACTGCACAAATCTATAAAAGAACAAATTATAAGCAAAATTTATTATATAAAGTTATTAAAATAAGTCAATACTTTTTAAGTTATTAAAGATCAAAAATTTTAATTATTCGTGAAAAAAATGCATGTTTTGAAGCGGTTTTTCGTAAATCACTGAAAAACTGTAAGTTTTTACAAAAAAGTTAATAGTAGTTTAATTCGTATAGCTTATATTCTAAGAATAAACTCCTAAATCACGCGCCTTTCGATTATTGAGCTACAACCCCTTCGCAAGAAAACCATTCCATATTCCCGGCTTAAGAGAGAGTTGTACTTAAAATAATTTAAATTAATTTTTTGACGACTAGATATCGTTTAATAATTTATGAGGTCGCAAAATATACGCATCTCAATTATTGAATTGCCAGTTTCTTTGTATAGTGCAGTCACTGAAGGTAAAAATCAACTATGACCTTCAATTTCGGTAAATCTCCATTCATTTTCACGAAAATTGGTGAGCGCATTTTGATGATATAAACTTTTTCTGGAGCTCATATTTGATAGGTATTTCTAAGTACTTTGACAAGTATTTAGTACCTTAGTGTTATAAAATGCATCTCTTTATCGTTATTTAAGCTTGAATCCTTAGATTTGAATAGTCGCAGAAAAAATATACATTTAATTACCAATAACTTACTTTAAATTAACATTAAAGGGTTTTTCAAGTAAGCAATTTATTATATTCTTTATTAGCCTCAATTTTAGAGATGGAAACTTTTTTGTAAAAACTTACAGTTTTTGAGTTATTTATGAAAAATCGCTTCGAAGCATGCATTTTCTTTCACAAAAATTAAAATATTTTATCTTTAATAACTCAAAAAGTATTGATTTATTAATAACATTATATAACAAATTTTGCTTACAATTTGTCCCTCTCCCGATTTGTGGGGTTATTTTTAATAAAGTGATTTTCACCCCCGAGAAGGGGTGACATATACCCCAGACTAAAACCGCAAGTTGTTATTGTCAATTCGTGAAAATGAATGGAGATTTACCGAAATCGAAGGTCATAGTTGATTTTTACTTTCAGTGACTGCACTATAGAAAGAAAATGGCAATTCAATAATTGAAATGCGTATATTTTGCGAGCTCATAAATTATTAAACGATAACGATATGTAGTCGCCAAATAATTAATTTAAATTATTTTAAGTACAACTCTCTCTTAAGCCGGGAATATGGGATGGTTTTCTTGCGAAGGGGTTGTAGCTCTATAATCGAATATTAGAATATAAGCTATACGAATTAAACTACTATTAACTTTTTTGTAAAAACTTACAGTTTTTCAGTGATTTACGAAAAACCGCTTCAAAACATGCATTTTTTTCACGAATAATTAAAATCTTTTATCTTTAATACCTTAAAAAGTATTGACTTATTTTAATAACTTTATATAATAAATTTTGCTTTTAATTTGTTCTTTTATTGATTTGTGCAGTTATTTTATATAAAATAATTTTCACCCCCGAGAAGGGGCGGTATCCAGCCTCAGAGTAAAGGCGCAAGGTGGTACCATGTCACCTTTGTTTCTTGACGTATCCTCTAACCACTGACCAATTTTCGTGAAAATCGATTAAGGTTCACCGAAATTGAAGGTAATCGTTAATTTTTACCTTCAGTGACTGCACTATACAAAATAAATTGCAATTTACTGATCTAAATGCGCGTAATTTGGAAGCTTATAAATTATTAATGGTAGGGGAGCCCAAGCGGGGATTTTTGCAGTTACTCGAGCGCGTCAGATTATCATATGGGGAGAAACCTGGTACCCTTAGATGTACCTCTACCATATATTGGCTCGTAATACAGGGGAGTTCGTTAAGGGGGGCCCGAAAAAAAAAATCAATCCTTAAAAAAACTCGAAATTGTCAGATTAAGATAAGGTAAGTTAAGTACATGCAGAAGAGTGTATATTTCAAAAATCTGACGATTTGAGCCAGGCGTAAGGAAATGGGCGAGTCCCAAAGTTTCACAAGGAAAAAGCGAATATTTCGCGAAATGAATGACAGATCGAAAAACTAAAAAATATGTGCTCAATATTTTTTAAAAATCTATCGAATGATACCAAACATGACTTCCCACGGAGAGGGGTGGGGGGTAAATTTAATATTTTAAATACGAATCCCACTATATTTCGCGAAATGAACATCAGATCGAAAAATTGTAAAATACACTTATTCAATATTTTTAAAAAATCAATCGAATGGTACCAAATACGACTCCCCACGGAGGTGGTGTGGGGGGTTACTTTAAAATCTTAAATGAAAACCTCCATTTTTTATTGCAGATTTGGATTCCTTACGTAAAAATAAGTAACTTTTATTCGAAATATTTTTTCGAATTATGGATAGATGGCGTTATAATCGGAAAAAACGATTGTTGGAAATGGAAAATTAAATTAAAAATGGCAAGCGCCCACTAAAATGTAAAACTTTACTTAACTTTTTTTGGTTTTACGACCTACTCTTCACAACCCAATAGGTCCCCAAAGCGCTCGAGTGACTGCACATTTAGCATACTTTGCTCCCCTACCATAAATGATATGTAGTCGCCAAATAATTAATTTAATGCATTTAAGTACAACTTTCTCTTACGCCGGGAAGATAGGGTGGTTTTCTTGCGAAGGGGTTGTAGCTCAATAATCGAAATGCACGTGATTTAATAGTTTATTCTTAGAGTATATAAGCTATAGGAATTATGTCCGCAATATGATATATCTTAAGTTTTCTCAGCATTTTTCTCTTAAGTTAAATTAAAGGGTTGTTTGGGGGTGAAGGGGATGAGCTCAAAAATCGAAACTATATAATTTCAAGAGCTCATAAATAGCTCGTAATTTTGCCGCAAAAACCGATTCAATATTCCTATTTTTAAGTAGTGGGGGGGCTGACTCAGCCCCCCCCCACTAAAGTATTAAATTCCTGCTCAGTGGAACAAGCTCAAAATTTTTAGTTTGCGGAATATGAAAGCTCATAAATAGCTCATAAATCAGGGAAATTTGTTTTTTGATTTTTGCAAGTGGGGGGGGGGCAGCTCAACACGGGTGTATCGTTCTAGTTCTAATCAAAAATTGATTTTATTTAATTTTGTCGATCGTCAAGGCGTACCTAATCTTAAGTGATAGGTACCTAAGTTGTACCAATGTATCTAATTGGTTAAAGTAAAAAAAAATTGTATTAATAAACGTGATTGTAAAACTTAGATTAACTTTTTTATTTAAAGTCCAACCTGTATAATGCAAAGTAATAATGACTGTTCTCGCCGAAAAGTTCTCCATAATTAATGTATGTAATGTTATACAATAAATTAAAATACCTAAATAAGAGGGCGGCAAAATTGTCTTCCGCCCCGGGCGACCGACACTCACGCTACGCCACTGGGTCTAGCGTTTACATTTTTTCACCCTGTCCGTGGTCGTCCCCTCACATCAAACAAACCAAGAATTTGGTTTGTTTTATGTTATTGACATTGAATATTTGGCATAATTGGTTATCTAGTTTTATTCTGTACCAAAAGAACGGGTATTTCTTATTTCTTAACAAGTAGGTATTTTGGGTATTAAACAAATATTATAGCCATTACTTTGTAAAGGATACAGAATGGGTAAATGGAGAGGCTAATAAATTTCTTGTAAAATGTTTTGCCGGTACTTCTTGAAGTGCCTTTGCAAACACGACGTGAAATGTGGTTTCGTCACGACGGAGCCCCACAGCTGTGAAAAAAATTCTGGATACCACGTTTAAAATTATTCCATATTTCAACAGATTTTAGAAAAACATTACGTAGGTACAAATAATTTTTCCTAGGTGCATTTACATTTTAGGAATTAAACCATAGTTACTTAAGTAAAAGTTATAATTTATGTAAAATTTCGAGCCCTAATTATAAAACCTTAATTAATTCAGATAATAGCAAAAATGCCACATTATTGAAGCAAGAAATAATTATTTTGCAGGTAGGTACCTACCGATGTCAACAACCCCAAAAATCACGCCTCAAATAGTAAATAAACAAGGGGTTCCATTAGGTTAATTTTCAACAGTCACAACAAGTTCTTCTACGCCACGTTACCATGTCATTTAAATTCATAAAAATAAAAATTCACTTATATGGAGAACAATGTAATTTTTTTCTTGGAAACGGTTAACTTTAGAAAAAAATGTTATAGAACTTTTTTGTTCTAAATTGAAGGGCTGAGTGGATGAAGGAGGTATGTAACAAAAAGTAAGTTTTGAGATATTTGACCCCAAAGTTTTCATTGTAGAACTTTTTTGTAGTTATTGGTTTTCAAATGCTTAAATAATCATACTGTTCTCATGAGTGGTGAAATTAATATGGAAGTTGAGAAAATGTTTAAATATCTGCTAACCAGACAAAAAAAAAGATGTTGTGTACATACCTCGTTCTTCCACAAATATTTTGTATATTTCATCTTTGTCTAAAGGATAAAACAGGTTATATGCATACAATTGAAAATACTGTTGTGTAGATATTCAAAATAATATTTATTTTTAATACGTATACATATTTTGATAACACCAAGGATATCGAAAATTGTCACCCCTTAAGTTTATTCATTATTTTCACGCAAAATAAGCTCATAGAACCACCTGTGTTGTTCTGGAACGAAGGGAAGTTGTTGTGTTAAGTTATCAATTTTCTCTTTTGATAGTGCACCGGTTTTCCTGAAAAGTCTTGGAATGTCAAAATCTTCGGAAAGTGTGGAGGGCTTTTTCAAATTTTTAAAAATATTGACTTTTTTAAAAGGAGTACCATAATCGAAACTCTCCTTGAAGAGGTAGGACCCATAGGTATCTACACGGATCCATTTAATGCCATCACGGAAATATACTTTTTCATTTAGAACATCTTTTTTTCTATTCATCAGTTGCATTTTATTTAGAAGGTTCTCGGTGTCTTTGAAATGATGTTGCATATCAATAACCATATTATTCTTTTTATTGGCAGATGCAATAATTTCACGGTATTGTTGTGGAGTACAAATAGTTTGATGTTTCCTTAATCTTTTTTCAATTCGGCCAAAATCCCGGTCTGAATCCAAGTAGGAATGACCTACTTCAGGAAACTTATGGTCGATTATTTGGAATATTCCTTTTTGTATATAACACACACAATTAGGAAATTTTTGTTCTGCCCTGTACACGAATCTGTCCAAATAATTAAATGATTTTTTTGTTTAAGTGCCAGCTCAACTTCAATGGTTCTTAAAAGACAACTAGCGATCTCACTACTACCCCTGCATGCTTGGTCTTCAGTCCATGTACAAAAAATGGTTTTATCAACTTCTTTAGTTATAATATGTATGCCTAAATTATAGAACCACATTTGGCGGAGGTAAAATGCTTTAGAAGTACTGAGTCTAGGCAACGGCATCGTTTGTTGGAGGTCGAATGTCATATATGCAACACCATCTGAATTTTTTGCTAGTTCCCTGTCGATATTCTGAGCCTCAAACGCTGCTTTATAATTTTCAATATGTTCCTCATTTGCAGCACCAGAATCGCAAGTGCTGCAAGTGTCACTTTTCGGGTGTCCAAACGATAAGTTGAATTCATTGTTAAAAATATTGCGGTACGTACATTCTTTAACTTTAAATCGATTTTGGACTTTGTCTGCATTACATGTATCAATATAAAGTTTATGCATAATAGGAAGCGATAAAAGCGGAGACAGATATTTCTTATGGATATTGCAGTTTCTTGAATAATGAGATAATTCTGAAGGGAAACTTGAAATATGCTGGATTATATAAGCTACAACATCATCTTGAATTTTATTGGGTCTATTTGAGTGTTTTCCTCTTTTGTCTGGTAGAGGAGCAGCTAAACCCATCTTAATTTGCTTTTGGATTAAGTCAACCTTCTTCATGCTAATGTTGTATAACGAAACAAAAGCTCGTTTACATGTAATAGTTTGTTTTGCCCCGTATGTTACGTTATATTGGAATGAGGCGGTCTTGTGTTTTAAAGCTCCAGTTCTTTGTCGGTGTGTGGGGATTATTTTGATACTATTATGCAGAAAAGAGTTTTTAGCATTTATATCCAGTTTGTACCACGATGACAAAATTTTTTCCCTGTCTTCAATTGTGAATACCTGGGAACACTGTCGGCGACACTTTTCGGGGCATAAATTAGTACCTTTGACAATATTCTTAGCAGGTTTCAACTCACCTTTATAATTTGTGTAGGCCTCTCCTCTTTGCCTGCAGAGTGTAGCGTTTCGTTTCTTCCATTCATCAACATTTCGTTGCCTTTTTCTACTTACTTTTATTTTTGGTTGGAAATGTTTCTTTTTGCGATGGACTGTAGGCAATATATGCTCTTTTTCATTTTGTCCAACAATATTTTCATTAGATTTTGCCTGACTTACTAGTATGTTATTATCCTCCATTAGTATATCATTCTCTTCTTCCATCGGTTCATTATTACTCTGTGCATCTACCATCTCATTATCAATCTCGTTGTCTGATGATGAGTTGATGTAATCTTCCGGATCTGGCACGTATCCATCACTAGAGTTGTCCCCGAATAAGGTATCGCAACTTGAATCGTAGTTATTGTCTTCTCCATCATCTGAAAAACAAAAGATATAGTCAATTTACTGAAGTAGTTATAAGGCCCTTAATCTACCCTTAGCACATTATAAGTCGTGTCTTGCTATGACAAATTACATAATAATCATAACAAAATAGTTGACCAAGTCATGACATAAAACTTTTGCCAAATTTGTTAATTTCCATATTCATAATAATAACAGTTGGAAATATTTTGTTAGATTTTTTAATTTTAATTAATGTCAGTTTTTACATAAGGAAAACTGTAGTATTACTTGTAATTTCGAATATCTGTTTGATTAAAAAAACAAAAGATATTAAACTATACATTTGAAGTCAGAGCAGAACTGTTTACCTCCAAGTTAACACTTGGACACATTGTGAAAGTATATGGCACTTTCCCTATAACAATAAAAAATAGGTACCATTGAATATAACAAAATATTCCTACGTGAATTTCATATTTTATAAAAAAGATACTTACATTCTTCTTGGCGAACTTCATTCTTGCCTGTAGAATAGTCACTACTTGTTGATGAAATTGGCATTTGTAGGTTAGAATTCTCATTTTTCATGGTTTGTATTATATTTTTGTCAATACTCTCGCTGGCAGTTAAAATATTATCATTTAAAGCTAACTGTAACATTATCTTTCCCCTTGAAGTCATTTCAATTATCAATGTGAGCAATATTACTTAACACAACTTAAATTCGCAAAACACGTGTTAATCACAACAATCGTTTTTGTCAAATGGTGAACAGCTCATTCACAGCTAGCTGTTACGTGCATGAAGGCGGTATGTTACAGAACTTGATCAGGACACTAGTGGAAGAAGGAGGTATGTGCTATTTATGTTTCATACCTCCTTCATCCACTACAAATATAAGTAGTTGTTGATACATACCTCCTTCTGGACATTAGTATTTCTCTTAATATGGCTCTTAGAGTGCTACTGTTAGTTCCACAAAACATATTAACACATACCTCCTTCATCTACGAGAATAACTAGATTTTTGTAAAAATGTTACATACCTCCTTCATCCACTCAGCCCTTCAATTGTGTATTATATCCATATCTCAAAGGAACGCAGTATTTTCGGGGACACCCTGTATATTATTGAACTCTTTCCGATGTTCTCATTTTGCAATGGTATACTAGACAGTTTAAAAGATAATTAGGCTTTGGAACTAGAGTTGAAGCTGGAGATGATATGTTTGATTTAGCAACAGCAATAGAGATGCTGATTGTTAACGAATTCTTTCAAAAAACAGAAACTCAACTTATTACGTATAAAAGTGGACAAAATCACTCCCAAATAGATTAGTTTACGACAAGGAGAAAAGATATTCGTGAATGTAAGGTAATAGTTAAAGCGAAACTAAAACAAACTATCTGAGATGATCACAAAAATCAAGTAGTGGATGTTAAAAGATGAGGAAGAGAGTCTATTCGGGGCAAAGATTGCAGACAGAATGTGTTAGAACATGAAAGTAAGTCCTAACGCAAAATGAAGAAAGATGGCCAATAACATTAGAAATACTTCTATTGAAATACTTGGAAAAACCTCAGGAAAGAAGTTTGAGAATACAAAGGTGGTGGTCATATGAATGTAATGTAATGAGAGGACAGCGATATGAACAAAGAAGTTTGAGAATACAAAGGTGGTGGTCATATGAATGTAATGTAATGAGAGGACAGCGATATGAACTGATAAGACTGATAATACAGGGAAAGATAAGAGGAAGACTGAGTATAGGAAGAGGGAGAGTGTCCTGGTTGAATAATTTAAGGGACTGGTTTAAATGCAGTTCCATAGAATTCTTCAGAGCAGCTGTAGATAGAGTAAAGATAGTAATGATGATATCCAATATCCGATTGGGAGACGGCACTTAAGAAGAAAAATATTAAATGAAGTTTAAGAAAATATAAGAGAGAAGAGAAAATTATATAAATAGCGGAAAGACAATAGATCTTCAAAACTATACGGTCGCCAAAAAGGAAGCGAAAAACATACAGCAAAGAAAGAAGAAAGCACTAGATTTTAAACAGATTAGATGTATCCGAAATGAAAATAATATAATACTAATTCACGAAAAGGATGTCAAAAAGGAATAGAAAAAGAACTTTGGAAGTTTATTAAATAAAAAGATTTTGACAGAAAACCAGTTAAATTAAAGAATACAGTAGTAGCAATGATCACCAAAATAATTAAAGAGTAAGTGGTTCAAGCACTTTAAAAATGGAGAATGGAAAAGACTTCGCATAGCGATAAAGGCAAAGAGAATGATGATGATGATGATGATGATGATGATGATGATGATGATGATGATGATGATGATGAAGATGATTATGATGATGATGATGATGATGATGATGATGATGATGATGATGATGATGATGATGATGATGATGATGATGATGATGATGATGATGATGATGATGATGATGATGATGATGATGATGATGATGATGATGATGATGATGATGATGATGATGATGATGATGATGATGATGATGATGATGATGATGATGATGATGATGATGATGATGATGATGATGATGATGATGATGATGATGATGATGATGATGATGATGATGATGATGATGATGATGATGATGATGATGATGATGATGATGATGATGATGATGATGATGATGATGATGATGATGATGATGATGATGATGATGATGATGATGATGATGATGATGATGATGATGATGATGATGATGATGATGATGATGATGATGATGATGATGATGATGATGATGATGATGATGATGATGATGATGATGATGATGATGATGATGATGATGATGATGATGATGATGATGATGATGATGATGATGATGATGATGATGATGATGATGATGATGATGATGATGATGATGATGATGATGATGATGATGATGATGATGATGATGATGATGATGATGATGATGATGATGATGATGATGATGATGATGATGATGATGATGATGATGATGATGATGATGATGATGATGATGATGATGATGATGATGATGATGATGATGATGATGATGATGATGATGATGATGATGATGATGATGATGATGATGATGATGATGATGATGATGATGATGATGATGATGATGATGATGATGATGATGATGATGATGATGATGATGATGATGATGATGATGATGATGATGATGATGATGATGATGATGATGATGATGATGATGATGATGATGATGATGATGATGATGATGATGATGATGATGATGATGATGATGATGATGATGATGATGATGATGATGATGATGATGATGATGATGATGATGATGATGATGATGATGATGATGATGATGATGATGATGATGATGATGATGATGATGATGATGATGATGATGATGATGATGATGATGATGATGATGATGATGATGATGATGATGATGATGATGATGATGATGATGATGATGATGATGATGATGATGATGATGATGATGATGATGATGATGATGATGATGATGATGATGATGATGATGATGATGATGATGATGATGATGATGATGATGATGATGATGATGATGATGATGATGATGATGATGATGATGATGATGATGATGATGATGATGATGATGATGATGATGATGATGATGATGATGATGATGATGATGATGATGATGATGATGATGATGATGATGATGATGATGATGATGATGATGATGATGATGATGATGATGATGATGATGATGATGATGATGATGATGATGATGATGATGATGATGATGATGATGATGATGATGATGATGATGATGATGATGATGATGATGATGATGATGATGATGATGATGATGTTCCAATAAAACTATACTTCTGTCAGTACTTAAGGGCGTAGGCGCAAAATTGCGCCCCAATGTGTTTTAAATGCATTCATTTTTTTTAATCCTGAGAAAACTAATCAGTATTTTTAAAAAATTTAAACACCGAAATAAAGATAACATTATTACGGAAGGCCGAAAGTCCCTTAGAATAACCAAGCAGTTTCTTTTGAATGTGATATTTGAAATTAACAATGGCACTAAATTTAGTCTTTTTTTCACTCCTGCAACTTATTAAAATAAACATTGTAGAAGTTTTCAGGCACTTTCAGCACTCGGTAATGGTGTAATCTTTCATTCTGCATTTAAATTTTTCAAGAATAGGTACTTATTAGTTTTCTCAGGATTCGAAAAAAATGAATGCATTTAAAACACGTTGGCGCAAAATTTTGCGCCACCGTCCTTGAGTAAAACCTAATAATAAAAATGCTAGTTAGATGTATTTTTTTATTCAATTACTTAAATATTCATATCATGTATTTCCGCTTTTTCTCCTTTCAACAGGTCTCTCCTAAAGGTCGTACAATTAATTCAGTTATCTGAAAAGAAAAAAAAATATTTAAACTAAATAGTAGAACTAAAGTTTTGTATCGATGATTTACTTGATAAAAGTTAAAAGTTATTTATTCAATCAATAGCCGTATTTAATCAATAAAGTTTAATGTCTAAGTGAATATTAGAGAGAATATTATTTGAAATTATAGAATTGGAGAGAATAGCATTTGTAAAATTAGAAAATCTACGGTTTCGTTTTGATTTAAATCTGTCTCCTGCCATCCCTCGATAGTACTATTTCTAGGTCTACCCGTTGTCAAGGAGGCTCTGCAGAAGAAAAATTCACACCAACACGTCCGTAGTTCTCGGTACAAAAATAAAACTATTTATACCGTAGTATGGTTAGAACGCCCTCTAACGCGGAATAAGTAAAAATGAATGTCGAATGTCGAATAGCATTTATTGAGCAATTAAATAACCAAGAGTTGATACGATTATTCTCACCTATTTTGCAATATTTATAATGTGAAAACTTTGAACTATCCGTCTGTCTATCCGTCCGTAAACACAACTTCTCAACTATAAAATCAGATATAATGACAAAGCAGGTGTCTAGTAAGAGCTTAAAACCCAAAGATGTTTTAAAGGTGATCGATTTGACCTAGGACATTCGGTTCCATATTTGCAACCGGAATTACTGTTTTGAAATCGCGAAATAGTACAAGCGCTGTATTATTCGACGCGCCTTAGCAAGATAAGAATAAATATTTACTTCCGGTTAAAAAGTTGTAACCAAAAGTGACATATTACAGTCGCAGAAATAGTACATGGAATAAAAAGAATAAATGATAATGGAACTACCATAATCCTTCAAAACTATGATACCAACAATGATCTGAAAGTAAATCTTAGTCAAAAATATCAAAAAAATAACTATAAGAACATAGTTATCTATTATGGAAGAACTATAAGAAGCTTCAGTAACATGAATTGAACAATAAAACCCGAAAAAGAAGAAAGGACCAGGCAACACTCCTTATGGAAAAGTGGTTTTTAACGAAAGTTCGGTCAATGATAGATCTCAGTGCGTAGATTAAAAAGTCCATGGAACCTAGGTCTCAAAAACTAAGTATTATTCTGAAGCTACAGCCTTCTGAAGTTATTGGATTCGGATTCGGGGGCTCAGTGCACGTCAAGCGCACTAAATTACACTCAAGTGAACGAAAATATTTATTATTAAAAGAAGAGAGACTCATTTTCTTCTTCTTCATGCATATTCGCGTGTTGCATATGAATTCGTGGTCAAAAATAGATGCATCTTATGTTAGTCTTCAGAAAACCTGCGAAAAGTTCTCAGAAACTGAAGAAGTGCGAAAGAAAATAACGTGCTGCTAGAGCGACATAAGAATTATCATATTTTCATGGATGCTTCACACTTATCCAATACCAGCATAGCTGGAGTTCCGCTTTATATTTAGATATCCAACTAAACAGTGGCAGATCTAAGGGGAGGATAGGGAAAGTTTGAATACAATATGAACCTACTTATATACACTCCTGGCAAAAAAACGGGACACCTTTTCCCGTAAATCATTTTAGTGATTTTTTTAATATGTTATAGCCTTATTCTCTAAGAATATGGATGTAGTAATAGTGTTGCTGAACAGGTAAATGTCATTGTATACTGGGTGTAACAATAATACTGTGTTTTTTCCTGAAAGTTCGTAACACCCTGTGGAATATTCTAGCATTTAAAAAATATTGAAATTAAAACTCAGTTGTAGCCCTAGCCTCTCTTAACATTCTGCTTTTTGACTCATGCACTTATGTTGGATAATGAAAAAGTTAGGTACTTTGACAAGTAGCCATGTTCTTCATCAATATAGGGTGTATCTAAATAAGTGCGACAAACTTTACGGGGTAATTCTGCATGAAAAAATAATGACCCGAGATACCGGGTGTTGAATTTTTTCTTACACACTGACGATTTATTTATTGCTCTAAAACCGGTTGAGATATGCAAATAAAATTTGGTGGGTTTTAAGAGGCAGTATATTCACCATTGGCGTGCATACGGGTCATATTACCCGGTCATATTACCTGTATGCACGCCAATGGCGAATATAAAATTTTTAGTTGTATGTCAAAAAATGTGAAATAACTACCTCTTAAAACCTACCAAAGTTCATTTGCATATCTCAACCGGTTTTAGAGCAATAAATAAATCGTCAGTTTGTAAGAAAAAATTCAACATCCCGTATCTCGGAAACGAAGCATTTGCGGACATATGTTTATAACAGTGGCGGCCGGTCAGGGTCGGCAGGGTCGGCAGTGCCGACCCACGCATTTATAAATATTATAGATTTTTTTAATATTCAATTTAATTAGAGTTTATGTCATTTTTTGTATCTGTGAAATAAAAAAAAACTGTCAGATAATACAGACTAAATTTTATTCATGGTTTTTAAAAGGATTCGACCAGTCCGAGCGTTAAGTGATCCCTGCGCATAATAATAAGAATAAGAGACTTTTCAATTTTCAAACACTGAATGATCCGGGAAATTCATCTGACTGTTCGGCTAGCCGACCCCTGCTCCTCCGTAGCTTGAAGATTTACACGTTAAACTTAACGAAAAATACAAGTCGATGAGCAACCAAACATATATGTATTTCTCCGTAGGCATTAAGCGGCAGGTACGGCCAGCGGATATTTAAATCTGCCGGTTTCATTTGGAAGCATCGGCAGAAATTATAAAAAATAATCAAGCCGTTTTACGTCGTTTAATTGATATTGTAATTTTTTTAAGTTGTTAGGAATTATCATTTATTTATAGATATATAATATCGTATAATCGTTATATCATATAATTATAGATAACTAATAAAATTGTTTAAGAAATACGATTTGGATTTTCTAATGTACTTTCTGATTCTAAGATATTTAGCGGCATGTCTAAAACAGTACAGAATGAACTAATATAATTAATTAGTTACATTTTGAATAACGTTATTGGATCTGAGATTCAGAAAACCATTTGCTTTTCGCTAGAAGTAGATGAAACTTCTGATTATCATGTCATTTACAATAATTATCAATTGTTGTCCGATACGCGTTACGTGGTAATATTTATGAGAGGTTTTAAGGTTTTACAGACGTGAGTAAAAGCTATAAGGCAGAATATGTTTTTGGTGTTTTAAAGAACAGATTAAAATTTTTTGATATCAAAAATAAATTGGTAGGGCAAACTGGGGCAAACTTATGACGGCGCTGCCGTGATGTTTGGTGAATTGAACGGTCTCCAGGTAAAAGTTAAAACTATTGCATCACAAGCTTTATTTGCTCAGTGTCATGGGAATAGAATGAATTTAGTTTTGCAGGATACGTGTAAAAAAATTAAGAATATCGTCTTTTCTTGCCAGTTTAGCTCGCCCAAACGGACTACTGTTTTAGAACAATTTGTTTAGAAAAAAAAAATGCAAACAGTTTGTCAGGCGCGATGAAATTTTAAACCTCGGTCAGTTTCCACTGTAGCAGATTTTCGTGAACAGCCTTTGGAAGTTTTTTAAATTTATTATCGAAGGCGACGATTTTGAAAGTTGTGATGTGATATCTTGATCCGTGAAGCAATCGGTTTGAAAACTTTCTTAAATGATTACTCTTTTAATACTCTTTTAAATATTTTTAAGAAAGTGTTTGCTCAAACCGATTTGATATTCGTTGTTGTTTAAAATCAGTCAACTAACATTATTTATTTCAAAGATAGAATAAGAAAACTGGTGCAAAATCTCAAAGATTTTCGTAATGATAGCAGTTTTCAATATATACACAGTGACGTTTTGGGTTCGCTTGATATTTACGAACCACCCCAAAAAAGACAGGCATGATACATATCTCGAAAAACGAGTATATCTTGAAATTTTGGATACCTACTATGTATTATGCAAATAGATACTCGTTTTTCGAATTTAGAAGATTTGCAAATTTTTGACCTCTTTGGCGATTCAAAATTTAAAATTTACCTTCGCCAAAGAACTTTCAAGATATTTTTTATTACAAATTACTTAAAAATTACGCTGATCCAAATATTTTCAGAAAGTTAGATAAGTTACAAACTATGTGTAATTTTATATAGTAAGTACTGCAATTCATTACAACAAACTGATCATCAATTCTCTTATTACCACCAATTTCTGCTTTAAATGAACGGAATTTCTCTTGCCTCAAAAGAATCAAAACATATTGTCGAAACACCATGAAAAAGAGTATGTCAAAGTAAACCAAACAAAAACATCTCCTATGATGATTTAAGCCTTTTAATTAGATGGTATGCCTATATGAGGAGACAAAAAGACCTTGCCGACCCTGTCTCTAAGGCCACGAGCCGCCACTGGTTTATAAAGCAAACTGTCATTATTTTTTCATACAGAATTAACCCTTAAAGTTTGTCGCACTTATTTAGAAACACCCTGTATTGATGAAGAACATGGCTAGTTGTCAAAGTACCTAACTTTTTTATTATCCAACATAAGTGAATGAGTCAAAAAGCAAAATGTTAAGAAAGGCTAAGGCTACAATTGAGTTTTAAACTTAATATTTTTTAAATGCTAGAATATTCCACAGGGTGTTACGAACTTTCAGGAAAAAACACAGTATTATTGTTACACCAATGTTATACAATGACATTTACATGTTCAGCAACACTATTACTACATCCATATTCTTAGACAATAAAACTATAACATATTAAAAAAATCACTAAAATCGGACAACAGGCTTAGGAGATTCGAAACATTAAAAATGACCCATTTTGAAGGTGTCCCGTTTTTTTGGCCAGGAGTGTAGTATGTATATACATATTTCCAAAAAAATACTTATTATGTTTATCAATGTAATATGTAATTATATTATATTATATGAAAACATGATGATTATTATCTGGGTCTAGCAGCACATTTTCTAACAATTTTTCCAGTTTTCTGAGAACTTTTCGGGGGTTTTCTGAAGACTAAAATACGATGCATCTATTTTTGACCACGAATTCATATGCAACACGCGAATATGCATGAAGAAGAAGAAAATGAGTATCTCTTCTTTCAGTAATAACTATTTTCGTTCACTTGACCCCGAAAAGGGGGGGGGGTATGGTTTGAAATATTTAATTTTTTTTTATTATTTCAAATAAAAGTGCATACTTTCAAGAATACTCTCTGAAAATTTCAAAATAATCGGAGTAAAATTAAATTACCAGAGATACAGGGTGTTGAATATCCCTACCTTCGACTCGCGTTGCCGAGACATCGCGCCAGCACGCTTGAGCGTAGTGAGAAACGTTAAACAACTGTTCGCCGTCTCTTTTGTAGATTACTCCGCAATTCAAAAAACATATTTCAATGTTCATCACTTTACGATTTGGTAGACAAATAAGAAGATGAATTAGTTCAGAGAAATAAGGGGAAAAAATATCGTGTTGGTGACACAACCCCCTCCAGGCCGAAACCAAATTTTTCGAGTAATATGGTCATCTACAATAATAACCTATATGTTTCCTGCAGCCGATTTTGATGATATACATAGTTATAAACAAATGAAGATCAAAAAACGGTAAATTTTCGCTTTTTTCGTTTATTACTAAAAAATTGGGCATTTTAAACAAATTTGAGAGTAATAAACTCATAAACCGTATAAAAAACTTCAATATGGCGTTCGCTGAATATGTCTCTCCTTATTGGTTGCTTAGAAAATTGCCAAATAAATCATAAATTTTGAGTTTTTATAAATATTCATAACTTATGTAAAAATTAACTTAGAACCTTCTTATTACACGGAATGCTGAGACTTATGGTGCTTAAATCATAACCTAAATTTCAAAGCAATTGGTCAAATAGTTTAAAAGTTATTTAATTTGTTTATCCAAAATTAATTTTTTTTGCAACACTGTAAGTCAGAAAATGATGAAGTTACAGTAATATTTTGGATAGTTTTTGAAAGAAGAAAATTTACAGTATTTATTTAATTTAAAAAAAATGACAAAAAATAATTATAAATATTGCAAAATAATTTTGCAAAAACATGTGAATTAAAAAAATGGGGGGGCTAACTTTGTCCCTAAATGTCCTAGAACAGTTGTTTTTCTTTCTAAATGTGTATAAAAATTCTGTCTTTCTAAATGTGAAAAAATAATTTTTCTACGGGTAACTGTTAAAAAGTTATTCTAATTTTTTATAAGTAAGCAAAAAATCGACATGTTTTTGCAAAATAATTTTACACTGTTTAAAATTATTTTTTGTCATTTATTTTTAATTAAGGTAATAGTATAAATGTTCTTCTTTCATAAACTGTCTGAAGTATTATTGTAACCTTGTAATTTTCTGACTTATAGTGTTGCAAAAAAATAAATTTGGGATAAACAAATTAAATAACTTTTAAACTATTTGACCAATTGCTCTGAAATTTAAAATATAATTTAAGTACAAGAAGTCTCGGCATTCCGTGTAATAAGAAGATTCTAAGTTAATTTTTACCTAAGTTATGAATATTTATAAAAACTCAAAATTTATGATTTATTTTGAAATTTTCTAAGCAACCAATAAGGATGGACATATTCAGCGAATGCCATATTGAAATTTTTTATACGATTTATGAATTTCTTACTCTCAAATTTGTTTAAAGTGCTTAACTTTTTGGTAATAGACGAAAAAAGCGATAATTTACCGTTTTCCGATCTTCATTTGTTTATAACTATGTATATCATCAAAATCGGCTGCAGGAAACATATAGGTTAATAATATAGATGTCCATACTACTCAAAAAATTTGGTTTCGGCCTGGAGGGGGATGTGTCACGAGGAAACTCTTATTTCTCTGGACTAAATATGCAGTTGTCAAAACTTTAAACGCATTTTTCTCAAAACTGCTTTTTCAAATGCGGTGGACATTGTAACTGAAAAACTACTTGACCGATCTAAATGAAAATTTTGCATAGATTTTCTTTAGACATTTCGTGAGGTAACAACGTCGAGATATTTTTCGTTTTGGGCTTATTTTTTGTTCAACAATATTAAATCTGTTGGCTTTCACAAAATTTTTATCAAAAATTTCGTATTTTTGACTTCTGAGTGATACCAAAAAATCAAAAATCATTAAAAATAAAAAATCTCGACGTTGTTACCTCGTAAAACTCATAAGCTAATTAAATCTTTTTGAATTTTTTGTTTCGTATGATCCAGTGATGAGTTCTGATGTCCACCGCAAAATCCATTTTTTTTAGCTGCCTGCCAAAATTTGTCGCCAATGGCTTATTTTTCAATATTTTGGATTGAATTTTTTCTTAAATATTCTTTGAATTGTACTTAATATGTTTATTTAATTTAAAAATAAAATAATCCTACCATAGCTTCGAAAAAAATTCACAAAAATGTGCTTGATATGGTTTCAAACCATACCCCCCACCCCCATGCATAAACTTAACATAAACCAGAACCTGAATTCAATAATTTCAGAAGGCTGTAGCTTCAGAATAATAGTTTTTCACACCTAGGTCCCCTGGACTTTTTTAATCTATGCACTTAGAACTATCATTGATCGAACTTTTGTTAAATGGGGCGACTTTTCCATAAGGAGTGTTGCGGGGTCCTTTAATACCTAGAGTGTTGCGGGGTCCGTAGCAGTAAACAAAGCAACCTAAATTAAATATATGAATATCAATTTGGTAATAGTACCTGCACTGTGGGTGGTGTAGATATGACAAAGACAACTGTTTCAGCAATATTTTTCGGTTCCAGCAATGCCACGTCATTATCACCTTGAGAAAATTCTTGTATCTTCTCTCTAACGTTATCTGCCATGGGTGTGTTAGTGAGACCCGGACTTAAAGTCTTAAACAAATGAAAAATAAGTCGAAATGTGTTCAAATGAAAACGTGATATAATGTAATGATAATACATACATCTATTAAAAATTTTTGATTTTCACTCCGTAAATCGTTTTCACACATACCAGCAAACGAATGGGAAAGAGACTTGACGAAACTGTTTAAAGAAAAGGAAAATAATATCTAATCAACACAATAACGCACCTAAATCAAAACACGAAATACAAATCAGATTTCAGAAAGTAGAGATAGCCATAAATTCACTCAAAAATAGAAAGTCACCAGGACTAGACGAAATAATCAACGAACTTCTAAAACATTGAGGAGAAAGTATAACCCTAGAGATGACAAAACTTATACAAAAACCAATATTGCACTGCAAGATACCAGATGCATGGAGAAACACCATAATGGTACCAATGTTCAAGAAAGGAGACAAAGAATACTCCAACAATTATAGAAGTATCAATCTACTGAACACCGCACTTAAGCTAACCACAAAATTCCAACCTGAAACACGCTGAAAGTCCTCCGTTTAAATATTTGAAATTTCGACCCAGTTTACAGTTGTACACTTTCGCTACACCCTGTATATTGAGTCGGAGAAGCGCAGTTTCAAATCGCTTTTCCGCATTGGTGTGAGTTTGTTATTTTGTTCGTTCCCACAACATTACGAATTTTATTTCTTTATCCGTTCCTTGAAGTAATACGCATTTAAGAAACGGAATATTTTTCAATAAACCCTTGAATTGTTGTAGTTTGCAAGGTAAAGAGATTCCACGTTAAGTAAAGACTCAGAGTAAAAAGGTTTTTATGATATTTACAGTTTTGGTTTGTCGGTTATATGTTTCGTCGGTATCCAAATATCTACATAGAGGAAGAATCCCTGCAGTGTTGTATTTGCAAGATAAAGGCTTTTATGGCATTTGCAGACTAGAGCCATAAAGGTTTATGATATTTACAGACAAGAAATACATTGAATGTTTGTATCGGGACCGGAAGGCTCAACCTAAAATAAGCCGATGTCTTTAGTAATATTGGTTCTCAAAACTAACTGTAATATTGTATGAGTCATCGCATTTCGTGTAAACTCGAGGGATTTTGTTATTGCGAAGTTTAAGTAATTGTAATTGGTTGAAGGTAAAACCATCATGGCGTTCGAGGGATGTCTTAAGAGTTTTTCTGACCATTTGATTGGTAGAGAAATATCTGGTATGGTTCCTATTGGTCTAAGTAGGAAGTCACCTTTTTTTGGGAGAGGAACCCAAGTTTGAGAAGGATCGAGTTAGCGGTCCTAGAAATCAGTTCCGTATAGGCTATCATCATGTTCAGTGGAGTTCCGTAGAAGTCACCATCAAGTGAAGTTGAGCAGTTGAGTTCCACCAGGGCCACCATCGAGTTGAGTTTAGTTTTGGTTCCCTTAGGGCCATCGTCATGGAGTTGAGTTCCATTGGGCTGATTCTAGCCCGGTGAATGTGATGGTGTATCGTGAACCTCGGCGATTTTCCCGCTGTTTCTAAGCAAATCGTCGTTTCATTTTATACCAATTTTGGTATCCACTAATTTCATTTAAGCAGTCAGAATAAGAAGTAGGAGAGAAGAGTTTAAATTTTCTCATTGCTATGTTTAACAGTGCAGTTAAAACATGTAGTATGCTCACATATTTTATTTTGGTCAAAGTTAATGAACTTTCAATAATCATGTTCGAGTCTAACTAAATAATTTTATTCGAGTAAAAGTAAATTTGATCCAGTTTAACGAACTTTTAAACTATTTATCTTCAAGTGAAAGCTGAATTTTTCTATAATAATGTTTGTTTATAAACAATGTACTGTTTACTGTTTGCTGTTTGCTGTAATTAACGACAGTGAAGTAAGTGTTTCGCGAGTGCAATAGCGCCTTTGACTTTCCAATCAAGCTACGAGGAAGAAGCCAGGACACTAATTGTTAAGGTATAATTTTTATATTTGTAAAACTGTTCGTTTCATCTTTGATTAATTGGTAATCTGGTCTCTAATTATAACAGAGAGATCAGAGATTAATTTTTTTTAATAAATAATGTTTGATTTTCAACCTATAATTTATTATTTCTTTCCTTCTCTCTTGAATCGTAAGAACGATAAAAATTGACTGAGTATAGAATTCTGAATAAATAAGGTAAGTGACGTTATAACATTTTGTATATTATGTATATCATTTTATTTGACTATGTTTCTTTGTTTTATTTTAATTTATCTTTCTTTGTTTTATTTCTATTTTTTTGTATAAAGTTTGGTTTCCCTTAGGTAACCAATGGCGCCCAATATTTTATTTTTTGTATTTTTCTTTATTTTTTATTTCACATCCTTATTTCGATTTTTCTATCTTTCTAATTTTTCTAAGCTAATAAGAGTATATCATAACATCTATTAAAGAATCCACTCCCTAAAATCTCTGAGACAGTAGCAACCGAGGTACTTAATAAATTATGTAGCACGAATTTTGTCGAATTCTTAAATAGTCATGTTTCATAAAACAACAGGGGCTATCTTTTGTCTTACATTAAAATGGCCCCATATGACTTCCATTCTTAATCGTCTTTCATCAAATGGCTTCCATGCGTGGGGCTGTTTCATAAAATTAATCGTGCCACAAACCAACAAAATCAATAAACTAACAACTCTATCAGATGAACAACAAGGATTCAGATAAGGAAGATCCTACGTAGACGAGACGTTTTATTTGTACTAAGGCAAATCACAGAAAAAGCAATCGAGTACAATAAACCAGCATATCTATGTTTTATAGACCTGACAAAGGCTTTCGATCACATCCAAGTGAAACACGTCTTACATATACTGTATAGAAGAAACATACCAATCAATATTATACAAATCATCGAAAACGTCTACTTCCATAATTGAATACAGGCAAAGATAAATGGAAAACTAACACAGTATATACCAGTACAAAGCGGAGTCAGACAAGGTGACTCGTTAAGCCCACTGCTCTTTAATATAATACTGAACGAAATATTAGAAGCAGTGCGTAAAGGTCATGTTTACAGAATGGGGAACAAAGAAATCCAAATATTAATCGTATGAATCGCATTAATCGCCGAGACAGAAGACGATCTCCAAAGATTAACACATCTTCAATATTCAATACAACAGCCAAGAAATACAATATGATAATATCAGCAAAAAAACCAAACGTATCACATCTAAAAACCCACTACGATGTAAAATCAAAATTGATAGGAAAATAATGAAACAGGAAGCAAGGTTTAGATATCTGGGAATAGATATAACTAGTTACGAAGATGTTGAAGAAGAAGTAGGTACGACAACAAAGCTTCATCATCCAGCCTCAAAAGTCCACTGCTGAACATAGGCCTCCTCCCCTCGTTTCCAACCCCATCTATCCTGCGCCGCCCTCATCCAGTTTTTATTTACTTTTCTCAAGTCGTCAGTCCATCTTGTAGGCGGTCGACCGACGCTTCTCTTGTCTTCTCTTGGCCTCCATTCCAGTAACCTCTTCGTCCATCGCCCATCTGTCATTCTGGCTACGTGTCCTGCCCATCTCCACTTCAACCTGGCTATCCTCTCGATGACGTCAGTCACCTTTGTTCTTCTCCTGATTTCTTCGTTTCTGATTTTGTCTCGCAGAGTTATTCCTAACATTGACCGCTCCATTCTTCTCTGCGTGACTCTTAGTTTGGTAGCCGAGGCTTTAGTTAAGGTAAGTGTTTCTGATCCGTACGTCAAGACTGGGAGGACGCACTGATCGAATACCTTTCTCTTTAGACATGTGGGTAACTCACTTTTAAAAGTTTCTCTCAGTTTTCCAAATGCTGCCCACCCAAGACCGATTCTTCTCTTCAGCTCATGAGTCTGGTTATCCCTGCCAATCGTAATTTCATGTCCCAGGTATTTATATCTATCTACGAGTTCTATTTCCTTCCCACCAATACTGATGTTCTGGTTGGGTACCAAATTTGTCATTATTTTTGTTTTTGAGATGTTTATATTTAAACCTACATTTTCTGTAGCTACAACGAGTTCTTGTACCATCTCTCTTGCCATACCTAGATCCTCAGCCACTATGACTATATCATCGGCGAAACGTAAGTTGTTTAGGTATTCTCCATCTATTTTTATTCCCTTTGTCATCCAATCCAAACTCTTGAAAGCATGTTCTAAGACCGTATTAAAAAGTTTAGGTGACATTGGGTCTCCTTGTCTAACCCCCCGTTCTATTTTTATGCGATTACTGTTAGTATGTAATTTGACAGTGGTTGTTGCCTGTAAGTATATTTTGTGTAATAATTTTGTATACCTATAATCTAGCCTGCATTCTTTAAGCGCCTGTAATATTTTGCTAAGTTCAACTATGTCAAAGGCTTTATGAAAAACGATAAAAACTAGAACTAGGGGTTTATTGTATTCCACTACTTTCTTTATCAGGGTTTTTATACTTTGTAGATGGTCATTTGTTCCGTAATTTTTTCGGAATCCTGCCTGTTCTCTTGGTTGATAAGTCTCTAATTTTCTTTCCATTCTCTTAACAAAGCTTAAAAGCAAGTAAATCGGCGGGATCTCTTAATGACACAATCTGATAGAACAAACACCTAAGACAAGATACAAAAGCAAGAATCTATAAAGCAGCAATTAGACCTATATTGACATACACGGCGGAGACAGGACCTGACACATCTAAAACGAGACGACTACTAGAAACAACAGAGATGAAAATACTTCGACAAAAATCAGGGAAAGTCTATTGGATAGGGAGAGAAGCGAAAACATAAGAAGAGCATGCAATGTAGAAGATATGTATAAACAGGAGTGGAACGAACACATAAGTAGAATGGCAGAGGATAGGATAGTAGGAATAGCACGAGATAAGTCACCAAATAGACGAAGAAGTATTTACAGATCAAGAAAACGATAGTGCGATAATTTAAACCAATTTAGGAGGCTAATATTGAAGAAGAAACAGGCTTTAAAGCCTATATACAAGATGGAAGAAGAAGAAGAAACCGTTCTCAAAAAGATTCTGTTTAAAAAATTCTGGGAAGAGGTATAACCTTGTTTTATTGCGTGTCTTTTTAAAAACTGACATACTTGTAACCGAGAAATATAAGAAAAAGGTCGAAGCCACGGAAATGGATGCCATCAGAAGATCGATGAGAATATGAAGAGCCGAAAGAATAAGGAATGAAGTAATAAAACAACAAATGGGTGTAGAGGGCACTATAGTTGAGGATATTGAAAGAAAACAGCTCATATGGTATGGGCATGTGAGCCGAATGAGGGACGAAAGATTGCCAAAAAAAACTATGATGTGGCAACACCCAGAGAAGAAAAAACGAGGACGACCACCACAGAGCTGGAATCTGGGAGTTAGGAAAGCGATTAGCGCTCGAAATCTAAATGAAGACCTAACTCAGGACAGAATACAGTGGCGTTTGGGAGTCGGACAACGTCGTAAGACGTTATAAAACCGAATATATATATATATATATATATATATATATATATATATATATATATATATATATATATATATATATATATATATACTTGACCTAAATCTTAAAGGCCACAGCAAATTTTTTCAAATTTTTTACATAGATGTGTGTTTGTTTATTGTGTGTTGAATATGTATTGTGTATGAAAAATATGTTAACTTACTGTGACTTTAATCCTCTTCTCTAAATGTGCTAATTCGTTTCTGAGCATCTCGGCAATAACTCTATTGGCATGTTTGCTGGCAGGATACATATTAGCGTTTTGAAAGGTAGGTATTGTATGACCCAAAAAACTGTTTATGTTTATAATGTGTCCATCGATGTTGTTTTCTTTCATAGATTTTAGCGCTTCTCGTGTAGCAATACATAGTCCGATAACATTGACTTGAAAGATCTCTGTCCAATTTTTGGTATCACTTTCACTTATAAGACCTACAATAATTATTAATTCAATTTTTAGAAATATGCACATATACGACATTATACAGGGTGATTGATTAGTAAGGTAAAGCTCAATAGATCCGCTATAGTAATAGATAGCAATAAAAATTAATAACAAAAATTTTAGCCACCTTTGAGCTTCACATTACAAAATTATTTAGAATGTTACAGGGTGTTCGATAACACAGTGGCAAACCAAACTTATGTTTTTTAAATGGAAAACCTTATATTTTATTTTAAATTCAAAATCCTGTTAACTTCTCCATCACAAGAATATAAAGGTTTGTTATGTTATACAGGGTATTTACAAAGTTATAACCAATTTTATATGAAAATCGTAACAAGTTCAACTCCCTGTATAAATAAAAATAAGCAAAACAGCAATGGTTTATTAATGCCATATTTTTTACGTATTGTCAAAATTTTCAAGAATTATTGATATTGCTAATTTTCTTTGAATCAAATACAGGGTGAGTCAAAACGCAAGTACATTATTTTCTCAGTAATTTTAAATGGAACACCCTGTATTTTATATCATTATTGAAAAGTAACATTACCGTACTTTAATTTTTAGGTAACATTCTCTTCGTCCAAATTTATTAGTTTTCGAGATATCTTCATTTTTCAATGAACCACTAGCGTGGCTACCCAAATCACCAGAATTTAATAAACTGGACTGATTTTTTTGGGGTTACGTTAATAATGAAGTTTATAAAATACCTCCTACAACAAGGGATGAGATGAAAAATAGAATACAAAGTGTATTTCGATGTGTCAATTTACAAATGCTTGGTAGAGTAAGTAACTCATTGATTGATCGTTTTTAGGCGTGCATAAATGTGTTATAGTCGGTTCGCTAAACTCAGACACAACTAGCGAGTGATTTTAGTAGGTAATTTTTTTTGTTTTTGGCCAATTTTTTCAAAATTGGCAAAATTACTAACTATTTAGTAATTATTAACTATTTAGTAATTATTTTTTTTGCCAATTTTACCAAATTGGAAAAATTACTTAATAAAATCTCTAGCCAATTGTGTCTGAGTTTAGCGAAACGACTATAGGAAGTAATTTTGAACACCTTATGTAATTAAATATTAAAAATATTTGATTAAAAGTAGCTTCTAAATTTTTCAAACATGTTTTTTTTGCAAAATGTATTACTGATAAATTATTTTTTGTTCTTTATTTGTTACATTGTTACATTTACATACAAAAGTAGTGTTTAATAATTGTCTTCAAAAAATGTTGTATTTTGTGTTTGTGTGTTTTTTTGTAAAATTTATTTCTAATTTTATTTGTTACATTTACATAAAAAAGTAGTTTTTAATTGTTTCAAAAATGTTGCATGTTGTGGTTGTGTTCTTTGTTTGTAAAATGTATTACTAATAAATTATTTTTATTTCTTTATTTGCTACATTGTTACATTAATTACCGGATTGATAATTGCAATCGTCAATTGTCAATTCAGTCATGGCTTACTTAAAATTTAAATAAATTTAGACACCTAAAATAATTTGCTCGGAAAAATTAAAATATCTCGAAAACTAATAAATTTTGACATAGGGAATGTTACATAAAAATTAAAGTACGGTAATGTTATTTTTTAATAATGATATAAAATACATGGTGTTTCATTTAACATTACTGAGAAAATAATATACTTGCTTTTTGACTCTGTATTTGATATAATGAAAATTAGCAATGTAAATAATTCTTGAAAATTTTTACAATAAATAAAAAATATGGCATTAACAAACCATTGCTGTTGTGCTTATTTTTATTTATACTGGGAGTTGAACTTGTTATGATTTTCATACAAAATTAGTTATAACTTTGTAAATACCCTGTATAACATAACAAACCTTTATATTTTTGTGATGGAGAAGTTAAGAGGATTTCGAATATAAAATAAAATATAGGGTGTTCTATTTAAAAAAAAACATACGTTTGGTCTGATAATAATAAAGAGAATTATGAATGAGCGGAAGAAGAAAGAAGAAAGACAAAAAAAAAAGAAAAAAAAGGAAAGAAAGAAAAATACAATACTTGGGCCATGTGATGAGAGGATAAATATATGAACTACTTTAAATCATATTGAAAGGTAAAGTACAGGACAAAATATCAGTAGGAAGACGCCAGAACTCTTGGCTGAAGGACCTGAGAAGATGGTTTGCCGCTCACCCGCAGAAATTTTTCGTGCAGCACTTTCCAAAGTTACAGATGCCATTTGGATCGCCAACCTTCGAAAGGAGAGGGCATAATAAGGTTGTTTTTAATGACAGTCTTAACTTTTAACATTAATATAGACTACATAAAATATAAAATACTTGCCTAAGTTTGCAACAGCAGCGTTATTAATCAATACGTGTATAGGACCCACGTTGTGCCTTATCCATGCGAACGCCATTAAAATCGCATCTTCCTTTGATACATCGGTTTGAAAAATATATAATTTTCCTCCTTTTTTCGATGAAAGTGATTCTGCCAATGAATGAAGTTTTTGTTTACTTCTTGCAAGACCTACAACCTATAACATAATATATTTTTATACAAATGGCAAAAATATACAATACAGAGAGAAAGAAAGAGAGATAGAGAGAGAGAGAGAGAGAGAGAGAGAGAGAGAGAGAGAGAGAGAGAGAGAGAGAGAGAGAGAGAGAGAGAGAGAGATAAGTACGCACGAACACGGACGTGGGCACATACTTCTTTTGCTTTTTTTAAAGACATTATTCTGTCTGTTTTTCAATGAGCCTCCAGTAAGTTGCCCTTCCATCGATTTCGTTGGTCTTCTGATCGTCTTCTCATAGTGGAAACGTCTTTCGCCGTCTTTTTCTATATTTTTTAATCTTCTTAATACTTTGTTTGCCTCTCTCGCCTCAAGGTTTATTCCTTTGTTTACCGTCACTTGTTGGTGGTTAATTATCGCCACCTTTAGCAAACAGGGATCATATCAGGGATCATTATCTGCCTATGTTTTCTTCTGAATGTTTTTATTAGTTTGTTCATCTCTTTTCTCTCTTATCATTCTCCATATTTTATTTTCATTTGTACATATATTTTATTTTATATTATTGCACCAACTCTGAATGTTAATTAATAACGGTATAAGTTGTAATGAAAGGTTACGGAAATCACATTTTTGAAGTCCATAAAAGTGTAATTCATAAATACTATTAGTCTATTTGCTATTGAAAAGAGCTTAACTCAGCTTGAGCTAAGCCGATTAGAGGAACTATATAATTTGGTATGACTGACCAAATTATACCTACTTTATTATCTATAAGAGTCAGGGCCCCCGTAAGGGTTACTTGCGCCTGTGTACAAAAAAGGATTTTGGCGCCCCTTAAGGCATTTTGGATCATGTTTTTTTTGTTTATTTTTTTAAGGTAGGCAGGTGCTTGAAATAAACCAAAACACTGAACTTTGGAAGTCATATTAATTTATAATCCATTCACTCAAGGTAAAATACTGTAAAACCTCCGAATTTTAAAGATTGGATTGACATGACATTTGACATACACATAGCTAACATGCCAAAGAAAAAAGTGATATCGTGCCGATGTTTGCTTTTGCCCTGAATGCGAGTTTCACCCCTTCTCGGGGGTGAAAAAATATAGGAATACCTACGCTCAAAAAAGTCCGGAATTGGATAAAATGAATAATTTTAAACAACTTTTGTTCTATAAAGTTTTGTCAATACTTTTTTCAAATTATTTGCGAGTAAATACGTTCATTTTTTAACAAAAAACACGTTTTTTGACAGATTTTCACAAATAACCCGAAAAGTAAGTAATTTATCGAAAAAATTTAGCTTATAAAAAAGTGAAAAAAAATGGTGTAAGTAATGAAGTCTTCAAATCCAGTAGAAGCAGAATTGTAGCTAATAAAAAGGACGTATTTAAAAGAAGCTTTATTTTTGTTTTCTAAGCTTCTTTAACATCAAAACTAAGTAAGTTACGCTCAAAATAATGTTGGTTCCTTTTTTTGTTAAAAAAAAAATCGTTAAAAAATACCCCCTAATTAGCATCCCAAATGAAATTAGTCCACGGGTCAGCTTCCTAGAATTTACTTTACGTATGTATTATTTATATGATCTGAAGTTTCGTCGGTTCTTATTTTTGAAAAGTGTCGTTGAACGGGTTTGAACAAGTCAGTAATCACGAGTGTATGCAAAATTTGAGCGGCCATATCTTAACCAATTTTTATCTTACAGGAAAACAAAAAACCAAAATATTCAGAAAAGCAAAACCTACATTTTTTTACTGTTTGAGATTTTTGGAATCACTAATAATTTTTAAGTTATTCGGAAAAAAGAAATTTTTTCATGATTAAAAAAATTTTACTTTAAAACCAAATTTTTTAAAAAATAAGCACTTTAAACCGATGAAACTTACAGATCACATAAACAATACACAGTATATAAAGTAAATGGTAAAGCGGTAACGATTAATTTCATTTGGAATGCTAATTACGGGGTGATTTTTACGATTTTTTTTTAGCAAAAAAAGGTTGCTGTTGCTTCTTCTTGTTGCTAGAAACTTTTTTTTAATATAAAAAAACGTTTTTTAAAACACTTTAAACAAGTTATAATGAGTTTCCCCCGAAAAGTGCTTAGTTTTTTAGTTATTTCACGTTGAAATATTCGATTTGGAATTTGACGAATAAAAACCTATTTTTCACTAGCTACAACCCTGCTTCTACTAGGTTCGCAGATTCCATATATATATATTTTTTTTCACTTTTTTGTAAGCTGTATTTTTGCTAAGAGAATTTTTTCGAAAAATAATTAGTTTTCCATTTATTTATGAAAGACCGTCTAAAAACGGGGTTTTTTGTTGAAAGATGAACATATTCACTTGCAAATAACTCGAAAACTATCGCAACAGACTTAGTGAAAATCTCTATAGAACAAAAGTTACTTAGAATTAGTAGCGGACTTATTTTTAACGTATGTTTTTTGATCCCGAGATTACCCAAGTATCAACCCCCACAACATCACTGTTTTTCTTGTTAGCTACGTGTATGACAAATTTCATGTCAATATAAGCTGTTCTTTAAAATTCACAGCAAAAACCGTGAGTAAATGGACTATTTGTGGACTAAAATAAGTATCAAAATGAAACAAACAGAATGAATTCATAACAAAATAAATTAAAATGCCTAACTTCTGACATGTTCTCTCAAATGGGAATCGGCAGTATCTGGATGATATACTTATAAAATTTCGTGTGTTTATACTTATTCCTATTTAACTTCTCAACTTTTATTTTAAAATAAATTAATTTTAGTTTTTTTGTTTGTTTGTTTGCTTGTTTTTTTTTTGCAATTTTTGACCCCGGGTTTTGGCGCCCCTAAAGGATTCCGCCCGTGTGCATGGCACACTTTGCACATATGGTAGCGGGGGCCCTGATAAGAGTAAGCCTCTGCCTTAATACTTGCAAAAATATTTATCATGTGGACGATTCACAAAATCTATTTTTCTCTCTAACTCACGTACATATCCATTTCATTTTAGATTTATTTATATCAATTTACGCCGTTATTAATCAAAATTCAGAGTTGCCGCACTAATATGAATTGATTGCAATTTAGAGACAAATCTATTTATATAAATTTTATTGTATTTGAGTGACATGATATTTTATAATTAACTAGTTTTGATGGGAAATAAGCCACAATTTTATTAAAAAAATGAATTTATTAACGTTTCGACGCCCAAATCGGGTGTCGTTGTCAAAATACAAAAAATATTAACGAATTAAACAAAAATGTTGTTGCTTAGTAAAAAAATTCTTCTAATAATTTATTTAACCTGACTCATTTATATCGGCAATTCAGACATATATTATACATTTTAAAGTAGAAGATTTTAGAATGAGATATTGCCAATATTTATGAGTTGCGTTCCTGGGACGACTTTATTGAAATATAGTTCATTCGATTACATGAAATCAACCCCAACTAAAGAAAGAACAAAGAATAGTATTTATAAAATACCTTGTGAATGCGAAAAATTTTATTTAGGTGAAACATCAAGACCATTAAACGTTAGAATAAGTGAACATCAGTCTTATATTAAAAATAGATTTTCTCAATAGATAAATCTCAAATATGTCAATACGCATGGGATAATGAACATAGAGTTCAGTGGAGAGATTCAAGTATAGTCCTGAAAGAAAGAGATAGTGAAAAGAGAAAAATCAAAGAAGCGGCTTTAATTATGCTAAATGAAACCAATTGTGTCGCAAATTCCTCGGTAGAATGCAGTAGGATGTGGTTACCCATACTAAAAGAGGAAGTCAATAGAAAGAAAATACCAGGATTAGTAAGTCAATAACATATCGAGTTAGTACATAATTTATATTTTACTATTGTTTATATATCTACGTATTATTAATATTATGTATAATTTAAAATAACATATGTATAGTCTGTTCGCTAAACTCAGACGCAACTGGCTAGATATTTTAGTCGGTAATTTTGCCAATTTTAGTAAAATTGGCAAAAAATAATTACTAAATAGTTAATAATTACTAAATAGCTAGTAATTTTGCCAATTTTTGCAAAATTGGCAAAAAACAAAAAAAATACGGACTAAAATATCTAGCCAGTTGCGTCTGAGTTTAGCGAACCGACTATACCTACATATTAAGGTCAGAATTTGGTATTTGTTTTGAGAGTAAACTAAAGTAAAACCTAATATTGTACTTACGATGTCGGGATAGTATCACGAGGTTTTTCCTGGGTTTCCCTCGTGATTTACTATGGAATCTCTAGCGCGAGAATTTTACTGTGACCATTGCATGTGGTTGTCTTTTTAAAGACAGATCACATGGTATGCTTCTTTTGTGACGGGTATTCTTGAGTTGGGGTTGATTTTATGTAATAAACTACACAGCCCAACAAAAAAAAATTTGTCTTGCTGCCGAAAAAAAATCAACTGATTTTAGTTAATTCATCTGTGCTGATTCCAAAAATATTCTCGTTCTCATGATCATTTTTCAGTGCGTCATTAATTATGACGTCATATACTGTATTGGCTGTGTCGAGACTTATTTCATGTAATTATTGACGAATCTGACAGATAGATGCCACAATCGTACTTAGCCATAGGTGAAAAGCTTGTGGAATTAGTAATTTAGTAGATTTGATTTTTACACAATATGTTAACATGTAGGTATTTTTTATAAAGGGGAATAGAAATAAAAAGTAAACAATATTGTTAATTAAATTTATAAATATGGAAACATTAAAAAATGACACAAAACTATCCATAAACTGTGTTTTTATCTTCTTCTCTAGGTGCTGTCTCCGCTTCAAAAGTTAGCAATCATCAGAGAGATCTTTATTTCTGAAACAGCGGCTCTAAATAATTCATTGTTATTACATCCAAACCAGTTCCTAAGGTTCTTCGGCCATGAGTTACGTCTCCTTACTATGGATCTTTTTCTTGCATAATGACCTGGAGTATTAGATATACATCTCTCATCACATGTCCCATATATCTCAGTTTTCTTATTTGTTAGTTCTCGTTCCTTATGCGTAAGTCTCATTACCTCCACGTTGGCTATTCTATCTACTCATGAGATATTTAGCACTCTTCGGTACATCTCGAATGTCTCTAGTCTCCTCACGTCAATGACTAACTTTTAACGAACTAAATTCTAAACCAAAACACAAAATAATGCACAAAGACGTTGTGAAACACAAGTGAAGTCGAATTCGAAATTTCAAAATGACAGGTACACAAAATACTAACCTGAATAATAACCGTCACTTGACTCTTTGACACTTCTAAAAAATGGCCAAAATAGACGAAGTTTTCGTCAAATGTTCGTAATACGTGTATTTGATTGGCTAGAAAAAACGCGCATTCTAAATATCAACGAATCAAACGTAGGTTAGGAATAGACATCTTATGTATATAACCATTGTAATGCTGCATTATTTTTGTGTTTAATCACGGAGCTACCGCTTTTTCCGTCTCATCTAACTTAATGCATTAGAGAGAAATCGAAAAACTGTGACGCACTGAAAAATGATCATGAGAACAAGAATACAAACCTTTTCTTTGTATCAGCTCTAATTTTCGAGATATAACATACTTATCAGATACTTAAATATTCTTACATTTCTGTATATTCAACAACTATAATTGCGTTTATAAACAAAATTAAGAAATTCTAAGACAAATGGGCAAATGCACAAAAGGGCCGATTTTGGTGTTCATGTAGGAGATCAAGATAAATCCTGAGCTCCACATGTAGTGTGCAAAACTTGTATTGAAAACTTGCGACAGTGGGCGAAAGGACAACGAAAATGTTTAAATTTGGTTTTCCACTGGTATGGAGGGAACCAAAAAATCATTTTGACGATTTCTATTTCTGTCTTGTGAATATAAAGGGCATTAATCGTAACAAGCGACATACGTGAAAACATATCCTAACCTGGATTCAGCAATAAGACCAATTCCACATCAGCTTGAGCAGATACCCATTCCAATATTTAGCAGTCTACCTATGTTACCAGAGGATAATGCCGAAACGTTATTTGACGAACTGCAGACTAATATATTTGAGGAAGGCGACAGTGATTTTGAAGGGGATTCAACACGTCCTGAGTGCTTACTCAGGAAGAGCTAAGCGATATTATCAGAAATTTGAACCTTCCAAAGGATTCTTCCGAGTTGCTTACTTCCAGACTAAAATAAAAGAATGTTCTTCAACCAGACACCAAAATTACATCCCACCGTAATAGAGATAAAAGATATTTTGCCTTTTTTTCTCAGCAAGATGATATGGTTTTTTAAAGGACTGTTAGAAAAAATGGGTGTATCGGAGTATCCACCAGATCACTGGCGTCTTTTTATCGTCAGTTCCAAACGAAGTTTAAGGTGTGTCCTTCTACATAATGGCAACAAATATGGAAGTGTATCAATTGGGCATTAGAGTGGAATAAATGCTCAACAATTTTAACAAACACGGTTGTCATATGAGTATTAAAATTCATTACCTCCACAGCCACTTAGACCGTTTCCCAGAAAATCTTCACGAACATATCAAAACGATGAAAGAGGGGTATCAGGGAGATGAGGCTATCACATGATGGCGGATTACTGCTGGAGTCTTCAAAGGGACCGTCCTTTTAAAGCCTTTGCAAGAAAATCATATAAAAGGAAGTTTTTAGGTGACACCGAATAACACATTTTTGTTGCGACGCTGCCGGTTAGGTTAGATGAAAAGTTAAGTTTTTTGGCAGATATGTGTGATGATTTTTGTAAGTACATTATTGTACAATAAATATTTTACTTTTTATTCGTATTTGGTTTATTTCATCGGTAGCAGCACTACATATGTAGGTGGTGCTGCGTTAAATTACCCTATATGTTAGAAATGTGATCTGTTGTCCTATTTTCTGAAAACGATCTGATCAGTGGCGGCTCGTCAGAGGAGGCAAGGGAGGCTTAGGCTCCCCATAAATTTTTTACACACTTTACACTGTTTTGTTTATCATGAATCGCGAAAACAACAAGCACTCTCATTATTATACAACGTGTAAATTCCATATTATCACTAAATATCCATACGCACGGAGTATTAGCATTAGAACGCATGGTCGCGTCTCAGTTTTATTATTATTGTAGGCAGGACCCTGGGTTATCCCGAGATGGGACCCGGTCTCCTAACAGTGGCATCTACGGTGCCATTACACGCTGCCAGGAGATATACCAAGGGAGGCAAAGTAGCTTCTCGGCTCCGTTGCGTGGTTGCGTGCGTCTCGGGACAACGAATTTTAGGGTCCTGACTAAAAATAATGAAAAATCTAGAAGTGCGAATTTTTTTATGAAATTTGGTATGTGGGGTTAGTGTTAGAATAATATTTGGAACAACTTGTTCAAATAACTTTTTCCGACATCTGTAACTCAAAGCAAAATATCGGTAAATTATCGTGTTTTAGTAGGCCGCGTTTAGAATTAAAAAAATTCAGTTGAGTATCTTAAAAAATGTGAAGCTTGATCCTGTATGGACTGCAAAAGCTCAAATCTGTATTTATTTTGATATGCATAGGTATCTATTTACAGATATGGAATGGTTAACAAATAAACGACACACACTTTGGTATTAAACTTTTACAATTAGACTAACTATTTTTAAAATGATATGGTATCAGAAATTATGAATTATGATGATATTATGAAATGTAAATAAAAAATGGTCAAAAAATGGGGCCTTAAATTACATTTTTTGGCGCATTTTTTTGCTAGTGCAAATTTGTCTAGATATTTTACAGTTAGGTATAGCCTCCCCTATTGTAAGAATCACGAGCCGCCACTGGATCTGATGGAACAAATCTGGTGGCATTTTTGGATTCAGCAGACCCAAATTACTTAGAAACAGTAAAAAAATTTCCGGCAGCAAACTGTGTGTTTACCAGTGCCATCTTTCAATAAAGTCGTCCCAGGAACGCAACTCATAAATATTGGCAATATTATTTTAAAGTCTTCTACTTTAAAATGTATAATATATGTCTGAATTGCCGATATAAATTAGTCAGATTAAATAAATTATTAGAAGAATTTTTTTAATAAGCAACAACATTTTTGTTTAATTCATTAATATTTTTTAAAATTATGGCTTATTTCCCATCAAAACTAGTTAATTGCAAAAATGGCACAAGAAAATAGCTTCAGAACAACATGATATTTTCGTGCCCAGACATCTCGTAACGCGACAATTCGTAACCGGACAACTGGTAACGGACAACTCGTAACAGCGACAGTTCGTAACGACGACACTTCGTAACGGCGATAGTTCGTAACTATACAAGTTCGTAACGGACAATTCGTAACGTCCAAACTTAATTATTCTGTTTATTTTTGTCAACGTGGATATTAACTACATATTATTACAGGAATAATTGAAATTATCTTTATCAATTTAACGAATCAGTTCCGGGATAAACATCTTAACACATTTTATATTTCGTATTTCAGAATATATTAAAAGTGTTTAAACACAAATAACTATTTACTTATATACTTAGAAACTTTAATTTAACAATATTTTTAAAATCCCTTTATTATCAGTCTTATTGTTCCATAAATTTGTTTATATCTAGACAAAGGGATAATGATGTAATTCGTGAAATTCTTAAGCCGTTTTAATCGTCTTTAGACATTCCAAACTTTCTAAGTAAAGGAAAGGAAAAATTTTTGTAAAGCAAAGATTATAATTACCTTACTTTTTATTGTTCAAACAATTAATAACGAATTAGCGCCTAAATCTCCGAGTACAACTTTTTACTTTAACATGCATATACATATTATAAACTATCAAAAAAGGTTTTATAGAAAAATATAAGATTGTATGATTTTTTTCTAAAACAATGCAAATTTTTGATCTACATTGACTCCCCTATTTAGTGATAATTCAAGATAAAAAATTTAAAAAAAAATTAGTTGTTATACACTAAGCACCAAAATTAACGCACCACCTTAAAAATGGGACATTTTTGATGTCTTGTATTTCCTAAACCTGTTGTCCGAGTTTAGTGATTTTTTTAATATGTTATAGCTTTATTTTTTAAGAATATCGATGTAATAATACTGTTGCTAAACAGATAAGTGTCATTGTATACTGGGTGTAACAATGATAGTGTGTTTTTTCCTCAAAGTTTGGAACACTCTGTGGAATATTCTGGCATATGTAAAATATTGAAATTAAAACTCAACTGTAGCCTTATGCTTTCTTAATATTATGCTTTTTAATTCATTAGCTTATGTTGGATAATAAAAAAGTTAGGTACTTTAACAACTAGCAACGTTCTTCATCAATACAGGGTGTTTCTAAATAAGTGCGGCAAACTTTAAGGAGTAATTCTGCATGAAAAAATAATGACCGTTTGCTTTATAAACATATTGTCCGCAAATGCTTCGTTTCCTGGATACGGGATGTTAAATTTTTTCTTACAAACTGACGATTTATTTATTGCTCTAAAACCGGATAAGATATGCAAATGAAATTTGGTAAGTTTTAAGAGGTAGTTATTGCGCATTTTTTGGCATACAATTAAGAATTTTATATTGACCATTGGCGTGCATACGGGTAATATGACCGGGTGAGATGACCCGTATGCATGCCAATTGTGAATATAAAATTCTTAATTGTATGCCAAAAAATGCGCAATAACTACCTCTTAAAACTTACCAAATTTCATTTGCATATCTCATCCGGTCTTAGAGCAATAAATAAATCGTCAGTTTGTAAGAAAAAATTTAACATCCCGTATCTCGGAAACAAAGCATTTGCGGACATATGTTTATAAAACAAATGGTAATTATTTTTTTATGCAGAATTACCCCTTAAAGTTTGTCGCACTTATTTAAATATACCCTGTATTGATGAAGAACAGGGCTAGTTTGTTAAAGTATTTAACTTTTTTATTATACAACATAAGCTAATGAATCAAAAAGCATAATGTTAGGAAAGTATAAAACTACAGTTGAGTTTTAATTTCAATATTTTATATAGGCCAGAATATTCCACAGGGTGTTCCAAACTTTGAGGAAAAAACACACTATCATTTTTACACCCGCTATACAATGACACTTATCTGTTTAGCAACAGTATTATTACATCGATATTCTTGAAGAATAAAGCTATAAGATGTTAAAAAAATTACTAAAATCGGACAACAGGTTTAGGAAATACAAGACATCAAAAATGTCCCATTTTTAACGTGGTGTGTTAATTTTGGTGCTTAGTGTATTAACAAAAATATATGCAAAAATGTGTATGAAATATATTTAAAAAGAAGTGGTAAGTAGAAAATATGCAAAATGCGTTTTCAAAATATTTAATAGTTTTAAAAGTTTGCATGTAAGTATTTTATTTAAATCTTTGTTTGCGTCTTTAAATACCTTTATTATTATTCTGAAACACGAAATATGAAATGCCCTAAAAATGTTTATCCTGTTACTGATTCGTTAAATTAATAACATAAGTTCATTTATAACTGTAATAACAATAAGTTTCCACGTTCACAAAAATAAAGAGAATAATTAAATTCGGACGTTACGAATTGTCCGGTACGAACTTGTATAGTTACGAACTGTCGCCGTTATGAAGTGTCGCCGTTACGAACTGTCGCTGTTACGAGGTGTCCGTTACCACTTGTCCGGTTACGAACTGTCGCGTTACGAGATGTCATGGAACCGATATTTTATATAAGACATGTGAGGTGTCCTTTCCAGAAAGCATAAATGGTTCCATAATAAGAAGCAGGCTATGGGAAAATCCAAAAAAATATTTTATGAATTATATTGCCACACAAGAAGATGGAAACAAATAATTAAAACTGAATTATTTCAATTGATATGTTATTAAAAAAAAACAATAATAATTGTGCAACTTTGTACCTTCATACCCTCCTCTACGAGGCGTTCAGCAATTGCTTTCCCGATTCCAGAACTAGCACCTGTCACTACTGCCACTTTCCCTACCCATTTATTATCCAGGATAACAACCATTCTCAACGGATTCACAAGCTGGTGTAAATATCTAACCTTCAGTTATATTGCTTTACATTATTCACACCACTTAACATTTTTTCAAATTGTACAGACGTAAATACCTTAAAAAAATTGATGGAGTAATTTTTTTTTAGAAATAATTAAATTAATTATCAAATAGTGTTAAACAAGAAGTGAACTTCTATTATAATGTAAAACGTGAGAGAAATATTCAATAAAAAATTGCGATGAGTAATAAAAAGCTTTATAATTGTAAACTATAGGATGATATTAAAATCATTCCATCTACAATCCGTCTAATATACTTTTAGCATATTTGAGTGCACGAGATGCAAAACTCGCTTATTGCATGTAAAGGCAATTTGAGAAAAGTGCAAAATAGTATACTAAGTATGGAGAACGGTAAGGGTTTTATACCGATCGAAGACAATTGTTTGGAGGAAAAGCGGGGCGACGACTCCAATTATTGTCTGAGATCGGTTACCCTTAACGTTCGACATGCTTATAACGTTTTTTGTACGATTGATACCATTATAAATTATAACATTAAACATTTTCGTCATATTGACTAGTTTCATTCATTTTATCAAGATAGATACTTTGGTTGTTAGGTACATAGTAACTAGGGTGCATAACAACAATGGAGAATTGAGTTTTTATTTAGTTGTCAATAATTTTAAGTACAATTTTGATTATTATAAATTAAAATATGAGCGAAAGTGAATTTAAAGAAATTGAACGGGCTTGGGAAGAAGGGTGTTCCGCAATTATTCCCGAAAAATCCAAAATCCATTATCAAAATACCTACCAAAGTTTTAAAAAATGGTGCGAAGGCAAGAATTTAAGAATCGAAGAAAAGACTCTATTGGCATATTTCGTTCAAAGACATATGTAGTTGAAAGCTCCTGGAAGCCTCTGGGCAGAATATTCAATGATTAAATCCACCGTTTTTCTTTATGATGGCATTGATATTTCCAAGTTTTCAACTTTGATCGCGTATTTGATCGCTAAGAAAGCGAGCATTTTTACACGGGAGCAATTTGAAAAATTTCTGATGGAAGCACCGGATGAAGAATTTCTAGTTCACAAGGTAATATAAGCTAGTTTAGGTAAAAGAAATACTCTAATGAAGATTTTTTCATAATTTGTAGGTAGCAATGATACTGGGAATATCTGGTGCCTGTAGAAGAGAAGAATTATATTTTTATAATTTAACAAATTGTACCATAAGTTTCAATATTAATAAATAATTCGTTAGTTTTCTTTATTCTTTCAAAAAATAAATTAAAATTAAGAGATTTTTTAACTCGACGGTAAGTGAATTACTTACCGTCGAGTTGGAGTACTTACCGTCGAGTTGGAGTACTTACCGTCGAGTTGGATTCCTTACCGTCGAGTTGCTAGTAAATGTCACCTACTGACGTAAAATCTGTCACGGTAAACAGTCAAAAATGATCAATCGTGCAAAAAACGTTTTTTGCATTATATTTGTTAATAATCAATTAATACTGCTAGCGTCTATTTAGAACATATACATCTCTAATAGTTTTTAACATATTTTAAAAAAAATAGTGTAGATTTTTTAAAAAAATGAAGAAAAAAGAATGCATTTACCTAGCGAGTTTTGCACCAAAAAAATGATACAAAAATAGTTTGGAAAGTTTTTTATTCACAAAGCAATTAAACAGTTACTTATAATATTACATTAAACTTGTAGATCAATATCGCAAGGTTTTAAACCACTGCAGCCCAAAGTTAAACAAACAATTTAGAACATTGCTAAATGGCGCTAAAACGCAACTGATTCAAACGGTCGAATCACACCAGTAAACACGTGAGTAAAATCCGATGCTGTGATTGGACGCCTTACAAAAAGGGAGTTTTGCATCGCATGCGTCAATGCATAAAGCGAGTTTTGCATCAAGTCATGATTTTTGGGATAGCTTTTCGTGTGTTAAAAAACTAGTTTTGCTTCAAATACTTTATATAAAATAATAATTAAATAGTATACGAACAAGATGGCGTGCTTCACTACATTTTTCAATTTTTGTCGATAAGCGAGTTTTGCATCTCGTGCACTCATTTACAAATGCTCCTATACTACGGCACCAGAGTGCCGAAATCGATTAGCCTTTGAAATACACTATTACGCTACAAACCCTCATTGATTTCGGCACCTATTAAATTATAAGACATCTATTAAATTGTGGTGCCTAAGTTTTTATTGCAATTAATATTATTGTAAGTATTGTGTATTTCAATTTATTGTATTCAAATAGAAATGTCGAAACTGCAATAAACCTAGCTTACTTAAGAATGTGTTTTTTGACCCTAACCCGAGAAACAAATAAAACAAAAATTTAAAAAAAACGCCAATGAATAAAAATTAAATAAATATTTTTTATTTTTATTTATTTATAAGTACAGATATAATTACTCGTATACAGTGCGTCCATAAAGTAGCGCATAAATTCATTATTAACTAAATAAAAAACATTATTAGAAATTACCAAAACAGGTCGATTTTTTATTTTAATTTATGATTTTTTGGCATATATATCATACTAGTGACGTCGTCCGTCTGGACGTGATGATGTAATTGATGATTTTTTCAATAAGAATAGGGATCGTGCCATAGCTCATTTGAAAGGCAATTCAATTCTCTATTCAGTAATATAAACATTAACATAATTATTTATTGACACAAAAGGAAGACTTTGCGTAGTTTATTTAATTCAAAATACATTTTACTGCTGTCAGAAAACAGAAATAAAATGTTTATTTCAAATATAAACATTACTTTTTGGTTAAATTCAATGTTTAAGCTGCCACCCACCTGCCTCTTGACAGTTTGAACATTTAATTTAAGCGAAAGGCAATGTTTATTTGCCAAATAAAAATTTTTGTTTTATGACAGCAGTAAAATGTATTTTTAATTAAATAAATTACGCACATTTGTCTTTTTGTGTCAATTAATTTAATATAAGAAAATTGGACACACTGTATAAATAATTATGTTATTGTTTATATCATTGTATAGAAAATTTTTTGCTCAATTAGAAATCCAATGAAATCAATTAATTTGTGGTCATCTGATTGAATACAACCAATAAAACCAACATTATACTGAAAACAGATCCCATGGGCTGTTTTCACTCAATCATGTAGCTATGGATACCTACATTTCGTTTCATTTCGATTTTGACGTTGTTCTGAAGCTATTTCCTTGTGGCATTTTTATAATTTTACGTATTTTTTATATTTTAGTATTACTTATTGTATATCTATGTAATATTAATATTAATTATAATTTAAACATATTAAAGTCAGAATTTGGTATTAGTTTTTTGAAGGTAGATTAAATGTAAGACCAAATACTTACGATGTCGGGATAGTATCACGAGGTTTTTTCCTGGTTTTCCCTCGTGATTTACTACGGAATCTCTAACGCGAGAATTTTACTGTCATCGTTGCATTTGGTTGTCTTTTTAAAGACAGATCACATGCTATGATTTTTTTGCGACGGATATTCTTGAGTTGGGATTGATTTCATGTAATCGAATGAACTATCTTTTAGTAAAGTCGTCCCAGGAACACAACTCATAAATATTGGCGATATCATTTTAAAGTCTTCTACTTTAAAATGTATAATATACGTCTGAATTGCCAATATAAATGAGTCAGATTAAATAAATTATTAGAAGAATTTTTTTACTTAGCAACAATATGTTTGTTTTATTTTAATAGTATTTTGTATTTTGACAAAGAAACCCGATTTGGGCTTCGAAACGTTAATAAATTCATTTTTTAGTAAAATCGATTTTGACATTTCAAATATTCAATATTTCAAAATGTCACGATTTGGTTGTAATACTGATGAGAATATTAATGAAATTATCGAATCAAATATACCAAAGAATACTGTTTACAGTAAAAAATTGTATGGAAAGCGTTTATGGACTTTTGCAATGATAGAAAATATGAATTAGATGGAAATCGGACGGTGGAAGAATTGGCGTCGATTTTAAAGGATTGGGCTGTGAACATGAGAAGAAAAGATGGTACAGAGTTTAAAGAAGCTACTGTCAAAACCATGTGGAACCTAACAAGTAAGCTTTTACAAGAAAAGTATTATAAGGAAATGAAAGTAAAATAAATAAATTTTTCTAATTGTTTCTTTGTTAATTGCACATTTAAATAAATTGTTTCTGCTCTGTATTTTTTTTTCATAACCAGCAAAAAATTTTCTATCCGAATAACCCTCGAACATTGATAAATGCTCAAAAATTTTTTAACAACTTTCTCAAGCTTGTTGCTTACAGGCAACAGACCTCCGCGTCGGTCTGTTTCCAAGCAACAAGCTTTCTAAATCTGTTATAAAATTTTTTCGAACAATTATCAATGTCCTTGGGTTATTACTACTGATAATTAAATTGCCTTTCAGATGAGCTAGCACACTACCCTTATTCTCCTTTAAAAAATCATCGATTACGTCATCACGTCCAGACGGATGACGTCACTAGTATGATATATATGCCAAATATCATAAATTAAAATCAAAACTCGATCTGTTTCGGTAATTTCTAATAATGTTGTTTATTTAGTTAATAATGAATTTATGCGATACTTTATAGACAATTATACGAGTAATTATGTCTGTACCTATAAATAAATAAAAATAAAAAATATTCATTTCTTTTTTATTCAATGGCTTTTTTATAATTTTTGTTTTATTTGTTTTTCTTGTTAGGGTCAAAAAACACATTTTTAAATATGCTAGGTTTATTGCAGTTTAGACATTTCTCTTAAACATTTCGACTTTTCTATAAAGAAAATAATAAAATAAAAGTATGGCAACAAAATGTACCTATGTATCTATAAAAATAATATTGTACTAGTTGTTATGAAATAAGAAATTTATGACTACGACTACGAATCTGCAATCAATCACAAACAAGTCTGGCTAATTGGCTCTGCCAAAGACATTTTTCAGAAAAGAAAAGACATTTTTATTCCTGTTTTTCAAGCAATAAATTGAAATATAAATATACAATACTTACAATAATATTAATTGCAATAAAAACTTAGACACCAAAATTTAATAGAAGTCTTGTAATTTACTAGGTGCCGAAATCAATGAGGGTTTGCAGTGTAATAGTGTATTTCAAAGGCTAACCGATTTCGGCACTCTGGTGCCCTAGTATAGGAGCATTTGTAAATAGCTTACCGTTGCACGTCATTATTTACGTCAGCGATCTAAGTTGACTTTGTTGCCCAATTACAAAAAATTCTTGAATTCATTTTAAATCAAATATGTCACATACTTTTTGCAGAAGTGGATTATACAACAAAACAATTTAATATTCAATGTAAATAAATAAAAACTTTAGAAATAGAAAAGAAGAATTAAGTTATAATCTTACGATAGGATATATAACGTCGTAGTAATCTTATTTTTATGGGCATTGGTAAATCATGACATTTGAATAGCTTAGCCATTCTTTGAAATGCTTTCGCTATCCTACGTTCCTACGAAGGCAGCTTCCATAAATGCGACAATTATAGAACTATTTTTCTTATATTACATGCCAGTAAAATAATGCTACATATAATCAATGAGAGACTAAAAACATTCCTTCAAAGAGAAATTCCACAAGAGCAAACTGGATGTACCAAAGGTAGAGGTACTAGAGAACACCTATTAAATATAAGACAGATAATCGAAAAATGTAGGGAATTCAATATTCCACTGTACATATGCTTTATAGATTACCGTAAGGCGTTCGACAAGGTCAAGTGGAGACACTTATGGCGAATACTAAAAGAAGTGGGCGTACCCCAACACCTTATTTCGCTTAAAACTGAACTATACGAACACACTACTGGATCACACTTTCAAACAGTGCTTGACACACTTTCAAACGAATTTCATCCAGAACGGGGTGTCAGACAGGGATGTATACTATCTCCACAATTATTCAATATATATGGAGAGCATATTATGAGAAGAGCACTTAAAGGATGGGAAAAAGGAATTTCAAGAAATGGTCATAAAATAAACAACCTACGTTTCGCAGATGACGCCCTTCTTGCAAATAGTCAAGCAGAGCTGATTGATCTTATACGACTGGTTGAAAACGAAAGTCAAATATTTGGTCTGCAATTAAACATATCAAAGACAAAGGTCATGATAGTGGATATAGACTACATAACAATCATCCACATATAACCACAATTGATCGGTTTGAGGTTGTGAGCTCATACTTATATCTGGGATCATTAATCACAAACACAGGGTCACTACAGGAAGAAATAAAACGTAGATGTGATCTAGCAAAAGTCGCCACAGCAAAAATGACCACAATATGGAAGGACTGTCAAATTTCAAGAGCGTTAAAGATGAGGTTGATCAACTGCTTAATATTCCCAATACTGACTTACGAATGTGAATCTTGGACCCTGAGAAATCCGGAAAGAAGAAAGATAGACGCCACTGAAATGTTCTGTTGGAGACGAATGCTACGAATTCCTTGGACCGACCATAGAACAAATATTTCGATTTTAAGAGAGCTAAAAGTTAGCCAACGGCTCTCCAGTAAAGTCCATCTCCAACAATTAAAATACTTTGGACATGTTATGAGAGCGAACACAGAAAACATGAAAGACCCATTATACAAGGAAAGGTGGAAGACCGAAGATCACGAGGAAGATCCCCAACAAGATGGATCGATCAAATTACAGGAATATGTAAAAGACATATGCATGAATTAAAAGAAATGACCAGAGACAGAGATCTTTGGAGACGGACAATACACGACATCACGTCGACCACTACACTCCCTCCGGGGGGTCAGGATTGAAGAGGGAGATCCTACGTTTGATTTCTAGGGAATAGTCCCAAATTTCATTGACGTTCGTACCAAGGTAGGTGCATGTTTTTACTGTTTATATTTGTTGATCGTTCACACTGATTTGTCCAAATTGCTGTTCCTTCTTAGAGATCATCATACAATGTGTTTTTTTAATGTTTAGTGAAAGTCCATAACACGCAGAAATTGACCTCGGAAACGGACAACGAAAATGCACATTGAATATTGGATTTTGGAATATACAAGGAATTAGAAATAAACAAAGAGCAATTCTTATGGAAGTAGAAAAAAGAAACTTGGACCTGATTATCCTCTCGGAAACAAAGAAGAAGGGAAACGCCTGTGAAGATCGTAAGAATTATATACACTGCTACACGGGAGTATGAAAAAGTGAAACAGCAAGCAGGGATATCAGTAATGATTGAAGGGGTGAGTGGATGAAGGGAGTAAGTAACAAAAGTAAGTTTTTGAGAAATTGAACTCCAAAGTTTTATTGCTGGAACTTTTTTATTAATCGATTTTTTAAACCGATTTTTTTTATTCTCATAGGTAGGATATGTATAAATTTTATTGTAAAAACAAAAATCCCCCCGATTTTTAAAAACATATTTGAAAAGTATATATTTGTACTTACCTCTTTTATCCAAAAACTTTTTTGTGTTAGAAATTATGTCTATGCCAAAATGAAGGGAGTATGTGGACTTACCTCCTTTATCTAGGATAAATATTTGCATTTTCTTTTGAATAAGCGCTATAATCAGGAAAAAAATAACATGGATGTCAAGTAAACACTTATATTTTTGGTTTTACAAAGGAATGACAAACACTGAATTTCTAAGCAGTTTTTGAATCAGTCTAAGGATATTGTACCACCTTCTTAAAATTTTTGTTGCTCTATGATGGCTTCATAATACCACTTATCCCTTTCTGGAATGAAGCAAAGCTGTTCTTTTAGATTGTCTACCTTTTCTTTGCTTAAGGATCCAGTATTTTGGATATATCTTGGAATGTTGAATTCTTCAGGTTGAAGGGATGGGAAATTTTTCTGCTTGAGGATACATATTATTTTGAAAGGTGTGTAGTAATCGTAAGACTCCTTGAAAAGGTATGATCCAAAGACATCTACGCGAATCCACTTGATTCCATTTTTGAAATTAACCATTTCATTAAGAAGATCTTTTTCTATTCATTAGTTTTATGGTTTTCATAATATTTTCCGTGTCTCTAAAGTGATGTTGCATGTCTATCACCATATTTTTCTTGGTTGAAGAAACAATCACATCACGATATTCGTCAGGGATGTAAATGTTTTGATGTTTGTTTAGTCGTTTCTCAATACGTCCAAATGCTCTATCCAAGTCTAAGTACGAGTGTCCTACCTCTGGAAACTTGTGCTCTATCGTTTTGAAGATGCCTTTGCCCACAAGGTACTGAAACAAACATACCATCAAAAAAATTTTATTTTGCCCGGCACACGAGTCCGTCCACAAAATTAGATGATCTTTTCCTTTGAAGGCTGGAGCCACTTCGATTGTACGTAGAAAACAACTAAAAATTTTCGAGCTACCTCTGGAAGCTTGATTTTCCGTGCAGAAAACAGTTTTTTCCACATTTTTGGTTATTATGTGGATTCCTAAGTTGTAACACCACATTTGTCTGAGATAAAAGGCTTTCGAGGTACTAAGCCTAGGTAGGGGCATAGTTTGCTGTAGATCCAATGTTACATACACAGTGTTCTCTGATTTGCTAGCAAATTCTCTATCTGCTTTTTGAGATTCAAACGCTGATTTGTAATTTTCAGCGTGCTCTTCATTACTTTTGCCAGAATCGCATGTGCTACATGTATCGCTTTTGGGATAACCAAAAGACGGATTAAATTCATTATTAAAAATGAATCGGTATGTAGCCTCTTTTATTTGAAATTTTTCATTTCTTCCGTCAGTTCGGCATTTGTCTAGGTAAAGTTTATGCATTCTAGGGATCGAAAGTTGCGGTGAAAGATATTTTTTGTGAATATTACAATGCCTGGAGTAGTGCGACTCTTCTGCTGGGAAACTGGAAATATGCTCAATGACGTAAGCAGCAACTTCAGCAGGGGTCTTGTTAGGTCTGACTGCGTGTTTTCCCCTTCTGTCCGGTTCAGGAGCATTTTTCCCTGATTGTATTGAAGTTTGGATCAAGTCAACCTTTTTCAAGCTGATTGCAAACAAGGAAATGAACAGCTAAGAACACTAACACAAGCAGTAGCGAGGGTTGCACTTGCACATAACCTAAAAACTTTAATTTGTTGTCATCTGATGTCAGCTGACGAATACATGAAGGAGGTATGTCACAATTTTTATTCTCTGTGGTATGGATGAAGGAGGTAAGTACTTTATCTTGTTACTTACCTCCTTCATTCACTATGTATTTAAAGTAGTATGGTCAATTACCTCCTTCATACGCTGGCTATCTCAGTTATTTTAAATCATAGAAGGCTGGGGATAAGTGGAAAATTTAATTTAACACTTACCACCTTCATCCATGCGGATAACTTATTTTCTTAAAAAATGTCACTTACTCCCTTCATCCACTCACCCCTTCGATTATTAAACAATGGAAAAACCAATATATAAACGAAAGAATAATAAAACTGACCATCTCAGCGGCATAAGTAATATCAGCTAGTTAAACCGTGTTGTAGGTCAGTTATAGTCACGTATAGTCCTGTCGTCGCCAGGGGGGGGGTACGAATTTTTTGGGTAACAGTTGATCCGGATGTCGATTGTAAAATTGTTATTAACAAAGAACTTGAGGAATTATATAACAGCGATTTTTGACAAAACGAAACATTTTTTGTATTTTGGGGGTGATTTTGCAAAAAATGTTCTTCAAGTTTTTTCGTAGGATGCATAGTTTTCGTTCAACGCTGTTGAACTTTCAAAAAATCAAAAAACTGTAATTTTTTAACCCGAATAACTTTTCATTAAAAATTACTGCATTTGAATTCTATCAAAATGCAAAAAATGTTTTGTTTTGCGAAAAATCGGTATTATGTGATTCCTCAAGTTCTTTGTTTATAACAATCTTATCGACATCCGGATCAACTGTTACCCAAAAAATTCGTGTTCTACGGGTCAAAATACATAAAAAAAAACTTTGGTAAGTCCATCTGAATTAAGGAGACCGTTGTACCCCTCCTGTCAATAGGACTAGTAGGTTTCCTTGTCCGGTTTTCATTTGCCTAACCGCATACTCCAGTACCAGTTTAAACAATGTTGGGGCTAGCCCATCCCCCTGCTTCTGTCCCCGCGAGATTTTGAAAAAGTTTGTCCGGTGGTTTTGTATGCATACACATGCCTGAGTTTCATCCATTGTGGCTTTAATGAGTCTAATTGGCTTGTGTGGTATAGCCAATTCAGCCAATATATATAGTCTGTTCCTTTTGACTGAGTCGTATGCCTGTTTGAAATCTATAAACACGTTGTGAACATCAATGTCGTGTTCCCATGATTTGCTCAAGATCTGCTTGACTGTAAATATTTGATCCAGTGTCATGTCAAATTCTATCGGTTTTGATTATTTGCATTGCTAAAAAATAATTTTTTTATTTTTAAACAAAGCGATAAACACATAGTGTTTCCCGTGCCAAATGCATGCGTTTTATTAATGTACGTAATCTACGTAGAAATTGTCTGTGTGCGCGCCTACTCGTTCGATTTTATACGAGAAATGCATTGAAAACATCATAAAGCATTATGTGTTTATAGTTTTGTTTAACAATAAAGAAATCATTTTTAGCAATGAAAATAATCAAAACCGATAGAATTTGACTTGAACTTTCAAATGCGGTAAGCAGAATTGCTATTTTATTTTTTAATCAAAAGTTATTCGGGTTCAAAAATTGCAGTTTTTCGATTTTTTGAAAGTTCAACCGCGGTTATGTCGAAAACTATGCATCCTACGAAAAACTTTTTGTAAAAACATTTTATGCTTAGAATGACCCAAAAAATACAAAAAATGTTTTGTTTTGCGAAAAATCGGTATTATGTGATTCCTCAAGTTCTTTGTTTATAACAACCTTATCGACATCCGGATCAACTGTTACCCAAAAAATTCGTGTTCTACGGGTCAAAATACATAAAAAAAACTTTGGTAAGTCCATCTGAATTAAGGAGGCCGTTGTACCCCTCCTGTCAATAGGACTAGTAGGTTTCCTTGTCCGGTTTGCATTTGCCTAACCGCATACTCCAGTACCAGTTTAAACAATGTTGGGGCTAGCCCATCCTCCTGCTTCTGTCCCCGCGAGATTTTGAAAAAGTCTGTCCGGTGGTTTTGTATGCATACACATGCCTGAGTTTCATCCATTGTGGCTTTAATGAGTCTAATTGGCTTGTGTGGTATAGCCAATTCAGCCAATATATATAGTCTGTTCCTTTTGACTGAGTCGTATGCCTGTTTGAAATCTATAAACACGTTGTGAACATCAATGTCGTGTTCCCATGATTTGCTCAAGATCTGCTTGACTGTAAATATTTGATCCAGTGTCGATCTTCCCCGTCGGAAGCCCGTCTGCTACTCTATGGAGATATTTTCTGCTAGAGGTTGGAGCCGCTGGTTCATTATATACGTGAGGACTTTATATGCTGTACAACTGTACATAGTAGAGAAATTCCACGGTAGTTTTTGCACTGGAGTTTGTCTCCTTTTTTATAGATCGGGCATACTATACTTTTCTTCCAGTCGTCGGGTACTTTTCTCTTCTTGCCATTTATCTCTTTGATGAGCACATGGATGTGACATGCTAATACCTTATACAGTTGGGCTGGTATTTTGTCAACTCTCGGGGCTTTATTGTTTTTCTGGGCCTTACCTGTTACGTAAATACGTAACATTATACGTAACAGTATACGTAACGTCTGTTACGTGAATTAATATTTTTAATTCAGTTGATCATTATTCTGGTTCGTCATTACAGAAAAAAGTTTATTTATTTAAGTACATTAATATCCGTAATAATAGAAATGCTACCTGACGTTAAAACGCAGGAATATCTATTAGTTTTTATAATATCAAACCATTGAAAAAAAAAAGCGTAATTAAAGCAGGCCTTGGAAAAAGATTTCGTTATGTACAGTTGTTCCGCTGGATCATTGCACAAGCATGAAACTATTCACGAATTACTTTTTATACTAGGTATCTTTCGTACTTACAGAAACTAGTAGACATCTCGTAAAATTAATCCACTTATCCATAGAAACCGCAATGAGTTTAACAAGGATAAGCAATATAGTCCAGCCTGTATACTCGCCCCCGTTAGGTAAATTATTCCGATTTGTTCTTTTTAAGGGTCGTTTAGACACAGCGATAAATCAAACAACTTATCGATATCAATCGAGTTGTTGCAATTTAGGTATCATTGTGTGTAAACGGTGCATCGCAGCGACTTATCGAAGTTGGAGTTGGATTGAAGTTGGTATCGGGTTGCATCAACTTATTGTAACGATCGAATTGTTTTAATTTATCGTCGTGTCTAAACGCTACAGCGATTTATCATTGAAGTTGCATCAATTTAGGAGAATCTTACCGAATTAGAATTTATTTACATATCCAATTAAATAGATACCATCCATTTGATAATGCTTATAATTTGATACTATGTGGCTTTGCCAATTAATCAACAATAATATAATACTTTTATCAACTATACGCTCTGAGCTTCGCTGGTGTCGCTCCTAGCGGTTACTAATTCAACTTTTACTGGTAATTTTTAAATTTATTATTTAATTGTTATCGCTTAATATTTACAACGCAAAAAAGTAATTAAATTGTAATGGATTTTTTAAAGATTTTTCTAATCATTTTGACGTTCTATTGATAAAATATCAATTTCTTACTTCGGATACTTTGACAATAATCGTGTAGATGGCGTTAAGATTATAATAGATTATTTATAATTAGATATTACGGAACATTAAAAAAACTTAAATTCAGTATTTAAAACGTAAGTATATTTAAGGTAAAAATATATACCACAGCTTTGACCAACTAATATTGTTTATAATTAATGTTTTTAATTTTAATTTTAAATTAATCACTTTGACATTTATGTCAAATTTCCGGTAAACGTTTACAAACTTGTCACTACTGGCGTTCGCGAATTTGTAAATATCCCCTCTACGTACGAGCTCACAGCGTATAAGAAGTATATGTACAGGGTGATTGATTAGTGGGGTAAAGCTCCGTAGATCCGTTATAGTCATAGATAGCAATAAAAGTTAATAACAAAAATTGTAGCCAACTTTAAGATTCACATTTCAAAATTAATTAGAATTTTACAGGGTGTTCGATAACATAGTGGCAGACCAAACTTATGTTTTTTTAAATGGAACACCCTGTATTTTATTTTAAATTCAAAATCTTCTTAACTTCGCCATTACAAAAGTATAAAGGATTGTTATGTTATACAGGGTATTTTACAAAGTTATAACCAATTTTATATGACAAATTTTAACAAGTTAACTCATTGTATAAATAAAAATAAGCACAAAAGCAATGGATTATTGATGCCATATTTTTTTATTTATTATCAAAATTTTCATAAATTATTCTTCTTCTTCTTCTTTTTGTATAGACATGACTGTCTGTTTTTTCAATGTGCCTCTAGTAAGTTGTCGTTCCATCGTTTTCGTGGTCATACCACTGATCGTCTTCCTATTGGGAAACCGTCTTTCGCTGTCCTGACTACTCTTCTGTCATTCGGCTTATGTGGTCATTCCATTCTATTCTTCTGTTTCTTATGATACCCTGTCTTCTGTCGTATATCTGCACCTCTAGCTCTGTCCCATAGAGTCTTAATATCGATTTTTCGAAGGGTTTTCATCTCCGCTGTTTCGATCAATCTTTTTGTCCTCTCTGTGTCGGGTCGTGTTTCCGCCGCGTATGTCATTGTTCTGATGACTGTTTTGTAAATTCTGCCTTTCATATCTTTTCCGATATTTTTATTTCTCCATATTGTGTCATTCAGGCAACCTGCGCCTCTATTTGCTCTATTAACTTGATCTTCCACTTCTGTTTCGAGCCTTCCGTAGCTAGATAGTGTAATGTCTAGGTATTTAAACTCCATCACTTGTTCTATTATCTGACCTTCAAGCTCCAATTTAAATCTTATTGGATCTGCTGTTATAACCATGCATTTTGTCTTTTTTGGGGAAATTAACATGTTAAATTTTCTGGCGGTTATGTTAAATTAGTGCAGAATACGTTGTAAATCATCTTCATTTTGAGAGATTAGTATTGCATCGTATGCGTAGAATATTATTTTGAGTTGTTTGTCTCCCATTTGGTATCCTTTTTTAGTTCTTACTTTTTTATTATTTCGTCCATGATCAGGTTGAACAATAAAGGACTCAATGAATCCCCCTGTCTTATCCCATTGCCGGCTTCAATTAGGTCAGTTAGTTCATCTTCCACTTTTAATTTTATTGTGTGGTTCTGGTAGATGTTTTCGATCGTTTTAATAATTCCTAGAAGTACCTCTCTTGAGTATAACAAATGGATAATGTTCATTAATTCGACCATGTCAAATTCTTTCTTAAGGTCCACGAAACATAAATATGCCGGTTTGTTGTATTCCAGTGCATGACCTTCCCGACCTAAAACCTTGTTGTTCTTCTGCTGATGGTATTATTTCAGTCAATTTGTTTGTTATCATTTTGGTTGTTAACTTTAATGTTGGCTTTAATAAGTTAATTCCTCTATAATTCTCCGGGTCCGATTTGTCTCCTTTTTTGAAGGGAGATGCTTTATCTCCATTCTTGTGGATGCTTGATCTCCATTCTTCTGTTTTGTTCTATTATGTTTTGTATTAGTTTTAATAGTTGTTTAGTTAGATCTTGTTCTCCGTACTTTAGGAGTTCGTTCGTATATCAATATCATAAATTATTGATATTGCTAATTTTCTTTATAAGGAATAGAGGGTGAGTCAAAACGCAAGTACCTATATTATTTTCTCAGTAATTTTAAATGGAACACCCTGTATTTTATATCACTATCGAAAAGTATTATTACCGTACTTTAATTTTTATAAAACATTCCCTATGTCTAAATTTATTAGTTTTCGAGATACTTTCATTTTTCACAGCAAATTATTAATTACGGGTCTAAAACTTTCCAAATTTTGAGTAAGCCATGACTGAATTGTCTAAAACTGACAATTTACTATTAAGTAATGATTATCAATCTGGTAATAAATGTAACAATGTAGCAAATAAAGAAAGAAAAATTATTTATTAGTAATAAATTATATAAAAAAAAAACATAACCACAACATATTTACACAATTTTTAAAACAATTAAAAACTACTTTTGTGTATTATAAGTGTGAGAAATGGGAAAGAAAAATAATTTAATAATTATAAATTTTGCAAAAAAAAACAAACACAAAACAAACATTTTGTGAAAACAAATAAAAACTACTTTTATAATACGTAAATGTACCAATGTAACAAATAAAGAACGAAAAATAATTTATCAGTAAACAATTTTACAAAAAAAAAACATGAACACAAAACACAACATTTTTGAAAAAATTAAAATATTTTAAATACTTATGTAATTACAAAGTTGTTCAAAATGACCGCCTAACACATTTTATGCATGTCTAAAAACGGTCATTGAATGAGTTCAACACTACGAAGCATTTGTAAATTAACACTTCGAAATACACTTTTTATTCTATTTTATTCTATTCTACACTATATATTAGTATCTATCTGATACTCATCTCTTGTTGTAGGAGGCATTTTATAACCTTCATTCTATTCTAAAAGTAACCCCAAAAAATCAGTCCAGTTTATTAAATTATGGTGATCTAGGTAGCCACGCTACTGGTCCATTGAAAAATGAAAATATCTTGAAAACTAATAAATTTAGACATAGGGAATGTTGTATACAAATTTGTTTGTACGGTAATGGTACTTTTCAATAGTGATATAAAATACAGGGTATCCCATTTAAATTTTACTGAGAAAATAATGTACTAGAGTTTTAACTCATCCTGTATTAGATATAAAGTAAATTAGCAATAACAATCATTTTTAAAAATTTTGACAATAAATAAAAAAAATATGGCATCAATAAACCATTGCCGTTGTGCTTATTTTTATTTATACAGTGAGTTGAACTTGTTACGATTTTCATATAAAATTGGTTATAACTTTGTAAATACCGTGTATAACATATCGAACCTTTATATTTTTGTTATGAAGAAGGTAACAGGATCTATTTGTTAGGATGAAAACTTGTTATAATTTATTGAAGGGTGTATAAAATGTTCAAAATACTCTCCTCTTTAACTTGTTGTGGTCAATCACATCGCGATAAATCACAGCAACATATCGCAGCGTCTAAACAGCGTTTCAATCATCAACAAATCGCAGCAACTTGTCACCACAATAAGTTGCTGTGACTTATCGCTGTATCTAAACGACGCTTTACACAAACTTACTCAAAAAGAGGTCCTTATAACAAATTCACAGGGTGCCGGGAGGGGCCGCGGTCGGAAAATTGTTTAAACAATTTTTTCACTTCGGACAAATTTTTTTAGATTCTTTGGGCATTGCGAATAGAAAAGGTCTCTTGTGATTTGTCTCTAAAATAGATGGTTGTCAAGTTATGTGCAATTTAAAATTTGAAAAACGCGAAAATGTCCAATTCAAGGCTTAATAACTCGATTATAAATTATTATTATGAAAGTCAGAAAATGACCAAATCACCCCACAAGATCCTGAAGGAATTTTTGTCATTATTTTATTACTAAGTTGTTATTTTTAATTATTAACAATGAGCGTTAAGCACGTATTAGCCGGCTGTTAACCCATTAACGGCCAAGCAATAAAAAACAATAGAATTTATTTTATTGAAACTTGTTAAAAAATACCTTAACTAAGACATGTTTATGATTTTTTAACAAAAAAAGAATGTGTGTGTACTTTGTACGCACGTAAGAAGTTATACTTCTACTACATATTATGTGATTTTTGAGACAATACCAAAAATTTTAAAAAATAAAAGAATAAAACGCACACAAACACATTGAAAATGCCACAAAGAAAAAATGATTTCTGAACGATAATAATTATTGTCAAAAATTTTAAATACGCATTTTCTGAAAAAAAAAATTATGTAACAAATATACTTACAATCATAACATGCATAAAAAAATAAAACTTGCATCGGGAATTGAACCCTTGAATTTCGTGCCGCTTTGACTCGTAATCGAAGCGTAGACTAACTCGTCCAATCCCACATTATTTATCATGTGGAAAAATACTGTAACTGAACGTTTTACTGTTTGACAATTGTTTTGAAAATTAAATTATGTAGTTTGAATTTTGTGGAAGAAAATATAAAAATATAACAAAACAGTAAGAAAAAATATATTAGATGAAGATTGGTAGAACTTTTGTTGGTAATCAAATTAAGTATGTAAATCAAAGCATTACATACCTACTAGATAAATAAATCTACGCCAATAAATCATAATTTAAAAATAAAAATCGAACATAATTTGGGATTTCTCTCTAAAATCCGCATTCTTGAGAAAATAAATGTATGTATTTCAACCTAATCCAAATGTATAATTACAATATGATTACCTATAATAAAAGCTACTTACCAAATTAGAATGAGTTTTCTTTGTCCAAAATAGTCCAAAAGTCCAAAAATATAGGTATATGAAAACTATTTAAAAAGGCAGTATAACTATTAACTAACTTTTGTTTGTTGTTTCTTTTCACACAAATTTTAAAACGCAACAACCATAAATAATCTAACTACAGCTGTTCCACAGCCGCCATATTGAATAATTTTTGACATGTCATTTGAACATCCAATCAGAACAAAGTTATAATTCGCATGCGCCCGGTCGCTAGGTTTTCCCATATAAAAATTTATCCTCTATCGCCGGTAAAGAAGTATAACTTCAAAAATTAACAATAACATATAAAAAATTAAGGGTGCGTGTTCGCACCTTTTGCAAATATAATACTATGAGATATACATAACATAAAACATAATTATTTTTGTATGAAAAGATTCGAAATGTTCGGAATGGAGATGAATTTTACATATTTTGTGTAAAGTAAATATATAGTATGACTTTTGCATAACCTAGATACATTTCTTTCGTTCATTTGAATCGTGTCTTCTAATCTAATCAAATGACCAATATTGTCTAATCTTACATTGTCATGAAAAATATCTTTGGAGGGACGTCCATAACTGGAGGAGTTTTATTGAGATCTAAATAAATTTGTAATTGTGGCATTTTACTATCATTTGCAATATTGTAAATCTTCCAGCTATTTACTACTGTGATATTAATAAGATTCATAAATAGAGGCCACCATCATTTCTTCCCCCTTATTTTGATTCGGTAATTATATAGTAGGGAGCGGATTTATATGCGAGCAATTTTGATGAAAAATATACGCATACATATGCAGCAAAAAAATATGAAATATGCTCAAGATAATGCACAATAATTTCAAAAAATGCGCATTTTGAGCAACCTCATATTTATCTATAATAAAGTAAATGTATCGATTTTTTTACTAATGTATCGTTGTAAATTTGATGTATCCACTTTTTTGGAATGTATTTTCAAAAAACTTTTAAACATAGATTTGCATAAATCCGAATTAAATTTATATTAGAAAGATGAAGTTAGTTTTTAATCCTAATAGCAAAATTAATAATATTGAAAATATTAAAAATATTACTAAAAGATTTTTAAATTGAAAACTTATTGGTACATTTCCCTATGTGAATCGTATAGTGTAGAATTCCTTCCCTTTGTCTTCACTGCAGCATCCATTTGGCTTGCAAATTGTAGAAGCCTTGGAGGTGTCACCAGGGAAATGTAGCAATAAGTTTTCAATTTAAAAATCTTTTAGTAATATTTTTAATATTTTCAATTTTATTAATGTTGCTATTAGGATTGAAAACTAACTTCATCTTTCAATTGCCAGATGACGCTAGTCACCTAATACCTTCACTTCGGTTGCAATGGGTGGGAAAACCTCTCGACGCTAGTCAATTGGGGTATGGAGAACAGTGCCTACGTTCTTTCCGATGAGGCTCCAATAAGAGCTGAAAATCGCGATTCAGAGGACTGGACTGCGCGCCGTATTCTAATTGAAAAGTAAGATTATTTTGCCTTCGCATTGCAACTGAATAAAAATGGTATACATTTTTATTTTATAGTCGTATTACTCCGTAGAGTAACCAGGTGCATTTTCCGTTGGAACTTTACCGAGCTGCAGACGGGGGATGTGAATTGCATAGTGTAGAATTCCTTCCCTTTGTCTTCACTAGAGCATCCATTTGGCTTGCAAATTGTAGAAGCCTTGGAGGTGTCACCAGGGAAATGTACCAATAAGTTTTCAATTTAAAAATCTTTTAGTAATATTTTTAATATTTTCAATATTATTAATTTTGCTATTAGGATTAAAAACTAACTTCATCTTTCAATTGCCAGATGACGCTAGTCACCTAATACCTTGACTTCGGTTGCAATGGGTGGGAAAACCTCTCGACGCTAGTCAATTGGGGTATGGAGAACATTGCCTACGTTCTTTCCGATGAGGCTCCAATAAGAGCCGAAAATCGCGATTCAGAGGACTGGACTGCGCTCCGTATTCTAATTGAAAAGTAAGATTGTTTTGCCTTCGCATTGCAACTGAATAAAAATGGTATACATTTTTATTTTATTTTTTAAATTTATATTGTTTATTGGATGTCATCAACGATTGCCTACTGTCAATTGGTAACTGATCAAGTACTGATCAACCGAAAATTTTCGTTAGGTTGTAATTTCGACAATAAACATCACACTTTTTTAAACTGTTTAAACTTAAATTGTTGAGGAACACGACAAATATTATTTATTAAAGAAAAAAGAGGAAGAAAGCAATCTTTAACTCACATGTTTTGCAGAATAATTTTCCAATGATTTAAAGAAGCTGTTGATAGGTTCTCATCCGGGGGAATAAACCAGGCTAGAATATTTTGCACTATTCACAAACAAAAGTATCTACTTTTACGCAAAACCTAAACATTCCCATTGACCGACTGAAGATGGCAAATTTTACTGATTTACGGGATCTGATCAAAATTATATTTAAATTTCCGTTGAGAATCGTAAAACGATGTTTAGAGGTGTAAAAATTCTCTTAAATTTAGCATCCTACAATCATTTTATGACGGCGTACTAGACGCACTTTGTGGGTAAAGATAGGGTGTTTTCTAAGAAAAATCGAAAAGGTAGTGAATGAGCCTACAGGTAAAAAAAGGTATTAGTTCTCGAAAAGATATGAAAGCATATGCGGGGAATACCTTTTGTCGAATTAAAAAATTTCAGAATTTTTCTGTTTGGACAAAAATGTTTTTAAACAGACACATAATATGCACGTTTCTTTAAAATTATGCAAAATTTGGTAAAGTTCTCAAATATGCAAGCAATATGCATTTAGCATAAAATCCGCGCTCTAGTAATTAGTAATGCCATTAAGGTGCAAATCCACACCACCCATAAACAGATTGTATTCGGCTACTACATTAGGCTGAGGTACGAGAATAGTTTTGTGTTCTTGTCGACTGTACCGTTCTGTTTGAACAAGAGGTAGTAATATGTGCAGGTGCCTATTTGTTATTACCAAAACACCTAAATTATCATTCCAACTTTACGACACAGTATCAAATGAAGAATAGAACATGCACAGATATTACAAAGGAAGAAATAATACATGCGTTAAAAACAATGAAGAACAGGAAAAGCCCAGGACCTTACATGCTTCCTATCGACCTTTTAAAAATTATAGATGAGCAGCATGTTGATGTTTTAGTGGTACTCTTGAACAAAATTTATAGCTCAGGCACATTACCCAAAGAATGGTTGACGTCGATCTTTATTTGCCTCCCTAAAAAAAAACGCAAGAGAATGCGGCGACTACCGCAGCATTAGTTTGATGTCCCATGTGCTAAAGTTGCTACTGAAAGTCATCCATAACCGAATATATCATAAACTGGACATAGACATTAATGATAAGCAGTTTGGGTTTCGCAAAGGCGTGGGAACTCGTGAAGCTCTTTTTTCACTTAACATACATACTTATACAAAGGTGCCTGGACGGCAATCAAGATATATATGCGTGTTTTATTAACTATAATCAAGCATTCGACAAAGTACGACATGAACAATTAATGCATGTCCTGGAATCAAAGAAGTTGGACTACAATGACCTCAGGATTATATCGAATTTATACTATAAACAACGAGCAAAGGTACGTGTTAACGATCAGTTGTCAGAGGAAATTGAAATCAGACGTGGAGTGAGACAGGGATGCGTGTTGCCGCCAATTATTTTTAATGCCTACTCGGAAGAGATCTTGAAAAAGCTCTTGAGGGTGAAACAGCTGGAATAAAGGTAAATGGAGTTCCCATTAACAACATTAGATATGCGGATGACACTGTCATCTTAGCTGAAAATATTGGGGATCTTCAGAGGCTGGTGACCAGAATAGCAGAGTTTGGACAAGAATACGAGCTAACAATGAATGTCAACAAGACAAAGTTTATGAGAATATCGAAAACTCAAAGAAATATCGAAAATCTCTTCATAAACGGATACAATATCGAACGAGTCGACCAATATGCATACCTTGGAACAATGATTAACTCCACAGGAGATTACTTACAGGAAATCAAAATCAGAATAGAAAAGGCTAGAGCAAATTTTAACAAAATGAGAAAAGTGCACTGCACAAGAGATTTGAAGTTGGAGCTAAGAGTTAGGTTGGCTAGGTGCTACGTTTTCTCGACTTTGTTTTATGGAATGGAAGCTTGGACCTTGAGTGCTGCATCAATGAAAAAACTAGAATCATTCGAGCTGTGGGTGTACAGAAGAATTCTGAAAATATCGTGGACAAAACACGTCACAAACAGAGAGGTTCTGAGAAAGATGAATAAAGAAATGGAAATTCTAAATACCATCAAAACAAGAAAATTGGAATATCTCGGACATATTACACGTGGAGAGAGATACAGCTTGCTCCAATTGATTATGCAGAGAAAGATTCAAGGAAAGAGAAGCATAGGGAGACGCAGAATATCGTGGCTGCGCAACCTGAGAGAGTGGTACGAATATACATCAAATGAACTTTTTAGAGCAGCCGTCTCCAAAATACGAATAGCCATGATGATTGCCGACCTCCGCCACGGAGATGGCACTTAAAGAAGAAGAAGATCAAATGCAGACTCGAATGTTCTCCGTGCTGTCGTTTTAAATGTTTTGCTATTCTGTAAAGGACACTTTGTACCGCGGTTTTCTCTTGCAGTATCTGTATCAAAGAACCCTAGATCTTGGTTTTTGGAAATTTTGTTGAGAATTTAACTCAGTGGGATATCGTTTTCTTCAGAATCACTTGCTGTAATAACGTAAATTGCATAAGTTTCAGCATCAATATTATCTTCTTGAATGAAGTTATCATCTAGCTAGGTCTTCATCAGCAGCAATTTCATCAACATTAGGAGGGATATAATGTCAGTTCTACCTCATCTGAATTCTCTATATCTGAATCTTCTTCAGTACATGCAAGTAATTCCTTAGTAGTCAAAATTCGTGTTCGTTTATACATCTCATGTGCAGTCAAAGGGCCCAATGGTCGCTTCTGGCCAAACGACATTCCAGAAGTACTTGGTTGACTCAAATTGGTTGTGATGTGAAAGACAGAATTTCAGGCTACGCAGATAATTTTGAAGCAAAAAAGTTGACAACTCACCTTTAGATCACTTTGACTATTTACTTATGTGCAACAAATAATTATTTTTAGTTCTTATTTATGTAATATAAACCACCTCACAGTTACGAAAAGCTATTACACGTGCTCACAATTGCAGTAGGTACATATATATGTAACTCATAAACTGACGATGTTGATGGCGCGATGGCCATCAATCGTCGCTGATGCCGTTATATGCCAAGGGTGCGTAGACGCACCCGCAATATTTAAATCAAAATTTGAAAATTCCAAGCCGAGTTTTATCCAAGTATGTAATTTATAATGAAGTGTAATAGTATTTTGAAGCTTTATTATCATAACATAATATAGCTTCGTTGCGTCAAAAAGTCGATAAAAAATTATTGTCTTCATGATGCTGTCAAAGAGTTGAAAGATCGTGTTAGTATCAAAAATTGTAAAACAGTTTTTTATCTAAAATCAACTACATGCGGTTATAAAGATGAAACAAATATGCTATATAGCAGGGGTGGGCAAAGTGCGGCCCGCGGGCCGCATGCGGCCCTTTATACATTTTTTTGCAGCCCGAGGAGAAAAAGTGAATTATTTTCATTTCAAGATTTTTTCTAATTATTGCTAATATTGATAATTAAATATAGATAGATGATGTAGCTATTAATAGATATTATCACATTCGCAGCGCGTGATTTTTCCGCAAATTTTCAACATAACGCGGGCAATGATTTGGGTTTTTGGCTCAGAGATTTATCGGCTCCCTCAATGAAATCCATGAAATTTCAACAAATGAAAATTATATTTTCGAAGTAGTCAGGAACTGTGTGAAAAATTTTGAATTAAACCGTAACCACCTAGTAAGAGTAACAACTGACGGAGCACCAAATTTAAGAGGAGCAAATATTGTAACGTTGAGAACACTTAAAGATTACGTTCAATAGTTTCCAGAACATGATTCATTATTCTTCACTGCATAATCCATCATCAGATATTGTGCAAAAATGTTTTGCAAGTGGACAACGTCATTTCAATTATAACTAATATTGTTAACTGTATTAGTTCAACAGCATTAAATCATCGTGAATTCAAAGAATTTTTGGAAGAGTTAGAGATAGAACATACTGATGTCTTATACCGCAATCCACAATCATATTCGATAATTAAGTTTAGAAAAGGTTCTTAAAAGATGCTGTGAATTAGGGGAGGAAATTATTTAGAAATTAAACACTGCTACTTTGGTAAATTTATAAGTGTTGATCGCAAAATGAAACTCTTACAATGAAATTCAAACTATTCAGTGATCATATAGAAAAGAAAGAATTAGTCCAATTATTTCCCAATAATTTGGTTTAGTCCGGATCTGGATTATTCTTGTGATTAGAAGTTGGGTGGTTTGGATTTTAAATGAGAGATATCTATGTCAAATATCAAAAAATATACAAGGTGGTTCTAAAGTTATGCTTCCAGAAAGACATGGGCAATGCTTAAGTAAGTGCGAATGTGGTATAGGGGGAGGGGGATATGGTTTGAATTTTTTTTATTATTTTGTATGAAAATACATAATTTCAAAAATATTATCTGAAAATTTCAGTTTGACCGCAGGAAAACTACCAGAAATACAGCATGTTTAATATCCCTACCTTCGACTCGCTTTGCATCAGCTTGTTGAGCGTAGTGAGAAACGTTCAACGGCTGTTCCATTTTCTTTTGTAAATTACTCTGCGATTTAAAAACATATTCCGGTGTGCATCACTTTACGATTTGACAGACAGAAGAAATTGAAAATAAAAGTTGTCAAAACTAAACGTGTTTTTCTCAAAACTGCTTTTTTTATAGGCGGTGAACATTGTAACTCAAAGGCTACTTGACAGATCCACCTGAAATATTTCATATAATTTATTTAGGCATTTAGTGAGGTAACAATAACAAATATGTTGATTTTCACTATTTCGGTATTTTCACTTCCGAGTGATATCAAAAACGCAAAAATCGTCAAAACTAAAAAAACTCGAGTGTTATCTCGAGAAACTCATAAGCTAATAATCTTTTTGAATTTTTTGTTTTATATGATTCAATAGGGAGTTTTTGTGCACACAAATACGTAAACGTAACGCATCTTTTTGACATATACGCTTGCGCATTAATGGTTGAACTCCCGTATCGCGATACGTATTACCTAAGGTTACGGGCTGGTACGTTAGGTTCATACGCATCCCTATCGAGCCGAAAGTCACCGATCGATTACCTACCAAATGAACATTTCATCAGCGTACTACTCGTTTCTAAACATTTTAAGGTTATATTGGTTATTGGTTTAGTCTATTTGAGTAAAATTATTCTGTGTTTGTAATTGGAAATTGGAACTTCATAATAGATTTAAAATTTTATTGTTTTTAAGTTGTCTATTAATAAAGCAAAACAAACAAATCTTGTATTAATTTAAGAAATACAGTGATCACCACAATTAATAACTAGATAAACAAATGACCTAGTTTCAGTAAAATTTTCAAATAAATATTACCACACTATTTACATTATACCTACTGGAATTCTGATGTAGGTATACAATAATTTACAACTAAAAAGTAGGTATAAACAAAAATAAAAAAAAATTTAACCTAAGGAAAAATAATATTTTTATATTTAAATAGAAGCAATTAAAACCATACAATTTCATCATTCATTTATCTTTTTTTACATTTGTATATTAATTGTATATTGTGTGAACATTGTTTTATTTTTTTAATGTCAACGGAATTTAAAAATGACTTTACGATTTGCTTTACGTTACGTTAAGGCAGTTACAAAAACTACCTATTTTAACATTCATCCTCTACGACACGTTAGTTGCTTTACGTATACGGAGATGCGTACGTTACGTAGCAACAAAAACTCCCTATTAACGAGTTCGGGTGTCTACTGAGAAATTCATTTTGTTTAGGTGTCGGTAAAAGTTTGCCACCGTTGGCTTATTTTTCAATAGTTGGTCTTGAAAATTTATTTCGGATATTCTTTGAATTGTACTGAATAGGTTTATTTAATTTAAAAATAAAATAATTCTACCATAGTTTCAAACAAATTTAAAAAAAATTGCTTAACATCCCCCTCCCCAAAGTTAAACATTCGAAAACATCGGCCCTTGGTAATAGACCAATAACCTTTTGTGGCCCTTATTAAAAAAAGTTTGGCCACCCCTGCTATATAGAATATTTGTGAATAGTTGTTAGAGTACCCAATACGTATTTTAGCAGTACCTAAACTTACGTGCATAGAAATCGGCCCACTTAAAAATTTGATCATTTTTGATGTCTCATATTTCCTAAACCTGTTGGTCGATTTAAGTGATTTTTTAAACATGTTATAGCCTGATTATTTAACAATACCACTGTAATAATTTTGTTGCTAAACAGGTAAATTTTCATTGTATACCGGGTGTAGGTACCAATCAAACTGTGTTTTTTCTCAAAGTTCGCATCACCCTGTGGAATATTCTAGCATTTATAAAATACTGAAATTAACACCCAACTATAGCCTCAGGTTTTCTTAACATTCTGATTTTTGATTAATTCGTTTATGTTAAATAATAAAAAAGTTTGGTACTTTAACAACTAGACATGTTCTTCATAAATACACGGTGTTTCTAAATAAGTGCGACAAACTTTAAGGGATAATTCTGCATGAAAAAATAATGAGAGTTGGCTTTATAAACGTATGTCCGTAAATGTTTCGTCTCCGAGATATGGGATGTTGAATTTTTTCTTACAAACTGACGATTTATTGATTGCTTTAAAACCAGTTAAGATATGCAAATGAAATTTGGTAGGTTTTAAGAGATAGTTGTTACGGATTTTTTGACATAAAATTAAGAATTTTATATTCACCACTAGCGTACATGATCGGTCATATTACACGTATGCGCGCTAATGGTGAATATTAAATTCTTAATTGTATGTCAAAAAATGTGCAATACCTACGTCTTAAAACCCACCAATTTCCATTTGCATATCTCACCCGGTTTTAGAGCAATAAAATAAATCGTAAGTTTGTAAGAAAAAATTCAACATCACTTACCTCGGAAACGAAACACTTGCGGACATATGTTTATAAAGCCAACTGTCATTATTTTTTCATGCAGAATTATCCCTTTAAGTCTGTCGCACTTATTTAGAAACACCGTGTATTGATAAAGAACATGTCTAGTCGTTAAAGTACCTAACTTTTTTATTAACCAACATAAACGAATTAATCAAAAAACAGAATGTTAAGGCTATAGTTGGGTTTAAATTTCAGTATTTTATAAATGCTAGAATATTCCACAGGGTGATGCGAACTTTGAGAAAAAAACACAGTTTGATTGGTACACCCGGTATACAAAGAAAATTTACCTGTTTAGCAACAATATTATTACAGTGGTATTGCTAATGTATCAGAATATAACATGTTCAAAAAATCACTTAAATCGGCCAACAGGTTTAGCAAATATGAGACTTCAAAAATTACCAAATTTTTAAGTGGGCCGATTTCTATGCACGTAAGTTTATGTAAAAAAAAATAAAAATGAAAAGGGTGCGTAGACGCACATTTGGCTATTAATGGGTTTTAATGGTGAGTGCCAAAGAGATGCACCATTCCTGCTGTCCAATGGTGCATCTCGCTCACATTCAACATTGACGGCCGCCTCAATACGCGTTTAGCGCTCTAGCGTTCATTGTTAATAGAGGAAAGGCACCAAATTTGAGACACTTTTCTTGAAAAACAAATATAAAACAGAATATTAAAAAATTTTTAAAACATTTATTTCGAAAACTTAAATTTAATGTTTCTACAACACAACAAAAAATAAATAAAGCGAATAAGACATATATTTTTGCAAAAAAATTACATTTAATTTTTTTGCGACATTTAATATTAAAAATAAAAGGTCGCCTAATTTGAGATAGCCAGGTATCCAAATTTGAGACAGGTATCCCAATTTGAGATACTATTCAAAAAAGCCCTTTCATTCGCAGAAAAGGCAAATAAATGTGCTGGACTTTATTTCTCCACAGTCTTCATGTGCCCACTTGCCACATTGGTAACACTTTGTCCATCGTTCTCCATATTTATCGTCGGAAAATTTTTCGGTGCAAAATAGACATTCCGCGTCGTTTTCTCCACTTTCGTCGGACGATGAATCAGCTAATGGAAAGTCTTCGCTGCTATCTGAACTTGAACTCGAAGAAACTTTCCGTTTCCTTTTTGATGTTTTGCCTTTTGATGTAGAAGGTTGACCTACGTCTTCGTGTACTGCTACTTCTTCTTCGGACGTTGCTGTTTATGTGTAGAATGTGGTGGGAGGCAAATAATCGTCACATGATTCTGTTTGGCCAAATCTATTAGAGCAACGTTTCTCGTATGAGAATAGTGGCCATCAAGGACGAGAAGAACAGGGTCTGCAGCTGAAGGTTAGTGAATTTTATGAAGTGTTGTAGCCATCTAGTGAAAATATCGGTCTGTACCCAATCAGACATCAACTCTCCAGTGGGAGCTCCTAGCATCAACTCTGTTTTCATATTTTTTCTACGGAAGATTAAAAATGGTTGTACGAAAACTCCTGCAGTATTCATACATGTAATAACAGTAATCAGCTTGCTCCTTTCTGCTGAAGTAAGTGACGAAACCTGCTTCTTCCCTCTCATAGAAATGACTTTGCTATGTTTGTGCTGAACAATTGTAATACCTGTTTCGTCTACATTGGATATACGTTGTGCAGGGTTAGTAAGCTTAAGATATTCTGGTTCATACAGGTCAAAGAACTTGGATAAATTTTCATGAGTAAACGATTTAACTCGAGTAGATGACATTCCCTGAGGAGTACGCATTGAAAGCATCGGTTGCCTTTTCAGAAAGAGTCTCAACTATTTCTTTCCGGCTGATTTTTTGACTACGCTAAATGGATGTGGTATTAGTTTCGTATTGCAAGTTGAAATACCAGTCGTTTTATATCACGCGCTCCTAGCCCGAAATAACGTTGCTCCATAGTTAGGGCATACTCAACCAACTCATTTTCTAATTCCAAAGGACGAATAGGTCGGCGGCCAATTGATATCCCGACGAGTTCTTCTGGAATCTTGTCTGATTTCACATATCGATCTGAGGTACCTTTTGGTACTCCAAAAACTCAAATAGCCCAACTATCTATTTCTTACTGTATTTACAGCCCGTATCATATCATTTGCATTCTATTTTTTATTTTTTGGAGGCATCTACAAACAAAAAAATACATAAAAATACAAATTGTACACGGGGTCCTAATTTGAGACACTCTCAAATTTGGAACCTACAGGTGTCTCAAATGAGGATTTTTCCGTAAAAAAATAAAACGGATTTTTTTTGGTTATGTATGCCACACAATTACCGTTTAATTTGCATAAAATGTATTAACTAATATTAAACTACCAAAAAAAAATTACTGGAGTAAATGTAATCATCTTACCTTGATGTATTGTCAGTTTTTATAAATTCTGAAAAACTTTGTGTATGGTGTAAATCAAATTAACGTCGACAAAACAACAACGGTCACTTCTAAGCGCCAACTAAAAGCAGATCTACTACTAACTTCACAGAATGATCAGTTTTGAATATTTTCACTAGATGTCAACCCATCGTACACAAATATACGACGGTGTCTCAAATTAGGCGCCTATCTCAAATTTGGTGCCTTTCCTCTAATTAAAAATAACAGCTTTGTAATAAAATATTGACGGCCACCTCAATACGCGTTTAGCACTCTAGCGTTCATTGTTTATAATTAAAAATAACACAAAAATTTCTTTAGAGTCTTGTAGGGTGGGCTTTAAACTTTGATTTGGTCGCTTTCAAAATTATAATTTTTAACCAAGTTAGTAAGCCTTGAAAATGACCATTTTCGCGTCTTTCAAATTTTAAATCACCAGAGTCAGAAATTTTTCGTTTATTATAAATTAATAAATGAAAATAGTTTCTGTCCTTGTGGGATCGGTACTCACCGGAGGGACCGCAGACGTTCGGATACAATTAGTGTGTCTTTGCAAAGACAATGACGTCGACTTTGCAAAGTAACAAGACACTTACTCAACACACACACTACAACATGACACACCCACCTAACTGCAAAAATTCACCGTACCTACCATGCCAATGGCCATTAGTTGTCGAGGCATTAGCTAAATAAAAAAAAATTTAAATCGCATATAACTCAACGACACTCAATTTTAGAGAAAAATCAAAAGAGACCTTTTTTGCTCAGAATGACCCAAATGATATAAAAAAAGTTTATCTGAAGTGAAAAACTTGATTTATTGAATTTCTTAAAAAAAATGTTTAAACAATTTTCCGACCGCGGTACCTTCTGGCACCCTGTGGATTTGTTATAAGGACCTCTTTGAGTAAGTTTGTGCAAAAAAAAACGAATCGAAATAATTTACTAACCAGGGCTAGCATACAGCCTAGACTAATACGGCATGTCTTTGATACACATTATTTATTACTAAGAATTTTGACGTTTATCATTTTCACTGAGATATCTTGATATCCATCCGTTTGGTGTTCTAGTCTAGGATATTTTTATTTGCTTCTTGGATACATCTAATCTATTTAACATTTTCGGACTATCATTATTCACAGTATTTAACAAATAAATTATAACACAACCCTACACAATAATTAATCAAGATCGCACTCCAAAAAATTGTTTAATAAAACCCATTAAAGAAAATTAATATGATTATCTAAGTAATAATTTCCGGTACTTTTATTTTTGTTAATTTTGGTATTACTAAAAATAGATCTTATTAAATATCTTATTAGATACGTAAGTCTATAAGTGTATGAAGTAATTTTTTTGAAACGCCTTTCTTTTATGTTTAAATCAACAGTAAGAACAGTAGCAAGTCCGTTCACTGACGGTAAAATATTGCAAAACCTATAAATTTCAAAGAACCGCTTAGATTTACATGACATTTGGCACACACACATAAGTAACATGTAAAAGAAGAATAGTGATATTGTGCCGATGTGTGGCTTTTGCTATGGGGCTGAGTTTGACTACTTCTCGGGGGTGAAAAAATATACGTTCAAAATAAGTACGGAAATGGATCAGCTGACTAATTCTAAGCAACTTTTGTTCTATAGCATTTTTTCACTAAGTTTATACTTTTCGAGTTATTTGTGAGTAAATATGTTCATGTTTCAACAAAAAAAAAACACGTTCTTAGACGGTTTTCTCAAGTAACTCAAAAAGCAAGTGCATACGTATTTTAGCGAAAAAAATATTCTTAGCAAAACTAGAGCCCATAAAAAAAGTGTAAAAAATGGTGTAGGTACGCGTGAGATCCCTAGACCCAGTAAAAGAAGAGTTGTAACTAATGAATAATAGGTTCATACTCGTCAAAATGCAAATCGAATATTTTAATGTCAAATAACCAAAAAATAAAGCGCTTTTTTGGGTAAACTCATTAGAACTGTTTTAGAGTGTTAAAAAAGGCTTTATTTTTATTTTTTAAAAAAGTTTCTAGAAATAAAATTAAGGAAGTTGGGCTTAAAATAAAGTTGGTCCCTTTTTTGGTAAAAAATAATCACCCCCTAATTAGCATCCCAAATGAAATTAATCAGTACCACTTAATAAGTTGGTTTACTCGTGTATGTATTGTTTATATCATCTACAAGTTTTATCGGTTCAAAGTGCTTATTTTTGAAGGAGCTGTAGTTTAAATACCCAGTCAATAATCACGAGTGTATGCAAATTTTGAACAGACATATCTTAATCAATTTTTGCCTTACAGAAATACAAAAAATCCAAAATATTCAGAAAATCAAAACCTACAATTTATTACTCTTTGTGATTTTTGATATCACTAATAAATTTTAAGTTATTATAATAATAATAATAATAATAATAAACCGACTTTTATTTCCAAAAAAATAATAAGTGTAACAAACTGTACATTCTCTAAAGTAGAGGGCGAAGTTTATTTTGCTGTGTTCTAAGACACAACAAAAATATTCTTCCACTTAACCCCAAATTCTTCCACTTAACCCCAATTCTTCCACTTAACCCCTTATTTTGCAAGAAAGCATTTTTTTGAAAATTAAAAAATTTACTTTAAAACAAAATTTAAAAAAATAAACCAATTTGAACCGATGCAACTTACACATCATATAAATAATACATACATAAACATTAAAAAAAAGGACTAACTTTATTTTGAGCGTAACTTGCTTACGTTTGATGCTAGAAACTTATTTAGAAAACAAAAATACATATTTTTTTAAACACTTTAAAAAAGTTGTAATGAGCTTTCCCAAAAAGAGCATCATTGTTTGGTTATTTCACGTTGAAATATTCGCTTTGAAATTTGACGGATATGAACCTATTTGTCATTAGCTACAACTTTTCTTCAACTGCGTCTAGAGAGTTCATAAACTTACACCATTTTTTTCACCTTTTTAGAAGCTATATTTTGGCTAAGAATGTTTTTTTTTCGATAAAATACTTACCTTTTGAGCTATTTGCAAAAAACCGCCTAAAAACGTGTTTTTTTTTTGTTGAAAAATGAACATATTTACTCGCAAATAACTCAAAAAGAACCCCGATTATCCGTGCTCCTCGGGACCGAAGGGTGGCACGGATAATTGAAAAGCACGGATAATCCGAACATGTATTTCTTATGTATAATACAATAATAATAATATCGTATGACATTTTTGCCGGGGAGATCCTTTCGGATAGTTCCAGCGCCAATTACATCTTTAACCCTGTTCAAGTAACTAGTGTCGATGTACACTAGCCCAGGGGGACCGACGGCTTAACGTACTCTCCGAGGCACGGTGAGACGGCTCGTGTCATTATTGGAAATGAAAATGGTTTGTCTTTGGCAGGGATCGAACCCACGTCTACTGGCGTATGAGGCCAGCGTTTATGCCGTTACCCACGGCCGCTCACATGTATAATACATATGTACGTATACACATACTATGTATCTACCATAAAAAATAGCAGAAAAAAATAAATCTTTCATTATGAGTCTCTCTTTCGTCATATAGAGTTCCCGTCAAGTGATTTACGATGACGCTATTTTCATAAAACCTCAAAAACGCAACTTGAGTAATAGAAAATCATAGCACGGATAATCCGCAGCACGGATAATCCGCACCCGGATAATCGGGGTTCTACTGTATTACTTTTTTTTTCTTCATCAGTAGACCCATTGATACCTTTCGGTGTTTTCGGTGTTGGTCGAAAGGTATTAACTTGGTGAAAAAATGCTAGAGAGCAAAAGTTGTTTTGAATTAGTTAATTTATCCATTTCCGGACTTATTTTGAACGTATATTTTTTCACTGCCGAGAAGGGGTGAAACTTACCCCCAGGGCAAAAGCACACATCGGCACAATATCACTTTTCTTTTTTGACATGTTACCTATTTGTATGCCAAATTTGATATCGATCCAAGTTCCAAGAGCTTCTTTAAAATCTGGAACAAAAACCGTGATTCAATGTACTACGTGGCAACACTGCGCTCACCGTTATGTCAACAATAATTTTCCACTACCTACCTTAGACAACATAAACTCAACAAATTTTTTGTTTTTAATTAATCGAATTCAAGTTTAACCGAAAGAATAATTGCACTATGATTTTTGTAAATTTAAATAAAGACACTAAGGTTAATAAAAAATAGAGTTTAGACACTAGTAAAACAGTTATTTAAAGTTTGTCTTATAAACCGTCGACACGTTTTTTGATATGTTAGGTACTTATTCAGATAGAGGAAAGGATGCAAATATGGGCTACCCATTTTGTTTTTCTTTGTAAAAAAAGAATAAAAATTCTATTTTATTTCCAAAGGTACGTAAGAATACCTACATTTAGTTACTTATAACCTGCCCAAAGTCCAAATTGATTAAAAAATATACAACTGTTTTAAATGTACAAATAATGAAAAATTGTACTTTTGCGCCGTTTGAATAATGATCCTAAATATGGGCTACCCCGAAAAATGTGTCTTAAATTTGTGTGAAGTGAGATAAATGTGTGACAAATATATTTTAATATCTAAAATACAAAAAGTCCATTAAATAACTCATAGGCTAAAACTATTTGAAAAAGTCACACACATAGGTATTCTTCTTTTTCGGCCCCAGCGCACTCGTTATGTGCCCAAAAATGACACATGAAGCACTTGACCGATATTTCACCAAGATTATCCTCTGAAAAAAGTGCTTCGCAAAACATACACGTTACGTCAGCTGCGTCTTGTGGAGGCTGTGTAGAAGGAAACTCATTGTAATCGCTCTCATTATCTGCAGGCACATATTCCTTCTCATCCTCGCTACTAGAACCCGATTTCTTTTTTTGGTCCTTTGTGACTTTGGTAACCTGCTTACGTTTTCCTTTTTTTATTTCTTTTCCTTTCCTTTTTTCTTTGCCTTTTCCTACTTCGTTTTGCCTACATTGCTACATTGTTCTAAATATGGGCCACTAGCCCATATTGTAAACACGCTTGCTTTGCACAACAAAAGAAGTTATGTCTAAAAGCAGACAATTTGAAGAAAACTCATTAGCATATATCAAAGACTAATAATAGAGCTTCAACGTGACACACATGTTTTTTTAAAATTCGTGTTTATTTTTAAATACTGGAATTTATCAACTTACCCGAAAAAGTTTTGACACTCACACCAACCGACAAACAATTATTATAAACTGGGAATATCTACCACAGTGGCGCCATCGCTACGGTGATAGTTTAACTTCGTCAAATACCGTTTGCAATAGACAAAATGTAGAGATCTGCAACGAATAGCTGTGAAACCCACCTAGCCCATATTACAAGACCAGCCCATATTTGCAGCCTTTCCTCTAGTTAAATGCTGTGTTGCGGGAAGGTACTGTGGTTCTCGGGATACACTCGTGCATGATGTTACTCATACAGTCAAGGTACCAGAATTGTTCCAACCGTGGAATTTCAACCTGCAGGGCCCAATGTGATCTCCCTTTTTGGGCCTAGGCCCTAGGCTCAGGCTCTGGGTGAAAAGAACGTATTAGAGAAGGCGGGGGTGAAGGTGGTGGGGTGGAACGGGGTACCTACTTTATTTCTACATTCTAAGATTTCTACTGATTAGTGCTGAAACCTATCGGAGAAAGGGAGAAATACTAGAGCAACCTTTCTTCAAGCGATATAAATCGGTGTCCGCCATTTTGAGTACAGTTTGTGAGTAGTGCACGTGATGCACGTGATTTCCTATTTATCGATACATCAGTATCAGAGTGCACCATCTCAAAAAACATAGTTCTTCACAAATCAACTTTAACTTATTTTTTCTGAGAGCAAATAATTTTAATCTGTTGTAAATAGTCCATTTTTTTTTTCAAATAGAACAATATTTTGAATTTAGATGTTTATTTTATGGATCTTTTAGATGATAATTTTTAATTATTATTTTTTTAAAGAATTAAGATTTTTTTTGAGTTGGTGCGTTATGAAACGGTCAACACGTTATGATTTCGTCTTTATGTTACAACAAATTAGCATTTTTGGAACAATGTATATGTCTAACTAGAAAACTAGGATTATGTCTAGGTAGTGTGACTCTGAGCACATTTTCATGTATTAAACGTACACTTTTAGTTAGTTGTAAAACACCTGTATTAATTTATCCTGAACTTTGACCCTGGGGCGGAATGTGTAGTGCCCCATTCCGCCCCACTCATTTTCATCGTTGTTGATTCGGTCTTATTCGGTCCTAAATATATTTGTATTTTTCAAAGATGGTGCGAAATCTGCGAAACTATTGCAAGAAGACCAATCGTCAAGAATGGTCGGTTGATTCTATGAATCGTGCCATTCAAGCCGTCGTTAATAAGGAAATGGGATTTTATAAAGCCGCAAAACAGTTCAATGTTCCACAAACAACTCTGGAGGAAAGGCATACTAAGAAAAAGTTAGAAGATCAAGCTATGAAATTAACAAAAAGGGGGGTAGCAAATATCAATGTGTATTTCCTGGTGAACAAGAAAATGAGCTGGTGGACTACTTATTAGGCATGGAAAGTAGATTGTTCGGCCTTACAATTTACGTAGAAAGATTTACGTAGCCTAGCTTTTCAACTAGCCCAACGTAATAACTCGACGCATAGATTCAACAGTGATAATGCTATATGGCTGGTAAAGACTGAGTAAAATCATTTTTGAACAGACATCCCAACCTATCAACTCGAGAGCCAGAACAAACCTCAGGGGCAAGGGCTATGGGGTTCAGTAAGATATCAGTATACAAATTTTTTGATTTGTTAGAAAAATGCATCGACAAGTACAAATTTACTGGGGACAGAATCTACAATTGTGACGAAACGGGGATTACAGTTAAGGACGATTCATTTGGATCTTTGATTCTATTCAAAACATTTTTCCCAGCCCGAAATAGTGGATGTGTGAGTTATTCGTAAGGGGATTTTTCCACAGTCTCTATTTCATTTGTTTGATTTTGTTACGATTGGTCGGTAAACCAACTTTGGATCTTTTGATCACTAAGTGTGTTCAAAGATTTACATCTTTTGTTTTTTAAACATATATTTTACTTTAAGTAATTAGGGAATTAAAACTTGAGACTGTCATTGTCAGATTAGGCGTAAATTTACGCTCCTGCTATGTCTATGTCTCGAATGTTGTTTTTTGATGGAATGTGTCTGAAGATATTCAACCTCTCATCTTTACTGATGAGCCCAGAGAGGTTGAAGAGGGCGAAACACATTTCTAAGAACTGGTGTTTGGATCTTTGATTCTATTCAAAAAAAATTTCCCAGCCCGAAATAGTGGATGTGTGAGTTATTCGTAAGGGGATTTTTCCACATTCTCTATTTCATTTGTTTGGTCTTTCAAACTAGTTTGACAAACAGTCTGAATTTTCAAACCTGTACGATTGACCAGTTTGACTTGACTTGAAATATTTGTCAGAAGGATTGACTTGAGTTTGACTTGAAATTAAGTTAAACTCAAGTCAAGTTCAAACATTCAAGTCAAACTTGTGCAACTCTAGAAGACGCTGAGTGTCTGTACTGCGGATATTTTTACTCTAAATCTGATGAAGGTTGGATTAGCTGTGTACAGTGCAAAAAATGGGCTCATGATTCATGTGCAGGAGTGGACAGTAAAGACGACGAAAGCATTCTTATATGTGAATTCTGCCAGTAGAAATGATTGTAATGTTCAACGACATTCCGCCCCATAGGTGGGGCGAGACGGGGCAATGTGTACAAACAAAACAAACATGTATTTTGTTGTTTAAGGATTTGATTAAAACGTTTTGATGTAAAATGATTTTTTATTGCCCTTTTTTGCTTTAATATATACAATTATATGTTAAGTACCCCATTCCGCCCCGCCTTCCCCTATGATTCAGGAATTTTTTTAAACTATCTGGCGTAGAAAATGACGATATCAGGAATAGCTGCTACTAAAATGTAACACCTATAATTTTGATGATAACCCAGAGGCGTGCGGTCCATGGAAGCGGGGGAAGCGCCGCTTCCCTATTTATTCGTCGATATAAGAAAATATATTATTAATTAATATTTAATAATAAAATTGTTCCCTAATCCAAATAATCTACATATTACCTAGCCAATAGGCATTGAAAAATATTAAAAATTAATCGCGTACGAACGAACTCAATATGCACACAATTCAACTATTTGGTCCACTCCTGGCAGAAGCGCATCTCAAAATCGCCGCTTGTCATGCAGTTGTCCCTTTTAAAATTGGTCAGGGTTCAATGATCGCAGCCACTAGTCGCGCGAATTTTGGTATGCCATGGAAGCGTTCGTCGTATCGCCTTCCCGAAAGTGAGATGCTCCGACTGTTACTGCTGCTAAGGGGTGCTTAGGTATTACATACATTCGCTTAAAGAATATTTCGATTTAAATTTTTTGCAGAGATATTTCCTTTTACTGATCTTTTATTTGACATTTTACAGAAATCAAATGGTATTGCATTTTGTATAAGACAAATTGATGACTTTATTAATACGATAATTCAAAAAACGAGAGCAGTTTAAAAATATTTGGGATAAAATTGAACATATGGGGTTTGAACATGAAAGAAAAATAATGAAGATTGATAATTTCGGAGACAGAGAGACAGAGAAAACAGAGGAAACAAAGAGACCTTTTGATAATATTCTACAACAAAAGAATTCTAGCTTTCAAAATTTTAACGATTTAAAATTTGTAGAATTATATACAAACTTAATATTTCTAATTATAATTCATCAAAATTTCCCACAGAGGAATTTATGTCATTACGATTAAATAATGAAAATTTTTTGATATCCCAGCTTTGCATTCTCAGTTAAGTATCATTTATGAAACAACTGACATGAATGATAAAGAAATACCCAGAAATCTGGGATGTCTTTATAACTACTGGTTTAAACAAGTCTGTGTGTGAAGTGGTCAAGTTGTGTGAATTAGTACTACTAACTATCCCAGCCACAAGTGCATCAGTTGAACGAAGTTTTGCAGTATTAAGATGCATTAAAAGTTTCAAATTAAGAGTTTAAAAGAAATTCAACAAGCGAAGACAGACTTTGAAAGTTAGTCCATTAAAAAAGACTGCATTCAACAATTATCAGAAGTTGATAGGAGAATAGACCTCGAGTATAAATAAGTGTCATTTTAGTGAAAGTTGTGTGTTGTGGAAAATGCCTCGGAGTATATTTTTTTTAAATATGATTCTTCTTTAGAAAACCAAGCCCGGCGCGAGGACTCAAGGCCCGAGCTAGCAATACAGATCAATGATAGGTCACTAGTCACTAGAAATAGCGGAAATAGAGTGCCTCACGCATTCACGCGTCACGGATTTAGTGTGTGAGTCCTTGTACGCAGGACGTCTCACATAATTAAGTACTTTGCTGATAGAGAGCCCCTGCGCATCAGAGTGTTATCAGGTGGAAAGTTGCTCGACCCTCGCCTCGACCCTTAAGAAAATATTTTTATATCCTTATTGAATCGCTTCCCCTTTCGAAAAAGTCACCGCACGCCACTGTAGATAACCTAAGAAGGTTTGAAACTAGCTAGAGTGTTTATGGCGCTCTCTGAACAAACTGAAATATAAGACGGCTTGTGGTGTCGTTTTGCAACGAAATATTTATTTTTAATTCTACAGGGTGATTGATTAGTGGGATAAAGCTCAGTATATCCGTTAGAGTAATAGATAGCGATAAAAGTTAATAACAAAAATTGTAGCCGACTTTGAGCTTCACATTACAAAATTAGTTAGAATGTTACAGGGTGTTCGATAACATAGTGGCAGACCAAACTTATGTTTTTTTTTAATGGAACACACTGTATTATATTTTATATTCGAAATCTTCTTAACTTCTCCATTACAAAAATATAAAGGTTTGGTAGTATAACACGTGGTGACAGATATGAACTCCTAAAATTCATTATGTAGGGAAAGATTCAAGGAAGGCGCAGCATAGGTAGGAGAAAAATTTCCTGGCTGAGAAATCTTAGAGAATGGTTTGGATGCAGCTCAACTGAACTCTTTCAGGCTGTAGTGTCGAAAGTGAGAATAGCAATGATGGTTGCCAACCTTCGTCGAGGAGATGGCACGTAAAGAAGAAGACAGGGTATTTACAAAGTTATAACCAATTTTATTATGAAAATCGTAACAAGTTCAACTCCCTGTATAAATAAAAATAAGCACAACGGCAATGATTTATTGATGCCATATTTTTTTATTTATTATCAACATTTTCATAAATGATTGATATTGCTAATTTTCTTTATGGTAGGGGAGGAAATTATGCTAAATGTGCAGTCACTCGAGCGCTTTGGGGACCTATTGGGTTGTGATTATTAGGTCCTAAAACCAAAAAAAGTTAAGTAAAATTTTCCTTAGTGGGCGCTTGCCATTTTTTAATTTAATTTTCCATTTCCAACAATCGATTTTTCCAATTATAGCGCCATCTATCCATAATTCGAAAAAATGTTTCGAATAAAAGTTGCTTATTTTTACGCAAAGAATCGAAATCTCCAATAAAAATTTGATAGATTTTCAAAAATATTGAATAAGTGTATTTTGTAGTTTTTCGATCTGATGTTTATTTTGCGAAATATCGCGGAATTTGTATTTAAAATTTTAAATTTACCCCCCACCCCTCTCTGTGGGGTGTCATGTTTGGTGTCTTTCGATAGATTTTTGAAAAATATTGAACACGTAGTTTTTAGTTTTTCGATCTGACGTTTTTTTTTTATTTAATGGCATAGACATTAGTCATTCAGCCAATTGCAATAAAGAATAATATACAATCACAATCCTATCCCTAATACCAAGTTAAACAGAATCAATATACTAATACAATAAATAACACAATACAATAATAATACAATAAAAACAATGATGGATTTCTGATAAAGTGATATAACATTTATGATAAAAAAGTATGCAAATCTGAACATAAATCATAAAAAATTGTACTCCCGCGTACAAATCATAGGACCGTGCGTGTATCTGACAAGAAATCTATAATATAATGATATTGTATATTTGTTGTGAGCTTGTAGCCAACAGAGACTGGATATTGAATGGTGCATGCATATTAAGTTTAATTAAATTTTTATAGAGAGAGTTTGAATGCTGTTGAAACTTATTACATTCAAAAAAGATATGATCAAGATCACTCTGTTTTCCGCAATGTTTGCAATTATCATCTTCAATCACATTTATTTTATATAAATGACTTGGATAGCAAGAATACCCAAAACGTAGTCGATTTATAGTTGTTATATATTTACGTGGAGCTTTAAAACTTTTAAACCAGGTACTTTGTGGAATCACTGGTTGTAAAGTGGTGTATCTTGAGGGGTTTGTTAAGCAGTAAAGATTCGATTGATCTTTCCATATCAATAGTTGGTTTCTTTTAAAAATAGTAACAACATCTGATACACATAAAGAATATCGATCTGACGTTCATTTCGAGAAATATCCGCTTTTTTTTGTGAAACTTTTTGACTCGCCCATTTCCGTACGCCCCGCCCAAATCGTCAGATTTTTGAAATATACACTCTTCTGCATGTACTTAACTTACCTTATCTTAATCTGACAATTTCGAGTATTTTTAAGGATAGATTTTTTTTCGGGTCCCCCTGAACGAACTCCCCTGTGTTAAGAGCCAGTATATGGTAGACGTACATCTGCAGGGTACCACGTTTCTCCCCTGACGCGGATAATCTGACGCGCTCGAGTAACTGCAAAAATCCCCGCTTGGGCTCCCCTACCATTATATTGAATACACAGTCAAAATGCAAGTACACTATTTTCTCAGTAATTTTAAATGGAAAACCCTGTATTTTATATCACTATGGGAGAGTACCATTACCGTACTTTAATTTGTATACAACATTCCCTATGTCTAAATTTATTAGTTTTCGAGATATTTTCATTTTTCCCTAGATAGGTACATTTTACTTGAGGCCGTTCACATGCAACGCGCGTTTTGATGATTAAAACGCCCGCGCCCCTTAGCATGTGAACGGTCTTAAGTAAACTGTATGTATAGCTGTAATCACGCTTTATCAAAACACGCGTTAAGCGCCTGTCATGTGAACGGGCTCTTAACCTCAAGTGATCATTTTAATTTTGCGCGCCAGATCTTAAGTGACTATGGTTTATTTTTTAACCAAGAGAAGTGATTCAAATTTACCACGCTATATTGCTTGTTTGTAATTGGTCCAACCGCAGGCAAGTTTACTCCACTGTTATACAATTTTGACACTAATGACATTTATCAAATTTTGACACTAGTGACATTTCATAGGTTAATTAAGTTATATCGTCTGATTTTATATAAAAAGCAGTTGTTTTTGAACCTCTTTAACGACGTATTAATTTAATATAATATTTATGGATTACCGTTGAGGGCCGACTAAATCAACCAAAAAAGAAGATGTATTTGGTTATTATTCTAGTGACTTTCTTGGGTGTGAATCTGTCTTTTTAGTTTACTCCTCTTGGTTAAAAAATAAACATTAGTGGACGTCGAGACGTGGCAAAAAAATAGATTACATCCACATACCTACCCAATATTTTGTGAAGCTATTTTCTTGTGGCATCTTAAATCTTAATCAACTTACTATTTTTAACTGGAAATAAGCCACAGGTTTACTTTAAAATAAGTTTATTTGATGTTTCGATTTCCACTTTGAAAATCGGTCTCAAAATAGAAAACATTATCAAAATAAACAAATTTTGTTTAAAAAAATTAAAATAAATAATTAATTCGTTGCAAAACGACACCAAAAGGCGTCTTATATTTCAGTTCGTTCAGAGAGGGTCATAAACACTGTAATTGCTTTCAAAACTTATTAGGTTATCATCAGAGAATGAATATATTATTTTCTCTGAACCAACTAAAGCATATTGGGCTGTCAGTATCGAATCGCAACAAAATAACGTGGCATGAGTGTCGTAGCGACATCTGCTAAAAGCAAGCGAAAGTTATAATTTAATAAAATTTAAAATAATATCAAAATAAAATATTAGTGGGAGCATTTTTCTGGTAATAACTTCGTGGATTCCAAAATTTTGCAAACCAAACGAAGATCAGAGCAAAGAAGGCTGAGGGAAATCTAATAATTAATTACATTGCACTTCTCGCCTGTCTAGCGCGAAAAAATCCAACGAAAAATGCTCCTCCCTACTAAGTTATGAGTAAAACTAATACAGGGTGATTGATTAGTGGGGTAAAGCTCCGTAAATCCGTTATAGTAAGAGATAGCAATAAAAGGTAATGACAAAAATTGTAGCCAACTTTGAGCTTCACATCTCAAAATTAATTAGAATGTTACGATATTATGTTCGATAACATAGTAACAAACCAAACTCATGTTTTTTAAATAGAACACCCTGTATTTTATTTTATATTCGAAATCTTCTTAACTTCTCCATTACAAAAATATGAAGGTTTGTTATGTTATACATGGTGTTTACAAAGTTATAACCAATATTAGATATGAAAATCGTAACAAATTCAACTCACTGTATAAATAAAAATAAGCACAAAACACAAAAGTAATTCATTATTGATGCCATATTTTTTTATTTATTGTTAAAATTTTTATTACTAATTATTGCTAATACTTATTATTCTTATACAGTCCGTCTAATTTACTTACCGTTGCACGTCATTATCTACGTTAGAGATCTAAGTTGACATTGTTGCCCAATTACAAAAAATTCTTGAATTCATTTTAAATCAAATACCTCACACAATTTTTGCGGAAGTGGATTATACAGCAAAACAAATTAATGTTCAATGTAAATAAATAAAAACTTTAGAAATAGAAAACAAGAATTAAGTTATTACATTAAAGTAGATAATAAAAACAGTAAACATAATGAAACAAATACTTACAGTAAAGAATATAAACACATATGAAGTGTCATCACCGCAACTGTCAAATAAATTTTACCAATTTATGCCAAAATATCACCTTCGTTCGATTATACTTACAGTGTATTCCGAACAAATGTGCTTCATAAAAAGGCTTTATAATCCATTTATACAAATTAAATGAAACATATTATTGTGTATTTCTTTAAGTTAACATTAATAGAAATCTTTAAATATTATTTCTACGCGTATGTAATAAAATATGTCTAGTGGCTGTAATGCCAGTGTACTCGGCAAAGTGATTCTAAAAAAGAACACACCTACCGCCTAAATATTTCGTGTTGGTATCATGTGACGTCACTGACTATGACGCGGATGACGTGCAACGGTAAGTAAATTAGATGAAGTATATATAAAAATCAATTGATGTTCGTTAGTCTCAGTAAAACTCAAGAATGGCTGGACCGATTTCGCTAATTTTAACGTTGAATTATTTGTGGAAGTTCAGGGAAGGTTTATACGGTTTTATTTAGAGTCATTTTAGTAGCCAGCAAAAATTTTACATCTGTATGTATAAAATGCTCTTTTTACAGTGTTTGTTGCCATACTCCTCCGAAACCACTTGACCGATTTTTATGAAATTTGGCAGGCATATTCGACCGATCTGGTTGTAAGTTGTTTTCTATATTTCATACCCGTACGTCATAAGGGAGGTTGCCCCTCTGATATTTTTTTCTATTTCTACGGATAAACTCTTTTTTTAAATTTTATATGATGTGGAACGTAAAGATACATACAACCCCAATTTTTCAGTTTTCTGTCGCTAACCGTTATTTTTTAATAGCCATTTAAATATTTTACATCTATGTAAACAAAAGAAATACCATAAATATAAAAACCATAAATATACCATAAATTGATAGTTACCAACACATAACTCGAGAACGACTGAATAGATTTTTATGACATTTTCCACGTATATTCGACCGGACTGAGAATAGGTTGTTATTTATATTTCATATCCGTACGTCATAATGGTGGCTGCCCCCCTAATATATTTTTTTATTTTTTTTTTGGTCACACTGTTTTTTCTTAATTTTGTGTGATGTGGAAGTGAAAGGTAAATACAACCCTAAATTTTCACTTTTCTATCTTCAACCGGTTTTTTTTAATAGCGATCTAAAATGTTACATCTTCTTATATATTATAAAAATCAATTACTGTTCGTTAGTCTCACTAAAACTCGAGAATGGCTGGACCGATTTGGCAAATTTTAATGTTGAACTATTTTTGGAAGTTCAGGGAAGGTTTATACGGTTTTATATAGTCATTTTAGTAGCCAGCAAAAATTTTACATCTATATGTATAAAATGCTCTTTTTACAGTGTTTGTTGCCATACTCCTCCCAAACCACTTTACCGATTTTTATGAAATTTGGCAGGCGTATTCGACCGGTCTGGGTGTAAGTTGTTTTCTATATTTCATACCCGTACGTCATAAGGGAGGTTGCCCCCCTGATATTTTTTTTTCTATTTTTTCGGACAATCTCTTTTTTTTTTAAATTTTATATGATGTGAAACGTAAACATACATCCCTAATTTTTCAATTTTCTATCGCTAACCGTTATATTTTAATAGCCATTTAAATATTTTACATCTATGTTTAAACAAAAGAAAGTCGTGATAGTTACCAACACATAACTCGAGAACGACTAAATAGATTTTTATGAAATTTTCCACGTATATTTGACCGGACTGAGAATAGGTTGTTATTTATATTTCATATCAGTACGTCATAACGGGGGTTGCCCCCCTAATATATTTTTTTATTTTTTTGGTCAAACTGTTTTTTCTTAACTTTGTGTGATGTGGAAGTAAAAGGCAAATACAACCCTAAATCTTCACTTTTCTATCTTCAACCGTTATTTTTTAATAGCGATCTAAAATTTTACATCTTCTTATATATTATAAAAATCAATTGCTGTTGGTTAGTCTCGCTAAAACTCGAGAATGGCTGAACCGATTTGGCTAATTTTAATGTTGAATTATTTGTGGAAGTTCAGGGAAGGTTTATACGGTTTTATATAGTCATTTTAGTAGCCAGCAAATATTTTACATCTATATGTATAAAATGCTCTTTTTACAGTGTTTGTTGCCATACTCCTCCGAAACCACTTGACCGATTTTTATGAAATTTGGCAGGTATATTTGACCGGTCTGGGTGTAGGTTTTTATCTATATTTCATACCCGTACGTCATAAGGGGGTTGACCCCTGATATTTTTTTCTATTTCTTTGGACAAACTCTTTTTTTTTAATTATATATGATGTTAAACGTAAAGATACACACATCCCTAATTTTTCAATTTTCTATCGCTAACCGTTATCTTTTAATAGCCATTTAAATATTTTACATCTATGTAAACAAGAAAGTCGTGATAGTTACCAACACATAACTCGAGAACGACTAAATAGATTTTTATGAAATTTTCCACGTATATTCGACCGGACTGAGAATAGGTTGTTATTTATTTTTCATATCCGTACGTCATAACGGGGGCCTCCCTAATATATTTTTTCATTTTTTTGGTCAAACTGTTTTTTCTTAATTTTTTGTGATACAAGACGATTTTGTGTGACGATACAAGATACAAACATAACATATAACCTTCTTTTCTTCTTTTAATGAAGTTAAGCTAGCTTCTACCAATTTCGTGACGTCAGACGTAGGCTGTCTGAAATGAAAAGTTCTTTTAAACGTATTTTAACGTCATTAATCTTACGTATTAAAAATCACCTACAAAAGACGTCTATATGACGTAATGTTCAACCACGTGTGTATATTCAACCAAAAACTGACGTTTCCTCGACGTTATAAATGACGTCTCTTGGTTGCCTGGGTCATATTATTTTCTGAGCATATTTTGTTTTTACAAATTGTCTTAACAATTAGACATCAAAATTATTAAATTATTAGACCAATTTAATAATGTCTTGAGGTTGGCGTTTCATTAGAAGTTCCCCCCTAAAGCAAATTTCCCCTCCCAAGGCAAATGTCTAGATCCGCCACTGGGTCCAGTAATCTATTTTATAAACTAAAATTCTAAAACACAATAATTCTTCACAATATTTTTCCCAGCCAAAGATATACCTATTTTATTTTTGCAATTTATTTAATGCAATTTATTGCAAAATTATATTTTACAACATCTTCTATCTTTTGCTGCCACCTAGCGTCTAAATTCTGAAAAACACACCTTACATCTGCTAGACCTCTACAACTGACTCGTAGTCGAATGTTTATGCGCAGGATACCTCCTTTATCCCCTACATTAAGCCAGCTGACTTTTAAATTTAGTACCGGCCGTTACCTTTAACTAACTAATTGGTTTGTTGTTTGTTACTGGCTGCATTGAACTGCACTCGGAAACGTAAACAAACTGTTATTTTCGTGATGACCGGATATTTACCGCGATTTTCTACTTTATGAATGAGTTCAAATCCAACTGACATGATGGTAACTTGTACGTTGAAGTGTGCTGTGTAAAAAGAGTGTTAGATAGGAAGTTATTCATTTTGTAAATTTGTACACAAGGGACTCTAAAGATACGGGGGCAGGTCGAAAAATTTAGGTTGTGTCGTTAGAGAAACAGTCTTAGGAAAATTTGATGATGTTGAACCCGTGTGTTAAGCCTGAACCACCAGAAGATCCTGTTGGTGATGGTAGATGGATGTCTATGGTGAGTAATCATTCAGCTACAATTAGTTTTATATCAATTGCATTTGCCATTACGTATACTGGCCCGGAAAGAACCTCTCAAACCTTGAGGATCCAAATATACCTTGTAAGCAGCACTGACGATGGAATTGTCATTCGAAAAGCGTTCTGTGATGTACCCCGAAAGGGTTTTTTTAAATAAATATAAATTTTATAAAGGAATTTTCTTGATAAAAATTTTTGTTTCAGTTGCAGTATTTTTCTATATGTATTTCGTTTCCCTACTTGCAAAACTTGCAAAAATCAATATTTTCGGCCCGGACTAATTTTTTTTAGGTTTTTTGGACTATTCTAAACAAAAAACATATCTTTTAATTTTTCTCTAAAATTGATCGTTTTCGAGTTATAAGCAATTTAAAATTAAAAAAAAAAACGAAAAATGGCGATTTTCAAGGCTTAATATCTCGGTTAAAAGTTATTATTATGAAAGTCAGAAAGTAACTAAATCAAAGTCTAAAGCCCCCCTACAAGATCCTGAAGAAATTTTTGTCATTATTTTATTACTAAGGTATTATTTTTAAGTAATAATAATGAGCGGTAAGATCGTATTGACGTGGCAGTAAATGTGAGTGCGAGTAAGATGCACGATTGGACTGCCGGAATGGCATCTCTTTCGCACTCACATTTACAGCCGCGTCAATACGATCTTACCGCTCATTAGTAATACTTAAAAATAATAACTTAGTAATAAAATAATGACAAAAATTTCTTCAGGATCTTGTAGGGGGGGAGGCTTTAAACTTTGATTTAGTTACTTTCTGACTTTCATAATAAAAACTTTTAATCGAGTTATTAAGCCTTGAAAATCGCCATTTTTCGTTTTTTTTTTCAATTTTATATTGCTTATAACTCGAAAAAGATAAATTTTAGAGAAAAATTATAAGAGATATTTTTTGTCCAGAATGGTCCAAAAAATTAAAAAAAAAATAGTCCGGACCGAAAATATTGATTTTTGCAATTTGAACAAAATAGTTGTAACTATTGTAACTGCAGAAAGTCATACTTTTCCGCACGCGACTGCAGTTTGCCGAACGACGCGAAGCGGGAGTTCGGCAAGCAGTCGAATGTGGAATAGAGACTTTCTGCAAGCATTAGGAACAATATTTTTTCTACGAGTCTTTAAAAAATGACCAAATCTTAATCAATTAATTTAATTAATATGAAAATACATACACAAATTAATTCTTTGACAAGGTTGTCAAAACCAAACCATGCCCCGCGCGCTCTAATAAAAAACATGTAATCGTATTACGAGGAAAACGAAAAGCCCTAGATACAAAGTTTACTACTTTTTAAACAATTAGAATAATTGAAATAAAAATATAATAAACAATATTTTAAATCCAAGACTTTTCGTTAATAAACCGCTTTCTGGCTGCATCCCATATCTCCGGATTTTACAATATATAATCACATAGAGACGACGAAATAGGAGAAAGCAAATAGAGGACACTTAGGCCACGCATTTACCTTCTCTTCGTCTAGGAAAAGGACCGAAAGACAGTTTCTAAATACTCACAAATTGAGTAAAAATGAAAAAGATAAAAAAGGGTTCAAGGCAGGTTTTGTTTATATTCGATTCAGAGTTGGACTACCATCTCCATATAGTAACTATTTCAGCATCCTTATGCATCATCAGTGAAGATTATGCAGTCACAACTCTGAAGGGAATACAAACATTCTGCCTCTTTTAAAGCAAACCATCGCGATGCGATGAACCCGCCTTTTGAGACGCAAAACAGCGACATCTCTCGTATTACGAGGAAAACGAAAAGCCCTAGATACAAAGTTTACTACTTTTTAAACAATTAGAATAATTGAAATAAAAATATAATAAACAATATTTTAAATCCAAGACTTTTCGTTAATAAACCGCTTTCTGGCTGCATCCCATATCTCCGGATTTTACAATATATAATCACATAGAGACGACGAAATAGGAGAAAGCAAATAGAGGACACTTAGGCCACGCATTTACCTTCTCTTCGTCTAGGAAAAGGACCGAAAGACAGTTTCTAAATACTCACAAATTGAATAAAAATGAAAAAGATAAAAAAGGGTTCAAGGCAGGTTTTGTTTATATTCGATTCAGAGTTGGACTACCATCTCCATATAGTAACTATTTCAGCATCCTTATGCATCATCAGTGAAGATTATGCAGTCACAACTCTGAAGGGAATACAAACATTCTGCCTCTTTTAAAGCAAACCATCGCGATGCGATGAACACGCCTTTTGAGACGCAAAACAGCGACATCTCTCGTATTACGAGGAAAACGAAAAGCCCTAGATACAAAGTTTACTACTTTTTAAACAATTAGAATAATTGAAATAAAAATATAATAAACAATATTTTAAATCCAAGACTTTTCGTTAATAAACCGCTTTCTGGCTGCATCCCATATCTCCGGATTTTACAATATATAATCACATAGAGACGACGAAATAGGAGAAAGCAAATAGAGGACACTTAGGCCACGCATTTACCTTCTCTTCGTCTAGGAAAAGGACCGAAAGACAATTTCTAAATACTCACAAATTGAGTAAAAATGAAAAAGATAAAAAAGGGTTCAAGGCAGGTTTTGTTTATATTCGATTCAGAGTTGGACTACCATCTCCATATAGTAACTATTTCAGCATCCTTATGCATCATCAGTGAAGATTATGCAGTCACAACTCTGAAGGGAATACAAACATTCTGCCTCTTTTAAAGCAAACCATCGCGATGCGATGAACCCGCCTTTTGAGACGCAAAACAGCGACATCTCTCGTATTACGAGGAAAACGAAAAGCCCTAGATACAAAGTTTACTACTTTTTAAACAATTAGAATAATTGAAATAAAAATATAATAAACAATATTTTAAATCCAAGACTTTTCGTTAATAAACCGCTTTCTGGCTGCATCCCATATCTCCGGATTTTACAATATATAATCACATAGAGACGACGAAATAGAAGAAAGCAAATAGAGGACACTTAGGCCACGCATTTACCTTCTCTTCGTCTAGGAAAAGGACCGAAAAACAGTTTCTAAATACTCACAAATTGAGTAAAAATGAAAAAGATAAAAAAGGGTTCAAGGCAGGTTTTGTTTATATTCGATTCAGAGTTGGACTACCATCTCCATATAGTAACTATTTCAGCATCCTTATGCATCATCAGTGAAGATTATGCAGTCACAACTCTGAAGGGAATACAAACATTCTGCCTCTTTTAAAGCAAACCATCGCGATGCGATGAACCCGCCTTTTGAGACGCAAAACAGCGACATCTCTCGTATTACGAGGAAAACGAAAAGCCCTAGATACAAAGTTTACTACTTTTTAAACAATTAGAATAATTGAAATAAAAACGATACCTTTTTGGCATAGTAACGTAAGTCACCAAAAACGTTTTTGTAGAAAAACCATGTTTTTAATTTAACCTGGTTAAGCTTATTGAAATTATACAAAATTTACCAGGGTGTTTTTTGAGGTCTACAGTTTAATAAAGAACAATATTTTTTAAAGTTTTTGTATAGTTTTAGCGGTTAATTGATACTTAAGTTATTTTACGGGTTCTAAAACCTTGAGTCTTGATAAAAAATGTAACGTAAGCACACACATACGTTACTTTGGCGGGAAATTGTAGCACTCAAAGTAATTTGGAAAGAATTACAAACAATCGTTTATTATAAGAAACACAAAATAACGTTACAACAATTAATTAAGTAAAAAAGGTAAAATATTTGACATGGAAAAAACTAAAATTTAGTTATATAGCATTGTTTACGTATATTGAGTATTTTTAGAGTTATTATCAAAAGAAAATGAAACTTACGATTATTTTAAAAATCTGATTTTTTTAAATTACACTTTTTATTTTCAAAAATATGCATTCTAAACCGGTTAAACTTGTTGGAATAATTACTTATACTAATATAAAGAAATTCTTGTAAGGATTACTATACATTTTTAATTTTTGTGAAAATGGGATATGTTTTATTTTTCACTTTTTCCTAAAAAATTCGAAAGAGTTCCCTTATTTTCATCATAACTTGCTTAATTTTGAAGCTATTAACTTCTTCTCCAGCTCATTTGATAGATATTCTGAAGTACCTTGACAAGTGCTTAACAGGTATATTTGATAAAGTGCATCGTTTTCCCGTTATTTAAGCTTGAATACTTAGATTTGAGTATTCGTCGAAAATAATATACACTCAATTACCCATCACTCACTTTGAATTAACATTAGTTTAGTTCTTTAAGTAAGGGGTGTATTTATTTTTGTTTATTATCTTGATTTCGTCAATACTAACTATTGATAATTTCGTCAATAATAACTATTTTGTAAAAGCTTATAGTTTTTGAGTTATACGTGAAAAATAACTTTAAAATGAGCATTTTTTTATGAAAAAATAAAATCTTTGATATTTAATAACTCAAAAAGAAAATTTATTTTAATAACGTTATATATCAAATTTGGCTTAGAATTTGTCCCTCTATCGACTTATGGTATTGTTTTTAATAAAATAATTTTCACCCCCGAGAAGGGGTCCACCCCCAGGATAAAAGCGCAAGTTTGCATCCTGTCACCTTTATTCCTTGAGGTATCTTCTAATTACTCACTAATTTTCATGAAAATCGATGAAGGTTCAACGAAATCGAAGGTGAAAGCTTCAGTGACTGCACTATTCTATTTAAATCAGAATAGAAACATGCAAGCAATATTTCTTTATTTCTAACCGTTTTCTTGATACAAGAGTTGAAATTGATAATTTTACAATTTTTAACTTATTTTTTCACAAACATTTTACATTTTCATATCAAAATTTACAAAGATTTTTTAACAAACAATTCAACCAAATTTTTTCTTAGGCTGTCAAAATAATTTGTAATAAATAAACAAAATTAAATATGAAAAGGAGTTTTACAGGTTCATAATGTTGGTTAAGGTTTCGAGTTTTTTGAAATATAACTACAAAAACATGTTTTTCGTTATAACTTACCTAAAATCAATCATTTAGTTGATTGTAGCATGAATCTGTCACTGTCGTAAGCCAAACACTGACTGCGAAAATCTGACGTAAGTAACAGAAACCGACCGGTACTTACGTTATTATGGCGGTAAACGACGTTTGCTTACGTTATTATTATGGAAATAGTGCTAAAGTTACGTTTCTTTTGCGGGTATGATTAAAAAAATTCTGGACATACGTTTTTAAAATAGTTAAAAAAAAAAGGTTTAAAGCAATTCTAGGCTTACTACACTTTGACAGTACCTTCTAAACACTAATAGCGTTAGTTTAATGGAAAAACATTATTTTCGCCAAAAATGTCACTTACGTTACTTTGCCAAAAATGTATCGAAAATATAATAAACAATATTTTAAATCCAAGACTTTTCGTTAATAAACCGCTTTCTGGCTGCATCCCATATCTCCGGATTTTACAATATATAATCACATAGAGACGACGAAATAGGAGAAAGCAAATAGAGGACACTTAGGCCACGCATTTACCTTCTCCGTTTACCACGGATTTAAAATATTGTTTATTATATTTTTATTTCAATTATTCTAATTGTTTAAAAAGTAGTAAACTTTGTATCTAGGGCTTTTCGTTTTCCTCGTAATACGAGAGATGTTGCTGTTTTGCGTCTCAAAAGGCGGGTTCATCGCATCGCGATGGTTTGCTTTAAAAGAGGCAGAATGTTTGTATTCCCTTCACAGTTGTGACTGCATAATCTTCACTGTTGATGCATAAGGATGCTGAAATAGTTACTATATGGAGATGGTAGTCCAACTCTGAATCGAATATAAACAAAACCTGCCTTGAACCCTTTTTTATCTTTTTCATTTTTACTCAATTTGTGAGTATTTAGAAACTGTCTTTCGGTCCTTTTCCTAGACGAAGAGAAGGTAAATGCGTGGCCTAAGTGTCCTCTATTTGCTTTCTCCTATTTCGTCGTCTCTATGTGATTATATATTGTAAAATCCGGAGATATGGGATGCAGCCAGAAAGCGGTTTATTAACGAAAAGTCTTGGATTTAAAATATTGTTTATTATATTTTTATTTCAATTATTCTAATTGTTTAAAAAGTAGTAAACTTTGTATATATCTAGGGCTTTTCGTTTTCCTCGTAATACGAGAGATGTCGCTGTTTTGCGTCTCAAAAGGCGGGTTCATCGCATCGCGATGGTTTGCTTTAAAAGAGGCAGAATGTTTGTATTCCCTTCAGAGTTGTGACTGCATAATCTTCACTGATGATGCATAAGGATGCTGAAATAGTTACTATATGGAGATGGTAGTCCAACTCTGAATCGAATATAAACAAAACCTGCCTTGAACCCTTTTTTATCTTTTTCATTTTTACTCAATTTGTGAGTATTTAGAAACTGTCTTTCGGTCCTTTTCCTAGACGAAGAGAAGGTAAATGCGTGGCCTAAGTGTCCTCTATTTGCTTTCTCCTATTTCGTCGTCTCTATGTGATTATATATTGTAAAATCCGGAGATATGGGATGCAGCCAGAAAGCGGTTTATTAACGAAAAGTCTTGGATTTAAAATATTGTTTATTATATTTTTATTTCAATTATTCTAATTGTTTAAAAAGTAGTAAACTTTGTATCTAGGGCTTTTCGTTTTCCTCGTAATACGAGAGATGTCGCTGTTTTGCGTCTCAAAAGGCGGGTTCATCGCATCGCGATGGTTTGCTTTAAAAGAGGCAGAATGTTTGTATTCCCTTCAGAGTTGTGACTGCATAATCTTTACTGATGATGCATAAGGATGCTGAAATAGTTACTATATGGAGATGGTAGTCCAACTCTGAATCGAATATAAACAAAACCTGCCTTGAACCCTTTTTTATCTTTTTCATTTTTATTCAATTTGTGAGTATTTAGAAACTGTCTTTCGGTCCTTTTCCTAGACGAAGAGAAGGTAAATGCGTGGCCTAAGTGTCCTCTATTTGCTTTCTCCTATTTCGTCGTCTCTATGTGATTATATATTGTAAAATCCGGAGATATGGGATGCAGCCAGAAAGCGGTTTATTAACGAAAAGTCTTGGATTTAAAATATTGTTTATTATATTTTTATTTCAATTATTCTAATTGTTTAAAAAGTAGTAAACTTTGTATCTAGGGCTTTTCGTTTTCCTCGTAATACGAGAGATGTCGCTGTTTTGCGTCTCAAAAGGCGGGTTCATCGCATCGCGATGGTTTGCTTTAAAAGAGTCAGAATGTTTGTATTCCCTTCAGAGTTGTGACTGCATAATCTTCACTGATGATGCATAAGGATGCTGAAATAGTTACTATATGGAGATGGTAGTCCAACTCTGAATCGAATATAAACAAAACCTGCCTTGAACCCTTTTTTATCTTTTACATGTAATCGTATTTATTTTCCTTCCATTTTGTCAGAGGCGCTGATGTCGGCATTGTGATTGGTGGAACATGACTTTTGACAAATCCTGCGCTATCTGTGAATCTGTGTTCAGTGTTCGTGTTCGTTCGTTCATTGTCGTTCAGTTATTTTATATGGTCGGTTATGTGATGTGTTTGTGTCACCATAAAAAGCTGATATTCAGTCGTGTTTTTTGTTATTTTGTAATCGAGTACCTTTTTAAAGGTAAGTTTTTCTGATTGTAAGGTAGAGATTTTCTGATTGTAGGTACTGTTTATCCAACATTTTTAAAATACACACTTTATTTCGCATTTTGTTGTTAGGTCTAATGGCTCCGTTCAGCTGTTGTGTGCAGACGGTGGAAAAGTTCAACAAGTAAACATTTATTTAATCCAAATTAATACTCATATTTCTATGTAAAATGTCACATTATTTTATAAATAAATAAGTAAGAAACAAAAGTTCTTTGTGTTTTACCTTTATTGTCCAATTGAATAAAATATTAAATATTGGAAGTACCGTATGGAGGCTATGTACCTAGCATGGAGGCTAGATTATGGCACCCTTCCTATCCAATCAACAACAAGAGCGTTTAAAATTTCACACATATCAGGTCGAAGCTACAGACCACTAATGTGGAGGCCAGATTTGTAGTATCCTTCCATTTAACCAGGTGCTGAGATGGTGCTGAAATACGTGACATGTTTTTTAAAGAGTAAGATCGCATTCTACCAAATCACACAACACTTTTTTCTATGAACCAAACTTTCGGCATAATTGGTTAGCATGACGACGATCTTGGTTTCCATGACGACTATTCAAAACCACTGCTATTGTCTACTGATTTGACTTTCGAATATTATGTCAAAATTATTTTATTTCATCGAATTCTCAGTAGTAATTGCGCAAGAGCTCTGAAATTATTGAATTTTTGCCGAGTGACACTTTGACAGTTTTAATTTCACGAGCCGAGGGCGAGTGAAATTATGTCAAAGTGTCACGAGAGCAAAAATTCTATATTAATTTCAGAGGTCGAGTGCAATTTGTTGCGATTATTTCATGAATAAAACTGTTCAAAACCAAAATTTTATTGTAATTTATTTATGTAAGTACAGTGGAACTTCGATTATCCGTCAGGGCACCGGACCAAGGGTATGACGGATAATCGAAAAGGTTAACAGAACATTAACAAAACTTAATTGATCAAACGACTAAGTGACACAATCAATGTTCGAATTTGAATCAAATTTAATTATGGTGACACACAGATATTGACTAATAACACTGGTAAACACACAGTTTGCTGCCGGAATTTTTTTTACTTTTTCTAGGTAATTTGGGTCTGCTGAATCCAAAAATTCCACCAGATTTGCTCCATCAGATCGCATTCAGAAAATACGACAACAGATTACATTTCTAACATATAGGGTAATTTAACGCAGCACTACCTACATATATGTAGTGATGCTACCCATGAAATAAACAAAACACGAATAAAAAGTAATATATTTTTTCTACGAGCGTGCAAAAATGTCTACTTTCGCGTACGCATTTTAGTTTAGAAAGTTTCACTTTTCCGCACGCGTGTTACTTTTCCGCACGCGTGTTAATTTAGATATGTTAATATGGCCTTAAAGTAATTATAATACATGCAATCAACTAATATTTAGATATTATTTACTAATTTATTTCAAATATATCTTATTGTGTTCCTGTTTTAATGAAATTAACGCGACAATTCAATGAAATAAAATTATTTTGACATAATATTCGAAAGTCAAATCGGTAGACAATAACAGTCATTTTGAATCATCGTCATGGAAACCAAGATCGTCGTCATGCTAACTAATTATATTGAAAGTTTGATTTTGACAACCTTGTCAAAGAATTAATTTGTGTATGTATTTTCATATTAATTGATTAAGATTTGGTAATTTTTTAAAGACTCTTAGAAAAAATATTGTTCCTAACTCTTGCAGAAAGTCTCTTTTCCGCACTCGACTGCTTGCCGAACTCCCGCTTCGCGTCGTTCGGCAAACTGCAGTCGCGTGCGGAAAAGAATGACTTTCTGCACTTGTTATGAAAATAACTATATTGAACAACAATATACTTACAAAAATCATGACATATCTGCCAAAAAAACTTAACTTTCCATCTAACTTTACCAGCGTCGCAGCAAAAAATGCCGTTATTCGGCATCACCTAAAAACTTCCTTTTATATGATTTTCTTGCAAAGGCTTTAAAAGGACGGTCCCTTTAAAGACTCCAGCAGTAATCTGCCATCATGTGATTGCCCCATCTCCCCTGATACCTCTCTTCCATCGTTTTGATATCTTGGTGAAAGCGTTCCCCTTGTTCCTCACTAAGGTCACCAAGATTTTCTGGGAAACGGTCTAAATGGCTGTAGAGGTATTTTAATTTTCATATGACAACCGTGTTTGTTAAAGTTGTTGAGCATTTCTTCCACTCTAATGCCCAATTGGTATACTTCCATATTTGTTGCCATTATGTAGAAGGACACACTTTAAACTTCGTTTGGAATTGTCCATAAAAAGATGCCAGTGATCTGGTGTATACTCAGATACACCCATTTCTTCTAACAGTCCTTTAATATTGTTATAAAAAACCATATCATCTTGCTGAGAAAAAAAGGCAAAATACCTTTTTCTCTATTACGGTAGTATGTAATTTTGGTGTCTGGGTGAAGAATATTCCTTTGTTTTAGTCTGGAGGCAAGCAACTCAGAAGAATCCTTTGGAAGGTTCAAAGGTCTGATAAGATCGCTTAGCTCTTCCTGAATAAAGCGCTCAAGACCCCCCTTCAAAATCGCTTCAGTGTTGAATCCCCTTCAAAATCACTGTCGTCTTCCCAAATCTATTAGTCTGTAGTTCGTCAGATAACATTTCGAGATTATCCTCTGGTAACGTAAGTAGACTGCTAAATATTGGAATGGGTATCTGCTCAAGCTGATGTGGAATTGGTCTTATTGCTGAATCCAGGTTAGGATGATCTTTGCTGAATCGTTAAAATGATTTTTTGGTTCTCTCCATACCATTGGAACACCAAACTTTAAACATTTTCGTTGTCCTTTCGTCCACTGTCGCAAGTTTTTAAGACAAGTTTTGCACACTACATGTGGAGCCCAGGATTTATCTTGATCTCCTAAATGAACACCAAAATAGCCTTGATATGTCCTTTTGTCCATTTGCCCATTTGTCTTAGATTTTGTTAAGTTTGTTTATAAACATATTGCAATTATAGTGGTGGAATATACAGAAATGTAAGAATATTTAAGTATTTGATGAGTATGATATATCTCGAAAACTAGAGCTGATACAAAGAAAAGGTTTGTATTTTTGGAATCAGCACAGATGAATTAACTAAAATCAGTTGATTTTTTTTTCTGCAGCAAGACAAAAATTTTTTTTTGTTGGGCTGTGTAATTATGGTTCTGTACATTTTTATTTTCGGCTTGCGATTCTAAAAATAGAACTCTAAAAGCACGGTATCATTTATCACCTATTTAAATTGAAATTTAATCCAGAGCCCTGAATAAGAACAAAAATTATTTACATAAAAAATGCGGTGGTGGTATAACTGCACGCGTGTACATTTCAACGAATTTCGTTTGGCTCATCGCAAAGCTCAAACAAAATTAATTGATGACTAAATTTTTACGTATGTTGTCAATATAACTTTGCAGGTATGGACCCTGACGGTTAACAGAGGTGACGGTTAATAGAGAGACGGATAATCGAGGTTCCACTGTACCATTAAACACAAAGTTTTTATAAATATTTGACGATTGAAAGTCATCACTTTTATAATTTTTAAAACATTAATTGTCATTAATGTCACTGAATGTATTTTTTCGTAGCAACGAAGGGCATCTGACGTAATATACTTAACGACGGGAGATTATCAAAAATTATCGATTTAATTCAGATTTCTGTAGCTTTCTATTGGTCAGAATCTCCTGTGAATGAAATAATCGCGTTAATTTCATTAAAACATGAACACAATAAAATATATTTGAAATGAATTAGTAAATAATATCTAAATATTAGTTTATTGCATGTATAATAATTACTTTAAGGCCATATTAACATATATCTAAATTAACACGCGTGCGGAAAAGTAAAACTTTCTAAACTAAAACGCGTGCGCAAAAGTAGACATTTTTGCACGCTCGTAGAAAAAAAACTGTTCAAAAAAATTTGGACCACTTTTCGCGTGGGCGACTTCTTGAACCTTATTCTGGGATGTCTCACGAATGTTATTATGCAAAAAAATCTTATGGGAATATTTTTTCCAACGATCCCGCCATTTTCGTCTTGTCTAGTAGTGAAACATATCAAAAGTTATTTAATATTGTTAAAAAAATCTGTAACAACAATGGCGTTACATTAGACATTTGTGAAAATTGTTGTCGACTTTCAAAAAGGTATCCATAAGGCTGTAGAACAAGTTTGGCTTTTAGCTCAAGTAATAGGCTGCCGATTTCATCGACATAGGAGATAGGGATGGGAAAAACCTACCGGTTTAAACCTAAAACCGCTTTTTTTACTTCGCAATAACCGGTTTTACCGGTTGTTTTTTGTCCCGGTTATAACCGGTTTTTTCTTTTTAAAGTAAAAACCGGTTATTAGGTTTTTACGGTGATTAGGATAAGGTTAGGTATTATTTTGGATCCCAATCATAATTATTATTGTCAAGTAATTATTCCAAACAAAACCATAATTCAAATTTTATTTTATTTTATAAAATACAGAAGCAAACTGAAAGTGTAATCTCACATCAGCCAGAAACAATTATTAAGTTTTATTATAATATTTCCTTGAATAGGTATTTGTAATCATAATATTTACATAAGAAGTGATCTGGTTGAATTAGACGCAAACATCATCTATTTTTCACACTTAACTTTTGACATTGAAAGTGGGTGAATGACTTTTTCTGATTACCAAAAATAATGCGCTGACTATGAATATCGAATTACTGATTACGAATACGAATCTCCAAGAATTTCGCTACGTTTTCAAAACGATACACTCATACATGAAGTGTTAAATGAGTTAAAATGTACCTATTCTACAAATATACAAACGTGTTAAAAGTAATACATGTTCTTTCGATAGTAAATACTAATTTTGATCATATTGATATCGAGTCGAATGGAGTATCGCAAACTAAAGTGTATTGTAAATGTAACTTTGTAACCTATTGGATTAAAAAAACCGAAAACAGGTTTTTCCAAAAACCGGTTTTTTTTGGCCGGTTATAACCGCCAGGTTAAACCGTAAGCAAAAAAAACCGGTATAACCGGTATAACCGAAAACCGGTGTTTTGTAAAAAACCGCCATCCCTAATAGGAGATATTATAGTCTGTTTAGCATGTAGGAATTAAGTAATGTAATAATTTTAATGCACAGATACAATAATTTTAACTTTATGTAATATATCAGAAAATATTCAATACCTAACAAGATGTTATTATTTACTGAACCCCTCATAAAATGATAATAATTTATTGGGGACCAAATTTACATATGCAGTGTCAGGTAGAAACAAAGTTTGATACCCAATTTACTCGTTATTTTGGGTGTAATATTTCTTGGACCGAATTTACGTATTTCCATTTTCATCCCCAAGCAAGGCTAAGTATCACCCAAAAATTTTTAAATTGCGTTTTGACGAGTCAAGCAAAATGTCCTTTGTTTTAAATTTTTGGATTTGAATTTTGATTTATAGGGCTTTTCATCGATTGTCATTTCGAGCTTCTGTCATATGTTGTATAACCTGTGTATAATATCTATTAATATACACGGATTATACGACATATGACAGAAGCTCGAAATAAAAATGACTGTGAATGAAAAGCCCTATTGCAGCTTGAGGCACACTAACTTAACTAAAAACTGGTTCAGCCGCGGCACACTTCGGTAAATAATCTCTATAATGATAGTGAGTATAATCAAAATTCGCGGCTCACCTACAGGGACTTCAGGGCACACCAGTGTGCCGCGGCACAATGGTTGGGAATCTCTGCCCTATTGTCTGGTATAATTATTGCGATTATGTGCGAATAAAAAGATCAAGAGTTCAGCTGATTCCACAGAAAATATCATGGAATTTAAAACTTATTTTGTGTTTTTTTATAAAGTTATAGGTACTCACCGGAGGGACCGCAGACGTTCGGATACAATTAGCGTCTCTTTGCAAAGACAATGACGTCGACTTTGCAAAGTAACAAGACACTTACTCAACACACACACTACACATTACTCCCCTGAGTTAGTGATAAGTTAGAGTCTAAAATCGCCCTAATGATATCCAATCTCCGATAGGACAGGCACTCAAAGAAGAAGAAGAGTCTAAAAAATCATTATTAAATTGACTGGCCAGTTGGTTGTGAAAACCAGTGCCAATAAAACACAAAACAAAACCACACATTATAAAGTTGTAAGTAAGTATAACTTGAATTGACTATTTCTCGTTGTATTTTTTACAACACATAATAAAGACAGCATTTGCTAATAGTAAGCAGCCAATTATTCAACCATGTACAGTTGAGTCCCTGAATCTTTACCCGTGCGTCATCATTTATAGTCCATGTGGCGAGACCGCTCCCGTCTGGAAAAATTTCTGATTCGGTTTCTTTGTGGATTCTTATTCAAAAATGTCCCCTTTAAACAAATCTGAAGGGTGCCGGGCGGAATTTTTGGGCAGAAATTGTTAAAACAATTTTTTTAAACAAATACAAAAGATCACGTTTTTTTGCTCCGGAACATATATTTTAAGTTTTGTCGGTCATTCTGAACAAAAAAGGTACGTTGTAAATTTTCGCAAAAATTGATAGTTTTCGAGTTATAGGTGATTTAAAATCTGAAAAATGCGAAAATACGCATTTTCGAGGCTTAAAAACTCATATTCAAATTAGTATTTTTGAGGTTGCCAGATACTTAAATTGAAGACTCAATATTCAGCTTCCAGATTCTGAAGAGTGATCGCATCTAACTTTAATTTATACCGTTGTTTTTTAATTGTTAAATATGCGTGTTTATCCGATTTTTTTTTGCCGGTGCGGCACGCTCCGTTTCAAAAATCTCCTATTTTCCTCCGCAAAATATTTTTTCTAGATTCTGTGGGATATTCTAAATAAAATAAGTTTCTTGACATTTTTCTCAAAAGTTAATAGTTTTAAAGTTATAAGCGATTTAAAATCCGAAAATGCGTTTTTTGTCATTTTGCCGCACCGGCAAAAAAATCGGATATACACGCATATTTAACAATTAAAAAACAACGGCATAAATTAAAGTTAGACGCGATCACTCTTCAGAATCTTGAAGCTGAATGTTCAGTCTTCAATCTAAGTATCTGGCAACCTCAAAAATACTAATTTAAATAGGAGTTTTTAAGCCTCGAGAATGCGTATTTTCGCATTTTTCAGATTTTAAATCGCCTATAACTCCAAAACTATCAATTTCTGAGAAAAATTACAAGATATCTTTCTTGTTTAGATTGACCCAAAAAATCTAAAAATATACAGGGTGTTTCATTAATAATTGTCCATATAGTAACCGGAGAAACCTTACCACAAAATACGAAGATTTAACCTAAAACACTTAAATAAAATATGGTTCCTTACTGAGTTACAGGGTGTTTTATCTAAAAATTTAAAAAGTATTTTTGCTCAGCATTTTAAAACTATTTGACGTATCCTGTTCATACTTGGCAGAAAGTGCGACTACTATGCACCCTACCAAATTATGATAAACAAGCGTTTCTAGCTACTACCAGAGGCGTACGACAGGGGATAGTGAATGGTCGACCCTGCTCAAATTCTACGCCACTGGAGGAATTACTATTTTAGTGCCATTTTTAGATTCTCCAATACTTTCTACATAAATAATATACTCTTCATTGCTAACGATAAAATCATTAGTTTTCGAGATATTTGAAGTTAAATATGAAACGGCACAGTTATTTTGATTAATTTATGATACGATTCATATGATTAAAATTTAAAAATTATTTGTACCCAGTACTTTAAAACTATTTGGCGTATCCTTATCATACTTGGCAGAAAGTGTAGGTACTGTACGTCCTACTAAATTAAGATAAACAAACGTTTCCAGCTATTACCAGAGGCGTACGACATGGGATAGTGGCTGGTTGACCCTTCCCAAATTCTACGCCACTGACGAAATTGCCACTTTGGTGTAATTTTTTGATTTTGCAATACTTTTTATGTAAATAATATACTCTTAATTAGTAACGATAAAATGATTAGTTTTCGAGATATTTGAAATTAAAAATGAAGCAACACAATATATTAATCAAAATAAACCCGTGTTGAGCTGGCCCCCCCCACTTGCAAAAATTAAAAAACAAATAGCCCTGATTTATGAGCTATTTATGAGCTCTCATATTCCGCAAACTAAAAATTTTGAGCTCGTTCCACTGAGCAGGAATTTAATACCCTAGTGGGGGGGGCTGAGTCAGCCCCCCCCACTACTTAAAAATAGGAATATTGAATCGGTTTTTGCGGCAGAATTACGAGCTATTTATGAGCTCTTGAAATTATATAGTTTCGATTTTTGAGCTCATCCCCTTCACCCCCAAACAACCCTTTAATTGATTTAACTTAAGAGAAAGATGCTGAGAAAACTTAAAATATATCGTATTGCGGATATAATTCCTATAGCTTATATACTCTAAGAATAAACTATTAAATCAAGGGCATTTCGATTATTGAGCTACAACCCCTTCGCAAGAAAACCACCCTATCTTCCCGGCTTAAGAGAAAGTTGTACTTAAAATGCGTTAAACTAATTATTTGGCGACTACATATCATTTAATAATTTATAAGCTTCCAAATTACGCGCATTTAGATCAGTAAATTGCAATTTATTTTGTATAGTGCAGTCACTGAAGATAAAAATCAACGATTACCTTCAAGTTCGGTGAACCTTCATCGATTTTCACGAAAATTGGTCAGTGGTTAGAGGATACGTCAAGAAACAAAGGTGACATGGTACCACCTTGCGCCTTTACCCTGAGGGTGGATACCGCCCCTTCTCGTGGGTGAAAATTATTTTATAAAAAATAACTGCACAAATCAATAAAAGAACAAATTAAAAGCAAAATTTATTATATAAAGTTAATAAAATAAGTCAATACTTTTTAAGTTATTAAAGATCAAAGATTTTAATTATTTGTGAAAAAAATGCATGTTTTGAAGAGGTTTTTTGTAAATCACTGAAGAACTGTAAGTTTTTACAAAAAAGTTAATAGTAGTTTAATTCGTATAGCTTATATTCTAAGAATAAACTCTTAAATCACGCACCTTTCGATTATATAGCTACAACCCCTTCGCAAGAAAACGACCCCATTTTCCCGGCTTAAGAGAGAGTTGTTCTTAAAATAATTTAAATTGATTATTTGGCGACTACATATCGTTTAATAATTTATTAGCTTGCAAAATATACGCATCTCAATTATTGAATTGCCATTTTCTTTCTATAGTGCAGTCAATGAAGGTAAAAATCAACTATTACCTTCGATTTCGGTAAATCTCCATTTATTTTCACGAATTGACAATAACAACTTGGGGTTTTAGCCTGGGGTATATGTCACCCCTTCTCGGGAGTGAAAATTACTTTATTAAAAATAACCCCACAAATCGAGAGAGGGACAAATTGTAAGCAAAATTTGTTATATAATGTGATTAAAATAAATCAATACTTTTTGAGTTATTAAAGATCAAATATTTTAATTTTTGGAAAGAAAATGTATGCTTTATAGCGATTTTTCATAAATGACTCAAAAACTGTAAGTTTTTACAAAAAAGTTTTCATCTCTAAAATTGAAGCTAATAAAAAATATAATAAATTGCTTACTTGAAAAACATTTAATGTTAATTTAAAGTAAGTTATTGGTAATTAAATATATATTTTTTTCCGCGACTGTTCAAATCTAAGGGTTCAAGCTTAAATAACGGGAAAAAGATGCATTTTATAACACTTAGGTACTAAATACTTGTCAAAGTACTTAGAAATACCCATCAAAAATAAGATCCAGAAAAAGTTGATAGTATCAAAATCCGCTCACCAATTTTCGTGAAAATGAATGGAGATTTACCGAAATCGAAAGTCATAGTTGATTTTTACCTTCAGTGACTGCACTATAGAAAGAAAATGGCAATTCAATAATTGAGATGCGTATATTTTGCGAGCTCATAAATTATTAAACAATATATAGTCGACAAATAATTAATTTAAATTATTTTAAGTACAACCCTCTCTTAAGCCGGGAATATGGGATGGTTTTCTTGCGAAGGGGTTGTAGTTCAATAATCGAAAGGCGCGTGATTTTAGAGTTTATTCTTAGAATATAAGCTATACGAATTAAACTACTATTAACTTTTTTGTAAAAACTTACAGTTTTTCAGTGATTTACAAAAAAACCTCTTCAAAACATGCATTTTTTTCACAAATAATTAAAATCTTTGATCTTTAATAACTTAAAAAGTATTGACCTATTTTATTAACTTTATATAATAAATTTTGCTTTTAATTTGTTCTTTTATTGATTTGTGCAGTTATTTTTTATAAAATAATTTTCACCCACGAGAAGGGGCGGTATCCACCCTCAGGGTAAAGGCGCAAGGTGGTACCATGTCACCTTTGTTTCTTGACGTATCCTCTAACCACTGACCAATTTTCGTGAAAATCGATGAAGGTTCACCGAAATTGAAGGTAATCGTTGATTTTTACCTTCAGTGACTGCACTATACAAAATAAATTGCAATTTACTGATCTAAATGCGCGTAATTTGGAAGCTTATAAATTATTAAATGATATGTAGTTGCCAAATAATTAGTTTAACGCATTTTAAGTACAACTTTCTCTTAAGCCGGGAAGATAGGGTGGTTTTCTTGCGAAGGGGTTGTAGCTCAATAATCGAAATGCCCTTGATTTAATAGTTTATTCTTAGAGTATATAAGCTATAGGAATTATATCCGCAATACGATATATTTTAAGTTTTCTCAGCATCTTTCTCTTAAGTTAAATCAATTAAAGGGTTGTTTGGGGGTGAAGGGGATGAGCTCAAAAATCGAAACTATATAATTTCAAGAGCTCATAAATAGCTCGTAATTCTGCCGCAAAAACCGATTCAATATTCCTATCTTTAAGTAGTGGGGGGGGCTGACTCAGCCCCCCCCACTAGGGTATTAAATTCCTGCTCAGTGGAACGAGCTCAAAATTTTTAGTTTGCGGAATATGAGAGCTCATAAATAGCTCATAAATCAGGGCTATTTGTTTTTTAATTTTTGCAAGTGGGGGGGGCCAGCTCAACACGGGTTCAAAATAACCCTGTCGTTTCATTTTTAACTTCAAAGATCTCGAAAACTAATGACTTTATAGTTACGAATGAAGAGTATATTATTTTCATAGAAAGTATCGGAGAATCCAAAAATTGAACTAAGATAGCAATTCCGACAGTGGCGTAGAATTTGGAAAGGGTCAACCATTCACTTTCCCCCGTCGTACGCCTCTGGTAATAGCCAGAAACGTTTGTTTAACAAAATTTCGTAGTTTGTACAGTACCTATACTTCCTGCCAAGTATGAAAAGGATACGTCGAATAGTTTGAAAATGCTGACCAAAAATAATTTTTAAATTTTTAGATAAAACACCCTGTGACTCAGTAAGTAACCACATTTTATTTAAGTGTTTTAGGTTAAATCTTCGTATTTTGTGCTAAGGCTTCTCCAGTTACTATATGGACAATTATTAATGAAACACCCTGTATGTTCCATACCAAAAAAACATGATATTTTGTATTTGTTTAAAAAAATTGTTTAAACAATTTCTGCCCAAAAATTCCGCCCGGCACCCTTCAGATTTGTTTAAAGGGGACATTTTTGAATAAGAATCCACAAAGAAACCGAATCAGAAATTTTTTTCAGACGGGAGCGGTCTCACCACATGGACTATTAAAGCATACGAAATAAGTCTACCGTAGGTAAATTACAGAAACGGTCTAATATCTCGAGAAATACACTTAAAAAAAACCAAAAAATACGTGTTTAATATTTTTCAAAAACCTATCGAATAACATTAAACACAACGCTCTACTCCACCACCTGGAGGTGGGGTAAGGGTAACTTAAAAAAAATAGGAATCCCCATGTTTTATTGCAGATTTGGATTCCTCATGCAAAAATAAGTAGCATTTATTCGGAATATTTTTTAGAATTGTTGATAGATGGCGCTAATAAATAGTGTTTTTCCAAATACAGCACCATCTATCCACAATTCGAAAAAATGTCTGGAATAAAGGTTTTCGTTGCTCCGCCTACACGTCTTTTTTTGGCTTTTAAATATGTCTCGAATAAAAGTTGCTTCGATAGATTTTTGAAAAATACTTATTTAACATTTATTTTTCATTTTTTCGTTGGGATGTTCATTTCGCGAAATATTCGACCGTTCCGCTACTTTTGGGACACCCTGTATAAAAAAGGTAAAATAAATAAATATCGAAGAGAAAATAGATCGACAAGCAATTTGTAATTTGTAGCTAAAATACCATTACTTATGGAATTCCGTCCCCAGTGCATACAATAACGTTAAAACTTTGTGGAATTTTTCCATTCTCTATAAATATACTCGTAGTTCATGGGCTCTTGTAGACCAGGGCGCATCTGTAAAAATATTAGTACATTTGGACGTTGAGAGGTGACTCATTTTTTTTGCAGAAATTGCTTGAAAATAACTCAAATAATAATATTTGAGTTATCTCCCTCTCAAAAAGGTCCGGAATATTGTTTAAATAATCAAAATGTCAAAAAATGAAGGAAAAGTTCGATGTTTTTCTTGGTTTTTTGATTATAACTTTAAAAGTATTCATTTACGAAAAAAGTTGTGCTGAAGTAAAATTGCGTATTTAAATTTCCTACAATATAGAATTGGTTAAAAATTTAAAAAATAGTCACCCTTGTTGCAAAATAGCAATAATTGCAAAAAAAAAACATACAAAAACAAGTATTCGCATTTTACGTTTTTCAACCATTTATGCTACACTTAGGACCTTCATATTTCAACCAGAAAAACTTTATGATACAGAAGAACAATACTGTAAATTTCATTAAGATCGGTTTAATAGATTTTGCAGAATAAATTTTGCAATCCAGCTTTCGCAAAAAAATTCATTTTTTCAAAATATTACAGGACTGAAAATAAAGCAGTTAGCAAGTTGAATTTTTTTTGCTTATAGAAGTGTACTGTACCTTTCATTTGCAATTTGCAAAACTAAAATCGATTAATTACCACGGCGTCAGAAATTTTTTTAAATAAACATTAATTATTGGTGCTACGCGCAGGACAGCGGATAGTTTGCTCTGATTGGGCATTCCAATGACCTTTGGTAATGATTGATACATTTTAATTTTTATTACATTTCGATATAAATAAATAAATTTGTTTATTGCAAAATAAAAACACATACTCTATCCTTTGAAATAACACTTTTTTAGCAAAAACTTTCTTTGTTTATATATTTCAACTTAGAGAATAAAAGTTTATTATTTTTAAACATATTCAATTGTTTAAACAATATTTCGCAAACAATAATAAAATTAGTTTGATTTTTGTGTAATAGTTCTGTCGCCAGGGGGGGTACAACGGCCTTCTTAATTCAGATGGACTTACCCAAGTTTTTTTTTATGTATTTTGACCCGTAGAACACGAATTTTTTGGGTAACAGTTGGTCCGGATGTCGATAAGATTGTTATAAACAAAGAAGTTGAGGAATTACATAACAGCGATTTCTCGCAAAACAAAACATTTTTTTGTATTTTTGGGTCATTCTAACCAAAAAATGTTTCTACAAGTTTTTTCGTAGGATGCATAGTTTTCGAGATAAACGCGGTTGAACTTTCAAAAAATCGAAAAATTGCAATTTTTGAACCCGAATAACGTTTGAATAAAAAATAAAATAGCAATTTTGCTTACCGCCTTTAAAAGTTTAAGTCAAATTATATCTGTTTTGAATATTTGCATTGCTAAAAATTTATTTTTTGATTGTTAAAAAAAGCTATAAACACATAGTGTTTCCCGTGCCTAATACATGCGTTTTAATGCATGCTACTTAGAAATAGCCCCGCTTGCACTTTTACCTCCTCTACGTACTCGTTCGATTTTAAATGAGAAATCATTTTTATAGCTTTGTTTTAACAATAAAATAATACATTTTTAGCAATACAAATAATTAAAACCGATATAATTTGACTTGAACTTTCAAATGCGGTAAGCAGAACTGCTATTTTATTTTTTAATCAAAAGTTTTTCGGGTTCAAAAATTCCAATTTTCGATTTTTTTGAAAGTTCAACCGCGTTTCTCTCGAAAACTATGCATCTTACGAAAAAATTTGTAGGAACATTTTTTGGTTAGAATGGCCTAAAAAATACAAAAAAATGTTTTGTTTTGCGAGAAATCGCTGTTATGTGATTCCTCAACTTCTTGGTTTATAACAATCTTATCGACATCCGGATCAACTGTTACCCAAAAAATTCGTGTTCTACAGGTCAAAATACATAAAAAAAACTTGGGTAAGTCCATCTGAATACAGGAGGCCGTTGTACCCCCCTGGCGACAGGACTATAATTAAAATATTAAAATACAACAAAATATAGAGTAAGAACACAGTACACTTCTATAAGCAAAAAAAATTCAACTTGCTATCTGCTTTATTTTCAGTCCTGCAACATTTTAAAAAAATAAATTTTTAAGCAAAAGCTGGATTGCAAAATTTATTTTGCAAAATCTATTAAACCGATCTTAATGAAATTTACAGTGTTATTTTACTATATCATAAAGTTTTTTTAGATAAAATATGAAGGTTCTAAGTGTAGCATAAATTGTTGAAAAACGTAAAATTCGAATACTTATTTTTGTATGGTTTTTTTCTCAATTATTGCTATTTTGCAACAAGGGTGACTATTTTTTAAATATTTAGTTAATTCTATATTGTAGAAAATTTAATTAAGTAACTTTTATGTTAGTACAACTTTTCTCAGAAATGAATAGTTTTAAAGTTATAATCAAAAAACCAATAAAAAAATTGAATTTTTCCTTTATATTTTGACATTTTGATTATTTAAACAATGTTCCGGACCATTTTGAGTGGGAGGATAACTCAAATATTATTATTTGAGTTATTTTCAAGCAATTTCTGCAAAAAAATTTTAGTCACGTCTCAAAGTCCATCTCAAAACAGATGAGCCCTGGACTATTGCCCTTGGTCATTTTCTTTATGACAAGAACATGTTTATGATTAGAAGTATAAATAGTAACACAGCCCTTTCAGTGTCTCGTCGTTGATTAAAATATCTATTAGTAACTCAAGAATTATAAATATTCATAAAAACTCAAGAGATTATTCAAATTTATGGAAATAATTTGCGTAATGTACAGGTGATTCACTAAGAATGCCCTATCTCTGAGTTGTAGATTCTAGCCCTTAAAATATTAAGATCTAACCCAAATCACTTAAATAAAATGGGGCTCGTTACCGAGTTACAGGGTGTTTTATTTAAAAATTTAATAACTATTTTTATCCAGTACATACTTTAAAACTATTTGACATATCCTTTTCATACTTAGCAGAAACTGTAGGTACTTTAGACCCTACTAAATTATGATAAACAAATGTTTCTGTGTACTACCAGAGGCGTAAGACAGGGGATAGTAAATGGTTGACTTGACCCTTCCCAAATTCTACTGGCGGAATTTGCTATTTTAGCGCAATATTTAGGTTCTCCAATACTTTTTATGCAAATAATATACTCTTCATTCGTAACGATAAAGTCATTAGTTTTCGAGATATTTGAAGTTGAAAATGAAACGGAACAGCTATTTTGTTGAATGTATTGTGCCCCTTCATTTTTAACTTCAAATATGTATCTCGAAAACTAATAATTTTATCGTTACGAATAAAGAGTAAATTATTTACATAGAATATATTGGTGAATCGAAAAAATACGCTAAAATAGTACTTCCACCAGTGGCGTAGAATGTGGGAAGGGTCAACCATTCACTTAACACTGTCGTACACCTCTGGTAGTACCCAGAAAAGTTTATTTAACATAATTGACTAGTGTGTACAGTACCTACATTTTCTGCCAAGTATGATAAGAAAATGTAATTTTAGAGTACTGGATACAAATAGTTAATATGTAACCCAAATCGCTTAAAATAAATGTTGCTCCTTACTGAGTTACAGGACGTTTGATTTAAAAATTATTTGTATCGAGTACTTTACTTTACTTTAAAGTAGGTATTTGATACATCCTTATCATACTTGCCAAAAAGTGTATGTACTGTAAACCCTACTACGTTACGTTAAACGTTTCTGGCTACTACCAGAGGTGTACGACAGGGGATAGTGGCTATTTGACCCTTCCCAAATTCTACGCCACTGACGGAATTGCTATTTTAGTATAATTTTTAGATTATCCAATACTTTACATGTAAATAATATACCTACTCTTCATTCGTAATAATCGATAGTTTTCGAGATATTTGAAGTTAAAAATGAATAGGCACAATACCTACATTAATCCAAATAGCTCTGCTGTTTAAAATTGCACTAAAATAACAATTCCGCCAGTGACGTAGAATTTGGGAAGGGTCAACCATTCACTATCCCCTGTTGTACGCCTCTGGTAGTAGCCAGAAACGTTTGTTTGTCATAATTTAGTTGGATGTACGGTACCTACACTTTCTGCCAAGTATGACACGGATACCTCAAATGGGTTTAAAGTATGTACTAGGTAAAAATAATTTTTAAATTTTTAAATAAATCACCCTGTAACTCAGTAACGAGACACGTTTTATTTGAGTAATTTGGGTTAGATCTTAATATTTTGAGGTGTAGAATCTACAACTCAGAGATTGGACATGCTTAATCATAGGCGTAACCAGGGGGTGGTTTTGGGGGTTATAATCCCCCCTTTTGGGTTTACTTTGAGATCTATACGCTTAACACCATTATTATTCCATACCCCCCAGAGACCTTCAAGTAGACGTAACCCCCCTTAGGATCATCCTGGTTACGCCTCTGAATCACCCTGTATATGTTTCGGTAGGTTGAGAGTATCTGGGGTAATAAAATTTTGTTCGTGATATTATAGCCCAGTAAATGAACGGGAAATTCGGCGATACCGTGTAATTTTCAGGGGCAACTCCGAATTGCATGAAAATTTGGATTTAGGTTCTACTTACCCTCCACTTCAAAGTTGAAATTGTGCCGTTGGTTGCTTTTACTTGGGGGGTGACAGTCACCCCTTCTCGTGGGTGAAAAAACATACGTTCAAGATAAGACCGGAAATGGATAAATTGACTGATTTTAAGCAACTTTTGTTCTATAGAGTTTTTTATTTAAGTCAATTCTTTTCGAGTTATTTGCCATTGAAAATGTTTATTTTTCGACAAAAAAACTACGTCTTCAGACGGTTTTTCGCAAATAACTCAAAAAGTAAATATTTTATCAAAAAAATATTCTTAGCAAAAGGGTAGCTTATAAAAAACCCAAAAAAATGGTGTATCATTAAAGTCTATCAATCAAATAAAAACAAAGTTGTAGCTCATGAAAAATACGTTCTTATTCGTCCAATTCCAAATCGAATATTTCAAGGTGAAATCACCGAAAAATTAAGAACTTTTCGGGAAAAACCCATTTAAACTTTTTTAAAGTGTTTTTAAAAAGCTTTGTTTTAATTGTTAACAAAAGTTTTAGCATTAAAAATAAGCGAGTTACGCTCAAAATAAAGTTGGCCTTCTTTTTTTTTGTAAAAAATCATGAAAATCTCGCCGTGTTTAGCTCCCCAAATGAAATTAATCGCTACCGCTTTACAAACAATTTACTTACCTATCTATTTTTTATATGATCTGTCAGTCTCACCGGTTTAAAGTGTTTATTTTTGAAAGGGTTATAATTGAGAAAGCTTGAATGGGTCACTATCACAAGTGTATGCAAATTTTGAACAGACATATCTTAACCAATTTTTGTCTTACGGAGAAACAAAATGAAACTAGCATATTTATAATAGCAAAACCTACATTTTTTGACTCTTTAAGATTTTTCTTATCACTAATACTTTTTAAGTTATTTTGAAAAACTTAAATTTAAAAAAAAAATTTTTTTTAATATAAAACCAAATGTTTTCAAAAATAAGCACTTCAAAGCAATCAAACTTAGAGATCATATAAACAATACACATACAGTTAAAATAGATGGTAAAGCCAAACGATTAATTTCATTGAGGGTGCTAAATAGAGGGAGGTTTTCACGATTTTTTTTACCAAAAAAAGGGGCCAACTTTTTTTTTCATTGTAACTCGTTTATTTTTGACGCTGTAAACTTTTGTAAAAAACAAATAATAAGCTTCTTTTCGATACTTTAAATATGTTAATAAGATTTTCCCGAAAAACGCGTCTTTCTTCGGTGCTTTCGCGTTGAATCATTCGATTTGGAATTAGACGAATACGAACGTATTTTTCATGAGCTACAACTTTGCTTCTACTCAATTTGTAGACTTTACTGGTACACCTTTTTTTTTTCGTATTTTTATAGGCTACACTTTTGCTAAAAATATTTTTTTCGATAAAATATTGACTTTGTGAGTTATTTGGGAAAAATATCTGAAAACGTAGTTTTTTTGTCGAAAAATCAACATTTTAAATCGCGAATAACTCAAAAAGCATTGACTTACGTAAAAAACTTTATAGAGCAAAAGGTGCTTAAAATAAGTCAATCTATCCATTTCCGGCCTTATTTTAAACACGCGTTTTTCACCCCACGAGAAGGGGTATATGTCACCCCCCAAGTAAAAGCAACCAACGGCACAAATTCAACTTTGAAGTGGAGGGTAAGTAGAACCTAAATCCAAATTTTCATGCAATTCGGAGTTGCCCCTGGAAATTACACTCCAAAACGGTCATTTATTGGGCTATTATTAGAAAAATAATAATCGTTTGACGATATTTTCGTTTCTCGATCACAAAATATTCTTAATTTAAATTCTCTCTCTTTCATTTTATAGTTTTTGCCATAAATTATTATAAGTTTCTGATCTATATAGTATAATTTATTGTTGTCCAAGTTAACTTTACTTTATTATTAAGATCAAAGCATTTTCAATTCCTATATGTCAATATGATAAAATGTTGTTATTTGTTGTATGAATGTTGTATACCTATATGTTACAGTTCAAGTTGATTATCCAGTTTGAGTTGACTTTTCCTAGTTCGAGTCGACTCAAACGGCTGGTTTTAGTAAAAGTATATTATAAATATAAAATGAAGATTTTTATTCAACATTTACTAGTAAAAGTAGACTCCAACTAGTTAAACTATACTCTTTCCAATGTCATTTAGTAAAAGTTGATTCACACAAACAACCGATTCTAGAAATTAAATGTTACTGTATATTTGTATATTATGTTCAAATCGTGATATTTATAGTCCAGGCTGTATCGTCGCCCCCGTTAGGTAAATGATTCTAGTTCGATTCTTTTGCACAAACTTACTCAGAAAGAGGTCCTTATAACGAATCCACAGGGTGTCAGGTGGTACCGTAATCGAAAAATTGTTTAAACAATTTTTTTTAACAAATTCACAAAAAAAGAATTCACTTCGGACATTTTTTTTACATCATTTGGGTCATTAGGAACAAAAGAGGTCTTTTGTGATTTTTCTGTAAAATTTATTGTTCTCGAGTTAAGGTAGAATTCCGCACCAAGCGACCGAGACAGGAGATCGCGACAGGCGACAGATAGGCGAGGTCTCCTCACGACTGCTCTCAATGCAATTATATCAGGGTAGTTCTGCAGCCCGCGACCGAGACTTGCGACCAACTATAGCCTATCGCGACCTATCTATCGCCTGTCGCGGTCTCCTGTCTCGGTCGCTTGGTGCGGAATTCTACCTTTATTATACGCGATTTAAAATTTGAAAAATGCGAAAATGACCATTTTCAAGGCATAACTCAGTCAAAAATTATTAGTATGAAAGTCAGAAAGTCACCAAAGCAAATTTTAACGACCCCCTACAAGGTACTGAAGAAATAGTTGTCATTATTGTATTACTAAGCTGTTATTTTTAATTATTAACAATGAGCGCTAGGAGCGTATTGAGGCGGCTGTCAATGTGAGTCACAGTTCGGACGAGAAATTTAGTTATTAACAAATAAGTGTCAAAAATGGCAGTTTTTTCGTTTAAATCGCTACGGGTAAAAATAGGGTAATTAAATGTCTTATTTATACTGTTATTCTCGTAGTAGATGAGCCAAGGTTTAAAATGGCAGTTTTTGAATTTCGGTTCGATCATTTGTTGCTTCAGAAATTGCAAAGTAAGACTAAAATTTCGAAAATAAAAAAATTGCTATAACTTTTGTGAAAATGACCTTAAGACTTTCATATTGCACGAAAAGTTGAGACAAACAGTCCATATAATGCACAAAAAATTTTAAGACGATTAGTCAATTAGTTTAAATTTTATTCAATTTGTTTATCCCAATGAGCATTTTTTTGGCAATATTATTGTTCATAAAATAGTAATGTAATAGCAATTCTGTGAAATCCACATGAAAGAAGAAAAGTCATGATTTCAAAGTATTTAAAAAAAATCATTAAAAAGTCATTTTTATCATTCCGAAAACATTTTACTAAAGTAGGGTCATTTTTAGTTCATAAACAATTTGAATAACTTTTGTTAATATTGACTGTATATTAAAACTACTTTGGGATTTGAAAAGCTGGTATTTTTATACGAATTTTCAAAAAAACACTTTTGCCTAGGTTAATTACAGTCAAAGTTAGCCACTTTTTTTTATTTAATTGACAGCTACTTTGTTTATAACAATTAAGCAACCCAACTAGCGCCATTTCGAAGTTGAAGGTGTATAGTTTATGTGTAAAAGTTTGAGTAAACTTTAAACTTCAACAGAGTTGTTAATAAAGCTTTAAAAATAACGTTCTAACGAAATCGATGTGTGGTCGGTGGAAATGAATTATTAAAATCCGTGCACTTAAAAATGAAACTGATTCTTCAAACATATGGTGCGATCAATATCTCCAGAGCTTGTTGATGGATTTTGATCATAATTTTTTTAAATTGTATGTACTCGTAGTCTTGTAGAGTACGTTATGTACGTAAATCCCCACCTAACATTTCAAAATGTTAGGGGGAGTTCCCCTTATCACTCAGGGGTATGAAAAATAGATTACAACCGATTCTAAGACCTACCGAATATACATATATAATTTCATATAAATCGCTCAAGCGGTCTCGGAGGAGTATGACAATTAACACTGTGACAGGAGAATTTTATAGATGTAAATATATAGATGGGTATTAACAGATAGGGGTTGGTGATGGAAAAGTGTAAATTAAGAGTTGTATGTATTTTTTAATCCTACATCAAATAAAATTAAGATAGACAATTTTGTCCAAAAAAATTTTAAAAAAAATGTCGGGGGGCAACCCCCCTTATAACTTATGGGTATGAAAAATGGCTGCACATGGATTCGCTCCCGGCTTCAGGTAGGAAGATCTAACCCTTCGGTCATAACTTAACTTTCGGGTATGAGTTTCGGAGCGAACTCGTGTACAATAAAAGTGGTTTTATAGGGGTTGGGAGCGAACCCATGTGCGCCGTGAAAAATAGATTAAAACCTATTCTCAGTTCCATAGGATACACTTGTAAAATTTCTAAAAATCGACCAAGCCGTTTCGGAGTAGTATGGTAACTAACACTGTTACAGGAGAATTTTATGTATATTGAAGTAATTGTGAATTAAATAATAAAAGTGGCTAACTTTGACCGTAATTAACATAGGCGAAAATTTTTTTTTGAACATTTGTATAAAAATACCAGCTTTTGAAATTCCAAGGTAAATTTACTCTACACTCAATATTAACAAAGCTATTCAAATTGTTTTCAAGCCAAAAATGACGCTACTTTAGTCAAATGTTTTCGTAGTGACAAAAATTACTTTTTAATGATTTTCTTAAAAAATTTGAAAACAAGACTATTGTTCTTTCATGTGGTTTTCACAGAATTTCTATATAATTATTATTTTCTGAACAATAACATTACAAAAGAAAGCTCTTTGGGATAAACAAATAATAAAATTTAAACTAATTGACGAATCGTCTTATAATTTTTGTGCACTATATGGACTCTTTGACTCAACTTTTTGTGAAATATAAAAGTCGTAGGGTGACTTTCGCGAAAGTTATAGCAAATTTATTATTTTCGAAATTTTAGTTTTATTTTGCAATTTTCGAAGCAACAAATAATCGGACCAAAATTAAAAAACTGCCGTTTTAAACATTGGCTCATCTGCTAAAAGAAGAATACTATAAATAAGATATTTATTTATCCTATTTTTACCTGTAGCGATTTAAACGAAAAAACTGCCATTTTTGACCCTTATTTGTTAATAACTAAAATTCTCGTCCGAACTGTGACGGGCATTTTTGTATGTATAATGTATTAGGTATATAGTTCCCAAAAAACCCATTTGCAACCTGGCTGCTCAAGTGTCCCGACAAAAACCTTATTTCCCTGGAGTATAATAAGATTATTAGCCAAGGACATTTAGCACTAAAAACACATTTAGACTTGCAACTTTTGCATTGTGATCAGGATGATGTCAGAAAAAATGTCTACAATAGAAAAATAGGTGCAAATGCGTAGTTGCATTTTAAAGTGCGTAAAAGGCAACCAAAAGTACATAAGCATGTCAAAATAAAGATATTAAAGGCTAGATTTTGTTACTCGGGGGTTTTTGAGGTCGCTGAAAACGACTTTGCGATCAGAACAACACCAGAAGTAACTGGAGTCACGCCATCTTCTGGAGTTTCGAGTGATTTCGGTACTAAATTGATGCAAACGAGTCTACCCCAAAATCCCGACAGCCAAAATCCCGACAGCCAAAATCCCGACAGCCACAATCCCGACGGCCAAAATCCTGTCACGCCAGAATCCCGACAGGCCAAAATCCCGACAGGCCAGAATCCCGACAAGTTTGATAAGTTTCTTTTTAACATATAATTACATTTATTTCTTGTTTTTTGTTTATGGCCATCTATTCTTTATTTTTTGTTACTAAACAAAAGTATTTTGTATTAAAAGATTTAAACAAAAGTCGGAATTTTTACTTATGCGAGGATTGTTGCATGTCGGGATTTTGGCGTGTCGGGATTCTGGCGTGTCGGTGTTTTGGCCATCGGGATTTTGGCTGTCGGGATTTTGGGCGGCACCGGAGGCAAACAGATTACACGAAGAGTTTTTGGGGTTGCTGAACTCTGGTGCCCAAGGTCACTGCTAAGGCATGTTATCTTCTGAAATTAGGAGGGTTTTTTGACACCAAGTGCAGAGAGGGTGATGTCGTATTCTTGTTTAGCAACCCCAAAACCCCCAAGTAATCCGTTTGCATCAGTTTAGTGCCGAAAACCCTCGAGACAGGGTTTGAAACTACAGATAACGTTCTTTAGCAGTGAACCTGTGCATGAAGTGCTCCGGTGCTCATTTCTGATGGCGTATTCGTCTTCAGCGAACCCAAAAACCCACGAGTATCAAAATCTGGCCTTTAATAGATTTATTTTGACATGATTATGAACTTTTGGGTGCATTTTATGCACTTTAAAATGCAACTATGCATTTCCACCCATTTTTCTACTAGTTATTTTTTTCTTGACGTCATCCTGAACATAATGCAGAAAGTTGCAAGTCTCTAGCTAGGTGCTGTAATTAAAAATGGATTTGATGGATTCGACCGTTACTTGATGGAAGTTCATTTTATCTAACAATAAAACACTGAAAACGTTTGTTTTCTATACTTCCACAACATTTATTACAACTATGTGACTACAGCTGTTTCGGCAGAATGCCTTTCTCAAGTGATTTAGTTTACTATGTGTTTGCCTTTTGAAAGTCTTTAACTGAAGAGGTTGAGGAGTGGGGTTGTCTCGAGTTGGTCATTTAGAATTATATCTTTATTTTTCAATTTATTAATTTCCATAGATTCTAATAAAGGTTGCTTAAGGCCTTCATTTTGAATATGTAGAATTTGAAACTGTTCATTAAAAGAATGATTATGATCTAGAAGGTGAAGTGCGTATGTAGACTTGTCTGTTTTTCTATTGTTGAAAGCCCTTTTGTGTTGTGCTATCCGTTTGTCAAAGGTTCTACCAGTTTGACCGATGTAAGTTTTCTGACAGTCACCACAAGTTAGTTTGTAAACACCACTCTGTAGTTGTTTTCTCCCTCGGCTCTTATTGTTCTTAATATATTTGCTTAAGTTGTTGTTAGTTCTAAAAGCTGGTGTTATTCCTTTCTTTTTTATGTATCTGGCTATTTTTGTTGTTATCTTGCCAGTACATGTGATAGAGCAGAAGGTACTGGGTTCTTTCTGTGGTGGTGGATAAACTAATTTCAGGGCTTTCTTATACACAATTCATCATCCCATCCTACACAACACAAATTAGCAGCCTACCATAGCATGATACATAGACTGACAGAAATTCCCATGTCAAAAAATAACTTCAAAATAGAACTGACCATCAATCATTAAACAAATAGCAGTAAACAATGGCTATAACGAACAAACAATTAACAAAATTTTAAACCAAAAACTCCATAAGAAAGCCCTGAAATTAGTTTATCCACCACCATAGAAAGAACCCAGTACCTTCTGCTCTCTCACGTATACTGGCAAGATAACAACAAAAATAGACAGATACATATAAAAGAAAGGAATAACACCAGCTTTCAGAACTAACAACAACTTAAGCAAATATATTAAGAACAATAAGAGCCGAGGGAGAAAACAACTACAGATTGGTGTTTACAAACTAACTTGTGGTGACTGTCCGAAAACTTACATCGGTCAAACTGGTAGAACCTTTGACAAAAGGATAGCAGAACACAAAAGGGCTTTTAACAATAGAAAAACAAACACGTCTACATACGCACTTCACCTTCTAGATCATAATCATTCTTTTAATGAACAGTTTCAAATTCTACACATTCAAAATAAAGGCCTTAAGCTATCTTTATTAGAATCTATAGAAATTAATAAATTGAAAAATAAAGATATAATTCTGAATGACCAACTCGAGACAAACAGCTCCCCACTCCTCAACCTCTTCAGTTAAAGACTTTAAAAAGGCAAACACATAGTAAACTAAATCACTTGAGAAAGGCATTCTGCCGAAACAGCTGTAGTCACATAGTTGTAGTAAATTTTGTGGAAGTATAGAAAACAAACGTTTTCAGTGTTTTATTGTTAGATAAAAATGGATTTATTTTGTGCTGAATGCCCTGGTCTATATTAGCAGTGCGGCAACAGCTAATTACACCTTGCTTGGTAATTTAGTCTTTAAAAAGTCTTTAAAACAACAATAGAAAGTTATCGATAGTGTTATACTTATATGAATTTAAAATGTTTTTAAAAGTTTTGGGTAAGTGGTATTTAATTCGGTGACCATTGAACTGGAAGTCGTAAACGGAATATAATTATTTGCTTTAGTCTGGATACCTCGGGTGGTTGCCATGGTCCAATCTAAATTTTTTATCGTTTTTCGAAAAGATATTTTCGTTTCTCGATCGTAAAATATTCTGAATTTAAATTCTCTCTCTTTCATTTTATAGCTTTGTCATAAATTATATTATGTAAGTTTCTGATCTATATAGTAATAATTTATATTGTTGTCAAAATTAACTTTATTTTATTAGCAAGATCAAAGTATTTTCAGTTCCTAATGTTAAAATGATGAAGAATGTTGCAGTGGCGGCTCGTGGCTTTAGGGATAGGGTCGGCAAGGTTTTGTCTCCTCAGATAGGTATGCCCTCTAATTAAAAGGCTTCAATTTCATAGAAGATTTTTGGTTTTTGTTTTTTTTTGTTTTTTTATTTTTTTATTTTTTTTTATTTTTTTTTTGGTTTTTGCTATAAATTTAGAATCTAAAAGTGTTTATACATTAACTCTAGTCTATGTTGTTTCGAAGTAGCAAAATTGGTTATAACGTCATTGTAAAATTTATTATTGTTTTGGAGAGGTTTTAAAAGTTTTTTTCTATTGACATTTGAGACAAGTTTGACATTCTCTCTTGTTTCATGGTGTTTCGACAATACGTTTTGACTCTTTTGAGACAAGAGAAATCCCGTTCATTTGAGGCAGAATTTGCCCACATTTGAGCACAATAATTTATTAATTTCGGGAACAGTTTGTTATACCTAATGAATTTTAGTATATAAAATTAAACATATTTTGTAACTTATCCCACCTTCCGAAAATATTTAGATCAGCATATAAAACTGTTAATCCATTTTCCTATTTTATTTGATTAAAGAATGATGGATAATTTTTAATGAACTTGTCTAATAGATATTTTGAAAATTCTTTGGAAATAATAATTGAGTTATCCTTCCACTCAAAAAGGTCCGGAACATTGTTTAAATAATCAAAATGACAAAAAATGAAGAAAAAATTCGATTTCTTTCTTCGTTTTTTGATTTTAACTTTCAAAGTATTCACTTCTGAGAAAAGTTATACTGACATAAAAGTTGCGTAATTAAATTTCCTACAATATAGGATTGGTTAAAAATTTTAAAAAGTGTCATCCTTGTTGCAAAACAGCAATAATTGCGAAAAATTTACGTTTTTCAACCATTTATGCTACACTTACGACTTTCATATTTTAACCAGAAAACCTTTATGATATAATAAAACAATACTGTAATCATTAAGATCGATTCAATAGATTTTGCAAAATAAAATTTTGCAATCCAGCTTTTGCAAAAAAAATTAATTTTTTCAAATTGTTGCAGGTCTGACAATAAAGCAGATAGCAAGTTGATTTTTTTTACATATAGAAGAAAGGTACAGTATTCTTCTATACGTAAAAATAAATTCAACTTGCTGTCTGCTTTATTTTCAGTTCTGCAACATTTTGAAAAAATGAATTTTTTTGCGAAAGCTGGATTGCAAAATTTATTTTGCAAAATCTATTGAACCGATCTTAATGAAATTCACAGTATTGTTTTATTATATCATAAAGGTTTTCTGGTTAAAATATGAAGGTCGTAAGTTTAACATAAATGGTTGAAAAACGTAAAATGCGAATACTTGTTTTTTATGTTTTTTTCGCAATTATTGCTGTTTTGCAACAAGGGTGACAATTTTTTAAATTTTTGTACAAAACCTATATTGTAGAAAATTTAATTACGCAACTTTTATGTCAGTGCAACTTTTCTCGAAAAAGAATACTTTTAAAGTTATAATCAAAAAATGAAGAAAAAATCGAATTTTTCCTTCATTTTTTGACATTTTGATTATTTAAACAATGTTTCGGACCTTTTTGAGTGGGAGGATAACTCAAATAATATTATACGAGTTATTTTCAAGCAATTTCTGCAAACAAATATGAGTCACCTCTCAACGTCCAAATTAATGTACTAATATTTTTACAGATGCGCCCTGGTCTATAATAGGTACGTGTCTTGTTGCCGTTTGCAGATCACCGCTCGGCATATTATTTATCTGCCGTACTTGCCATTCAAATAAATACGGGGAATGTATAATTGGTTGCCTATCGGCTAATATTCCATAGCTTCTTATTACAAACAAATGGCCCATCTGGGGACGGCTTGCCGAAGCGGGCCTTATAAGAATTCACATAATCGCAATCGGGTGCATGGCTAGGATCATTAATTTGAAAAGTCTCTTACGCACAGCGCACAGGGATCACTTAACGTATCGGATCGATCGAATTCTTTTAAAAACAATGAATAAAATGTAGTCTGTATTATCTCACAGATATTTTTTTTATTTCACAGAAACGAATATCATCAACTCTGATTAACTTAAATATTTAAAAAATCTGTAATGTGTCCATAAATGTGTGGGTCGGCACTGCCGACCCTTCCGACCCTGACCAGCCGCCACTGGAATGTTGATATTTTTGTGTATAACGGTCAATGATCTTAAAATTATTTTTGTCAAGAAAAACATAAATCCATCGATTTTAGTACCTAGAATGTTTGTTAAAGTTGGATCCAGAACAATTTACCTTATAGAAATCATTATTATTTTCCCGATTATTTATAGCGTTATTCGCCTTCCGGTTCCCAGTTTCCAGCTTCGTAGTCGCTCGTTCCATTCGCCAAGGTGAAGATTCCTTTCCGACATTGCCTTCTGAATGCCGCCTAGTCAGGATTGTTTCGGCCTTCCTCTCTTCCTTCTTTCCCTTAGTGTTCATTTTAAAATTTGTTTTGGCAGCCTGTCGTCTCCATTTTTTCTACATGACCATACCAGATCAGTTGTCTCCTTCGAATTTCGTCTATGATGGTTGATTTGACTCCCATTGTATTTCTGATTTGATCATTTTGTATTCTTTCAAGTCTTAATTTTCTAGCCGATCTTCTCCAGAAGTCAATTTCCAATGCAAGTAGGTATCGTTCCAGGGATTTAGTAAGTTGCCATGTTTCGCATCCATAGAGCACTATACTTTTAAAGACGGAGTTTGTTTTCTTTGATTAGATAGTTCTTTTGACCATAGCATCGGGTTTGGGCATTAAATCGCCCTTTTTTCTTTCACGATCCTTTGCTCTATTTCTTTTTCGGTGCGCCACTATTGTTGATTGTTGTTCCCAAATATACACATTCCTTGCAGTTCTTGATTGTTTCATGTTCGTTAACTAGTAGATCTTCTACTTCATTCCCGATGCGGAAATAAGTATTGCGTTTTGTTTCTATTTACAGATAGGCTCCACTCTTCATATGTTTGATATAACTGTCTCGTCATGAATTCTAAATCTTCCTTATCTGCTGCTACTGACTTGGTCACCCGCAAAATATAAAGTAGGTATACAATGTTGTATCGTCGTCAAGTTGGATTCCCATCCCTGAAAAAGGGGGGAGAGTCCAAAAATTATACTAAAATAGCAATTCCGTGAGATAGAATTTGGGAAGGATCAACCATTCGTTTTCCCCTGTATACCTCTGGCAGCAGCCAGTTAAAATATGTTTATGTAACATAAAATTAGTAGGGTATTACCTACACTTTTTCGTGTATACGATTAGGATATTTCACATACTTTAAAAGTACTGCGTACAAATAATTTTTAAATTTTTAAATCAAACATTACTATTACATATATATTGACTATTTGTATCCAGTACTTTTAAAGTACCTATTTGAAATATCCTTATCATACCTGGCAGAAAGTGTAGGTACTGTACACCCTATACTACCAGAGGGAGACGATAGGGGAAAGTGAATGGTTGACCCTTCCCACAGTCTACACTACGCCACTGGTGGAATTACTATTTTAGTCCAATTTTTCGATTCTCCAATACCTTCTATGTAAATAATATACACTTCATTCGCAGCGATAAAATCATTAGTTTTCGAGATATTTGAAGTTAAAAATGAAGGGGCACAATACATTAATCAAAATAGCTGTGCCGTTTCATTTTCAACTTCAAATATCTCGAAAACTAATGACTTTAACTTTACGAATAGTCCAGGGCGCATCTATTTTGAGAGGGACGTTGATAGGTGACTCAAATTTTTTTGAAGAAATTGCTTGAAAATAACTCAAATAATAATATTTGAGTTATCCTCCCACTCAAAATGGTCAGGAACATTGTTTAAATAATCAAAATGTCAAAATATGAAGGAAAAATTCGATTTTTTTATTGGTTTTTTGATTATAACTTTAAAACTATTCATTTCTAAGAAAAGTTATACTGATATAAAAGTTGCATAATTAAATTTTCGACAATAAAAATTTGGTTAAAAATTTAAAAAAATGGTCACCCTTGTTGCAAAATAGCAATAATTGCGAAAAAAATATACAAAAACAAGTATTCGCATTTTACGTTTTTTAACTATTTATGCTACACTTAGGACCTTCATATTTTACCCAGAAAAACTTTATGATATAGTGAAACAACACTGTAAATTTCATTAAGATCGGTTTAATAGATTTTGCAAAATAAATTTTGCAATCCAGTTTTCGTAAAAAAAATTTATTTTTTTAAAATATTGCAAGACTGAAAATAAAGCAGATAGCAAGTTTAATTTTTTTGCTTATAGAAGTGTACTGTACCTTTCATTTCAATTTTCAAAATTTAAATCGATTAATTACCACGGCGTCTGGAATTTTTTTAAATAAACAATAATTTTTGGTGCTACGCCCAGGACAGCGGTGTTCGATTCACACAAGTTGATTTCCACCAAAATTTCTTCCAATCTTTATCTAATATACTATTTTCGTACTCTATATTTTGTTGTATTTTAATATTTTAATTCCACTAAAATCAAACTAATTTTCATTTTCTAAGTTAAAATATATGAACAAAGAAAGTTTTTGCTAAAAAAAGTGTTATTTCAAAGGATAGAGTATGTGTTTTTATTTTGCAATAAACAAATTTATTTATTTATATCGAAATGTAATAAAAATTAAAATGTATCAATCATTATCAAAGGTCATTGGAATGCCCAATCAGAGCAAACTATCCGCTGTCCTGCGCGTAGCACCAATAAGTAATGTTTATTTAAAAAAATTCCTGACGCCGGCGCCGTGGTAGTTAATCGATTTTAATTTTGCAAATTGCAAATGAAAGGTACAGTACACTTCTATACTCAAAAAAAAATCAACTTGCTATCTGCTTTATTTTCAGTCCTGTAACATTTTTAAAAAATGAATTTTTTTGCGAAAGCTGGATTGCAAAATCTATTGAACCGATCTTAATGAAATTTACAGTATTATTTTACTGTATCATAAAGTTTTTCTGGGTGAAATTTGAAGGTACTAAGTAAAGCATAAATGGTTGAAAAACGTAAAATGTGAATACTTGTTTTTGTATGTTTTTTTCGCAATTATTGCTATTATGCAACAAAGGTGCCTATTTTTTAAATTTTTAACCAATTCTATATTGTAGGAAATTTAATTACGCAACTTTTATATCAGTCCAACTTTTCCCGGAAATGAATACTTCTAAAGTTATAATCAAAAAACGAAGAAAAAAATCGAATTTTTCCTTAATTTTTTGACATTTTGATTATTTAAACAATGTTCCGGACCTTTTTGAGAGGGAGGATAACTCTGATATTATTATTTGAGTTATTTTCAAGCAATTTCTTCAAAAAAAATTGAGTCACCTCTCAACGTCCAAATGTACTAATATTTTTACAAATGCGCCCTGGTCTAGAATGAAGAGTATATTATTTACATAGAAAGTCCGTCAGTGGTGTAGAATTTGGGAAGGGTAAACTATTCACTGTCCCCTGTCGTACGTCTCTGGTAGTAGCCAGAAACGTTTATTTAACATAATTTAGCATGGTGCACAGTAGGTACCTACATTTTCTGCTAAGTATGACAAGGATATTTCAAATGGTTTTAAAGCGCTGGGTAAAAATAATAATTATTAAATTTTTAAATAAAACACCCTGTAACTCAATAACGACGTACATTTGATTTAAGTGATTTGGGTTCAATCTTAATATTTTGAGGTCTAGAATCTACAACTTAAAAGATTGGACATTCTTAATGAATCACCTTGTATAAAACTTATGCTGGAATAAAAAAAGACGTGTAGCTAATAGTATTTCGTGTATATCCTTCTTATGGCCTTCTCCTTTTAGTTATTAAACGAACCATAATAAAACGACACGCTTCTAGCATTACCGTTCGACTCCCCAGAACGATAATAATCGATTCGAAACCCTTTGGCAAATGAAATACTTCCTTTTTGTTGTGCTAGGTACGTAATATCTTTGTTTTTATCAGATAAGAACGCTAATTGAATAATAGCTCGCTATCGCTATAATAAAAAATAAAGAAAATTAGACTTAATTTATTGTCATTGGTGGAATAAATGGGTGCGTAGCAGATTTTCTCTTGCAAGGTTTCCGACGAATGCTGACAATATATTTCATAACAATATTAATAAAAAGTTAAAGACTGTTGACTTGCAAATTTTATATTGTATATCAACAAGTTTATGTTGATAACTCTTTATCTGTTACCGCAATCAAAAATAAAAAAAGGATAACACTAAGGGCCCTTAGTGTTATAACATATCTGCCCGGCGGATATGTTTGACGGACAGATCCGCATGTGTGTATCGATGTTCTCGGTTCTTTTAAAATCGGCAAAAATATACAGGGTGTCCCATTTAAATTAAATAAGTTAAGGGTATTTCCGGTGAAACCGGAAGTCTAGTAGTAACGAAGAATATGGCATCAGATGTCTTTTGCGTCACTGTACTTGCATGCAAAGTTTCAAAAATATTGTTCTTTTTGTTTCAAAGATATTTGCTTGGTTCCATACTTTATCCCAACCCAGTATACCCAATTTAATTACTGGTGAAGTGTAGTAAATATTTCGTGTTTTGTTCTGATTATTCACCAGGAATGGTGCTTATCACCATCGAAATATCAATTCCAATAATTAGATCATATCCTCGACCCAGGTGGAATCTTAGAAAAGCAAACTGGAAGAAGTTCTCTGAACAACTAGACCGGACCTTGAGCTGGGTCCCTCCAACCAGCAAACATTATGAGAGGTTTGTGGGCGCAGTAATAAGCACTGCCAAGAAAACCATCCCTAGGGGGTATCGCAAAGAATATGTGCCTGGATGGACTGAAACATGTGAAGACTTATACACGAAGTTTCTCGAAAGTGGTGACCGAGAAATAGCCGATGAGCTTTTACACAACATCGATACAGCTAGACGCCAAAAATGGATAAAGACTGTCGAAAACCTTGACTTCAAAAAATCAAGCCGGCAGGCATGGTCCTTGTTGCGGAAAATTGGAGGAGCTAACCAGCTGGAATCCAGAGAGTCTAAAATGTCTCCTAACAAGGTTGCCTCCCATATAGTATCTCTATCCAGAGCTCCACGAGATTGAACACATACTACCAACGTGAAAAGAGACTTAAGGGCACTAAAACAAATGAACAGAACGAACTCCGAATATTCAGCAAGAATACTTATTTCTGAAATCACACATGCGCTGAAAGAAATGAAATCAGGTAAAGCACCTGGCTTTGATGGTATCCATCCAGAGTTCTTGATACACAGTGGTGCATACACGAAACAGTGGCTTGCAATGTTCTTTAATGATATACTTCAGTCAGGTAACATTCCTTTCTCACTTAAGCGAACAAAGATAATTGCAATTCCGAAACCGGGCAAATCAAACGATAAGCCAGAAAACTACCGCCCCATAGCTCTACTCAGCATGGTATATAAACTATTAGAAAAGCTTCTCCTCAACAGAATTAGTCACAGGATACTAGAAAATGTCCCCATTGAACAAGCTGGCTTCCGCCCTCATCGAAGCTGTACGGACCAAGTGCTGTCATTAACAACTTTTATAGAAGCTAGTTTTCAAAAGAAACAAAAGACAGCAACAGTATTTATAGATCTAACAGCAGCATATGATACTGTTTGGAGACAGGGATTAATATATAAACTGGCCCGCATTATCCCCTGCAGAAAGATAATTAACCTCATTGACAACATGCTGACCAACAGAGCCTTCCAGGTTATAATGGGAAAGGAGACGAGTAGACAGATGAAACTTAACAATGGTCTTCCACAGGGTTCTGTCCTTGCCCCTTTACTTTTCAGCCTCTATATTGCTGACATGCCTGAAACCGAATCTCGGAAGTTTGGATATGCTGACGACTGGACCCTTGCAACAAGCCACCAATCTTTAGAAACTACAGAAATCACTCTCACGAATGACTTATCCATCCTCAGCGAATACCTTAAGAAATGGAGACTACAGCCAAGTACTACAAAAACTGAAGTATCAGCTTTTCATCTAAACAACAAGTTGGCAAACAGAGAATTGCGAGTGTATTTTAATAACAAGCTGTTAAAACACAATAAATACCCGAAATACCTTGGGGTTACTCTAGACAGAACGCTCACATTCAGAGAACACCTGACGAAAACAGCAGCAAAATTGAAAACACGCAACAGTATAATACAGAAACTCTGCGGCACTACATGGGGGTCCACAGCATCAACATTAAGATCCTCTGCTCTTGGCCTGATATATCCGGTGGCAGAATACTGTGCTCCAGTGTGGCTAAATAGCAGGCATACCCACCTGGTCGACACCCAACTAAACCGTACTATGCGTATGATAACAGGCACAATTAAGCCCACCCCTACAATGTGGCTACCTACCCTTAGTAATATAGCACCACCCAACCTACGCCGCGAACATGCATTGGTTAAAGAATATAACAAAATAATGGACAGTCGCCAGCTTCTAGTCCACAACGACATCCCCGATATTCTTGGAAACCGTCTCCGATCCAGGTTACCCCCTCTACAATCTGCTCAAGCGCTGCAGCAATCCAACTTTGACTTAAATACCCAATGGAGAGAAGATTGGGAAAGTAGGACAGATCCGCATTACCATAGTCTACCGGACATCATAGGGAAACCTGGCGAATTTGAACGTCCCCGTAAGATTTGGGCAGCCCTTAATCGAATTCGAACAAACTGTGGAAGATGCGCCGACTCCCTCCACAGATGGGGTAAACTCCCCTCGCTTTCTTGTGACTGCGGCGCTGCAAGACAGACGATCAGTCACATTGTTCAGGACTGCCCACGCAGAGCATACACAGGCGACCCTATAGACTTTGTAATGGCAACCGAAGGGTCAATCGAATATATAAAAAAATTGGACATCTGTTTGTGATGCATTGTATAATGCATAAATCTAAATATATTCTGTGATATACTTAAGCCATACGCTAAATAAAAATAAACCAGGAATAATCAGGCCAATAAATCACATTCAGAATCTATGGCATATTCTCAAGAAACCTTTAGCTAAGTTAAATAGCACTACAAAAGAAAAAATGGTCACAAGTGCTATAAAAGAGTTGTTCCAAGATGATATTATGAATTCAATAACGTTTGCGCTAAACTAGTATTGTCAATGCCAAAATATTGGGGAGGTCATTTTTCTGCTTGTTTCTGCTAAAGGAGAACATACTTCGTGCTAATATATATTTATTAGCCTCAGTGCTCTTAATGCCCCTAGGCAACCCAAGCTACGAGGCCGCTTAAGAAACCTAGGTTTCTCCGTTTTTAATAATTTTTATTTTTGAAAATGTCCGTTCTCCTGTTGCGAAATAACCCAAAATGACTGTGAAGCAGGAATAAATTGTTTTCCTTGCAAGTTTGAAGCTTAGTCCTGTCGCCAGGGGGGGTACAACGGCCTCGTTAATTCAGATGGACTTACCCAAATTTTTTTTATGTATTTTGACCCGTAGAACACGAATTTTTTGGGTAACAGTTGATCCGGATGTCGATAAGATTGTTATAGACCAAGAACTTGAGGAATCAAATAACAGCGATTTTTGGCAAAACAAAACAATATTTTGTATTTTTTGGGTCATTTTAAGCAAAAAATATTTCTACAAGTTTTTTAGTAGGATGCACAGTTTTCGAGATAAACGCGGTTGAACTTTCAAAAAATCGAAAAACTGCAATTTTTAAACCCGAATAACTTTTGATTAAAAAATAAAATAGCAATTCTGCTTAGCGCCTTTGAAAGTTCAAGTCAAATTATGTCGGTTTTGATTATTTGCATTGCTAAAAATTTATTGTGTTATTGCTAAACAAAGCTACAAACAACTAGTGCGTGAGTGATGTTTCTATGATTTCTCATTTAAAATCGAACGAGTAGGTAGAATAGGTACTAGTGCAATCAAGACTATTTCTACGTTACATGCGTTAAAACGCATGTAAAAGCACGGGAAACCCTACGTGTTTATAGCTTTGTTAAACAATAAAAAAATAAATTTTTACCAATGCAAATAATCAAAACCGATATAATTTGACTTAAACTTTCAAATGCGGTAAGCAGACTTGCTATTTTATTTTTTAATCAAAAGTTATTCGGGTTCAAAAATTGCAATTTTTCGATTTTTTTAAAGTTCAACCGCGTTTATCTCGAAAACTGTGCATCCTACGAAAAAACTTGTAGAAATATTTTTTACTTAAAATGGCCCAAAAAATAGAAAATATTGTTTTGTTTTGCCAAAAATCGCTGTTATTTGATTCCTCAAGTTCTTGGTCTATAACAATCTTATCGACATCCGGATCAACTGTTACCCAAAAAATTCGTGTTCTACGGGTCAAAATACATAAAAAAAACTTGAGTAAGTCCATCTGAATTAACGAGGCCGTTGTACCCCCCCTGGCGACAGGACTAGCTGGGCTATAAAATATTTGAACTGTTCTAGTTCATTTTTTTCAAGTTCAGAGTCAATATCATTAGGATAGTTTTTATGTAGTTTTGAAGCACACTCATTTATTTGAGTATCACTCAATTTTGGAAAAACACAAAACTCCAAATACTGAGTTCATTGACCCGTACACTATCAACCGACGACTCAGATCAGTAATTAGAGTATAGTAGAGAAGATTCAGAGTATTGTAGTCGCAGGCCCGCTCGTAATAAGCAAAATTATCTTTTTGGAATTTTAAGAACTCCAAAAGTGAATTTAGAAGCTGAACTGCAGTTTGAAGTTCAATCTCTTCTCTCTGCAATGATTTACTGACACCGTTGATGCGTTCTAAAATTGTTACCCAAAACTCATTCATTATGAATGTTTCTTCTTTTTTTGACATTTCTTTCAACAAATACTTAGCCACATGAACTGTTTCAGCTTGCTGATTAGTGTCTTCAGCAAGAGTATGAAGAGCAGATTTGAAAGCGTTTTAACCTTTAGGCAAAGGTCTTATGGCATGTGCTGCTTGTTCTTATAAGGACTAGATCGTGGCGAATGAGATCGCTTAAGCATTTGATCATAACTTCTCAACGGTGGGTAGAGGATGAAAAAAAGTTGTACACAGACTGAACAAACCCAAAATACGATATTCTATTTGAGGGAAAATACGTCAGCCAATCTCTTTTAATTTTTGTTTCACTGATTTGTTTTCGAAAAACCATAGATTGTATAAAAATCTTGTAATGCCTTCAAAATTTCTTTAGTTACTGTATTCCGTAATCATATGCCGTTTCCGACCCAATTTATCTTTAACTTCAATTTTTAACTTAGTTTCGGTTTCTGGTTCTTTAACTTCTTGAACTGGAATAGAACTGTCGTTACATGTTTTTTCATATTCTTCAGTTAGGGAAGCTATGTTTCCCTCAGTTATTTCTATTCCATCACGTGCATTTTCATTGGTTGCTGCTTCACTAGCTATGGATTTCCATGTGAAACTGAGTTTTTAAGAGCACACAGTAGCGATCAACAGGTAGCAACAAACGCGATCCAAGATTGCGAAAGTTCTGCGAACTTTCAAAAGTGAGGCAACAGTGCGTCGGTAATTCGACACTGACAATGACGTTTATACTATCAAAAACAATAATTTTTATACACATAGGCGCGAAATGTTGCCAAGTCAGTGACGTTCGATTTCTTGTTATAAAAAAATCGATTTTTAGTAGTTCCAATGTCACACAAAATCTAGGCACGGGATAAAAAAGTTTATTTGAAGAAAGTGTATTTTTTTGTCTTTCTTAATGGCGGTACAGGCTCCTTTTTTCAATATTTTATTTAGTTATAGAGTAATTTCCGCATACTAACATATTTCTGAAATTGGGCTCTGTACCGCCATTCTTTATTATATTACGAATATGTGTGCCAAATATCTCGACAAAATATTCAAAATTAGAGCCGCAAACTTGGAACGCGTTTGTTGCTACCTGTTGATCGCTACTGTTTTTCAGTATCTTTTCTTCAGTTATCTTTCAGTTATCTTTTAAAATCTTTTCTTTCTCCTGATTTTTATTGTTTTTTTACTCACTTTCGATTCTTGTTTCCATCTGTAGTACTGGTCCTTCTACCAAAGGGCATTCATTAGCGATGTATTCCAACAGCATAATATACTTTCTATGTGAACAAAAGTAACCATTGTAATGTAGCTTTATACGTCCATCATAACTTTTATGATATTGCGCGATATTTGAATCTTTCAACATTTATTGGTTTTGGTCCCCGCGAGGCCCCCTTTGGGGCCGAGGCCCCTAGGCAACTGCCTACTTTGCCTAATGGTTAATCCGGCACTGATTAGCCTTCTTCTGCTATGGACCTAATGATTAAAAGCTAAGATTTCAGAAAAAAAAATGTTTTTTTTCATTTGTCCCAATTAATTCAAACAGTACCTCTTCTTCTTCTTCTTCTTCTTCTTCTTCTTCTTCTTCTTCTTCTTTTTATGTAGACATGACATGTCTGTTTTTCAATATGCCTCCAGTAAGTTGTCATTCCATCTTTTTCGTGGTTTTCCCACTGATCGTCTTCCTATTGGGGAACCGTCTCTCGCTGTCCTGACTACTCTATTTGACGTCATTTTGCTCCATTCTACTCTTCTGTTTTTCACCCAGTTATTAATGTTGTTCACCTTGCATCTCCGTCGTATATCTGCACTTCTAGCTCTATCCCACAGTGTCCTACCATCCATTTTTCGCAGTGTTTTCGTCTCTGCTGTTTCTAGCATTATTTTTGTCCTCTCTGTATCAGGTCGTGTTTCTGCCTCATATGTCATTATTGGTCTGATGACTGTTTTGTAAATCCTGCCTTTCACTTCTTTTCCGATGTTTTTATTTCCCCATATTGTTTCATTCAGGCAACCTGAGGCTCTGTTTGCTTTATTCACCTGATCTTTCACTTCTGTTTTGAGCTTTCCGTAGCTAGATAGTGTGATTCCTAGATATTTAAACTCCATGACTTGTTCTATTATTTGACCCTCCAGCTATAATTTACACCTTATTAGATCTGCTGTTGTAACCATGCATTTAGTCTTTGTTGGGGAAATTAACATGGACCTAACGATGAAACTATGGACCTAATCATTAAAAGCTAAAATTTTAGAAAACAAAATGTTTTTTTTTTCCATTTGTCCCAATCAATTCAAACAGTACCTATAGTATCATATTTATTCTGCTTAAGCCTGTCTAGAATCTACAATGTGCCTTATACAAAGATCTGGCCTCTTGTGGTCTTATGCCTGGTTGCACCAACATATCTTAAGCTTAAGACGTGCTTAAAGCTCAGCTTACTAAACATACGCGTTGCGCAGTTGTACCATTGAGTCTTAGATCAATTTTCAGCTTGCTACAATGGATTGCCGTGGAATAAATTCGTTTTTTCGTAAACCGGCGACTTTAAGGAAAAATCCCGAAACAGATCGATTTTTATTTTTAAGTTATGATATTGTGTCATATTTGGTATACTAGTGACGTCATCCATCTGGACGTGATGACGTAATCGATGATTTTTTTAAATGAGAATAGGGGTCGTGTGCTAGCTCATTTGAAAGGTTCTTTCTCTATTCCGTAATATAAACATTTATATTATTATTTATACAGGGTGTCCAAAAAATTTCTATTAAATTAATTTATTTGACAAAAAAAGAAGAACGTATGTAATTTATTTAATTCAAAGACATTTTACTGCTTTCAAAAATCAGAAAACAAAGTTAGTTTCACAAATAAACATTGCTTTTCGCTTAAATTATAAATGTTCAAACTTCCAAGAGGAAGGTGGCTGGCGGGAGCTGGCTTGAACACTGAATTTAATCGAAAGGCAATGTTTATTTGTGAAATAAACATTTTTTAGTTTCGGGTAACAGTAAAATGTATTTTGAATTAAATAAATTACATACATTCTTCTTTTTTTTCAAATAATTTAATTAAAAACTTTTTGTTTTGGACACCCTGTATAAATAATTATGTAAATGTTTATATTACTGAATAGAGAATTGAAGAACCTTTCAAATGAGCTAGCACACGACCCCTATTCTCATTTAAAAAAATCATCGATTACGTCATCACGTCCAGATGGATGACGTCACTAGTATACCATATATGCCACAATATCATAACTTAAAAATAAAAATCGACCTGTTTCGGGATTTTTCCTTAAAGTCGCCTGTTTACGAAAAAACGAATTTATTCCTTTCATTTGCACCATACTGTTATACACATGCAACGCAACGGTGGAAAATAGTGTCGCGCACGCTTGATTAGCAATTAAAAAACAAAGGAGTTTTGAATATTATATTGCAAAAAACTCTTCGGGATTTCATCAACCGATGTTTAAAGAATATCTAGCTACCTTGGCAACATTCAAATTTTCAGTTTTTCACATAGTTTTTGAGGGTTAAATATGGCCAATTTCGCAATTTTTCAATTTTTAATCGCTTATATCTCAAAAACTATCATTTTTAGAAAAAAGTCACTAAATACCTTTTCTGTTTGAAATGATCCAAAAAACCTAAAAAAACTTTTTTCCATGCAAAATAAATAATTTTAGGAAAAAAACAAAAAAAAACGTTTAAAAAATTTTTGACCACCTTTTGGTCCTGGCAATATGCAAATTTGTTAAAAGGAGTCCTTTTTGAGTAAGATTGTGCAAAAAATCCGAATCAGAAGAATATTTTTCCTAGCGGATGCGCAGTGGCTTTCTGGACTAACAAGAAAATAATAATATTATTATACAGAGTGAGTTTTATGTATGGAAACACTCAGTTATCTCGAAAACGGCTTGGACGATTTTTATATATTTTGGTAGGTAGGGGTTTTCTAATACGGCCGATATTACAGTGCTAACTACATTGTCATATTTTCCGTTTTTCTGGAAATTTAATGAACATTCTTATTTCAAATGGAACACCCTGTATATTTTTTGCGTTTTGAAGTCCTTTAGAAATACTGATTATTTTTATGTTATAGTCCCTATACCTAAATGCCATAATTTCGAAGTTATTGCTACATTTATTAAAAAAAAAAAAGTTAACAATTTATAAAAATCAATTTTTTTGGCCCGGGTAAACACTATTTTAGGTTGTTTGTATCATTGGGAACAAAAAAGATCTTTTGTAATTTTTCTCTGAAATTAATCGTTTCCGAGTTATGAACAATTTAAAACTGAAAAAAATCGAATAATGACGATTTTCAAGGTTCAGAATACCTACAAGCAAAAATATAGTTTTTATTTAAAATTTTAAAGTACTTAAATTCAAGCCCAACTCTTCTTCTAATAGCTTGCCATACGATTTTTTGCCTCCTTTTATTGTATAACATTGCTTTTTTAATTTTTAATGAAGTGCATATGAGAGGACGGGCGATCGGGCCGCATTAACAACTAAAAAACAATGTTTTAAAATGAAACAATCTCAAATTACTTATCGGTAACTGATAAAATAAGCCTTGAGCTTGAATTTGGGTGCTTCGCAGTTTCAAAAATAACATCGTTAATTTGTTTTCTTGAACCTTGAAAATCGTCATTATTCGATTTTTTTCAGTTTTAAATTGTTTATAACTCGGAAACGATTAATTTTAGAGAAAAATTACAAAGGATCTTTTTTGTTCCCAATAATCTAAACAATCTAAAATAGTGTTTATCCGGGCTAAAAAAGTTGATTTTTGTAATTTGTTTAATTTTTTTTTAAATAAATGTAGCAATGACTTCGAACTTAGGCATTTAGGTATAGGTAGTGTGACCAACTCCAATTTAGTGAATTCGGGACAAGACTGAAAAAACTACCTAAAATCCGGGACTTTTCAATGAAAATCGGGCCATTTTTTTAATATAAAACTTTAATATCATCATTTTATTGATTATTTAACATTTTTATGTTAACAAAAATTTTTTTGATGGAGTGGGTTGTAATGATAATTACATTTTTGTTTTTTGACATTTTGTTTTTGATGTTTTGACTTTCAAGCCGGAAATCGTTCTCAAAAAACGAAAAATTAGAAAATCAACTAATGTTAGATTTCCATGTAAATTGAACCTTGGGTTAAAATATAATTATCATTATTACAAATTTCAATATGGAATTTTACCAAAACGTTGAAAATTCGGATGGCCCGGAAGCCTTGTCCGGAACGCCGGGACACGACTTCGTAATTCGGGCCATGTCCCGGATTTTTCGGTCTAGTTGGTCACACTAATAGGGAATATAACATCAAAAATAATCGGTATCCAGAGGCGGCTTTACCTATTGTGCAGGGTGTGCCGTGCACACGGGCGCCGGAATGTTGGGGGCGCCGAGCACCAAAGAGCGGGTCCTTTACTTTGTTTCAACATAAAATATGCTTTAAAACGATTAATGAAAAATTACCTTTCTAAAAGTACTATTTACTCGTGTACTCAAACCTGTCAAATTTCCTCAACCAATTTTCAACCTTACCTCATAGATAAAAAAGTTCATTATTTTTAATTAAATTAAATACTAACAGATTTGGGTAGGTTGTTCTGACGCCGTGAATACCTATTGGCTCCCGACATCATTTAATATTGCACTATTTGCATCTGGATTTTTGTTTACATTATATACCTAATACCCTCTAATAAGGCACAGAACAATTCTAACCTGGAAACCATACCAACACAAACACAAAAGACCCAGAGGCAGACCTCCTATGAGATGGACAGATGATCTGAAACTGACTGCCGGGAAAAATTGGCTACAAGTAGCGTACAATGAAAAACAATGGAAAGGAAGACTTGAAGAGGCTTATGTTCAGATGTGGACGTGAATGGCTAGACGAAGAACAAGAAGACCCTCTAATACCCTATGCACTAGTACTAGGTAGGTACCTATTCGACTATTCTATTTTGACTGCGCGTCTACCAAAGGGCGCCAGGGCATCGACTGCACACGGGTGCTACATGGGCTAGAGCCGCCTCTGGGTATTTCTTAAGGACTTCAAAACGCAAAAATATACAGGGTGTTCCATTTGAAATAAGAAAGTTCATTAGATTTCCAGAAAAACGGAAAATATGACAACGATGTAATTAGCACTATAATATCGGCCGCATTAGAAAACCCCTACCTACCAAAATCTATAAAAATCGTGGAAACCGTTTTCGAGATAATTGAGTGTTTCCATACATAAAACTCAGTCTGTATACATATAATAATAAGTGTTATTAGGGAGAATGTGACTTACACTTACATCGTTTGACTTCTGAGGCATCCATTTATTGGTGCAACCAGGCATTAATCACTCATAGGTATACAACATTTTATAATATCTTGTAGATTGTAGAGGCTATATTCAGCAACGTATAATATAATAATTGCTCGATAGTGAAAATAACTGACTTATTATTATGTCATACGAAAATATTTCAGTATCATATTTCTTTAATTTCCTGTGATACCTGCATTCAATTTAAATGAAATCGTGCAAAAATAAAAATTTGGCGTCAGCAGACATTCTGAATGTAGGTGACAATGTAACACACTTAAGTAGGTTACTAAAATATTTAATTTGTCTCTTTTCTATAAATATAAAATTTATTTGAAGAAATTGATTTTAGAACACATACGTGCTATAAAACAGACAATAAAACTAGTATTTATACCAATATATTAAAAAGAGATTTAATATCAATCAGACCTTGAAAAAAACACACATTTAAAATAAGATTATGATATACTTTTATCTTAGGTAGTTGTTTAAGAAAACGTGTCAAATTACATGTACAATTCTTACGATTCTTACGATTCTAAGTAGTAGTTATATATAAATTAAAGGTATATTAACAACAAAATTAACACCGTGTTTTACACCACATATACACAAAACAAATAGACCAGTAAAGAAAAAAAATTGAAAAAAAATCTTCTTATACAGGTTGTTGAAGGTTGTGAAAGGTATATATGATATAAGAGTGATTTTAGGAAAATCCTTGAAGAAGTACAGCTGATTATGCTTTGTTTTTTTAATAATCATAAAAAGTGAAAAACTAATTTTTTGTCAATAAAAAGGTTTTTTTTAGACATTTTTGAAAAAAACAATTCAAATAAAAGTTGTAGATCTTAGTAAGTTCTTTAATTTGTGAGTTAAAAAAAATACATAAACAATTGGCCGAAATAATGGCAAAAAACCCTTATTTTGCAGTAATTTATAAATTTTAGTAACCGGGCAGATTGTCTGAAAGTAGGCCATTTTTTGGTAAAAGTGACCAGCAATGTTATTGCTGGAATGCAATTTTATGTTTGTATAAAATATACGAAATCATGTTTTTTTTTAATTATTGCTCTACCTACAACGAAGATTTTAATTTTACACCAAAAACACCCAAATAAACATTACCTTAATTTAATTCTGCATAGGGATATTTTTTCCCGATTTGATTTGACGAAAATTTTCCTCGGGAAATCCGGGTTTTCCCAACAAAATTTATTTTTAACTAAGATTTTAGGTAAGTAATTATTTATCAGTAATTAAATAACTTGGTTACATAAAAGTTTTTTAATTATATTTCCAGAAGACGGTGGAAATTGAACGAATAGTTTAGTAACAATTAAATTGTTTATTAACCATTTACGGTTGCAATAATAACCATCATAATTATGCTATACCAGAATAACTATGATTTTCGTATAAAAAGTCACTCTACCTATCTAACATACTTTATAGAATTGAAATTGGACTATTTGAGCGGTTTCAGGAATGAGATCTGAGTCTCTTACCTAAATTTATAAACAATTTTTTGGCTAATAAAAAAATCTCGGCCACTATTAGATTAAACTAAATTAAGTAAACGGTATTAGACGCTTCTTTTAAAAGTGAAATCTGAGATATAATCGGTAAGCGTTGACCGGCATTTGCAACGAAGTTATAAACAATAGGATGGTAATTTTCGAACCATTACTTTTTTATTTCGGTCCTATTTCTACTTACAAATTTGGATATCTTCAAGAGACTCATAACATATATTATTATAACGTGACTACTGTAATTACTTATAATTACAATAAAACTAGCGGTTCGTATTTATATACGACTTTATTTATATAACTGTACAGACGAATTTATATTATACACTAACTCTATTTACAAAAATTATGCCTTATATACCTAGCCGATACTTCTGGAACGTCGACGCTCATCTCTAGTTATCGCCCAGACATTCGGAGAATTTCTCGTCTTCCGTCCCGCCACATCGCGTCTTATCAAGAAAGATCCACGTGGAATGTGTATGTGGAGATAGGATCTGTTATACGAGGGTCGGTCATTAATGATTTTGTTACACTGCTCCCCTCTTAAGATCTGAGCGTCCCGATCAGCAACTCTAGATGGCCCAGGATGGCGGAATCTACAGGATTCTCCAGCTCTGCATACACCCCTAGAAAAGAAGTAACAGTCTACTGTCTTTGAAGGATATGACATCTTCGGGTTCATGCAACACACAGTAATTCGTACGCCAGTTTCTCTGAAAATCACTTCAAGCATGCTTCTCACAATCTTCCAATCCAGATTTTCTACTGCATGACCTATTTTTGGTAAAGCCAAATCTTTGATGTCATAATTACACACGATTTTCTTCAAATTAGTTAGAGCACGCCATATGTTCTCGTAGCTTGGCGTGTCCGTATAAGATTCCTGGTCACCATATACAGCAAAGATCGAGGACCATCTTCCAATCGCAGTACTCTTCCAATTTTAGGCTGCTGATTTCTTAACTCGTCAGGCGGCCGAACTTCCTATTGAATACGGACGAGATTCCTTTAGTCATCTCGAGGTCTTGGGCAACACAGTGGGCTAGAGAGACGTTTTCTGGGACACCAAACAGATCTTGCTGAACTTCTGTGGTCACGCCGAATCTAGCACTCTTTCTCTCTGCGTAATTTGACATAAATTCCTTAAAATTTGGCTGTGCGGCATCTCTCATTTCCTGTTGGAGGACTCGGGCTTCTTCTGTTACATTTGAGCCAGCATATGGTGCAAGACGATTTATGTGAATAACTTTTGGTTTACCGTTTGGCAACTTCTTAATTCTGTATATTACGTCATTTATTTTCTTCTTAACTTCATACGGACCTTCCCATTGTCTTTGCAGTTTAGGACACAAGCCTCGACGACGTTGTGGATTATACAGCCAGACAAGATCACCTACTTCGAAGCTTTCATTCTTGCATCGAGAATCATATTGATCTTTCATTCTGTCACTGGCTATCTGGATGTGTTGTCGGGCAAGTTCATGAATGTTGTTCATTCGTAACTTCAGGCGGTCGACGTATTCTTCGCCTGCAACATGTTCCTCGGAAGGTCTGCAGCCAAACTCTAGGTCGCAGGGCAATCGAACTTCACGACCCAACATCAGGCAGGTTGGTGTCTGACCTGTAGTTTCATTTATGGCCGAGCGGTAGGCCATCAGGAATAAATGAATGTGTTGGTCCCAATCTCGCTGATGTTCAGATACAACTTTGGACAAGTGTTTACCCATCGTTCGGTTCATTCTCTCGACCATCCCATCTGATTGAGGATGCAGGGGTGTTGTTCTGGTCTTATTGGCACCAATCAATTTACAAACGTTTTGGAAAAGAGCTGACTCAAAGTTTCGCCCTTGGTCGGAGTGGATCTCCAAGGGAACACCAAATCGGCTGAAGAATTATTTAACAAGTACCTCTGCAACGGTAGCAGCTTCTTGATTTGGTAATGCATAGGCCTCAGTCCATTTTGTAAAATAATCCATGGCTACCAGGATGTATTTATTTCCAGCATCGGTTTCTGGAAATGGACCTGCAATGTCGATTGCTACTCTTTCCATAGGACTTCCAACATTGTACTGTCTCATGGGTGCTCTCTTTTTACCAACTGGACCATTACCGGATGCACACAGTTCACATTTCCGGCACCATCTTCTTAAATCATCTTTAGAGTTCACCCAATAGAACCGTTCTCGAACCTTTTGCAGAGTCTTCGTAATACCAAAGTGTCCACCTGATGTACCGTCATGCAACTGACGCAATACTTCTGACACTTTACTTTTAGGTACAATCAACTGCAGCTTAGATTCTGTACCATCATCGTTCTCAAAGGTTCTGTACAGAAGATCATCTTTTAGTGCCAGGCAATTCCATGGCTCCAGTAGGCCTTGACTTCTGGATTACATGCACTAATGTTCTGCCAACTAGGTCTCTCACCTTGCTGCATCCAATCCAATACTCTTTTTATACATGAATCATCTTCTTAGGCGTTTTGTAACTGTTGGGGCTGCCATTGCTCATTAACTACGGTGGTTCGTCTAACGGGCAAAATCGTTCCTCTAATTTGGCACAGTGATTACAATTTGCACTGCATGGTCGTCTCGAAAGGGCATCAGCATTTGAATGAACTCTTCCGGCCCTGTGTTCTATCTCATAATCATATTCTTGCAGTCGTTCTAACCATCTTGCCATCTGGCCCTCTGGATTACGGAATTGTATGAGCCATTTTAGAGCAGCGTGATCTGTTCGAAGAAGGAACTTTCTGCCGTACAAGTATTTATGGAAATGTTCGCAAGCCTTCACTACACCCAGCAGTTCTCTTCTGGTAACGCAATAGTTTCTTTCTGGTTTCGACAGGACTTTGCTGAAATAAGTGATGACTTTTTCCTGTCCATCCTGGATTTGTGAGAGAACAGCTCCTATGGCACTGTTGCTAGCATCGGTATCCAAAACAAATTTTCCTGCCTGTCCCGGGTAGCTTAATATCGGTGCACTGATCAGAGCCCTTTGTAGTTGTTCGAAAGCTTTTTGACACTCTTCACTCCATGTATATTCTTTGCCCTCCTCCGTCAACTTTGTTAGGGGCTTGGAGATATTGGCAAATCCTTTGACAAATCGTCGGTAATATGTACATAGGCCAAGGAAACTTCTAATTTCATGTTTATCTTTTGGTACTGGCCAATCTTTAATTGCTTCAATCTTTTCAGGATCAGCTGTTACACCATTACTCGATACAATATGTCCCAAATACTTAACTTGCGGTTTTCTCCCGATCGGCTGGTTCCATGTCTACTTGCCAATATCCACTTTTTAAATCGAGTGTGGAAAACCAACGAGAACCGGAGAGAGTATCCAATGTATCGTCTATTCTGGGCAAAGGATAACTATCTTTTTTTGTTACCGCATTGAGCTGGCGGTAGTCGATACAAAAACGCGTTGAACCATCTTTCTTCTTTACCAGAACTACTGGTGATGTCCATGGACTGTTCGATGGTTCAATTACCCCTTGTTTGTCCATATCCTTGATAATCTCTTCGGCCTCATCTCTTTTCGCAAATAGAAGTCATCTAGGCCGTTGTCTGATTGGCTGAGCGTCTCCGGTATTTATTTTATGCGTTACTATGCTTGTTTTGCCCTTATCCTTCTTATCAATAGCAAAAACATCTTGATACTTTATCAGCATAGACCTCACTTTTTCCGTTCGTTTATGATCAAGATCTTGGCACCTTTCAATGATCATCTCGACAAGGTCTTTTGGATACTTTGACTTCGATGATTTCTCATTGGTATTCATGGAGCAAATTGAAGCCACGGGAACACACTGTCCGATCAAAGCTCCTCTACTTAACTTGATAGCAGTTTCCCTTAAATTCATAACTCTTACAGGGACTACATCTCGAACTCTTACCAAAGTTTTCGCCGTTAGGAACTCGACATTGTCCACATCTTCGACCATCCTTAAACTTCCCTCTCGGCAGTGTCCATCAAGCATGGTCATCAGAATTTTGTCACTATTACCGGGTATGGTTACGTCGCATGTAGTTAGTAGGCGGATGACATCTTCTTTGTCGTCGTGAAAGGGCAACTCTTCACCATTGATCCTGAGAACTCCATTTTGAACATCCAATATTGCCCCCACTTTTCTTAGTACGTCCATCCCCAATATGAACTCGTCGGAGATCTCGGCAATTAATACTTGATGTTCAACTGTGGTCTGGCCAATGAATATTGACATATTAGCCTCACCATGTGTATTAATTAGCTCACCAGTCGCTGTTCTAAGCTTTACTGTTGCAGGTGATAACTTATGATGGCCTCGTACTACGTCTGGACGTGCGATAGTTCTCGTTGCACCTGTATCCACCAAAAACGATCTACATCTATTATTAATACGACCTTCGATGTATAAGTTGTGGATTCCACCGGAGGAAGTAAGGTTGACAGTTACTATGGGGGCTCTAGTTCTCAAGGTCGGCAGTTGCCCCTTGGTGTCGACCCGCTCTAGTTTTCCGACGGCTGTACGATCTTCTTACAATTACGACGAATGTGCCCTACGTCGCCGCAATTCCAACATCTAGGCTCGCGTCTCTTTGGCATCTCGTTACGAAATACTCTCCGTTCCAGACGTTCATCGTTGTGTTCGTCACTTTCTTCAAGGGTTCTTACTCTATGGCTTCGTGAAGTTTGACTAGCCGTTTCGTGTTCCAATGCAATAGCAAGTGCTTCATCTAAAACTTTCGGTCTTGCTAGTCGTAAAGCTTTCTGTAGTTCACTATCTTTCAGCCCATTGATAAAGGTATCTACCGCAATTTCTTCTAAAACGCTGTCTGGCACCTCCGAATAAGCCAACCGCACCACACGAGCCACATCTGCTTCAAATTCTTGCAGATTCTCACTTGCTCGTTGACTTCTACTTCGCAGTTGTGCTTTGTATACTTGTTGTAGATGGGCATCTCCATAACGTTTTTCTAGACGAGTGAACAAGGTCTGGTAACATTTTTCTTGACCCTTAGGAATTGATCTTAATATATCTGCAGCCTCACCTCGCAAAGCAGCAGTCAAGGAAACAGCCTTTTCTTGTTCGGTCCAATGATTGGCGGTCGCGATAGCTTCAAATTGTCTAAGGTATATGGACCAAGAAGACTATCCATCAAATGGTGGTAATTTAAATCTCATATGATGCGATGTTTCGTCTCTCGGTGTTTCATCCTTCACTACAAGATCTAAAGCTACTGTATTAACTGATGGTTGTACTTTTGTATCAGTTATCATGCTCTCTAGTTGTTTGATCTTTTCTTCTACGGTATCTACACTTTTCTGCATCTTATCGAATGTTCTAGAAACTTCTTCGAATTTCTCGTCGTTCTGTCTACAAACGTCTTTAATTACTTGAGAAACACTTTCAAATTTGTCGTCGCTTTTTCTAGAAGTTTCATCGATCTTTTGAGAAACACTTTCAAATTTCTCGTTGAACTTCTTCGAGTTTCTCGTTGTTCTGTCTACTAACTTCTTCGAGTTTTTCGTTGTTCTTTCTAGAAGTTTCATCGATCTTTTGAGAAACGTCTTTAAATTTCGATAAGATTGCTTGTTCTGCTGATTGGAAGTGGAACGTCTCTGGATCGTCACCGTTCTTCGTGAGGACTTCCTCAAGTCGTGCTTGTAGGACTTTCTTGGTTCCACTGCTGTCTTCATCCCGTTCCTCTAGCTGTTCACGGAGCTGCTTTACGGAAAGTTCTTGTAGCAGCATCTTTGGTCGGCACACACGCACTTATCACAAGGTCTTTTAAAAGTCTTTCCGAATACCGAACAACTAACGCACTTTAATTTTTCCCGACGAATAAAGTCCAAAAGTCTTTTAAAAGTGTTTCCGAATACCGAACAATTAACGCACTCCGATTATTCCCGACGAATAAATTTCAAAAGTCTTTTCAAATTTAATTTATTTACACTCCACACCGGACATCAATATAACGTGACTACTGTAATTACTTATAATTACAATAAAACTAGCGGTTCGTATTTATATACGACTTTATTTATATAACTGTACAGACGAATTTATATTATACACTAACTCTATTTACAAAAATTATGCCTTATATACCTAGCCGATATTTCTGGAACGTCGACGCTCATCTCTAGTTATCGCCCAGACATTCGGAGAATTTCTCGTCTTCCGTCCCGCTACATCGCGTCTTATCTAGAAAGATCCACGTGGAATGTGTATGTGGAGATGGGATCTGTTATACGAGGGTCTGTCATTAATGATTTTGTTACATTATAATAATAAAAACGATCAAAATTACCAGTGAAAACTACCAAAAACACCAAAATTCCAACCAAGAAGTAGGTTGAAGAAAATACAATATGCGGCAATATAAACAACACTGAAAAGAATACATATAGTCCAGAGAAATAAGATTTTTCTCGTGACATATCCCCCTCCAGGCCGAAACCAAATTTTTTGAGTAGTATGGACATCTATATTAATAACCTATATGTTTCCTGCAGCCGATTTTGATGATATACATAGTTATAAACAAATGAAGATCAAAAAACGGTAAATTTTCGCTTTTTTCGTCTATAACCCAAAAGTTAAGCATTTTAAACAGATTTGAGAGTAAGAACCTCATAATTCGTCTAAAAAATTTCAATATGACGTTCGCTGAATATGTCTATCCTTATTGGTTGCTTAGAAAATTGCAAAATAAATCATAAATTTTGAGTTTTTATAAATATTCATAACTTAGGTAAAAATTAACTTAGAATCTTCTTATTACACGAATTTCTGAGGCTTCTGGTGCTTAAATTATATTTTAAATTTCAAAGCAATTGGTCAAATAGTTTAAAAGTTATTTAATTTGTTTATCCCAAATTCATTTTTTTTGCAACACTACAAGTCAGAAAATTATGAGGTTACAGTAAGACTGCTGACAGTTTATGGAAGAAGAACACTTACACTATTGACTCAATTAAAAAAAAATGACAAAAAGTAATTTTAAACAGTGTAAAATTATTTTGCAAAAACACGTCGATTCTTTGCTTACTTATAAACAATTAGAATAGCTTTTTAACCGTTACCCGTAGAAAAATTATTTTTTCATATTTGGAAAGACTGAATTTTTATACACATTTAGAAAGAAAAACAATTGTCCTTGGACACTTAGGGACGAAGTTAGCCCCCCCTTTTTTTAATTCACATGTTTTTGCAAAATAATTTTGCAGTATTTAGAATTATTTTTTGTCATTTTTTTTAATTAAATTAATAGTATAAATCGTCTTCTTTCATAAACTATCCAAAGTATTACTGTAACTTCATCATTTTCTGACTTATAGCGTTGCAAAAAGAATTAATTTGGGATAAACAAATTAAATACCTTTCAAAAACTATTTGAACAATTGCTTTGAAATTTAGGGTATGATTTAAGTACCAGAAGTCTCAGCATTTCGTGTAATAAGAACGTTCTAAGTTAATTTTTACATAAGTTATGAATATTTGTAAAAACTCAAAATTTTTGATTTATTTTGCAATTTTCTAAGCAACCAATAAGGATAGTCATATTCAGCGAACCCCATATTGGAGTTTTTTATACGGTTTATGAGTTTCTCACTCTCAAATTTGTTTAAATTACTTAACTTTTTGGTTATAGACAAACAAAGCAAAAATTTACCGTTTTGTGATCTTCATTTGTTTATAACTATGTATATCATCAAAATAGGCTGCAGGAAACATATAGGTTATTATTATAGATGTCCTCAATGCATACTCAAAAAATTTGGTTTCGGCCTGGAGGGGGTTGTGTCACGAACAGGATATTTTTTTCCCTTATTTCTCTGAACTAATATTGAAATGTTTATAATTATTTATATGTTTAGTATACATGATATAGACTTGCAAACATTATTCACGACGACATTCCGGATAAAAAAGATGTCAAAGATGCCCCCTGGCACGAAAAAATCTTATTCTAGTCCGCAATTCCGGAATGTTAGACGGTGGATCGGTCTGTCTCCTTCAGTATTCCCCATATGTAGGCACGCATCAAGTGGCGTTGGCGTTAGGTCTGCTGATCTGTCAAAATCTGGTCAAAATGATCGCGCAGTATACTCTGGGCTAATTAGCAAAATTCATGGAAAAGTTATTTACCAGCAATTTTATTGCTGGAATCGAATTATAAGATCCTATATATTAATAATATAGGTATGCAAAGTCAGGAGATAGTGTGCTACTTTTTTTATAAACAAAATGGCGCCGACAAATCGTATTTTTTTCAATTATTGCTCTATAACTCCGAAGATTTTAACTTTACAACAAAAACACCCAAATAAAAATTCACCGAAATTAAATTCTGCATAGAGTTATGTTTTTCCCGATTTGCTCCGAAAAAAAATTTCCTCGGAAAATGCGGGTTTTCCCAACAAAAACTCTAATTTTCAAATAAAGTTTTAGGTAAGTAATTATTAATCAATAATTAAATAACTTAGTGATATCAAAGCTTTCTTGGTATAGATTGTAATTCCAGAAGCCGGTGAAAATTAAACGAATATTTTAGCAACAATTCAATTGTTAATTAACAATTTACGATCGCAATAATAACCAAAATAATCATGATACAATGATCAAACTTATAAAGATTATAAAGATGAGATGCTTATTTAATATTTTATCGACAAAATATAAATTTTTCGTTTTTTTGTATAATTATTAAATTTTGAAAAAAAAATAGTATTAATACGCTGCGCTGGTCTAATTAGTAAAGTACAAAGAAAGGTTATTTACCAGCAATTTTATTGCTGGAATCGAATATTATGATCCTATATATTAATAATATAGGTATGCAAAGTCCGCAGATAGTGTGCTACTTTTTTTATTAACAAAATGGCGCCCCCAAATCGTGTTTTTTTCAATTATTGGTCTATAACTCCGAAGATTTTAACTTTACACCAAAAACACTCAAATAAAAATTCACCCCAATTTAATTCTACATATAGGCATGTTTTTCCCGATTTCCTCCGACTAAAATTTTCCTCGAAAAATGTGGGTTTTCCCAACAAAATCTCGAATTTTCAAAGAAATTATTTGGGCAAGTAATTATTTATCAATAATTAAATAACTTGGTGAAATAAAAGCTTTCTTGGTATAGATTATAACAGAAGCCGGTGAAAATTAAACGAATATTTTAGCAACAATTCAATTGTTAATTAACAATTTACAGTCGCAATAAAAACCAAAATAATCATGAGACATTGATTAAACTTAGAAAGATTATAAAGATGTGATGCCTATTTAATATTTTGTCGACAAAATATTATTTTTTTATTTTTTTTGCATAATCTTTAAATGTTAAAAAAAATAGTTATAAACAAATTAACATTTCTCAGAAATTGTTTATTATATTCTAATTTTAAAAAATACTTAAAATGCGTATTTTAAAGTCTTGAAAATGAATGAAAAAAATTTTCCAACCATTTGCAAAAAAGTTATGAAACAGCAAAGTAAATATACGATTGCTCCGTTGTTTATAATTTGTTTTAATTGTTTCAAAGCTTAAAAGTGAGTCTGTGGTACAATCTAATTACTCACACAGAATATCAAATATTAGTTCAATGGTTCTATTTTAATCAAAGATGAAAAATACTTTTTTTTGTAATTTTTAGCGCGAAAGTAGGCTTGATACAGAGCCGGAGATGTTCACTCGAAGCGACTGACACTATATTTATAATCTTTAATTAAAATATAACCATTAAACTAATAATCGATATTTTTGTAAGTAATTAGCTTGTACTTTAAACTCACTTTTACGCTTTATAAGAATTAAAAAAAAAAAACTAAGTTATCAATCAAAGCAGCGCAGAAAACGACAATAAATATCGCCTCCGTACCACCAGATTGACAACAGGTGGAATACTTTCTTTGGTTACACCTCCTGAGACTTTTACAATTTATAAGTCATACAGGTGCCGAGAAAATTAAGATGAGAGAATTTTAAATAATTCACAACTCATCTACTCAGCATGGTAAAGCTCCAACAAGAAAGATTCCTTAATACTCAAAAGAGTAAATGAATTAAAAATATTATGCAGCTGCTGCATTTTCGTTTTGCAAAGAAATTGAGAATGTTTATACATTTAAAAAAAAAATTATAAACAACGCAGTAATCGTATGTTTACTTTGCTGTTTCATAACTTTTTGCAAATGGTTGCAAAAAAGTTTTAAAACATTCATTTTCAAGATATTTGAAATACGCATTTTAAGTATTTTTTAAAATTAGAATATAATAAAAACTTTCTGATAAACGTTAATTTGTTTATAACTATTTTTTTTAACATTTAAAGATTATGCAAAAAAATAAAAAAAATTTATTTTGTCGACAAAATGTAAAATAGGCATCTCATCTTTATAAGATTTCAAAGTTTGATCAGTGTATCATAATTATTTTGGTTATTATTGCGACCGTAAATTATAAATTAACAATTGAATTGTTGCTAAAATATTCGTTCAATTTTCACCAGCTTCTGGAACTATAATCCAAACCAAGAAGGCTTTTAAGTCACCAAATTATTTAATTATTTGTAGATAATTACTTATCTAAAACTTTATTTGAAAATTAAAGATTTTGTTGGGGAAACCCGGATTTTCCGAGAAAAATTTTCGTCGGAACATATCTCTATGCAGAATTTAATTGCGGTGAATTTTTATTTGAGTGTTTTTGTTGTAAAGTTAAAATCTTCGGAGTTATAGAGCAATAATTGAAAAAAACAAGATTTTCAGGCGCCATTTTGTTTATAAAAAATGTAGCACACTATCTGCGGACTTTGCATAGCTATATTATTAATATATATATATATATATATATATATATATATATATATATATATATATATATATATATATATATATATATATATATAATCATAAACTTCAATTCCAGCAATGAAATTGCTGGTAAATAACTTTTCCCAAAAATGGCCTATTCTCCGATAATCAGCCCAGACTAGTATTCGAAGAGTCTCCCTGGCCGTGTGACAGGTTGCTTCGTCCTCCTGAAACCATTGTAGATTTTAAGCTTGGACCGTTTTCGCAACCTTTTCCGTATGACCGAAAATAGTCTTCTTCTTCTTCTTCGTCTAGCCATTCACGTCCACATCTGAACATAAGCCTCTTCAAGTCTTCCTTTCCATTGTTTTTTGTTGTACGCTACTTGTAGCCAATTTTTCCCGGCAGTTCGTTTCAGATCATCTGTCCATCTCATAGGAGGTCTGCCTCTGGGTCTTTTGTATTGGTATGGTCTCCAGGTTAGAATTCTACTGTGTCATTTGTTTAGATCGCTCCTAGCTACATGTCCAGCGTATTCCCATTTCAATTTTAATGATTTTTGTACCACATCGGTGACTTTGGTTTTCTGTCTTATCCATGTGTTTGTTTTCCTGTCCGTAAGTGATATGCCAAGCATTGCTCTTTCCATCGCGTGTTGAGTGACTCTGAGTATGTTCATATTATTTTTTGTGATTGTCCATGTTTGTGACCCATATCTTAATATCGGAATAATGCATGCATCAAAAACTTTAGATCTAAGATGTAGTTGAATTTGCTGATTTCTGAGTATATAGTTCAGTTTGCTGAATGCTGCCCATGCTAACTTTCTTCTTCTTTTTATTTCTTCCGTTTGAATTTCCCTATTTAGTATTATTTTTTGTCCTAAGTATATTATATTCTTCAACTTTTTCTATAACTTTGTCGTTTATTATTGTCACGGTTTCTTCGGAGTGCATGACTTTTGTTTTGTTTAAATTCATTTTCAGTCCTATTTTAGAAGATTGTGTGTGTAGTTCTGAAAACATGGTTTGCAGTTCTTGTAGGTCAGTAGCTATCAGGATTATATCATCCGCAAATCGTAGATTACTGAGGTAGCGGCCATTGATGTTTATTCCCTTATATTTCCAATTTAGATTTTTAAACACGTCCTCCAAAACTAAGGTACAGTTTGGGTGATAGAGTGTCTCCCTGTTTGACTCCCCTGTTTAATGGTACAGGGTTCGTGTATTCATTTTCATTTAGGTAGTATGTAGCTGTAGCTTGGTTCATAGTTTCTTTTATTAAGTTAATATATCTGTTGTCTATTCTACAATTTTGCATTGCGTTTATTACGGCCGTGTGTTCTATAGTGTCGAAAGCTTTTTCGTATCTACAAATGCTATAAAAACTGGAAACTTGTATTCGTTACATTTTTCTATTAATATTTTTGTGGTTAACAGGTGATCGAAAGTTGAATAGCCTTTTCTAAAACCTGCCTGTTCATATGGTTGGTATTCATCTAATTTCCTTGTTAGTCGGGTAGTTATGACTTTTGTGAGTATTTTAAACAGTTGTGACAGTAGACCGAAAATAGTACTCCACGATAAAACTATTTTCTGCAAAACTGAGAACCATCCTGAAGCACCAACGTTAACACGATATTCACATACGTTAAAATAACGTACGAAAACCACTCAATACGTTTCGGCGCATGATATATACAAAGGGCCTAGCCGGGTAAGATGATGAAAAGTGCCCCCAAGTCGATTCGAATTCCATATAGGTCAACGTTTAGCATATATAGTGAAACTAACTTTCTGAAATTTTTAGCCCCCTAGGTGGTCATGTGACCCACCTAGAGCCTAATTAGGGTTTTTATGTTTTTATTTTTTATCTCAGCCGCATCGAGAACTAGCGAAAAACTTTAAATAAAAAAGTTGTAAGCTTTAAAAAGTTCTGTCTGAAAAAAATTTTTTTTTTAATTTTTGGCGGGAAATTTAAATTTTAGAACGATTTTAAAATTTTAAATGAGTATAATAAAATAACTAAGACATTAGTTTTCACGAAAAAAATATATAACGTGTATTTTGCATAATATTTCACCCTGAATTTTTTCAAATTTTTAAAATTGGTGTAACGCACCTTTAAAAATGAAAAATCGCATTTTTTCGGTTTTTTTTTTTCGTTTTTTGATACAATTTTATACGTATTTTTCAAAAAAGGTAACACCGTCACTAGAATAGGTAAAAAACTAAAAAATAATTGGGGTTTGCTTAATAAACATTTTTTGTAATGCCATCCATTTTCAAGATACAGGGAGTTGAAGAAAACAAAATTTTACATATTTTTTACGATTTTGCCGAAACTACTGGCAACATTGCAATAAAATTTGGCGAGTTTTAAGAGGTAGTTGTTGTGCATTTTTTGACATACAATTAAGAATTTTATATTTATCATTGGCGTGCATAGGGGTAATGGTTTGAACTTTTTAAAGAAAAAAGAAAGTACGCCACTGACATATTTCAAATTAACAATCGTTTTTGAATTCCTCGTTCAATTTGTGACAAAAAATTTATCTTCCTATTTTTTATACGACGCGCCATTTTTATTCAAAAAATAAAACATACATCCTACATAAACTCGTACATCCATTATAAAAACTAATTCGAATACTTTGAAAGCGTTAAGATATTTTATTTTTTGCAACAAAACGGCGGCCCGTATGAAAAAACGAGAAGATAGTTTTTTATCGCAAATTGAACGAGGAATTTAAAAATGATTGTTAATTTGAAATATGTCAGTGACGTACTATCTTTCTTTCTTTGAAAAGTTCAGACCATTACCCCTATGCGCGCCAATGATGAATATCAAATCCTTAACTAGTATAGTTCAAGCAATCTATATAGTGTAATGGGTAAGATTATTGTAGCTTTGGGTTGTTCTTCTTTACTATTAGGCTGGCAGCTGGTGTTTTCTGGTAATTAAATATGTAGTTAAAAATATTTATTTATACTTAGGTAAATACCGTTAAAGTAGGACATAATATTGTGTTAAAATTAATTTTATCAATTTTTTAATAACATTTAACCTCACAGGGACCTCCCTCTTACCGCATGCTTGCATTAATAACTGATGTAGAATAGCTTTTATAATTAATCTTGTTATTGTTAGAATTACTGATACTAAAAGAACTTTATAAAAACACAGTTAGATCTAAAATTACTTTAGGTATACAGTTCAAAACTTTTAAAATTCAGCACAAAATGCAAGCATGTCCCCGCTCTTTTTTTATTAAAAATACAAAATCTAAAAATATTTTTTTAACCGAGTCTTTTCATTAGTACACTTATGCTTGGAAAATGAATTGCACAACACAACAATTAAAATACTGATACACTTAACTCATTTTCTCTTTCTTCCGTATTTTCTTCGTCACTATCATCGCCCAATTCAAAAATAAATTTATTTCCACCATTAATGTGGAAGTGCCCAATCTTCCTATAATATTCTTCTACTTTGATCACTTTGGCAATTCTTTTCTGCCAGTCTACTTTGGTAATATTGGCTACTTCTTTTTTAATTATCTCAATTACCTTTTTGTCAAATTTAGGAAATGTATTTGAACGCCTTATACTTGGTTTTAATTGTCCCCAAATTAACTCAATAGGATTGAAAACACAAAAGTAGGGGGGAAGTCTCAATATAGTGTGTCCATGCTTTTCGGCAATACTCTCTAGAGCGTATAATTTTCTAAATTGCTTCGTGTGTAGAACTTCAATAAGTTGTTTTTTTGTGTAAAAATCTTCGAAATACAAATAATTTTCCATTAAAAAATTTTGCAGGTCAGCTTTGAAGATGTATTTGGTATTTTAGTGAGCTGTCGGGAATGATAGGAACGGTTGTCAAGCACTATTACGCTGTTTTTCTCCAAGTTTGGGATCAGCGAGTTTTCAAACCAATCTTCAAAAATGTCAGCTTCCATATTCTTGTGGTAGTCAACGTTACAATCTTCCATTTTCTTCCCACATAATTTTAAAGCATTCGGAACCCATCCCTCACTTCCTCCGCAATGTACAATAATTAGCCGCGAGCCTTTATTTGCAGGCATTTCTAGTATGCACATGCTTGAACCATCTGTCCATCCTTTCTTAACTGTATCGTGGGTATCATACCAAGTTTCATCTAAATAATAAATTCTCCTATTTTCTTGCCTATATTTAGTAATTTCTTCTAGGTACATATTACGTCTGTTGACTATTCTTTGGCTTTCCATAATTGCTTGACGTTTATTTATTTTTTTTAACTTAAAGCCCATTTTTTTTTATCCAATTTTGAAGAGTTTTCTCACAGTAGTTCATATTTCGACCGGTTGTTTCCAATTAATTTCTTATTATTTCTATTGTAGGTATTTCATTGTGTAACAAAAATGAACTGTGTTGTGGCAGAATAGATATAGCTTTAAAGGGTAATTACTTATTTATGGAAGTTTCCTCAAAATAGGCTAGCTGGAAATTGAAGAGACTAAACAGTAGGGCCAGGGAAGGATCAGGCCGTATTTGCACGCCCTAGTAAGACGGTACCTACTGAAATACTTGAATGATAAAGAAAATAAATTAATATAAGGAGTAATGACAAGAAAAGAACTATTGACTAAGAAGATATTCAGAAGTAGTGTTGAGCGCCAGGGAAGAATTGAATAAATTCTTCTCCACGTGACCTATAATGCTGTACCTAACTAAGACTATTAAAGTGGTAGGATAATAAAACATATAAGTATGTACAACCAACCAGTTTAATGGAAAAAAATTACCTATAACCCCTATATACAATTTATACAAACTAGCTAACACCTGACGTACTAGGCTAGTACGCTCCTGTCTATAACCTATATATTACAGTATAAAAATGGATTGAATTTATTATACCAAGACAATTAGTTGATTTGAATATGCATGTACAAAAACTTATTATTAAAGAGTATTACAACATTGGTTGACAATTTCGTATCTGATCAGAATGACGAACCGGACAATACTTACGAATGAAATAAATACTATTAAAGAGATGAGGTGATAACCTTACGATAGTGTGCACATTATCTTACCAGGTAGGTTATGATCTCCGGACTATTTTAAATAAAGATACAATAATGAAAATGACCTAAAATTTGTTGAAAAGAAAATATTTAATATGATAAAGTGAATTGATTTTAGAAGAGTTGAATTTACATGATTTTTAAGGTTATCTATGTTATTAAAAATGTTAAAGTTGAAAAAAAATATTAGGCAAAAGGATTGTAAATGTAAATTTTAACAATAAAAACCTGTCGCTTCTACTAAATGCAGGACTGTGGCTTCTAAAAACTCCAGTAGTTGATACGGGGAGAGCCAAGTAAGGTATCTTCCGGTTTTCCCTACCTTAGGGGAAGTACTTCTCACCAACCAGAAGGTATGAAGATGAGGTGCGACAAGGAGCTACTTCCTAGCACCGGAAAACTATATATTTTCCCAAAGAAAATAAACCAAAACTAAACTCCATCCAATGCCCAAAAACCCAAAATGATTGTCTATTCCATTTCAAAACTTGTTTGGGGTGACTTAATCTTGGTCTCCACCAGTGGCCATTACTCTTCAAAAAAAAGTGTTGGAACACAAAAACTCTTCCTTTCAAACACTTAACCAAAAACAAAACAACTCCTTCTCACGTAAATTAATATTCTATTTAAAACATTTCAACCAAAATTTTATATTCTCCGTAATGGCCACTGGTGTGAGGTCTGGCTTCCACAAAAGCCGAGATTGAAGTCCGATCCGGTCACTCTACAATGACAATCACGTCAGCCGGAAGCCGTATCGACACACAAACCAACTTCTAGGTTCTGAATTCCCCAAAGTTACCAACTTTGTCGTCGATCAACAGCAACTTTCAATACAAGTGTCTGTAACGTTGGTTGCATACCTAGTGAGAGTGTTCCAAATATTTTGTAATGCTTATTATAAAGTGACGATACGTATCATGCATCGTTACATTCCCCCATTACTTGTAAAAAAAATTGATCTTATAAACAATTTTTTTTTATTATACATATATATATATATATACCCATATAGATACTCAATACAAATATGTATCCATAGAGAAAAATCACACGCTGTGGGATCCAACACAGGCGTGAATAAACCAAATATCTAAACTATACTACGAACCTAAGAATACCCTAAAATAACCTATATTAGCGACACAGAACTCGTAGGACGAGTTCTCGGTGGCATACATCATAAAGACCAAATTGTGTTCAAGTTGATTCAGTAGATTTTTATAAAACCCCAAATTATAGTCAACAAGAACACCATAATAACCATATTCATAACTGCAAAACAAAACATAACCTATACAACGACTAACTTATACACACTTACATTTCACTCGACCGATTATACCTAACCGCAAATTATGAGTCGTGTAAATGGGTTGCTTAAATGTCCAATACATCACATGCCATATCAACATACATACATACCTAAGAGTTATTATAACCCGTTTCTAAAGTACATAATTCAGATAAATCCTAATCTCAAAAAAAAATGTCGAATGGGACGAGTAATACAAAATTGTTCGATCGATGGACAACAGATTTAAATAGAGCATATCCAAAGTGAACAATTAGTAGATCTCGTAGCCATTTGGCAATAAGCCAACATAGACCATAGTATATGTGAAAATAAATATAAGAGTTATTGATAGGAAAAGAAATTATTGTAGCAAGCCTTTTATCCTAAATTGATCCGACAGTGGACAACAGATTTATATTGAAGCATATCCAAGGTGGAACAACCAGGCAGATTTAATTGAGCAACGCTACAACCTAGCACTAAATGTGCTAATAATGATTACATATTGGGTACCATGAACCTAATCCAACTGATCATCCGAATTGTATCAGATGCCATGGAAGATCTTCCTAAAGGTACCTAATCGAATAGTTGACATAACAGAAGTTAGCTCATTCTGGGATTCTCTAACTGTAGCTATAGCCACAACAGATTGATAAAAATGGCCAGAAGAAGCTAACCAATATTTCGAAGTCATCACACATGAAATAAATCAAGAAGTCACATATTATAACTCTTATAAATAAATCCAATTAAGGAAATACTAGAGAACAAGTAAATCAATTTCTAAAGAAACTGCAGAGTATGGAAATGTTCCCTAGTCACTCACAGAGAACAAGATATTGATCCTGACTCTAAGTTACATATGAACCAAAAAAGATGAGTTTCTTGGAAAGATGATGCTCAAACACAATAATCCCTTGGTGCATCCAAAAGCTATATATTTTCATAGGACTGATATCCAAGAAGTCACATTATTATCAGAACAATCAAATAGCAAAACTTAGAATAATAAGTGTACACTAGACAGACAAGTTTAAGACTAAGTCTCTATAGAATGATCATACACTGAAAATTGAATAAGAATGCCTAGTGCATGATTAGAATGATGATTAAACATTCTTTCATAAAGATTCAGCATCTGAATTGATTAGGGTATGGCCTAGGGCTAGGCAACGGTGACCCATGAAATCTGCTTCCTATCATGTGCACAGTTGATAAGTAATACAAGTTTCGAACCCACGTATTTGCACAGCCAAGCTAGGCAAACCATTTTCCTAAGAAATACTCAATACGATAAATAACAACATGGTTTCATAGTCTTTATCATAAATTTTATCTCAACTACTTAATTAAATTTTTGACCAATGAAGTATAACTTTGGAATCACACTGTATACTCAAATTGCATTTACCACAACAAATATCAGGATGACTTCTTTAGACCAAAATAAGCTAATGTACCAAGGAATCATACCAAGCATTGGAATAACTTTCCAGTAGAACCTACAAAATTAAACACAACACCAGATAAACATAAACTAAACCTATTATGTAGATACACTAATCTACAAGTGATGCCATATATAAGCATAATCACATACAAGGTGTTAACAGTTCCATACCAGTTCAATATTAAGCCCAACTAAGCTAAATCTCAATAATAATCTAATGACATCTCAGATACATAGAATATGGAAAGCTAGAAAGATTACTATAATAGATAAAACATAGAGTCCCTATCTGGTGACTAAAATCAAAATCCAATCGTTAACCTATTCATTGAACAATCGAGTATTTCTAAAATTTAGAAAGAGGAATTAACTTGATCAATATTGTTAAGTTAATCTTCTTCTTCTGACGACGAAGTTTCTAAGTCGTTGACAGTATTATCTGGTAGTAAGTCCTTTATGTGAAATCGACCAAGTTTCCTGTTGGACGAACTATCTTTTAATTCATATATTAAAGGAGAGATTACTTTACTGACAACACATGGGACATATTTCTGACAAAATTTGGCAGAAATAGCATCACCTTTACTTGACTTAACAAAATTACGTTTTAATACCCGATCACCAACAAAGAATCGCAAATCTCTTTTCCTCAAATTGTATTGACTCTGTGACTTGAGGTAAGAAGATTTTAACTTCTTCCTGATGTCTGCAAATATTGGGGGCAAAGTCTGAACATCATCTAAACGATGAAGTTTCTCAGAGATCTGAGGGAGATTTGTGGAATTGTCTGAAATTAAACCAAAATAATCACCAGACAAAGCAATATTTCTACCAAAATTCAGATAAGCTGGAGAACATTGAGTAACTTCATGGACCGAAGTTCTTATGGCTTGAGCTATGGAGTGGATATACTGGTCCCAAGCTCTGTGATCTGGATAGGTGTACGATCTAAGGGCTGTTACAATACTGCGGTTCACTCGCTCACTATGATTAGCTTGCGGATGGTATGCAGCATTATAAAAGATCTTCTGAACTTTGTACTTAGTTAGAAGATCCTTAAAGGCCTTAGACACAAATTGAGGACCATTGTCACAAGACACAATTTGGGGAACACCAAACAACAAAAAGACTTGTTCCTCCAAATATTTGACAATGGCAGGGACAGTAGCATTCCGAAGAGGAAAAACTAGTGGAAATTTAGTAAAGTAGTCCACAACTACTAAACAATAGGTATAGCCATTGTAACTACGAGGATATGGTCCAATCAGATCCATGGATATCATCTGCCATGGGAAGTCAATGTTCCTAAAAGTACCCATTAATCCAGCTTGTGGCATAGTACTTGGCTTGCAAGTAGCACAAACTTTGCATCTAGATATATATTTCTTAATATAGTTGCGCATGCCAGGCCAATAATATAATTCTGCTATCCTACTAAATGTTTTATAGGAACCGAAATGACCAGATGTCACATTATCATGAAAAGTACGAAGAATTTCATCCCTGTTTGCTGTTGGGACGACAATTTTCCAATCAGACATATTAGACAAAGCTTCTACTGAACTAACAACATGCTTATAAAGGATATTATTTTCTACTTTAAAATCAGGATACTGATCAGGTTCTTGGGTAACCTTTTCCACCATTTTCTGATACCATGCATCCGGAACTAAAGTGGATAAGTCAAGAAGATTGACATCAAATGTTCGAGACAAAGCATCAGCTACTACAACACCATTTGCTTTACGATGGACGATATTATAATCAAAGGCTGACAACTTACAAATCCATCGAGACAAACGTTGGGAGGGGTTACGCATAGAATGCATCCACAATAATGAACTGTGGTCAGTAATAAGGGTGCACTTACGACCTTCTAAATAGTAACGGAAAGCCTCCAAGCCATGAATAATAGCAAGGAGTTCACGCTCTGTAGTGGAGTAATTTTTCTGAGCCTTATTAAGCTTCTTACTAGTATAGGCTATGGGGTGTTCAGAACCATCTTTCATCTGAAAGAGTACGCCACCTGAAGCGGTATTCGAACAATCAGTCATGAGGTAGAAGTGTTCACTGAAATCAGGTGAAGTCATGACCGGAGCACTGGTAAGAGCTTCTTTAATGCGATGAAAAGCATCATCAGCTTCAGGAGTCCAGGTGATAGTCTGGCCCTTTTTCCTATTCTTAAGGAGGTCAGTAAGGGGTGATAATAAAGTAGAATAAGAAGGCACAAATCGACGATAGTAACCACACATGCCCAAGATCCTACGTAATTGTGTAGTAGTTTTAGGAATGGGGAAGTCCTTAATAGCGGTTACTTTGTCAGGGTCTGTTCTCAAACCTTGATGATCAACAACATATCCTAGAAATTTCAAATTAGGACGACAAAAATTACATTTCTCTAAATTAACAGTGAGATTAGCCTCTTTAAGGCGTGAAAATAACTTCTCTAATATCTCAATATGTGAAGAAAAATCAGGAGTAACAACTATAATGTCATCTAAGTAATAAAATACAAATGGTTTAAGTTGTGGACCAATAACCAAGTCCATTAGACGACACATTGTTTGTGGAGCTGAAACTAGACCGAAAGGCATTGTGACAAATTGAAATAACCCTTTACCACTGACAGCGAAAGCAGTATACTTCTTACTCTCTTCGCTTAACGGAATTTGTAAGAAAGCTTTGGATAAATCGATAGAAGAGATATATTTGGCATTCTGAAGTTTGCTCAGAATTATATCTATCCGAGGGATGGGATAAGCATCTCGATTAGTAGTGATACTATTAAGTTTGCGACCATCAAAGCATACTCGGAATGATCCATCCTTCTTCTTCGTCATCCATAACGGCGAACAAAATGACGACGTCGACTTTTCGATAATGTTTAAAGAGAGCATCGAATCAATTTCTTTACTTAAATCTGCTTGCCATGCCTGAGGTATGGGATATTGATATTGTCTAAACGGAGTTGAAGTGTTCACTTCGATAGTATGAGATATTAAATGTGTACGGCCTAATTTATCTTTGGAAGAGATAGAAGAAAATTTAGAGATAATATTCTCTAACTGGTTTTGTTCTAAGCTAGACAAACTAGAGAACTCACGAATGGCACTTACAGTTGCGACATTAAAGGAAGATATAAACAACGAAAAATCTGAACAGTTTAATGTACTATTAAATGCATTTAAGAAATCCATGCCAAGAATTATAGAATTTTTAACTGAAGGGATAACATAAAATGTAATCATTTTCCGAATATTGGCAACTACGATCTCTGTGTCAAATTTACCTGTAATTGACTGGATTGCACTATCCGCAGTAGAGACTTGCAGAGAAGAAATAGGCATAACATTAATATCAGTATTTTCTAACAATTTCAGCGAATACGAACCTATTAAAGAAATGTTAGAGCCACTATCTAAGAGAGCTAAACAAGATTGTCCTAAAATTTCAATTTCAAGATAAGGTCGGTTATCATTATGTTTCCTAACTAATAACGAATTTATATCAAAATCCAAAATATCTGATTTATTTTCAAAATTATCTGGTATTAACATAGACATATTATTATTATTTACAAACGTACAACCTGGTATAGAATTTGGAACTGTTTCCTTGTCTCGATTATGCTTATTACTAAAATTCCAGTTTAAGACTGGAGGGGATAATCTACGATCAAGCGAACCGTACGAGTCAACTGAAGCGTTACTAACAATTACTTTTTCCCGGATTTCGGTTTGCGTGCTGGTCTCCGGTTGGAAGTGTTTCTTCCTTCCTGAGAGGGTGTGTTTGGGCTGCTGGCGGGTATTGGACCTGAAGCTTCGTCTACAGTTGCGGTCATATTCCCTGATGGGGCTGCTGTTTGAGGAACGCTCAGGGTACGAGCCTCTGCATGCTCGTTTCCCGAACACTTAAAACAGTTACGTTTAAACGTATTTTCTCTACCACAACCGTGACAGAAAATCCGTGATTGGGGTCTGGTACAATCGCGAAATGCGTGACCAACAACCTGACAATTCCAGCAAGACAAAGAATAAGTAGTCACAGACACATTCGGTGTATGGGGTCTAGATTGCCAAGAACGATTTCTCGAGGAGTGAGAGTTAAATCCAGCACCAGAATTAGATGTTGTAGGAGGATGAAAAGACCAGGATAGAGTTTCCTCTAACCGTTTACACTTATCTGGCAGGTCTTCGATAGTGGCTATATCAACAAGTGCCAATTGGGCATGGTAAAAAGGTAGCAAACATTTTAAAATTATCTTAATTTTTGAATTATCTGTTAAAGGGGTGTCTAAACGACTACACATACCCAACATAGTGTTGATAAACATAGTCACTGATTCTCCAGGTTTCTGCTTGTGGTTCTTGATCTGGTCTAAGAGATCAGTTTGGAAAGAATAAGGCAGAAAATCTGATTTTAATTTCTGAGCCAAATCAGTCCAAGTCGTAAAGCTACCACGGTTGTTCATAAACCAAGTAAAAGCATGGCCTGTAAATAATTCGGCAGAAGCCGAAAAAAGATCTTCCTCACTCACACCTCTCGAAACACGAAGACATTCTACCCTATCTAAAAATGAAATTACTTGGTCATAATGACCTTCACCAGAAAACGAAACTCCCCACTTATGTACCTGCACAGGCTTGGGATGTAACAAGGAATTAGAGGCTTGAACTGAAGAAACAGGAGTGGACGTGGCTAGAGGATTTACTCGAGAATCGAGTTCACCTTCTAGACTGAGAATCCTAATGGACATAGAGCGTTTGTAAAGTTGTTGCTCCTCATCTGAGCAACATAATAAGTGGACACGACCAGAGATATGAGCAAGACGTGAAATGTATCTGGAATACATGCTATCATGGACAGTCCCTCTAAAATTATTTATCTTTTGCGTAAGATCCTCTAGTGTCTCATTTATTCCCTGTTGTTGTTCCAGGAAAGGAATAGCTGCAGCTGAAATCTGACGGAAACTCCTATTTCCTTGCTCCTGTTTAAGAGCATCACGCAATAGACTGCGTTTTCTATCACATTTAGCGGCTTCTTCAACCTCTATTTCCCTTATCCTCAGCTCATAATCTAACTCCTTAACTAACAAATGTTCTGGCTGAAAGGTACACATGGTGATAGGGAAAGAATTAGTAACAATAAACCCAACCCAACAACGACAAACCGAACCCACCCCAACAAACTAACGACCCAATTAACCGACAATCTACAGAGCGAGCTGCTCAACCGACGAGCTGCTAAACTAACGACCTAACAAACCGACAAACCAAATATAACCGAGATATATATTTGGGGTAGATATTTAAAATAATTTAAGTAAATGTTTAAACGAAAATGTATATAAAAAAAATGGAAACTTTATAAATTATATATAGGTATGGTAAGCAAAATTTAGCTAACTGTAGTATATTGTGGCTGCACCTAAATCAAAAGTAGTAATGTACCTAGATATCAAAAAAATAAATAATTCAAAATTTTTCAAAAATAAATATCCAGGTATCACCAAACCGACCAGACCGAAATGTCAACCAATATACCTATTCAAATATTATCCTACTCAAGATTTACAATTATAATTTTAAATAAATTAAAATAGTACCAATACAGCAATATAAGTGCACTAGTGTATTTTCCAAATAACATACAAAAGGAATCAAAATGTATCTATATAATTACAAAATATACAACAATGAACCAGAAAGATACTTACTAGAAAAATTTACAATAAGCAACAAAATAAAGAAAGGTACTGTCTTACTGAAAATCGGGCCCCACGTTGGGCGCCAATTGTAACAAAAATGAACTGTGTTGTGGCAGAATAGATATAGCTTTAAAGGGTAATTACTTATTTATGGAAGTTTCCTCAAAATAGGCTAGCTGGAAATTGAAGAGACTAAACAGTAGGGCTCAGGGAAGGATCAGGCCGTATTTGCACGCCCTAGTAAGACGGTACCTACTGAAATACTTGAATGATAAAGAAAATAAATTAATATAAGGAGTAATGACAAGAAAAGAACTATTGACTAAGAAGATATTCAGAAGTAGTGTTGAGCGCCAGGGAAGAATTGAATAAATTCTTCTCCACGTGACCTATAATGCTGTACCTAACTAAGACTATTAAAGTGGTAGGATAATAAAACATATAAGTATGTACAACCAACCAGTTTAATGGAAAAAAATTACCTATAACCCCTATATACAATTTATACAAACTAGCTAACACCTGACGTACTAGGCTAGTACGCTCCTGTCTATAACCTATATATTACAGTATAAAAATGGATTGAATTTATTATACCAAGACAATTAGTTGATTTGAATATGCATGTACAAAAACTTATTATTAAAGAATATTACAACATTGGTTGACAATTTCGTATCTGATCAGAATGACGAACCGGACAATACTTACGAATGAAATAAATACTATTAAAGAGATGAGGTGATAACCTTACGATAGTGTGCACATTATCTTACCAGGTAGGTTATGATCTCCGGACTATTTTAAATAAAGATACAATAATGAAAATGACCTAAAATTTGTTGAAAAGAAAATATTTAATATGATAAAGTGAATTGATTTTAGAAGAGTTGAATTTACATGATTTTTAAGGTTATCTATGTTATTAAAAATGTTAAAGTTGAAAAAAAATATTAGGCAAAAGGATTGTAAATGTAAATTTTAACAATAAAAACCTGTCGCTTCTACTAAATGCAGGACTGTGGCTTCTAAAAACTCCAGTAGTTGATACGGGGAGAGCCAAGTAAGGTATCTTCCGGTTTTCCCTACCTTAGGGGAAGTACTTCTCACCAACCAGAAGGTATGAAGATGAGGTGCGACAAGGAGCTACTTCCTAGCACCGGAAAACTATATATTTTCCCAAAGAAAATAAACCAAAACTAAACTCCATCCAATGCCCAAAAACCCAAAATGATTGTCTATTCCATTTCAAAACTTGTTTGGGGTGACTTAATCTTGGTCTCCACCAGTGGCCATTACTCTTCAAAAAAAAGTGTTGGAACACAAAAACTCTTCCTTTCAAACACTTAACCAAAAACAAAACAACTCCTTCTCACGTAAATTAATATTCTATTTAAAACATTTCAACCAAAATTTTATATTCTCCGTAATGGCCACTGGTGTGAGGTCTGGCTTCCACAAAAGCCGAGATTGAAGTCCGATCCGGTCCCTCTACAATGACAATCACGTCAGCCGGAAGCCGTATCGACACACAAACCAACTTCTAGGTTCTGAATTCCCCAAAGTTACCAACTTTGTCGTCGATCAACAGCAACTTTCAATACAAGTGTCTGTAACGTTGGTTGCATACCTAGTGAGAGTGTTCCAAATATTTTGTAATGCTTATTATAAAGTGACGATACGTATCACGCATCGTTACAATTGCTTTTGTAGCAGTCGTATATTGTGGTTTTGAATAGTTTTACGAGTGAAGGATTTAAAGGTCTTGAAAATTTGTAGTCACATCGTTTCTTGCGATGATAGGGTTCATTTTTAACTATTTTATATACATTAGAAAGTGGAATTTCTCTTAAATCAGAGGTGGCTTGTGCCAATAGTGTTTCATCGAAGCCGAATTTCGTACGTAGATTTTTGTATACATTCAAACATACTTGCTCTGTTTCTGCATTTAAATGCATTCGAATCTTCTTTACGAGCTCTTTTTTTTTTAGTAATTACATTCACACTAGCACTGGCAATTTTTACAATATCAGCGTTATCGTACGCGATATTAACATTATCCCACGGGCGCCACATCACTATTCACATTAATTAAATTACAATAATTAACACTTGACACTCTCCAAACGAAATACTAAACCAATATTCAAAATAATTACAGCAACAAAACACTCGTATCACTTAACACACGTACACTCCAGTACTAACACACTGCTAGCTACCGAACTAAATCTAAGATTTTGCACGAAACTTGTGAATAGATATGCGGGAGGTCTGACCGTAAAAACACAGATGCTTCAAAGGGCCGCTTCTTAAACGTTTGACCTAATATCTATATTTGAAGAATATCATATTTCACCGGTTTAAAGCTATTCCACAGTATTTTTTACTTGGACAATACCTCTTAAAACCCGCCAAGTTTTATTACAATGTTGCCAGTAGTTTCGGCAAAATCGTAAAAAATGTGTAAAATTTTGTTTTTTTTTCAACGCCCTGTATCTTGAAAATGGATGGCGTTACAAAAAATTTTTATTACGCAAACCCCAATTATTTTTTAGTTTTTTACCTACTCCAGTAACGGTGTTAACTTTTTTGAAAAATATGTATAATATTGTATCAAAAAACGAAAAAAAAAACCGAAAAAATGCTGTTTTTTTATTTTTAAAGGTGCGTTTCACCAATTTTAAAAATTTGAAAAAATTCAAGGTGAAATATTAGGCAAAAATACACGTTATATATTCTTTTCGTGAAAACGAATATCTTAGTTATTTTTTTATACTCATTTAAAATTTTAAAGTCGTTCTAAAATTTAAATTTCCTGCCAAAATTAAAAAAAAAAATTTCGGTCAGAACTTTTTAAAGCTTACAACTTTTTTATTTAAAGTTTTTCGCTAGTTTTCGATGCGGCTGAGATAAAAAATAAAAACATAAAAACCCTAATTAGGCTCTAGGTGGGTCACATGACCACCTAGGGGGGTAAAAATTTCAGAAAGTTAGTTTCACTATATATGCTAAACGGCGACCTATATGGAATTCGAATCGAGTTGGGGGCACTTTTCATCATCTTACCCGGCTAGGCCCTTTGAGGCATAAACATTTCAATACTGTTTATTTTGCCGCATACCGTAGAATTGCAAAGTTCAAAATCGGTATGCGTTAAAAAATGTATTTTCTCGGCTTCCCATAGAGTAATTTTTTTAGTTTTTGTTTTTTTCTCTTTCTTCCTCTCTCCGCCGGGAAAGACAGAGAAGAAGAGCTGCAAAGAGATAAAAAACTTACATGGGAAATGCTATGATAGATAAAGAACTCAGAGACGGTAACTAGGAGAATAGAGTGCTGTGGACGACGAAAATGGCGAACTCATAATAGAAAAAGGCCGAAGAAGAAGAAGAAGAAGGATTTGTGAGAAAAAAATGTTGTTTTCTCCCATAATAAGTCATTCACATGCAGATCAAGAAGTTTTCTTAACAATAATTACTGTAATTTTTACAAATAATTGATAAAATTTTATTTTAGTACATAATACAAAGGAATATTATCTGCATATTTAATTCTGCTTATCATTATCTTATGTAAATATACAAACTGGAACATGAAGTAAAACCACTTCTATGTAAAAGGTAGATTTACTAAAATTTTTTTAAAAATCCCAATGGATTGAATAAAATGTGTTCCTCAGAACGTTTTCGAACCTATCGGTCCATCATCAGTGAATTTGAATACTTGCAAAATAGCCCCAGAACCAAACAATGGTTGTGATTATAAATCAATCTACATTGTGTTATAATAATATTGTAAAGGCTAAACAACGATGTTCATGGATATAACCTCTGGGAACATGGTGATACTCTACCCGAGGACCCAATCAACCATCTTAGGTCAACGATGACTACGAAAGTAAAGACTTGGTCTTTTAAAGTATAATTTTGGGTCTGAAGGTCTAAAATTAGAAATATGGACCAAAGAAAGAGCCATGAGGACCACTCCCATAGCAGCTCTTGAGGTTCTGCTGGATTTACCTCATGTACATCTCATTGTAGAGCACGAAGCCATGATGACAGCCTATTGTCTTAACTGGTCTGGATACTGGTAGTCCTGTCGCCAGGGGGGGTACAACGGGGTCTCCTTAATTCAGATGGACTTAACCAAGTTTTTTTTATGTATTTTGACCCGTAGAACACGAATTTTTTGGGTAACAGTTGATCCGGATGTAGATAAGATTGTTATAAACAAAGAACTTGAGGAATCACATAACAGCGATTTTTCGCAAAACAAAACATTTTTTTGTATTTTTTGGGTCATTCTAAGCAAAAAATGTTTTTACAAGTTTTTTCGTAGGATGCATAGTTTTCGAAATAAATGCGGTTGAACTTTCAAAAAATCGAAAAAGTGCAATTTTTGAACTCAAATAACTTTTGATTAAGAAATAAAATAGCGATTCTGCTTACTGCATTTGAAAGTTCAAGTCAAGTTTTATCGGTTTTGATTCTTTGCATTGCTAAAAATTAAGTTTTATTTGTTAAACAAAGCCATAAACACATAGTGTTTCCCGTGCCCAATGCATGCGTTTTAATGTACGTAATCTATGTAGAAATGGTCTATACGCGCGCCTACTCGTTCGATTTCAAATGAGAAATGCATTGAAAACATTTTTTGAAAGTTCAACCGCGTTTATGTCGAAAACTATGCATCCTACGAAAAAACTTGTAAAAACATTTTTTGCTTAGAATGACCCAAACAATACAAAAAAATGTTTTGTTTCGCAAAAAATCGCTGTTATGTGATTCCTCAAGTTCTTTGTTTATAACAATCTTATCGACATCCGGATCGACTGTTACCCAAAAAATTCGTGTTCTACGGATCAAAATACATAAAAGAAAACTTGGGTAAGTCCATCTGAATTAAGGAGGCCGTTGTACCCCCACTGGCGACAGGACTATTTCGGCGATAATGGTTAAATTAATATATTATACTTTTGGAGCTCGATAACTTATAAACAGCGTAACCAATTTTGATCACTAAACATGAGTTAGCAACATATTGACAAGTAGTATCTGATGAATCCAAGGTCAAGTATGATAACTAAAGGTATTACAGTGATTATTGAGCTTGAAAAACCGTATTTTCTATAGGAAATAAATTTGATCATACTTATGAAGCCTATAACTTAAAAATTCGAATTTTCCCAGATATGAGGTATGTATAATGCAAATATCATTGAAATTTCGTAAAACGTGTTTTCAGTTCTGTACGAATATTTCTTTGGCCTTTCATTCATATAAACGTATAATATTCATTTTTATTTTCACAGTTAACATAACAGAAACTAACAAAAAAATATACAAAAAATAATTCTTTCAACACCATATTTATTGAAAATGTTTATCATAGAATCGTTTTTCGCGCTTTGTCTGTCAGGACTTCTATTGTACAATTTGAAATAACATAAATTATAGCCATTATTTATTTTTGTTAAGTATAAATTCAAAATTTTGCATACACCAAAAGCCAAATACTTCGTAATATAAAATTCAACAGCTAATTAATCCACATGTTTAACAGCACGATGTATGTAACGTTTTTAAAATTCCAATATCCATTAATTACGAACATTTCAACGGTTTATTTTTATTCGATCCGAGCATTTCGTGCAACACGTTTTACTTTTTTACTCATGCTATTAAATTAACAAAAAACGTTCGTTTGTCATCAATAAATAGCTTCAATTTATGATATTAAATCCAATTTTATTAAAAACGGTTCAACATATTTGCGAATATTATCATTTTGCTGAATTAATACTTGCTACGGCGTATTGCGAGTCAATTATGTACCTACAGATATAGGCCAGGGTAATAAGACAAAAATATACCCTGTTCGTGACACTCGAGCAGCCAGGGTACTGAAGCGTTTTTTCGACAGTTTATACCTATAGGAACAAATTATAACTATTTCCTGCGTAGGATCTGGCGGCCATTTTTATTTATCAACAATTAACTGTCAAAAAATGGCATTTTTCCCTTTTTTTTTCAAATCAATGGAAAACAGTGAAACTTATGATTTTTTAGTACAAATATCTTTGATATTATAAAAAAAGCTTTAAAATGACATATTACAAAGTTTGATATACTCATTTATTGTTAATATAATAGCGAAAAAAGTTCGGAATTGCAAAAAAAAATATATTTTCGCAATAACTGTTGTAAAAATTAGTGTACAGGTTTGAAATTTTTGTCAATTGAGGGTTCTTTTGTGCTTAATATGTGATAAAAATTTCAAAGCGATTCATTCAATTGTTTAAATTTCATTCGAATTGTTTATCTCAGAGAGCATTTTTTTGCAATAACATAATAAGTAAAAAAAAATGACGTTAGAACCATTCCACAGGTGTCAAATGCAAGAACATGAGCTATATTTTCAACTTGGTTTAAAAAAAGCGAATAAAAATGCATTTATTAATAATAAATAATTATGCAAAAGTATCGTAAATATTTTTTTATAAACTTTTTGAATAAATTTTTCCAAAAAAATTAACTTTTTTACCCTGTTTTAAGTGCACAACTACCAAGTAATATTATTTATATCATGATTGATAAAAAATTGTAATAAATATATATAATATCTTATATAACAAAATAAAAAGTTTATAAGAAAAGATTTACGATACTTTTGCACAATTATTTATTACTAATAAATGCATTTTTTATTTACTTTTTTTAAACCAAGTGGAAAATATAGCTCATGCTCTTTCATTTGACACTTGTGGAATGGTTCTAACGTCATTTTTTCTGACTTATCTTATTGCAAAAAAATGCTCTCTGGGATAAACAATTTGAATACAATTTAAACAATTGAATGAATCGCTTTGAATTTTTTATCACATATTAAGCACCAAAGAACCCTTATATGACAAAAATTTCAAAGCTGCACACTAGTTTTTACAATAGATATTGCGAAATTATGTTTTTTTCAATTTCGACCTTTTTTCGCCATTATATTAACAATAAATGAGTATATCAAACTTTGTAATACGTCATTCTAAAGCTTTTTCCATAATCTCAAAGATATTTGTACTAAAAAAACCATAAGTTTCACTGTTTTCCATTGATTTGAAAAAAAGGGAAAAATGCCATTTTTTGACACTTAATTGTTTATAAATAAAAATGGCCGCCAGATTCTACGCAGGAAATAGTTACAATTTGCTCTTATAGGTATTACCTGTCGAAAAAATGCTTCAGTACCCTGGCTGCTCGAGTGTCATGGAAAAAACCTTATTACCCTGGACTAATATGGTTTGTACAGTGTAAAACCCGATGCACGTCATCCGCGTAAGCGACGTCACGTGATACCAACACAAAATATTTAAGTCGTAGATTTGATTTTTCTTTGAGTCTTTTAGCCACTGACATTTTATAAGTAGGTATACTGAAATTACAGCGTCTAGACATATTTTGTTATATACGCATAGAAATAATATTTGAAGGTTTCTATTAATGAAAATTTAAAGAAATATACCCTACTTTAATTTGTAAAGTCGGGTCCATCGATATTTCGCCCGTCGGCAAATTCAAAGAGATAATATTTGTATGTAATGAAATTCGAGTAAACCGATGTCCCTTTATCTAGGCACATGCCGGTATTTTTACAACCCGATTACTCATCGTAAATCAATCAGTTTAGCACTTAAAAATTTATACTTGGGGATTAGTACAGTTAAAATTGTTAGACAACTATACTATTAAGCAATATAATTGAAACTTTTTTCTACTTTGAAAAACAAAAAAGCGAGTTCATTAGCGGAACGTAATTCAAAATTATTCTGCAAATTACATTTGATACAATATTTGATTAAAATATCTCATTTTTGATGGTAAAAAATATATTATATACATATATTAATTTGTCTGGACTAAAGGTGGTAAAAGATGGTCTGGAGTTATATTTTTGTTTGAATTTGCCGACGGGCGATAGATAGATGGTGTCAACTTTACACACACTTGTCCAGATCACACTTGAACCACAGTATAATGCTTAATAATCAGTAGCGAAAATCATTTCTCTATTTCATTTTGGTGACGGCGACGCATCAAAACTTTTAGTCCTTCGCGCAGATGAATGACAGCTACATTTGCTATGATTGGTCGTTATCGTCATCTGATTTTCATGAATTTTTTGAGGTTATGTTTGAGGAAGTGCTCATGACTTTACTTAAACCAAATAAGAATGTCTATGGTTTATTTTACTACTTTATTTTCTAGATTTAGCCATACGGCAATCACTCCCTTTAATTTTACACATTATAACTATAGTAACTATTAGTCCATTCTTTCACGGTTTTTGCTCTAAATTTTAAAGAACCGCTTGGATTGACATGTAATTTCGCATACGCATAGCTTACAAATCAAAGAAAAAAAGTGATATTGTGCCAATGTGTGCTTTTGCCCTGGGGGTGACTTTCACCCCCTCTTGGGGGTGAAAAAATATAAGTCCAAAATAAGTCCGGCAATGGATAAACTGACTAATTTTAAGTAACTTTTGTTCTATATAGCTTTTTCGCCAAGTCAACACTTTTTGAGTTATTTGCGAGTGAATATGTTCATTTTTCAACAAAATAACTACATTTTTAGACGGTTTTTCGCAAATAACTCAAAAAGTAAGTATTTTGTCGAAAAAAACTTTCTTAGCAAAAATTAAGCCTGTAAAAAAGTAAAAAAATGGTGTACGCGTTAGGTTTCTGGACCTCGTAAAACCAGAGTTATAGCCAATGAAAAATAGATTCATATTTACCAAATTTCAAATAGAATACTTCGAAGTGAAATATCCTAAAAATTAAGCACTTTTTGGGGACAACCCATTATAACTTTAAGTGTTTAAAAAAAGCTTTATTTCTGTTTCTATAAAAAGTTTCTAGCATTAAATTTAAGCAAGTTACGCTCAAAATAAAGTTGGTCCCTTTTGTTTTGGCAAAAAAAAATCGGGAAGACCACCCCCTAATTAGCAACTTAAATGAAATTAATCGTTACTGCTTTATAAATTATTTTACTTATGTTGTGTTTATATGATCTGTAAGTTTGCTTATTTTGGAAAAAATTTGGTTTTAAATTAAAATTTTTAAAAATTTTAATTTTGAAAATTATCCTTTTTTTCAAAATAACTTAAAAATTGTTAGAGAGTCCCTTTTGTTTTGGCAAAAAAAAATCGGGAAGACCACCCCCTAATTAGCAACTTAAATGAAATTAATCGTTACTGCTTTATAAATTATTTTACTTATGTTGTGTTTATATGATCTGTAAGTTTGCTTATTTTGGAAAAAATTTGGTTTTAAAGTAAAATTCTTAAAAATTTTAATTTTGAAAATTATCCTTTTTTTCAAAATAACTTAAAAATTGTTAGAGATACGAAAAATCTCGAAAAACAAAAAAGTCAGCATTGCTTTTCTGAATATCATGTATTTTTTTGTTTTTCTGTTAGACAAAAATTGATTAAGATTTGTTGTTTCTAAATTTGCATACATTCGTGATCAGTGACTCGTTCAACCCCTTTTAACTACACCCCTTTCAAAAATAAGGACTTTAAACCGATGAAACTTACAGATCATATAAACAATACATACACGAGTCAAGAAACTGGTGAAGTCGTAACGATTAAGTTCATTTAAGATACTAATTAGGGGGTGATTTCCTGATTTTTTTACCAAAAAAAAAGTGACCAACTTTATTTTGAGCGTAACTTGTTTACTTTTGATGCTAGAAATTTTTTATAATACAAAAATGAAGCTTTTTTTAAAAACTTTAAATAAGTTGTAATGAGTTTTCCCCGAAATGTGCTTCATTTTTGGTTATTTCACGTTAAAGTATTCCATTTGGAATTTGACGAATATGAACCTATTTTTAATTAGCTATTATAACTCTGCTTCTACTAGGTATAGAAACGTGATATATACACCATTTTTTTAAATTTTTTACAGGCTATATTTTTATTAGGAATGTTTTTTCGACAAAATACTTACCATTTGAGTTATTTGCAAAAAACCGTCTAAAAGCGTGGTTATTTTGTTGAAAAAATTAACACATTCACTGGCAAATAACTCGAAAAGTATTGACTTAGTGAAAAGACTCTATAGAACAAAAGTTACTTAAAATTAGTCAGTTTATCAATTTCCGGACTTACTTTGGACGAATACTTTTTCACCCCCAACAGGGGGTGAAAAGCACCCCGGGGCAGAAGCACATATCGGCACAATATCACTTTTTTTCTTTGACTTGTTAGCTATGTGTATGCCAAATTTCATGTCGATCCAAGCGGTTCTTTAAAATTTAGAGGTTTTGCAATATTTTACCCTTAAATAACGTACTATATAACTATAACATAATACTGGTACTAAATTTCCTTACATAAATTTATTGTTTCAGCATAACAGATACCTCCAAGAAGCAAAAACAAGTGAATCGGAAGTACTTTTCATAGGAGATTCAATTATTCAACAATTACAATTTACTTCTTTATGGTCCGAAAAAATAAGCTCCTTACATTGTTTAAATTTTGGAATTGGTGGTGACAGGTAAGTCATAGCTATTTGTAGTCTTACGCCTTTTTCAGGAATATGAGATTCGGACTAAGGCTATCACTCTGTCTGATTTCTGGAGACACATTTATTTCTTCAGTCAGTCCATTTTGCGTTTTTATTCTTGTTTTATTGCGACTGTTAAGTTCGCCGATTATAGCTGTCTTATTTATTGACGTTTTTCTGCTTCATGATTTCGATTACGTCTTTAAGCTGCACTCTGTCAAAAGCGTTTGCGAGATCCACAAAGCATCGAGAAAGGGGTTTGTTGAACTTTATGGACTTCCTTACTAGGAATATTAAGATCGCGTTGGTTATAGATCTATTTGCCCTGAATCCTTATTGTTCTTCTGATATGTCTACGGTATTATTTAACTTCTGTGGTAATATTTTTGTTAAGAATTTTTATGTAGACTGAAACAGCGTTATTCTTCTGTAATTATATATATAAATTCGGGTTCAAAACGTCCTCCGACGTTGTCCGATGCCTTGTTGCCAATATCTTCTATCATTGCAGTTTTCATCTTCTAATCCTCGTACACTCATTGATCGTCTTACTCCTTGTATCCATGTCGTTCTTGGCCTTCCTCTTTTTCTGTTTTCTGTGGGTATCCATTTCATAATTTTCTTTGGCAGTCTTTCCTCCCCCATTCTCTGAACATGTCCGTACCACGTTAATTGTTTCTTCTCAATGCATTCTACAACCGTTTCTTGTAAATTCATTCTTCGCTTTACTTCCTCATTTCTAACCCGGTCCAATCTCGATGTTCTACTTGCTCTTCTTAGGGCGTCCATCTCAGTAGCTTCTAATTTTCGTTTTAGGTGTTCCTTTATTCTCCACGTTTCGGATCCGTATACCAATGTGTTCTTAATCATGGTGTTGTATATTCGCATTTTTCTTTGTTTCCCTATCTCGGTACTCCATAAAACTCCGTTCAGTGATTTAATTATCGTTCTTGCTTTATTTATTCTGCTCTTAATTTCTGCATCGTCAGTACCTTCCTTGTTGAAATTAATGCCCAAATACTTATATTTATCACAGCTAGTTATTTTCTGATTATTGTCCAATATCATATCAGTTGAATCCTCACCTAGACATAAATATTGTGTTTTTTCTACATTCATCTGCAATCCCCATTTTTCGTATTCTTCCTTCAATTTGCGAGTCATATATTCCAAATCTTCTTTATCGTTTGCACATATTATCTGATCGTCTGCAAACTGAAGGGTGTACAGGCAGGTGTTGTCGTCGATTTGGATGCCCATTCCACTGCATTTTCTTTTCCATATTGCAAGGGCTTTAACGATATAAATCTTAAACAGACTCGGTGATATGCAACATCCTTGTCGTAGACGTTTGTTGACTGTAAACAAATCTGTTATTTTGTTTCCTAATTTTACTGCAGATTTCATGTCACTGTATAAATTTTGGACAGCTTTTATGAGAGTAAAGTTAATGTTGGAGTTTTGCAGTACTTCCCATAGTTTCGGTATCGGTATATTGTCATACGCTTTTTGTAAATCTATAAAAACTAGGTGTATTGGCCTATCACTGTAATTATCTTCTGTAATTATGTGGGTCTAATTTTAGTCCTTTTTGTATATTGGTATTTTTATGCGCTTGTTCACCATCACAATGGTATGGTACCATATCTTATTATTTTTTGAAATATGTTTGTCCGTTCTATCTTGATTTTTGGATTACCGCCCGTACTGAATAAGCTCGTTACTGATACCGTTAAGGGCAAAACCAGACGGACCACGCTGTAGCGCTACGCTATGGATCCATAATAACTATTTGTATAACAAGGGAGGAAAGTGCTACTTTTCCTCCCGAGAATGAAGTTTACTCCCTCCACTACGCGTCGGGCAGTAATCATTCAAGGGAGGAAAAGGCAATTTACTCCCATGTTGTAACAATTTTTTATATACTAGGATTAGTTAATAATTAATTTACCCGTTGGATTAAATTTTAAACCCACTAGTACTCATTACGGGTACGCCTATGGCCGTTTCCGTAAATAACTACCCTTATCTAAAATTGGCTATCATAACGGTACTGGCACAATTCGTGTCGGTATGACCAACGCAAATAACTGGAGTCCATTATTATAAACGGAACCATTCTTTATTGCATTTTTGCTGGTACACAATGTTTTGGAAATAGACCCAAAGCATCCTATTTATGGTGTTATTGTTATCTGTTAGTATGAGAACAGTAAGTTTCCGTTAAGAAACCTCTCCAAAGTTTACTACCTACATTCCGTTAGGTATGACATTTTATACAAAGCGGCATAGTATTGCGATGTTTTATTGGACTTTCCGTTTCTGTAAGATTTCAAAGGAATCACTGTCCCTTTCGAAAACCTCCGTTAGGTTCGTTTCTTTCTCTTGCGGTCTGTTTGAAGCGCGACCCTATTTCAAAGGATCTATTTTTTTAACACTTTACAACTCAAATAACGTTACTTTACTTAAAAACGCAAATAGGTCGGTTCCTTTTGAGAAATGCAATTTTTTTGAGTAGGGAGATTATATCCCCACTTTTTTAGAAGGAAAGCATCGCAAAGATTGCGAAGAAGGACGAGGATTTAGCGGCTGAATGGCTAGAAGTACAGACGTGTATCTCTAGAGTACCGTATATCTGATCTACCGTATATCTTATCTGAGTGATATTCACTCTCTTATCGTATCTGTAATTGGATCTAACATACGATTAGATTCAATTACCAAATAACTTCAGTGTTGCTTACTAAGTAAAGTAAATAATATAGAGTCAGTGCAGATTAAGAGGCTGAGCAACTGTAAGTGTCTTAATAATCCTACCTAAAACTACTTTCAAAAATAGAGCAATCTAAGGGCTATCTACCTCAACATATCTTCATCTGTGGTTAAGGCTAACCTCCGATGAGTCTCATCAGCGATTTCATCAATACAATTTTTTATTCATTAATAAAACTTTTCATTGTCAAAACCAAGTACAAACATTCACTAATTCGTTAATAGCTGTGCGATTGGCTTTTTGTTTATAAAACCAAGTGCGGGCTGGTTTTTGATTTTTGAACAGTAAACATTTGTTAACTTTTTATGCTTTGCATTCAATGTTATTATATCTTTGTACGTTATATTTTCTATCAATTATTAAGGTTACCATATCCGTTATCTCGAGATAAGCCCTAGACCAGTAAAGAGAGATTTCTCATTATAGATGCTTGATTTGTTTTTTTAATTCATAACCAGGCTCTCTTTACTGTGTTTTTAATTGTGC